>NC_081412.1:64897751-65538376 GCF_030272615.1 Cryptomeria japonica
AATCTATGGCAAAGGAAAATCGACAGGAAGATCTATAGCTTAGATTGAACCGCAATACCCTAGCACAAGTTCCTAGGTGGGGTAAAACATTTTCAGATTGAAGGATACATTGAACCTAGTCAAGTTTGAAGATCTGATGGCTATGATTGATCATGGGAAATATGATCAAGGAGATTAAGTGGTTGGTGAATTGTTTATAAATAAGGAACTGTTGATAAATAATGTGTGTGGGCAAGTGTATGCACAGGGATGCTACTTAGTGTTTACCAAGCACTGAAGCTTGAAGACCTATTTTAAATAACAAAGTATAGAGCCCAGCAGATGGACAAGATTAGTTCTATGTCTATATTGTATTGAGCAAACAAGAATCTGCTTTAGCATTTTAGATGTGAAGTTGCAGATAGATTTTTATTACTATTATTTTGTAAAGTGACAGAAAATCTCTTAACCAAGTGGACTTAACAGTCTTATTTGTAAAACCCTCTAGCAAGGTGACATTCTGATTGAGTGTTTGAAATCCTTTAACAAGGTCACTTCTAACAAGGTGAAGATCCTAACAGATCTGAGGGAAATCCCTTAACCGGGTCACATCTAGCAATGTATTTGTAATCATTAACAGGATTTGCTTTTAACCGAGCATACTCTAGAAGAGTATATTTCTTAGTGGGTCCAAAATCCCACAGTGGTTTTTCCCTATTTGGGTTTCCACGTTAAATCTGGTGTTATGAGGATTATGATGTTTATATGCTTTTGAGTTTGCATGTTTAGCAGTTTTTGCTATATTACTGAAGTATATGTTACCGAGGTTGAATCTGATGTTTTTATGGAAGATTAAGTTTGTATGATTCACCCCCCCCACTCATCTTATTAGCTTGGCATCTATATTTAACATTAAGTATCAGAACTATCAATTGGTATCAGAGCTTTGGACTCTGAAAGAAAATTTTAAAGGTACTTGAGGCAAAGATCCAAAGATGTATAAGAGAGATGTACCAAAGCTGAACAAGTCAAGTTTCTCTACATGGCAGAAAAGGATGAAGCTGGACCTATCAGGAGTTGGAGAATATGTTGTATATTATCTGGAGAATGATTTCATCACACCAAGAACCTATCCATTAACAATGGAAGAGATAAAGGCAAAGAAAGAACATATCCAAGCAATGATTGAAATAACATCTGCATTGACCGAATTAGAGTTTAATGATCTAGAAGGCTGCAATGATGCAAAGGCAATGTGGGACAAGCTCATATCTATATATGGAGGTGATGAACATGTTCAAAGAGAAAAAGTGGATAGTCTAAGAGGGAAACTTGAATCTATGAGGATGAATGAAGGTGAGAACATAACCCAGTACAATACAAGACTAAAGGCGATTGTCAATCAAATCAAAGGAGCAGGTGGAACTATTGAAGAAAAGGATATAACAAGTAAGTTGTTAAGAACCCTTCTACCAGCTTATGCAATCTGAGTCTCTATAATCAATGAATTAAGGTCTGTACCCAATATGCCAGTTTCTTTAGATGCTACTATTGGTAAGCTACATGCATTTGAGTTAAGTAACTTTGATAACAGTGGGTCATCAGTAAATAAAGTTGAATCTACATTTAGTTCTTTTCATATTCGTGAATCTGATGAATACAATGAAAGAAAGTACAAGTACTCTAAAGGAGATCACAGTGGAGCAAGTGAAAGATTTCACAACAACATGGAGGAAGTACACAAACTGTATGAGGAAATCAGAAAGCAAGAAGAGTTTGAAGCACTATTAGCCAGAAGGTTACTGAGAGGCAAAGGTAAGTATAAAGGAAAACTACCTTTGAAATGTTTCAATTGTGATAAGATAGGACATATGGCTTCTAACTGTCCTGACAAAGATTTTACTGAAAAGAGAGATTACCGAGATGACAGATAGAAAGATAATCATTACAGAGGACACCGAGACTTCAGAAGAGGAGACAGAAAGTCATGCTTAATAGCTGATGAGGAATCCAATGATGATAAATCAGATGAAACTGATACAGAGGAAGTAGTTTATGTGTCTATCAAAGATGGATCAGATGAAGAAAGGTATGAAGAAAAATCCCTAATATCTCAAATAAATACTAATGATTCTTGGATCATAGATAGTGGATGCTCACATCACATGACAGGTGCTAAACACAAGTTTGTTATGTTAAGAGATTATGATGGAGGCTATGTAAGATTTGGTAATGATACACCATGTCCGTTAAAAGGTAAAGGATCCATAACACTTCTTGACAATGCAAAGTGCAATGATGTTTATTGGGTTGAAGGTTTGAAATACAATTTGTTGAGTGTAGCACAACTAAACAATACAAGTTACCGAATAGAATTTCAGAAAGGAATTGTCAAAGTTCATGACAAGAATGGAAAGTTAGCTGCTACCGGGACACAAACAAAAGGTAACACATTTCACCTTGACTCAACTCAAAATAATTGTCTATATGCAAAGATAGATGATACCTGGTTATGGCATAAAAGGTTTTGTCATGTAAATTTTGATAATCTGATCAAAATAAGTAAGAAGTGTTGAGTAAGAGGTCTACCGAGTTTGGAAAAACCTGAGAATGCTATGTGCCAAGGATGCCAGATGGGTAAAATGACAAGATCAAGCTTTACAAGTAAGTCCTACACTTCTAACAGAATTTTAGATCTTGTGCACACTGATCTTTGTGGTCCTATGAAAGTTCAAAGTTATTATGGTGATAAATATTTCATATTATTTGTGGATGATTATTGAAGGATGATGTCAGTAATGTTTTTAAAAGAAAAATCAGAAGCTTTTCAAATGTTTAAATGGTACAAGGCAAGAGTTGAAAATGAAACAGGAAGACAACTAAAATGTCTTAGATCAGATAGAGGAGGAGAGTTCACATCTGATGAGTTCAACTTATTCTGCAATGATCATGGTATTAAAAGATAGGTCTCTACACCGAGAACTCCAAAACAAAATGGAATTGTTGAAAGAAGAAACATTTTGGAGAGAAGCAATAAGCATAGTAGTTTACACCCTGAACCAAGTACAACTAAAGAAAGGAAATTTGAAGACACCATATGAAATCTAGTATGACAAGAAGCCTAATGTAAGTTACTTCAAAATCTTTGGAAGTAGATGCTATGTACACAAAGATGATAGAAATGGAAAGTTTTGTCAGAAAGTGAAGAAGGAACATTTCTAGGTTATTCTTCTAGAAGCAAAGCATTTAAATGTCTGATCAAATCATCTAACAAAATAGTAGAAAGTGCAAATGTGAAAATTGATAAATTTGCAGAAAGAAATGATGAAGGAAAATCCAAGGAACCAAAAGATTGTGATGAATTTGTCTATGTTCAACCGACAAGTCCTACCGAGAAAACTACAGAAGGAAATGAAGAGAATGTCTAGTTACCAAGTGATGAAGAAGATCATACAGAGCCTACCGAGCCTATATTAGCCAAGTATGTCAGAAGACATCATGCATCAAGTCAGATTATAGGAGATAAGGATGATCCAATGATGACAAGGAACAAACTGAGATAGAACACATGTTTGATATCTGAATTTGAACTAAGAATAGTGAAAGAGGCATTTAACAGTGAAGATTGAATAAATGCTATGATAGAAGAGATTGATCAAATCAAGAAGAATGACACGTGGACTCTAATCCCAAGACCGAAGGACAAAAAAGTAATCAGTACAAAGTGGATTTTCAGAAATAAGCTGAATGAAAAAGGTGAGGTCATTCGAAATAAAGCAAAACTAGTTTGCAAAGGTTATGCTCAAGAAGAAGGAATTGATTATGGTGAGACTTTTGCACCTGTGGCAAGACTAGAAGGAGTAAGAAAATTGTTGGCATATGCTGCTTACAAGAATTTCAAGGTATATCAAATGGATGTCAAATCTCCATTTCTGAATGGTATATTAGAAGAAGTTTTTATTGAACAACCTGAAGGATTTGCTGAAGACAATAATAAAGATCAGGTATGTAAATTGAACAAAGCTTTATATTGTCTGAAACAAGCACCTAGAGCATGGTATGAAAGACTGCACTCTTATTTAATCAAGATTGGTTTTATAAGGACAAGTGAAAACAACAATATGTACATGAAGAATGATGAAAATGGAATAGTGATCTCAGCCATATTTGTTGATGATATTATATTTTGTGGAAATGACTCTTTATGTAAGAACTTTGGAAATGAAATGAGCAAAGAATTTGAGATGTCATTAATCGGTGAGATAAAGTATTTTATAGGTTTACAAATACTGTAAATGAAGAATGATATTTTCATTACTCAATTCAAGTACATAAAGGAAACCTTGAATAAATTTGGAATGGAGGATTCAAAACCAGTAAGTACTCCTATGACTACCAACTATAAACTATCAAAGAATGATGAATTTGCATCTGTTGATGAGACACTTTACCGATCCATGATTGGAAAGCTACAATATGTTGTTCACAGCAGGCCAGATATAGCACATGTAGTAGGTATAGATGCAAGATTCTTTGCAGATCCTAAGGAAACACACATGACAGCAATCAAAATAATTTTCAGATACTTGAAAGGTACTGAGGATTATGGCTTAGTATATTGGAAAGGAAATGATTTTGATTTAAAAGTTTATACTGATGTTGATTGGGCAGGCAACATTGATGACAGAAAAAGCACAAGTGGAGGAGCTTTCTTTTTAGGAGAAAGACTAGTAAGTTGGCTTAGCAAGAAACAAGGATGTGTTTCACAGTCACAGCAGAAGCTAAATATGTTGCTGCAGCATTGAATTGCCCCAACATAGCATGGATCAAACAACTGTTGGATGGTATAAATGAGAAAATTATCGAGCTTGTAACTATATTCTGTGACAATACTAGTGCCATTAGCATTTCAAAGAATCATGTTATGCACTCTAAGACAAAGCACATCTCTATCAAATATCATTATCTTAGAGAAGAAGCTCAAGAGAAGAAAGTGGTGTTGGAGTATGTTAGCACAAAGGAACAAATAGTAGATATCTTCACCAAGCCACTACCAAGGGGCACTTTTGAGTATCTTAGAAGTAAGTTAGGGGTCCTACCCCTATCTTCCATTCACTAACCGAGTTCGGTGAAGGCATCAATTCAATGACTCTACAAAATATCTTTTAGGAGTTAATGTTGATTTACACACTTTAGGAGGTTTTCTAAAGGTGTGCAGGAAACAATATAGGGAATAGGAATTGAAGACATAAATGCTCTGACCGAGACTAAGTTGATACTTAACAGCAAGGAATTCACTTCATACAGGAAGAAATTATGTTTTAGTTCTTTACTTTTTGGCATTGTTGTCAAAGGGGGAGAAGACTAGAGAAATGGAGTGGATACTAATGTATGGGGGAGAAGATTGATGATAGGGGGAGAGCATTTTAGCATTTTAGAATCTCACAGCAATCTGAATCAATTAGGTCAAATCAATTGGTTTTGCCATCAATGCCAAAGGGGGAGATTGTTGGCATTTCAATAAGGATATTGAGAAGGTTGTTGATGATTATGGATATAACTGATTAAGGATGTTTACTGTCTTAATATTATTATTTTGTCATTGATGTCAAGAAATTGATTTTCTAATTCAGTATGATGTTGCCATATCTTAAGAAGTATGATTTGATGAGTATAAAGATGTCAGTAAAAGACACAAAAAGAATGTGATGAATAAGGGGAGAAATAAGTTATTCAATGGGCAACTATTACTGAGTTAGACAATGATGAAATCATGATGTTTAGATTATTTTGATATCATACATATGTTATTGATTGTAAGGTTAATACTATACTATGTTACCGAGCAAAGAACCTAGTTGGTAAACCCTAAGGTTATCGCTATCGGTTAATGAAGGCAGAATGTCTACTGAGTGAAGTTTAGTATTTAGCGAGTTGCAACCGAGTAATAACATAATGCATTGAATGAATAAAAGCATTATTTAATGAAGGAAGCTGATGAGCTGACTATGATTAAATGATTGGTATGTCGTGAATGAAGTTTGTTAAAGAATTTATGGCAAAGGAGAATTGGCAGCAAGATCTACAGCTTAGATTGAACCGCAATACCCTAGCACAAGTTCCAAGAAATGTATGCAAGTTCCAAGGAGGGGTAAAACGTTTTCAGATTGAAGGATACATTGAACCTAGTCAAGTTTGAAGATCTGATGGCTATGATTGATCATGGGAAATGTGATCAAGGAGATTAAGTGGTTGGCGAATTGTTTATAAATAAGGAACTGTTGATAAACAATGTATGTGGGCAAGTGTATGCACAGGGATGCTACATAGTGATTACCGAGCACTGAAGCTTGAAGACCTATTTTAAATAACAGAGTATAGAGCCTAGCAGATGGACAAGATTAGTTCTATGTCTATATTGTATTGAGAAAATAAGAATCTGCTTTAGCATTTTAGATGTGAAGTTGCAGATAGATTTTTATTACTGTTATTTTGTAAAGTGATAGAAAATCTCTTAACCAAGTGGACTTAACAGTTTTATTTGTAAAACCCTCTAACAAGGTGACATTCTGATTGAGTGTTTCAAATCCATTAACAAGGTCACTTCTAACAAGGTGAAGATCCTAACAGATCTGAGGGAAATCCCTTAACCGGGTCACATCTAGCAATGTGTTTGTAATCTTTAACAGGATTTGCTTTTAACCGAGCATACTCTAGAAGAGTATATTTCTTAGTGGGTCCGAAATCCTACAGTGGTTTTTCCCTATTTGGGTTTCCATGTTAAATCTGGTGTTATGAGGATTATGATGTTTATATGCTTTTGAGTTTGCATGTTTAGCAGTTTTTGTTATATTACTGAAGTATATGTTACCGAGGTTGAATCTGATGTTTTTATGGAAGATTAAGTTTGTATGATTCACCCCACCCCCCCCTCTCATTTTATTAGCTTGGAATCTGTACTTAACATTAAGTATCAGAACTATCAGAAATACCTTCACAAATTTGAAATTTAGGGTTTGCCAATGCAGCTCACGACACACCACTTTGACTGCTCAGTTACCGCTTAGTGTTCTTCACCGATAGATTAAAAATATCCATGGATTCTTCTACAAGATTTGAATTCTCTCTGAATCGCAAGTCGAATTGCTTTTTATCACTCTGCTCTTGAAAATATCTTTGCTTGTAAACTGATAAGTGAAAATGACTTTGAAAAATTCCTTTTAAACAAATTCTTCACCTACCATATAAATGCTCCACCGCTAGGGTACAAACCCTAATTTTTCCTTTTACTACTTCAAAATCTTTTGTCAATTGATAGGTAATGTATAATGGTTTTAGGTCTTTACCGATATAAACTAGGGGTTCGAAACATTTCACCGATTTGTTCCCTCGAAGCTTTTTTGAAGCTCAGTTTGTCGATTCAGAGACTTCCACAATAGGTACAGAAACCAGTTCATCTTGTGAAACTTCTACAGGTTTCTTTTTCCATGTTTTATTCATTCCTGTTTGAATAGTTTCAAAATCAATATTCCCTTCTGGAGTGATTGGTATATCATTTGATAGGTTCTTTCTCATTCTGTAGGTTCTGGCAGGGTGTCTCAATTTGTTGCAATGATAGCATATCATTACAAGTGTTCTCCATGGTCCATTGTTCACTCTACCATTCTTCCTTTTGCATGTTGCAGCAGTGTGACCGTCACCATGATAGATCAAATAGGTTGGTCTCCAACTAGTTGCTGCTTGATAGCCACCACCACCTAATTGATGGTCATAGCCATTGTACTAGTTTGGATTTCAGCTCACAGTGGATTCCGAGATAACTCCTTGAGTCCTTGGAGGGTGTCTCCCAATGTTGTGCACAACAGACCTGCATTCAAATTCACTATGCCCAAACTTGTTGCATGCATAACAATTTCCATTGAATCTATTGGATCTAGGATTACTGTTTAGAAAATAAGGAAAATTATTGTGGGTCTTATTTCTACACACATTAGCAGTTTGTCCTTCCTTGAGACAATTAAAGAAAACATATTTAAACTTTTTCTTACCTTTATCTTTTGATGTTGGTTCCTTCTTTGATGCTACATCTTTTTTTCTAGAGGTCTCACCTTCCTCATAACCAGAAAAACCAAGTCCAGTGGTATTCTTTACCAGTTTTGCTGATTCAAGCTTTTGCTCTAGCTTAACAGTACTCTAACTGAATTTGGTAAGTATTTCCTTTGACTCACTGAGTTCCTTGGAAATAGCAGCATATGATTCCTTCAAGGTTGCATTCTTAGAAATATCTATGTTTATTTCACATTGCATTTCTTCCTTTTCCACTTTACTCTCTTGGAGATGAGCGGTAAGGGAACTAATTTCTTGCTTCAACTTGGAGATCTCATGATCTTTGTCTTTTACCAGATCTTCAGCATTCCTTCGGTTCTCAAGCTCTTAACACATTCTGATAGTCA
Organism: Cryptomeria japonica; assembly: GCF_030272615.1. Lineage (NCBI taxonomy): Eukaryota > Viridiplantae > Streptophyta > Pinopsida > Cupressales > Cupressaceae > Cryptomeria > Cryptomeria japonica. The sequence continues at coordinate 64,906,184 of NC_081412.1, forward strand.
GTCCATCCAGTTCCCTTCTCAGGTTGGCATTGGATTCATTTAGTTTTTCAACTTCTTCAACTAGGGCATCCATGTTTGCTTCATCAAAAGAACTATTTTCAGTAATCCCATTAATTTCTCAACATGCTCTCTTCTTTTTGCTAGAGAGGCTTTATACTTGACTTTGAGTTCTTCATAGGCTTTCTCAGTCTGAGTGAGATGATGAGTAAGTTCCCTCATAGTGTATTCCCCCATATCTCCTTCCAAGTGGTTAGACTTATAAAAAGGTTGGCTCTGATACCAATTGATGAATACTAAGAGGGGGGATGAATTAGTATACCAAAAAATGCTGAATACAAACTCTTGAACAGTTTAACAAATAACTGATACAACAGATTTACTAATAAACTGGTTAAAATAAATGCAAACCAAATAGAAAATAGAGCATTCACCCACAAGAGAACAATCACCATAACACAAGATGTTTTGACATGGAAACCCAAATGGGAAAAACCACGGTGAGCAGAAACTCACAAGTAGCTATCTACAGAATAGAAACCAGACTGGTTAAGGTCATACAATGTTCTTCACCAGAACAGATCCTGTTAGGAATCTATATCTCTGTTAGGAGATAAGTCTTGTTAAAGACTATCTTGTGAGAGGATTTCAGATTCATAGTTGTGAACCACCTTGTTAGAGGATTTACAAAGGCTTTTCTAGGCCTACCTGGTAGGTGATTTAGATACTAGCATAGTATGCTTGGTTAGATCCATGATAGCTCATTGTTAATGCATTTTAGCATTACTTCAGTCTTTGAATATCTCCACACTTCTACTCTTCACACAAACCTAATCTTCTCTTCTATGATCACACATACAAAACCTCATCAACAACTAAAAACCCTAGACATGATGTCCTTATAAAGGAGTCTAATTTCATGTTAGTCCAATAGGATTACATTACAAGTTCCTAGGTTCAGTTCATCTAGACACATTTGGTAACATGACACAAAATCATCACCAAAGTGTCGGTGGATGATAACTCATCACAGAAATATTGGTTGGTAACTCATCACAGAATAATACCGGTTCATACATTTTACCGATTGCCAGTTGTCAAAAATGAAGACTGGAAAAATTTTAACTACCGCTTTGTTCCTTCGTACTACTTGAGATCCTTGAACTGCCTAAGGTCTTCATATCGCTTTGGGTCTTCAGTCAGTTTGTGACTGGTAAACATCTTCTGCAAAACAACAATAGTCTAAAGACTATAATACATAATACTGATTGAGCATAACTCATACATAAATAAAGTGATCTCAAAACAAGTGTGTGTCCATCAATGACAATCACAACATCATCAAAATGCCAACAAAAACACTCAATAGATCATTACAAGCATGATTAGCGAATATAAACAAAGACATATGAAATCATGGCTAATCGATCTATCGCCTCCTAATAAATGCGAGTATGAATTTGATCTCAGATTTGGTTAGCAATTCCAGTGACTTGACTACACCTAGATGGAGGAATTAAAATGATAATGATGATGCATTTAAACTAGAAATGATGAGATTAAGCTAGATGATAAGCAAATTAAGCTAGAAATAAGCTAGATTTAAGCTAAAATTGATCATGATAATAATGCTAAAATGCTACATACCTATAGTAAGAATGCTTGAATGAAAATGAGATGGATTCAGGATCCTTTGAGCTCCAAAATGGGGTCTATTTATAGGATTTCCAAGGCTAGGGGTGAGGTGGCAGGAATCAATGGTCAAGATTAAGTCTGAAGATATCAATGGTGAAATTGGAGGAGGTTGGAAAAGAGGTTGGATGAAAGGGAACAATTCAAGGTTGGTAGGAGAAGGGGTTGGTTGAAAGGGGCAATGTCATCTCCATGTGGACAAGTGTCAAGATGCTTCTAGAAAGGTTGGATAAAAGGGAACATGTGCCATCTCTATGGTGACAAGTGTCAAGAGGCTTCTAGAAGATGTTGGATGAAAGGGAACATTTGTCATCTCTATGGTGACAAGTGTCAAGAGGCTTCTAGAAGATGTTGGATGAAAGGGAACATTTTTCATCTCTATGGTGACAAGTGTCAAGAGGCTTCTAGAAGAGGTTGGATGAAAGGGAACATTTTTCATCTCTATGGTGACAAGTGTCAAGAGGATTCTAGAAGAGATTGGATGAAAGGGAACACTTAGTGACACGTGTCACAAAGCTTTTCTCATGAGAGGGTAAAGTGTTCAAGGAAAGGGGACATGTGGTTAGATGGAATGGGTTAGGTTTAGGAATGGTTAGGTTAGGTGGTTAAAAGTTAGGAGGCATGTGGTTAATTTGAATTTAGAAATTCAAATAAGACTAATTAATTCTCAACAACTCATAAATTGATTTATTTTAATTAATTAGAAGATTAGAAGAATTAATTGAAGATTGAGGGAAAATTAATTAATTTGAATTAATTAATCAAAGGGGATTATTGAAATGAACCCATTAAATAAATCCTTAGATTTATTAATAAGTAGATGAAAGGGGGAATTTAATCAAATTACTTAGTGAATTTAATTAAATTAGGAAGGGGGATTAATTAAATAATTGCTTATTTAATTAATTATCTTCAAACCATTTTTTAGGTGTATACAACACTAATTAGATTAAAAGTGTGAAATGTTTCAAAGATAGGAGTTCAATCCATTCTCAAAAGACTTAGACCATCCAACCTAACACACTAGGTAACCAAGATTTATGAATGAAGGCATGGAAAACTTCTCCATCAATTCTTGAAATTTTGATCTTCTTTTGCCTATGTGTGTGCGTTTCAGTTCATTCTGACTTTTATAACCATCAAAGACCCTTGGAATCCTATGTGGCTAGCTATGTGAGTTATTCTGACTTCAAAAGCAACTTGGTTAGAGCCTCGCTGTCAGCAAGCTTTTAGGGCTCCAGCAAGGTTATGCACTATAATCTCTCAAACATTGCTCCATTGCCAACAGGGGTCCATAGTCCTAATGGAGTTACTTGCATGTTCCCATAGTCAAGCTTTCTCTTTTTTATCGCACTTGTATGCATGATATTTCAGTAATATATCATTTTTTTTGTGTTGTCTTGAGATTGACATAACACTTTTTTCTTTTATTTTCTTGCCTTGACTTGTAAGTAATGAAACCTACTTGGGTATGACAATTACAGCGGCGCTAAAGCAGAATATTGAATTTTTCACTAGCCACATGACCAACTAGGTATCTATAAAGACTTAGAGCTTTTGATTAATGTGTGAGATATATCAATTGATAGGTTTTGGGTAACAAGACTTGATAGTGAAACTTCTACCCAGCCAAGGATAAAAATTAATCACAATGTGATGTTGAAAATGAATGACTAAAGGCCTCCTAAAGACTTCATGAACAAGTATCTAGGAAATGAGACAACTTTCATTTCTTTTAGTGTAGATAGGTGAATGACTCGAACAATCACCCTGTTTTATTGATGCAACTACATGAAAAAGGGATAATGCTATGCGGTAAAGAAATATGCAAATGCAGTATTGGAATTTGAAATGAACCCACCCTTAGATGCAATATCTTTTTAGGTGCATATTGTTGATGGGATCATGGAGTGAATCTCCATCCATTGTTTCCAAATGATAAGTGTCATTTCCAATGAATTTCATTATGACAAACAAACCTAACCAATTAGGTTCAAACTTTCCTAGTTTTTCACATTCAACAAGGTTTCTTTGATTTTCTTTAAGAACGATATCTCCTATTTCGAAGCAACGTGGGTTGACTCATTTGTTGTATCTTCTTCTCATTTTGTTTTGGTATCCTTGTAAATTGTTTATAGCGCTTTGTCATTTTTCATCTAGGAATTCCAATTCTTGCAAACGTGCGACTCTATGGTTTTCTTCTGAGATAATATTTTTTAGAGAGACTCTTAGGGATGGCAATTCTACTTTGATAGGTAAAATGACTTATGCACCATAAACTAGAGAGAATGGTGGTGTACCAATTGTCGTACATATACTAGTTCAATAAGCCCATAGAGCTAGATTGAGTTGGAGATGCCAATCTCGTCCACTATCATTGACAACTTTCTTTAAGATTTTCAAAATAGTTTTGTTTATTGCTTCAGCTTGACCATTGCTTTGGGGATAGTAAGGTGTTGCAAAATATTGCTGGATTTTAAATTGTTCACAAAGCTCGCTCATTTCTTGATATTTAAAGGGTCATCCATTATTAGTCATGATGCACATGGGTACCCCATACCTGAAAATGATATAATTCAGGATAAATTTCACTATTTGTTTTCCTATTGTGAAAATCATCAGGATTGCTTCAACCCATTTTGTGAAATATTCTGTAGCGGTGAGAATAAACTTATGTTTGTTGGAAGAGGCAGGATTTATTTTCCCTACAAGATCTAATCCCCATTGTGAAAATGGTCATGGTGATGTTATTGGTTGAAGATCTTGAGCAGGTGCATGAATGAGATCCCCATGTATTTGGAATATCTTACATCTTTGGACATACTTGTATGCATCTTTTTCTATTGTAGGTCAATAGTAACCTATTCGTAATAGTGTTTTTGCTAGAGCAGGTCTAAAAGAATGTGTGCCACATATTCCGTCATGAACTTCTTTTAAGGTGATTTGTGTCTCCTCGATATCAAGGCATCTGAGTAAGGTGTTGTCTATACTTTTCTTGTATAAAGTATCAGCAATGATTGCATGTTTTGATGATTGTTGTATGAGTTCCTTTCTTTGATTCCATGAAAGATCTGAAGGTATATTATATTGATCATGTAGATATGCATATATGTCTTTGTACCAAGGAGACTCAGGTCCTACTATCATACAGACATATTCAGTGGATGGTATTTCATAAGCTGGGACAATGAGTTTATTCCACTTGAAATTCAAAGTAAGTTCCATCATTTGGCATATCCAAGAGAGATCCTACTATTGCTATTGCATCTATTGCCCTATTTTGCACTCTCATAATATGTTCAAATGTGACCTTGGTGAAGTGTTTCTTGTATTCTTCTACCAATTGTTTTTATGGTTGTAACTTATCATCTTTTGTATTATAATCATCATTGACTTTATTAATGATGAGTTGTGAGTCTCCAAAGACCTGTAGATATTTGATGTTCCATTGTAGTGTAGTGCATAGTCCTACCATCAGGGCTTCGTATTCAGAAATGTTATTGGTACAAGGGAAGCTAATCCTGAATGATTTGGGAATTGAATCTCCTTGAGGAGTTATGAATGGAATTCCTGCTCCTGCTCCATGATTTGTATGTGAACCATCAAATAATAATTTCCATTGTGTTTGTGTTAATAGTGTAAATATTGATTCATCTGGATATGGTTGGAAATCCCACACCTGTAGAGATAAATGAGAAAGAGTCCTTTGCCCATATGCTAAATGGACTTGTATCTATTTCAGGAACTTTCAAATCTAGTTGGGATACTTATCTTGAGCTTTTGGAGAAGGCATACCCAGATATTTTTAAATATATTAAGCTCTGGTAAGATATTTTTGGGATATTCATTGTACAGTATCTTTCATTATTTGTCCTAGTTTTGGATCTTTGTCATTCTTATTAGAAATTTTGATGGCATTGATGTGAAAGGGGGAGTGATATAGATGTGAAAAATAATAGAGGGATTTGTATACATTAGGAGGAGTATGGAGTATTTTGTATTGATGAATATTCAGCTCAGGGGGAGCAGGAAGGATGAAAAAGGCAGATGAAACCATGATCATTTTTCACATGAGTGTTGCCATCAATGCCAAAGGGGGATATTGCTGGCAATTGACACTCAATTGGTTGGTTTAACTATGTTGTCATTGATGACAACATGGTATCTTGTCTCGGCTTCATATTTTGGGTCAGTTGTCTACCGGTAGGCACTTCACCAGTAGACACTTCACTAGCACCGACAGGATGGAAGGAATTATTAGGTTACTAGCAATGCAGGCCGACATGATTTATAATAAATTTATCGGTATTGGAGGCCGACATCTTTTGGATCCGGCATTGACGATTGTTTTTTATATTCATGTATTTATGTTATCTACCTGACATGTATATTGATATTGTAATTATCTTTGTAAGCCGACATAAGGCATGATAAATTGTATAGGGTATATAGGTCAGTTGGATTAGATCATTTTGTGATGTGTGAGTTTATGGAATATGTGGATGTGATATGATGTGAAATATATCAGAGAAATCATGTATGTTAGGTTATTTATGTAAGATTTATTCTGGTAAAGGGTTAAGGGTTTCAGACCAGAACAGACAAAGCTTAACCAGAACTATATTCTGGCATAAGAAGACGCTATCTTTTGCAGTTCATCACTTCTCTGGATTGTAGTCTGGATTTATATGTATTAAGTGAGGCTCCTTTTGTGAATGAGCAGTGTACTCTAGGCTGTAAGCCTTCCTGCAAGTGCAAGCCCCTTATATTTTGTGATATCTCTTCATATGGCCAGTGAATTGATATTGTGGGTCACAAATCCCACCATGGTTTTTCCTCTTTGAGGTTTTCCACGTATAATTCTATGTGTTATGGTGTTCATTTATGTGATTGGTTAATTGGTTTCTTTACTTCTTTCAATTCTATATGTACCAGTATACTGGTTGGTATATGCATGTTTTAATAAGGTTAAAATTGATCATACTAGTAGAACACTGATTCACCCCCCCCTTTCAGTGTTCTTGGATTCCAATAGATATTACTTCCCATTCACAAAATCCTAGTGTTTATATTGTAGTTCCATCTTTTCAATACTATGTGGGTCCACGAGGAAAACACTTGACACAACTTGGACCTCCTCCTTGCACTTCAAAGACTGGTTTTGTTGTGCTTGTTTCTTCATAACCTAGTGGAAAGTAATGTATTGTTAAAGGTTCTTTGCCTCCTAATTTTTTGCAACCTCTAGTGACTCCTTCTATTCCTTTTATTCCAACAACAAAGTAATAAAACTAATTAACATTGGGTGACACCATGATTTCTCCTATACAAGATCCCTACTACACTAGATGAAATCACAATGAAAATAATGTAAGAGACAACATCATGTTGTATCTTGTAATCTTATTGAAGTGAGTAAACCCTCACCTAATAACCCTTCTACTATGTAGTTAAATCTTGGATTGACCCCTCAACCATCATTTCCTTCCCCAACTCCTAGTCCTTACCTTTCCCAACCTAGTCAAAAGATTAATTGTGCTCTCCACCTTTCCCACCATTAAATTTGAAGGTAGCTTATTTAAAATATTATTCTATGGTTGATAATTCTCATGATATTGCTAGCAACAATATTACACCACCTCTTTTTCCTTATTTAGATGATCATGATTTTGATGATGTGAATAAAAAAAATGAGAACAATGTAGAGCTATCTATTATTTTTGTGTCATCTATGAATTTATCTTGTGGGGGCATGCATTATGATCCTTCTATGATGAGTGATCCATTATGTATCAAAATAGGAAATTGGCTCGATATTGCAATTGTTGTAGTCCCTCTAGCATCTTTTCCAACATCTCTTCATTATGAACAAGATTCGGATGCAGATAATTTTCTATAGATCAACTTCTAAAAGAAATACCCTTTGTGCTTTGTTTTTTCTCAAATATGCACTATTATTCATCTTGATATACTACTTGACATGTATTTTGTTTTGTTAGTTCTCCTTGGATGATCCATGTTGACTTGAGTTTTTGTTTTTTATTTATGTTCATTTCCTCCTTCATACTTATAGTTCCAATGTATTTGGGGTATGAAGCCAAGTCAAATAAATCATATTGATATACATTATTTAATATATTCATATTGACCCTAGGTCTTTGGATTCATTATGTCCTATTGTATGAATGTGTTTGATTATATGTGGCATCACCTTTATTTGCCTATTTTTAGGGCAACTTGTTGTGTAAATGTGCTTGCCTTTGCATGTATTGTTCTTTTGATCTTAAATTCAATCACTCGCAATTGGAGTTAGAAATTTATTTAAGGTAAGGGAACACATTCACTATGTGTTTCACTTTTTGCACTCATCATAAAGCTGGTTGTTGTCAGCAGCAAAGCAGAGGAAAATTAAGAGGGGGAGTGAATCAGTTTTCACTAGATCTACAAACTTAACTACAAAAATAGATTTGATAAACTGTAGTAATAACAACAATAAGCAACTTGATAGCACAACACACAACACCAATATTTTGACATGGAAAACCCGGTTAAGGAAAAAACCATGATGGGAACCTACCCATAGTAAGATGATACTCTGCAGTAGTATGTGAAAATATTACAATGGGGAATGCACATGCATTTAGGCACACTGGCTAGAGCTCACTAGTCAAATACAATGACCTGAAAGGCTACAACCCTTAGGGAAATCATACTAACTTACAACAAGATTCAGACTACAATTTAGAAGAAATGAACTAAAATAAGAGCATCTCCAAATGCCTAATTATAATTTCAGTTAAGCACAAATGTTTTCTCTACCACATCAATCTTTGCTCTCACAATACCCAAGGATGAATCCTTATTCACACATAAACCTCTCTCTGATAACACAAACACTACATCTATATCCAAAATACATGACAATGTCACCTATATATACAATTCATCAACCTTGACAAGAAGGTCAGCTAAACCCTTAACTCACAATTACAAAATTACATCACACGATACAAAGATCGACCACCAAACCAATATAATGATATACATGACATAATATGGACCTAATTCAAATTCTCAAATTCTCAGCACCACCATAAATCATGCTAAGATCAACTGCAACACGCTACACCACCAAGAATACCGCATAACATGAAAAATCATCATTGGTTCATGAAAAATCACCAAAATATATCACAATGATCAATGTGGATCACCAAGACAAATAGGACATGCGTAGGAAACACCATCAAGGATGTTAGAATCATTAGTAACAGTTGCACCAACACCACTTATCAAATCTTCATTGATCAACATCTGAAAGCTCAAGAACACAACTAATCAACAATTGTCGAGAAGAAAGATAACTTGTGGAGAACCAAATCATGATCCATATGAAATAGAGATACACAAGACCATCCCAAACAATATCCCAAAATATTAGCTCAATATCAGATCACATAGGAATATATTGGAGGAAATACTGAACTTTGCAAAGCACTGATCAACAAAACAAAACTGCAAACTAGACCACAAGATCTTCCCAATCTACAAACATTGGAGCAAATCATAGGAATATATTGACATCAATGATAACAAAATATCCTACCAGCAAACAATGTCCAACAATCTCCCCATAGTCCAATAGTAGTGACCTCACAACACCTTTTGGATCATCTTTGTAACACTTTGTTAGAGTTACACAATAAACAACATATTTTTTTGGCCCATAATTTCAATGTTGTTGACATGAAACTCAACTAGTAGACAATAATTTTTACTATTTTTTGTTGTTTTCATTTTCTACTTTTGAATCTCACCTATCACAACACAAATTGCTAGCTCATTATTTCTTCGATGTCCATGAGCCACTTAGAAAACAACATATTTTTATAGCCTATGCCTTAGGGATATTCTCATGGGTATGGATCCTAGTGAGGTTTCATAGATATTTCTAGTTCAAGATGACATATCTTGTGTATTTGTGAATAGAGTTCCTAGTTATGACTTGTGTACCATGCTATTTCAAGATGACAAGCCTTATATGCCTTTTTTATTGGCTATGCTTCATGTATACTCTATATATGTTTGGTGTATCCTCTACGTATGTGGATTTTTATGTTTCTAAACTTGTTTGATGTATTTTTACTATATGTATTATACATGTGTGATTTCTTTTCATCTGGGCATTGTACATTGATAAGATCCTAATTCTAGGGGTTGTCACATCTCTTAAATTGGATTTGTCTTATCTCTTTGATGTTTAGATAAAAATACATTTTCTTATTATTAAATTACCATTTGTATGGGCATAAGCTCATACCTCCATTAAAGTGGAGGCTAAATGTAGAATCATAAATTGTGCATCTCCTATAATTTCACATTAGGTACAACACCTTTTTCGGTGGTTGTGTTGGAAATTATGTGAATGTACCTATCTTGAGTCTATATTTGCAATATCAATCTCACCCCTAGTGCATAGACCTTTAATTAGTTAAAAAATTATGGACACTAGCATCCAACACAAGTGTCCTCCCAATATGACTCTAAATTTTAATATTTGAATGTAAACTTTAGAACCTTTATGTTTGTAACCTTATTGTTAGCCTCTCTCAAAAATTTGTTCACAAAATGGTGCGAGATACATATATTTCTCTAATTCCCTTTCTTATTTTAAAACCTAATGAAAGGAATCCTCTATAAGAACTCTAAAGATCAATTAGTAATTCAAGAAATAAATGCCTATTAAGAAGAGAAATATTAATATTGTCATCAACAATATTGAGATCTTCTATAAAGCATCATTCATTTTTATTGCTATAATATTGCACTAATATTTTGTAGGGCTTCATGGGAGAAATTCAACATCACCCTATATGAGATCCAAGGAAGGATTTTGTGTCAAAGGTAATCATTTTAGTTTTTTGTTATTTGTTTGCCTCTACTCCTAAGGGACAACACAATTGTTATCACTATAGTCCTTGTTATTGTAGAGGTGGTAACATAACATTTTATCATTTGTTGTGTGTGCATGTGTAGATCCAAATAAGTCGACTTGTGATAGAAAAATTGATGGACATAGTAGATAGTGACGAATAATCTCAAACTTTATAGAGCTAAAAAATATAAGACTAAAATATTGAATGCTAGTGTCCTACTCATCAATCTCCATATTTCAATGATAACAAATTATATCTCTACTTAGACCATCCACAATATTAGCTCCTACTCACATTGTTCCTAAACACTAGTTCCTAGAACTTCTATCTTACCCAATCAATTAATGATTGTAATTGTAGGTTCCTCTCTAGAATTCCTTTCTAGATATGTCCTTCTCTTCTATATTTCTATTTTGTTTTTTTATGTATTTTGTTAATATCATTTATCCTTCCTTAGCCTAGTTCTTTGCACACAATCACTCAATCACTATCTCTAGAATCCCCTAACAAAAAACTGGATTTATGATAGCTTGGCTCTCTCTTGAGGACCAAAGTCAATCCCATTGACATCTTATTTCTAATGATGTTTCACATGCGAAAAGAGATTGATTCTAGGTTAATGTGCATGTTAGTATAGGATCACTTTTCACCATCATCATTCTTATCTTTTATTATACTATGAAATGAAGAATATAGCAGGATACTAAATATATCTTGTGCATTTATATCAAAAGAGAGATAAAACATAAATCTTTGGTTGGCCATAGTAAGTAGACAAACTCCATTTTGGAGAGATTTAGCATGTTAGTTTGTAAACCATTAAGTGTTCCTATTTAAGTGGGGACTAGGTTATTTATAGAGGATTTTCCATCTACGCCTAGTAAGATGCAAAATATACCTCAAGTCCCTTTTGCTTATGTTTTTAAGAGTTTATTGCATGTTATATTTTATACAATACTAAAATAATCCTAGGTAGTGGGAGCCCTTAGCTAGTTCATAGTCAATCCTAGATGAGAGTTTTGTGATGCAATTGAGAGTGTCTTCAACTATTTGAAGGTTCATTTGAATATATATATTTTATTTAATGGTGATTCAATACAAAATTATCACTTAATATATATTTATGGATTTGTGGATTCAACTTAAGAAAGATGTGTCATAGAAAAAATACATCAGTAGGTATGTGCTCAATTTATTTGGTGGTTTTATTAATTAGATGAAAGGGAAATAAGTTATGATTTATTTAATGTATGCTATAAATCCTAATTAAGAGGTATAAATTAATTCTTATAAATATTCCATATTTCTTTAGAGATTATGTTCATATATGGATTGTAATAACTTGGAACTATCCAAAAAAAAAATGTGATAGTCAAAGTGTTATGTGGCTAGCACCTATATATGAACACAATATCCTATGTCTAGTGTAGTGCCCTTCCCTATGTAATGCCCACCAAGATACCCTAGAGAAAATAACTAACTAACTAACAAATTGAGATAAAAAAAAAAATTAATCATCTATAAATGAAACATAGTAAACTATCATAAATCCAAAACATAGATTATCTCCATAAGATTTCATAGAACACCACGATCAATTATAGTAACATATAACACAAGAAGAATTAACATCTTATCCATAAACATATATCCATTTATTCTTTCCCTAGGTTATCTTAATGTCACTACTTACTAGCAACATTACAACATATTTACATCATGAAATCATTAACAATATTACAATTAAGTTCTACTCATCATTTCCTTATCATGAGATTATAAATTTCCAATGCATAACTCCATAACCTATCAAATATTCAAGTTCATTTAAGTACCAAATAAAATACTCCTAATCCTCTTATCACTACATCATGAAGCTATCTACATTTTTTTCCTACAAATGGAATTAGAAGATTTCATTTAGAATACCCTCTTCAAAATGCATCATTACTAACCATACATGTATCCAATATTATAATAGCAAGTAATAATTCACTTCCAAATAGGATCTCATGCTATAAAACCATATTAAGAATCATATGCTATAACAAGTATACACTAAGTCTAAACATCTAATTCACTATCTCATCCCAAGATCCCATTCCTATACATAAAGAACATATCCACAACATGAATCATATGGTAATACATCAATTTGTTTCTTTTCAAGATCATAGTCTTTCAATCAATATCATACCCTATTACATAAGTGTTCATGATAAAAGTACACAGTCTTCTTTTACAATTCAATGCCATTGTGAATACACATTAAATTTTTTTATACATAAAAATCAATTGCATGTTCATTCGCATAAAGGAGAGCCATAGAATCAATAGCCACACACGCTAGCATCAATGAAGAACATACCAATGGAAGAAGCCATCAAACCACCCAACCATGTGGAACCAAATAGGAACCATCCCCTGTGCTAGGAGATGACATGGGGTTCCAACTCACAGTCAAGACCTAGGCTGACACCTAACAACCAAGGGACCCAACATGACAACCACAAGATACCATCAAGAAACAAACATCAAATCACAACACATGGTTAAATCAAACAATAAACTCCCAGAGGCATGAACAAAAAATCAAGGCATAAGGATAGTGGACACATGTAGGGAAGAGTGTCATCACATACTAGCCTCATTTGAAATCCACCTTAACCTTGGAGCCAAACAAGGGAGGTCGGTCTACCACTTCAATGGTCTTCCCAATTCTAGATCCCAAAACCTCCTCCTTGGGATTCATTGGGGCATAAGCTCAATTTAATTATGTTAATTACTTGAATCCTATTTACCAAAACTCACTAATTAATTATTATATATCACTTGTAATTAAACTTAAACTCTTCATGTGGTTCCATAGGTCTAGATCCCCCTCCTAGAGATCTATTTCTCTTGACCTAGGTCCAACACATGCAAGAGCCCACTCTCCCAACCATGGAACATAAAATAGGGTGAAACATACATCAAAATAATATATCAATAACAATGTGAAGGCTCACAAGGGACATAAACACAATCACATTAACTCTAAGAACATATTGAGCATAATAGGATATATGATCATATACATGGCAAGAGCCTTCACCAAAACAATGTACATGATTCAAAGAATAATTCAAAAAAAAATCCAATCCTCAAAAGTGAGGTAATAAACATCCCACTGGAGCTCTGATAATTATTCCTCAATAGCGAGTCAATCTTCCTCTCGCCAAAGCAAAATAACATATATGCAATCTCCTCAACAATAAGGCACAAATCCTCTTGCCGGAGAAAAAATTCAAAATGTAGAGATCAAAATGACATTAAAAAAAAATTCAAAGAGCCTCAATGTAATCACACAAAGCCTCTAGAAAAAGTCCACATTCGGAAAAATCATCCATAGTGACCAAAACTGGCAAACCCTGCATCCTGGAGCAGTTCAATGCATCCCAAGAGAATAATAGTGCATTGGGGGTACATAATGGTGCATCCCCCTAAAAATTTAACACATATGCCTAAAAAATTAGCACATTTGAGTCATCCTTTATCGCATTTGACACATAATGCAAAAATGAAGAGAAATGAAGAAGTATAGTGACGAAAAACTGCCAAGTTTGCTCCTGGACACATTAAATTGACCCATAATGCTCCTAGAAGGTGCAGGAGGACATAATAAGGCTTAAAAAACATTCAATCATGACAAAAAGATCATACATAAATAAATTGACAATAATTCCCCGCACCTCATTCACAGAACTAGTCACAGACTGCACAGAAAGACACCAAATTGCACAACAACATAAGGAGATGCCAAAATAACATGAGGAAACACAAAGAATCGTCACAAGAATAACCAAAGTACTAAAATACCATTAGGAAGGAAATAAAACAAGATTCAAGTAAGAAGTATGCAACAGAAACACTCTCGATAGTATTCCTTTCCCAGTTTTCACATAAAATCCTATACACACTATCTATTTCCCAAACTAATATTGCATTCATAAAACATTGAAATCTCGCTCCCAAAAAATATTCAACAATCATATTGAAAACAGTTCTTTTCACAAATAATATTTTCAAATTAAAATAAGCCAACCTAGGATTCATAGCCAAGGTAAGAAGCCGGTTCAAAGAAGAGTAAACCAACTCTTGCAAATCCAACCAAAATATTCAAATTCAATCAAAAATCTTCAATAATCCAAACTTCAAACAAAATCAACTTCAAAATCCAGCAGAATACTCCCAAATGGTAACCCGATAACATTCCAGAAAACTCATAAATAGAAAATCAAATTCAAAACTATCAAAATCCACTGGCCAATCGGAAAATTCCATAAAATGATATTCCATACCTACCTTGCATAGTACTGAGGTAAGTATTATTAAATAATATTATTTACTTACTCATTCAAAATCAACTAATAGAAATAAGGGTAAGTAAATATATATTATATTTGATTATCTATAGCAACAAGATAATATTAGTAAAATCACAAATAAGCAATTAATAAATAATACCCAATAACAATTACATAAATGAGTTAAATGGGTAAAAGCCATATAAAAAGAAATTCGTAATAAAATCTAAGATCAAATCAATAATAAAATATAAATAATATATAAATAATAAATAATCAAATTAAATGATAAATCGATATTTAATAAATAGTTAATACAAATCAATTAAACATTAAATCAAATAAATTAATAAATTAATCTCAACAATAGATTAATTATCAAATAATCAATCATTCAAACTTAATAACATTAATTAAGTCTCAATAAATAACCCAAATAATAAGAAACCCATATAATATAATAAATTAAATAAATTAATATAAACATTAATAAATCACATCAATCAAATTAATTAATAAATTATTAATTAAATAACAAACATACACTCGCATCACCTCAAACAACCTGACAAAAGGGCCAACAACTGACACAAGTCTCTAACCACCAACTTACACCACAACATGACTGACAAGGTGAACAACTAAGCCTAGAGTATGAGAGGGAAACACATGCCATCACAGACAACTTGCCATTGGGATAGGATATGCTCAGACCTCTGAAACTAGGTGGAGTTGATGTTTGGTGCATACAATCCTGCAATCACCACCAAAACACAATACAATACATACATACATACATACATACATCATGATAAATAGACAAGTGAAAGAGAATCACAACACCATATCATGTTTGCAATGAATGATAAGACATCGTCCCTTTCATGAAGACAGTCACACAATAACAACATCAATGCATCATATGAAATCATAATCACAAAATAGGGGTTAGACTTATCGTAACATCATGAATCATATAATCAACATAGGAACATCAAGTGCATATAATCCATCCAACAAATAATCCAAAATGTATCATCGATCATATAAATAATCCAACATCATGAGTCATATCAAATATCCGTCATCATCAATAAGCATCTAGAGACTAAATAAGATCTTAAGTGTTGATCAAATGTCCTCAAAATATCAACCATGAGTCTAGATAAGTCTGTCAAGGCATAAATCAAAATGTGAGTCTAGGAGGGATACTACACCCTGATTCATCCTTTATGAGAGGACGTGATAAACACTTTTAGATTTGTTCATGTTCTAGATGCCTCTTGTTTTATTCTTATATTGATATTCTCTTTGACATTAGTGGATTCATTATTATTACTACATTGATTCAAGCTCTAATTTAATTATTGAAGTTAGGTCTATGTTGAGCTTCGTGATTGTTGCACTATTTAGGACATGTGGTTTGTGATTATTACTTATGATGATTTATCTTGTGCTAGACATTTCATATTGATGAATGAGACACTATGGTGTTATGTGGCTGACAATATATTCAAGATTATTATAATAAGGGATTTAAGATTGGTGATTTATATGCACTCATTATGCATTTGAGGTTTATATTGGCTTATTATGATATGATGGTATCTTGTTATGTGCTAACCTTAGTTCATGTTTATATCGGGTAATGATGATGATGATGTTATATCTGTCATGATTGTTTTACTACTACATTAGTGAAAGAGACGATGCCATACCACTCGCTTAGGAGTATGGTATGATGTTGTGACTCTCTTTCACTTGTTTGGTTATTTTGAGTTATACACACACACACACACATATACACATACATGTGTGTGTGTGTGTCATTGTGTGTACATTAGTGGTTACAGGTTTGCAGGTACTAGATGGCATTGATATTTAGATATTTTTGTGTTGTTGGGTATTTTGTTTTGTAAGTTTGGTAGCCTTTTTATTCTGTGTGCCGATATGATTTTTCTCTATCGAGAGTTTTCTTCCTGATAATTTTTTGAAAGGTGTTATAATGTTGGTTGTTTATAACTATGATGTTCCTTGATTTTTTATTGTATTGTGACCACAATGTCTTTCTTGGCACCGTCTTTATGATCTTAATGCAATATGGACTTGTCACATATTTTTCATTTCCATTTCTGAGTCCTTTTCCCCTCTGTCTCAAATGCACTAGTATATTGGTCATATTTGCTAATTTTTATATTATATGCACTATATTGTTTCCTACATGCATTAGCCTGGAATGTATATGCATTACACAAATGGATGAATTCACTACTACCCTTGTATATGTGTTGTTGAATTAGGCATATGTGCTAATTTGTCTCCAATATTCACTATACTGGTCTTCATATGTGCCAAATTGATGTGTAAAGGCATTGTTTTGGCTTACATATGCGCTAAATCATTTGGTAAATACGTTGTTTAATTTTACAAATGTTTTGAACTGCTTTGTTTACTATTTTGTGGTCTTTTTCTCAGTGTAATGCCCCTCCCTAACTCATCCTTTGTGAGAAGATGTGATAAACACTTTTAGGTTTGTGCTTTGATTGTCTATTTGACATTAGTTCCTTGTAGACTTGCATTTTGATTTATGCATTGTTAGACATATATACTCTCTTATCCGATGCTTTGATTTCTATCTCAGATGATATTGATGATGCTAGATACTTTATATGGACATATTCTATTTGATGACTTATGAGGATGATTGATACATCTTGGACTATATTGATGATGAACCTATATTTGATGATTTATATGTGTTCAATATTCACGATGGATCATATTGCTTATGGTATTTGATGATAATATGATTATGCTAACCCTACTCTATGATCATGGTGACTGAGTTGATGCTACGATGATTGTGATTGTCTTCTAGTATCTTTGTGATTAGAGATGATGTCATACCACTCATTGCAAGCACGATATGACGTTGCTATTCTCTATCATTTGTATGATCATTTATGATGTATATGCGTTGTATATATGTTATATTGCATTGATGGTGGAATTGCAGATACCAGACATCGACTCCACTTGGTCTCACAGGTCTAAGCGTGTGTTTATCCCAATGGCAAGTTGTTGGAGATGGCATGTGTTTCCCTCTCATACTCTAGGCCTAATTTGTTCACCTTGTCGGTTTTGTGTTGTGGCTCAAGTTGGTGGTTAGAGTCTTGCGTCAGTGTTTGACCCTTTGTCGGGCTAATTGAGGTGATGCGGTTGTGTGATTATTATTTAATTAGTAGTCAGATTAATTTTTTATTAATGTTTAGATTAATTTATCATATAGCATGGCTATTTATTTATTTGGTTTATTTATTGTTTATTTGATTATTTGATATTTATTTATTGTTGAGATTATATATTTATTTAATTGAGATTAATTTATTGATTTATTTGATCTATTGCTTAATTGATTATCTAATTATTTATTTAATTTAATTGGTTTAACGATTTATTGTTTAATTGATCCTTTATTATTTATTTATTGTTTAATTACGATTTATTATTTATTTGATTTGATTTAATTATTTATTGTTTATTAAGGTTTCTTATGTTGATATTGATTTTATATTAATTGAATTTTATTTATGTTGATCTTTATTTATTTAATTTATTTATTCATGGATATGATTTATTATTAATCTATTATTGCTTGTAATAATATCATTACCTCTTGTTATTATATGGTTAATTGAGAAAATATATTTGTTACCTACCCTTTTACTGTATTGGTTGAATTGTGGGGGGTAGGTAAATAAAACTATTTAATATAATCTACCTTGATATTATGTATGGTAGGTATAATATATAGTTTAATGGAATATTTTGATTGGTTGATGATTTTCTATAGTTTTGAATTAATTGCATATTTATTGAGCTTTTTGGGAATGTTATGGGGTTCCCATCTGGGAGCATTTTGATTGTATGTGGAGTTTGAATTTGGTTGAAGCTTGGATTATTGAGGACTTGTTGATTGAATTTGAAGCTTGCGTGGTTAGATTCGTGAGATTTAATTTGCTCTTCATCAAGTTGAATTTTTACCTTGGTTGTGATTTCCAAGTTGAAGCTTTGATTTTCTCTCACTGCATTTTAATTCGATAAGATTGTCTTCTTTGCGTTTGCTAAAACATTGAATGGGAGGGAGATTTCAATGTTTAAAATTTCAATATTGGTTTGGAAAAAGATTGAATTATAATTATATAAATATATATGTATAAAATCTAGAAAATGGTGTATTGTTGGGGATGTTTATTCTAAATATTATCTTTTTGAATGTATGTATTCATTTCCTTGTATTCTTGTTGGGATTTAAGATGCCCTTGTATTGTTGTTTTGTCTCCCACTATGGTATATTGCATCTCCATGAGAATCTATGTAAAGGAGGTGCAGGGATTTGGTGTTAAAATCTATTTGTGTGACTTGTGAATCCAATTTTTATGTTTTCAAGGCATTATATTTTCCTCCTGCACCTCCTAGGAGAAGTCATTTGTTCATTTAGAAATCCTATGTGCAATCTGGGCAAGTTTCATTACATAAAAATGTCTGTTTTCTCCAATATTTGCTCTCTAAACCCAAAATGCTAATGGTTGGCCCAAAATGCCAAATTATGGCCCCAAAATTCTAGAAGATTTCATGGGAGAGATAAATTGTCTCCTAGATGCACCATTTTAGGTTCTGGATGCACTGAACTACTCCGAGGTGCAAGTTTTGTTAGTTTTTGTTATTGTGATTGATTTGTCTGATTTTGGGCATTTACCAGAGCCATTTTGTGATTAGATTGAGTTCCTTAGAGGTTTTTCTGATTTCGTCTTGATCATTAAATGTTTTTTTATGCTCTAGTAAGAGGATTTGTGCCTTACCGTTGAGGATATTGTTCATATTTTGAGTTGCTCTAGTGAGAGGAAGAATGCCTCGTTGTTGAGGAATGTTTATGAGAGCTCTAGTGGGATGTTATTGCCTCACTATTGAGGATTAGAATTTGTTTTTGGATTAGCCTTTGAACTCATTTTTATACCTCATTTTGTTGTTATGTTGTTTTGGTGAAGGCTCTTGCTTGCATTTGGACATATGATTCATATTATGTTTTAGTTTGTATCAGTGATGTTGTGGTTGTGTTTATGTCTTTATAGAGCCTTCATTATATTTTTGTGATGTTCTTTGTGGTTTATGTTTTGACCCTAAGGTATCGGTCCATGGTTATGGAGAGTGGGCTCTTGCATGTGCAGGACCAGGGTCATGAGCACTAGGCTCTAAGAGGTTCCTAGAGAGGATGCTCAAGGTCTAGACCTGTCATGGAGCCACATGAAGAGTTTATATTTAATTTCAAATGATAACCTTAATAAATTGATTAGTGGATTTGCTAGTTAGGATTCACTTAATCAAGATAATTAATTTGAGTTGTAGTCCCCAATGGCAGGTTCTAGGGAGATGGTTTTGGGATCTATGGTTGGGAAGATCGTTGGAGCGGTAAACCTACCTCCCTTGTTTGGCTCCAAGGTTGAGGTGGATTCCACATGAGACTAGCATGTGATAAAACTCTTCCCTACATGTGTTCATTATCCTTAGGCCTTGATTGTTTATTATTCCTCTTGGAGTTTATTGCTTTGTGTTTAGCCTTATGATATGTTTTGATTCATTTTTATTGGTTGTTATCTTGTGGATGTCTTGTTGATTCCCTTGGTTGCTAGGTGTCAGCCTAGGTCTTGAGTGTGAGTTGTAACCCCATGTCATCTCCTAGCATGAGGGGTGGTTCCTATTGGTTCCACATGGTTGGGTGGTTTGATGCCTTCTTCCATTGGGATGTTCTTCATTGGATTCTTGCATGTGTGGACATGGATTTATATTATCTCATCATGTGGATGGATCTTGAAGAATAATCTATGTAATTGGAATTGATATCATGTGGTTTGTAACTTAAGAAATATGTAATAGTAAAGTAGACTAAGAAATTATTATCTTGCGAACATGTGTATTAAGACTTGTAGTAGGTTGATTCTAGAATGAGATGTAAATGGATATTCAATTGTGTATGTAACTCTAGATTAGAGAGGAATTAAATGATTGAGTGATACATTTGGATTGTCTTGTGTATATCTTGTGGATGGTAGTGAATATGTTAACGATCATGTATGCCTTATCTTAAAAGATGTTAATCTTTAATGTTAGTTATCCTTGTAATAAGGAATGAATGAGTAGTTGTGAATTTGTATGGACTCTATGATTATTTATTATGCAGAGTTGATTCCTAGGGGATGAGATAGTATATTGTATCATGATGGCATTGTAAATGTAAGGGAGATTATGTACTTGAACTATGTACAATGATGGAATAGGATATGATAGATGTAGAGACTATGATCTTGTAATGGAATAGGATGATGTTTTCATTGTGTAGCTCATGTTGTAAGAATGTTTAATATAATAAGATTGAGATCTATATTGGATTAGATAATTGAATGATTAGATTATGTGCATTCTTTTTGTATCAAAGGTTCTTGAAATAGGTCTAATAGAAAGAGATCCTAATTGGAAGGAAGATTGGTACTTGTTGTCATAATCTTGCATATGCTTATAGATAGTAACTTGATAAATGTGTAATGGTTAATTCTTAAGGAATTATTCTAGTTCCATTTGTAGAAGAAGTTTTATATATATATATATATATATATATATATATATATTCATGATGTGATAGATGAATAATAGAAGATATGGGAATTGGGAACATTAGATTTGGTATTTTAAAATGAACTTACAAATTTAATGAGTTATGTAGATAGGCATTTGATAACTCATATTATCATGGGAGGAAGAAAGTAATTAAGTAGAACTTAAAGGAAATGATTATTAATGAATTCATGATGTGGATGTGTAATGTGTTGTTTCTAGTGAGTAGTGACGTTGGAATACCCTAGGGAAAGAGTAAATGGATGTATGTATGTTTTGAGATGAATATGGTTATGATATTATTTCCGCTTGCAATATATGTGGCTATGATTATGGTTTATCTAAGTTGTTTATGCAATCATGATATGTTATGATTCATACATAGGAGTAATGATAGATTTATAAGATGTATTGGTAGATGTTTAAAAAAAAAAAATTATCTCCATTTGTTAGTTAGTTTAGTTATTACACTCAGTCTGGGTCAATTTTTTCGAGTCTGTGTTTTATTCCAGAGGGTGTTTTTCAGATTCTTGAGATTTATTGCATTATTTCAGAATTGGTTGTGTGATTAGAGGTGGATTATTTGTATATTATGATGAAGCAAGATGGTTTTTCCTTGCTAAGGATAGTTGTGCATCCTTGTGGCTCCAACAATATGGATCATGTCTTGTTGTGATTTATTGATTATCTATGAGGCTCTTGGTTGTTATATGTTGGGAGATTATGGTTTTATGACTTTATTGATTTAGTTGGATTTTATGGAATCCTTGTATGGACTTAATGTGGAATTTGTATGAGCCTCATTATTGTTATGTATGTTGTTTATCCTAAGGTCTTGGAACATTGTCATAGGGAGTGGGCTTCCATGTGATGGTTGGGGTCATGAGAGATAGGCTGCCAAGAGGTTCCTTGTAAGGATGCTTGGAGTTTAGACTACTAGGAACACATTGTAAGTTTCCATGATTAAATAAGTGATAAACTTAATAATTAATTAAATGGGTCGGGTAACTAGGATTCATTTAAACAAGATAATAATTTGGTTTTTGGTTCCCTTTCTCATAGCCCTAGCGTGGAGACTCAAGATGAGCTTGGGAAGGCCTTGGAGATGGTACACTAAACTCCCTTGATTCTCTCAGTTGAGATGGTTCTGCATAGTTATCAGGGGTAATAGGCGGAGATACCATAGTTCTTCCTTATTTGTGAGGATAACATGAGATGTCACTCTTTCCTACATGTGTCCTTGTTCCTTATGCAATGATTTATTGATAGCCTCTGGGAGTTTTATGCTATTTATTTAGCCTTGTGTTGTGTCTTGGATTATTGTTTATGTGATTGCTTTTCAGTTGTGGTTGTTGTTTGGCCTATGTCCTTTGGTTTTTAGGTGTCAGCCTAGGTCAAGAGTGTGTGTGGGACCTTGTGTCAATTTTCATACCATGGGGGGTGGTTACTTATTGGTTCCACATGGTCAGGTGGTTCTATTCCTTCTTTCATTGGGATGTTCTTCTTCATTGGATGTTCACATGCGTGGATATGGATTCTTATCTCTTCAGCTTGTACATGGTATCTTGAAGAAGATGTTATGTACTTTTATAAATTAGAGATAATGATGTAATATGTATCATGAGATATTTATATTGATAGGAGACTATGTATCTTGGTGTAAGATGATAATCTATTCTTATGTAATTTGGATATTGATATAGTATATTGTGATTAGAATTCTTGTAGTAGAAGATGTTGTAATCCTTGTTGGATATATGTTGTATCTTGGATATTCATTATTTGTGTAATTAGAGTTTGAGAATAATGATTGAATAAAAGATGCTATTTGGTTTAGAAATATGTGTATCTTATGTGATTGAATTGAGAATTATGCTTTAGACATGTGTGAAATCTTTTGAGCTTTTTAATTACAATTGAGGTTGGAATACTAATTCACAACTTAGGGGTTTTATCCACACTAAGCAACCCTTCATGAACTATAAGCTACATTTAATTATCAACCTAGGGATGTGAACTTGAAATGAGACAGCACTGTATATGCACTATGGAAGCCTTCTAAGTTATTATTTCAGTTGTGTATATAAAATAAACTCAGAATAATAAACTGAACTAAAAACATGACAATGCTGGAAATAAAACTAACTACACATCAGTGGCTGCAGGAAGACTGGTTATTTGCAACAGTAGTGGCTACAGGATGAATAGTTATTTGCAACAACAATGACTGTAGGATGACTGGTTATTTGCAATAGCAGTGGCTATAGGATGACTGGTTATTTGCAACAACAGTGGCTACATGATGACTAGTTATTTGCAACAACACTGGCTATAGGATGATTGTTCTAAAACTAGTGAAATAAAATATGTTGAAAATAAAACCCATCATAACCAACTCACTAATTAAAGTAAAGCATAATGAATAAAAATCTAAACTATGATGAAATCACAGTTCCTCAAGTGGCCCTTGCTTGAGTTGCTTCAATCTATCATTAGCATTTCATCTTCAATAGACAAGCTTCAATGCTCAAATAATCTTATTATTGCAAATTAAATATTACATGGACATGTATCAGACTTGCTGATTGAAATTGGGCACCATTAACAAGACTCAACACTAACTGGATACTCTCTACACTATTCTCAACACTACTATCAACAATACTTTCAACACTACTTACTCATAACTCAACAAAATCTCAGATTTATGCTTGAGGCTTGAGAGTTGAAGTAATTACAAACTCAAAAACTTATTACAAATGTCATTTCTCCTGTGACAACAAGGAGATGACTTATTCTATTCATGACAAATAATAAAGATTAAACTAACAAGAGTTGAGAGAGTTCTAATCCTCTTCAAACTCTACAACTATAAAGTACAGTCATGGTTGAACATGTGTACAAAAAATGTTATAATTATTTATGTATCATCAAATATTGTTTCCACAATCTTCTCCAATGCTTCTTCACTTTAATAACTCCAAATACACGAACTCGTGAAGAGGTAGAAGAGTCCAAGTTGAACTAGAACTCAATCCTTAACTGCTCCCTGAAAATTTGCTAGTTTGTCTCAGTCAAATTCTAGTGAAAGCTTCTCATTAACTATTGCGAATCAGCTCAAATGGTTTAAACCCATTTTAGATATCCTTGTAAGATTTCCCTATCATTTTGAAAATCTTAATTTCATTAAGAACAACTGAGATATTCTTATTTTACTGAAAATGGTCTTCTGACTTTTTCTACACTTTCAGTCAACTGTTACATCTATCAATTGCCAACTTGTTCCTCCTTCCTTCTAGTTTTATGATCGACTCAAAGAACTCACAAACAACATGTTAATCCTTCTTAAGTACTTTATATTCAATAATAACCATTTATTATAATACTTTATCATCATTTAGCATCAACTAGCTAGACACACATATGCATATAAAACACCATTAATCCTAGCTAATGCTTCACAAAACCAAGGTAATGTTTGGAAATGACTTGGAAGGACATTATAAACATGAGGTAAAGTATCATAAAACATGAAATAATATGGTAAATTTATAGGCTCATCAAAATATTCTATTAGAGTATGAGAAGTGATTATGCTTTAGAATGGATGTTTGGGATTGTATGGATAATCGATGATTGGGAATAAGTGACTACAAATAATATGGTTTTGGTGTTCTAAGACAAACTTATAGAATAGAAGTAAATTAGGTTGTATTTGTATATGCATATTGGCTATTTAAATAGATGTTTTCTATGATCTTATGAGAAATGATCACTAGGTATATCGTTGGAAAAGATACTCTTGTAAGACTTTTTTTGTATCCTACATGATTTCTATTCTCGTAAATAGAGTTGTGGATTCTTTGTTGGAATAGACTATGTTTTGTATCCTAGATGATTTCTATTCTCATAAATAGAGTTGTGGATTATTTGTTAGAATAGACTATCTTATTTCTATCATGTGTAATGACGATGTGAAATATGTGTTAGATTTGTATGGAATTTACCTTCTAGAAAATGGATAAGTTGATGGACTATATCTTATGTAATTATGTTGACTTAGAATAATGGTTATTTTCCTATCTTTAGTTTCTTAAATATTAAGTTAATGTAGGAAGTGATGATGTAGAGTTTTATGATGTTGCTTATATTCTTAGTGTCATGATAAGTGATGGTTTTGAGATACCCTAGGGAATGTTAATCTATGTGATGTCGATATTTTCTTCTTGCATGCTTATGTTCTTATGATCATGTTTAGAAGTGATTATGTACATAACTAGTTAATGCATGTATTAATTGATATTATGGCTAGATGATGTTTATGATTATTTTAGTTACATGTGTTAATTAGGATCTTAAAAAAAATCCCTATATTTTCTTGTTAGTTGGTTAGTTTTTTCTATGGTATTTTGGCGGGTATTAAATCTAGATATAAGATTAATGTGAATATAAATAGCCTATATGTGTGGTATCATTTTTTTTGTGGCATGGTAGATGATGAGTATTACTAATTCATTGATAAATATAGTTAGCATAGAGAAGTTTAATTGGTGTTGTAAACCTTTAAGATCCTCTTGAACCATAATAAATAGTTGTCATTGTTGGTATTCCCTTTACTCTTTTAAGGTGTTAAATAACTGGGAGAATGTTAGGAAATGTGTCTCAACCATGCATCATAATGTTAAAAACAAAATATACAATGTTTGGTTTTGATGTAATAGAAAAATCTAAATTTTAGGGTTATTATATACATTATATTTCTTTTAGAGAATGAAATATTTTTCACAAGTAATTATGCCATGGTATATTTTTTTGTGTTTATTTTCTTGCAACTATATGATCAATTTAGTTTTTTTAACACATCCTATCATAGATTAATGTAGGAAGCATGTTTTCAACTTTTCTTTCATTAATAAGAAAATTACATTAAATTATTCAAATGGGTTTTTATTCACCTTTATCCTAGTATCTAATGAAAATTGATCTTGCACAAAACCAATGAGTAGTGGATAGGTAACAATGTTAATCAAAATTGATGTCATGTGTTGGAGAATAATTAATAGATTCCCCACTATGCATTGAATTAACTTTCTTCTCAATTGTATCTAAATTTTGTAAAAATGCATTAAGGGTGGATGCCAACATAGTGATGGTAGTCGTATATGAGTAAAAATAGATACATTATAGAGAGTATGTCAAATAGAAGCAAGGATATTACATTAGAGTGATTAAAAATAATATTAGATGGTAAAGAGGAAAGTATAGTACTGATAAGGTGAGATGTTAATATGGAATTAGTAGATAAAAAACCAGGAATGAGATGTTATTCTAAGAAGAGGGGGAAATGAAGCTAGAAACAACAATAGAAGTAAGATTCACACTATAACTGCTAACGTAGGAGGTAAGAATAAGGAGGTATCTACCTTAGTATAAGAAGATAAAGAATCAATGAAAGAGGAAGGGTGTATGGATAAATGAGAATATAAATCATGCAATGAGTTAGAAGAGACCCTCATATAATAGTTTGATGAATAATATTCATACCAATGCATATGAAAAATCTAAATAAGTTAATTTAACTAACCGTGAAAGAGAATTATCACTTTAAAGCCCTTAAAAAGTATTTGTATATTGAGAGAATAATATTTCTTATACACATATATGTCATGCATCAAAATTAAACTGATCATTATGTTTAATATCAATGGAGATCTCTTGAATAGTGGAATGGTAAATTATACGAGGGTTTGGAGAAGCACTACTCAAAGATAAATTAGGATTTTGATTAGATATTGGCATAAAAAAAGACTATAAAGATAATCAATAAAAAAATAAGAGTACCTAAGAATATGTATATCTAAAAATATGATCATTATAAATTACTTAAAAGAAACTAGAATGTATAAATTATCCATACAATAATCTATGTGATATATATATATATATATATATATATATATATCACATTTCAAGAAGGAAATAATGCTAAACAACATTTACCACAATGCAAATATTTTTATGAAGAAAACCCTTTCAATAAAAAGCCTAGTTACAAAGGTGTCAATATACTTCTATTATTAATAACAATTTGATTATAGCATAATCCAAGAACATACACCCTCATGAATCACCATTTTTTTCTTGAGTAATTTTAGTAGCCTAATGATACGTACTAATTTATTATATAAACTCAACCCTAAACTCTTGAAAAATAGAAAATCCAACACATAAAATCATCACATGGGAAACCAAAACCATGAAAAAATACAATAAAAAATGATGCCCAAATATCATATTCAAATTCAAACACCAAAATTGTGCAAATATCTTTGATATTAAAAATGTCAATTCCTTCATATGCAACTCCACTTTTACACTTTGATTTGACTTCATTATTCCCATTCTAAAATACTTTATAATACATCATTAAATGGTCAACAAGTTAATTATCTTACATGTTCTTATATGTTCCATAGACTTTATTACATCTCACATTGTTATAGATGTCCTTACGCATGTCTTACAAGATGAGTTAATCTTTTATATAATTAGAAATGTCATAATAAAATATACATATGAAAATAATGATAAAGTGGGATACCCTTTGGCACAAGGACTCACAATTAAATTAAAAATATTAGTATGCAAGGTTTATAATATCTATCTGATAATTAAAAATTAAAAATTAGAAGATGAAATCTAAGTAGGTGTGAGATTTGATGTGTTGGAATCCAAGAACATTGAGAGGGGGGGTGAATCAGTGTTCTACCAGAATAATCAATTTTAACCTTATTATAACATGTATTCACCAGCCGGTAAACCAGTACATATATAATTGAAATAAGTAAAGCAATCAATAAGCCAATCACACAAATGAGTACCATAACACAGATAATTATATGTGGAAAACCTCAAAGAGGAAAAACCACAGTGGGATTTGTCACCCACAATATCAATCCACTGGCCATATGAAAAGATATTACATAGTATGGGGGCATGCACATGCAGGAAGGCTTGCATCCTAGAGCACACTACTCAACACAAAAGAGTCTCACTAACTACAATCACTTTGAATAAGAAAACATAAAACTAAACTCATTTAATGCATCTGCTATGCCTGATTGAGTTCTGGTTCAAGCTCTGACGGTTCCGGATCTGAAACCCTAAACCATTACTGGAATAAGCTTCGCATTACAACATCCACAATTACAAATATTTCCATCATATCCTAACATATCTCTCAACACATTACATATCACAAAATTATCTAATCAACTAACCTATATACCCTTACAATCTTTCATGACTCATGTCGGCTTACATAGATAATTACAAAAAGATTATACATGTTGGCTCATTACATATATACATAAATATCAAAATGAGTTGCCAATTTTCGGATCTCTCAATGATGTTGGCCTCCATAGGAGTACCCATAGAATCCTTCCTACCAGTGAAGATACCTGTCAGTTTTGGTGTCGGTGAAGTATATGTTGGTGAAGTACCTGTCGGTGAAGAAACAAACCAAAGAATGAAGCCGAAACATGTTGCCATCAATGACAACATATGAAACCAATCAAATGAGTGTCAATTTCCAACATTCTACCCCTTTGGCATTGATGGCAACACTCATGTGAAAAATGATAATGGTTTCCATCTATCGGTTTCACCCTGAGATTGCTCCCCCTGAGGAGAATATCCATTTGTTATAATGATTTGTACAATTTGCTCCATATCTCCTGATGTCAAGAATATATTTTTTACCTATACCTTCCCCTTTGACATAAATGCCAAAAAAAGAATACCAAAAACCAGGACGAAGAATGAAATAGTGTACAAAAAATGTGTCCCAAAACACCTTACTGGAGCTAAATATACTTGAAAATTTCCGGATAGGCTTTCTCCAAAAGCTCTAGATAAGTGTCCCAACCTAATTTGAATGTGTCGAAAACCAATACAACTCCATTAAGCATGTGAGCATAGGACTCTTTCTCTTTAAGCTCTGTTGGTGTGGGCTTACCAACCATATCAATGCATTCCTTCTTATGTACACTCAAGGAGTCCAACCGGGGACTCACCAATCCTCTGAGCCCTTTAGCTCTCCTTATGATTTTGTCTTTATCCCTTTCAAGAGCTAAAACTTGAGCTTCTAATACCAAAATATTTTCATCAATAGATGTAGTCAAAGAATTGGAACCATCAAAAGAATTGACTATACCTACAATTTTCTCTTGAGAATCCTTAATCCCTTTATCTCTATCTGCAGTAAGTAATCCAGTGTTACAACATACTTTGTATATATTAGTACATTGCTTGAAAGCATTATCAATTAACTTCAGTTTGTCAATAATCTCTTTCTTGTTTGATTCAATCATCTGATCAAAAGTATCTCTCTTAGCTTGTGTGAATCTCTCCAATGTTAGTCGGTTTGATATTTGTTGCAGTGATTGAAAATCCTTAGAAATGTGCTCAGTAATTATTTTGAGCTTGCTAGATGGGCTTTCTCCTTTGTCAAAATGGCACTCCAAGATAAGTCTATGCAAAATTGGGATTGACTGATCAATTATTCCTTTGTCCACTGAACCTTCCTTCATCATCTTCTGAGCAGCCATCATCATGAGCTCAGTAGAACTCATCTCAGTTATGCTCTTCTACTCTACCAGTGAGGTGTCAATTGACAAAAATGATGTGCTCACTACTAGTTCCCTATCAGATTCCTCTTTCTTCTCCTCTGATGGTTGATTAAATTTAATAACTTCCTTTTTTGCACTGGTAGCTTTGCCACTTGGTGCAGTATCAGTTACTATCGGTTCCACATGAACCGTGTCCTTAACTTGTA
Organism: Cryptomeria japonica; assembly: GCF_030272615.1. Lineage (NCBI taxonomy): Eukaryota > Viridiplantae > Streptophyta > Pinopsida > Cupressales > Cupressaceae > Cryptomeria > Cryptomeria japonica. Next base: position 64,936,660 of record NC_081412.1, read on the forward strand.
CATTCTGATCCAAAGGAATATTGTCCTCAACATTTGTAACCTATACACTCTGTGAATCTACTGATATATCTACATTTGCTGGTATCACCTTTGTGTCTTGTACATTAGATTCTACCGGGGCCTCTAAATCTAATGCCTTATTATCTTCAAAATTGTAGGTGGGGTACCTACTATACCTTTTCCTTTCCCTTCAACCGGGATGTCAATAGTGTTTGTTTTAGCTTTCGGTGAAGTGTAGAAACTAGGGTTGTCAATAAAGAATTGAACCCATGCCTTGTGGGTTTCAGTGACTATTTCATTAACCCTACCTGACATAAGACTAACTATCATGTTCTTGCTTTGAAAAATTGTTCTGTCTGCAGCTTCAAGTGTCATATCCAACTCATTTGGAGTAATGGATCCACGAGTAGTTAATAATTCTTGAATTTTTATGTGCTTGTCCTCCTCCATAGCTAATAATATCCTAGCATCTAGGTTGCCATATAGTTGTGTCAGTATTTGCTTATCAATTTCCAATAAAGCCTTCTTAAATATATCCAAATATAACAAAACTACTTCCTCAATTTCTCTTTGCTCATCATCATCTATGTGCTCATAATAGAATTGTACATTTCTCAACATACCATCCTTAGTGATTTCATCTACCAATTCTGCACAAGTCTTGAGTGGGATTATAGTTACATTACCAGATACAATAGCAAGGTCTATGTCATCCATCTTCTTTCTTCTGCCAGTACTAGATGGAGAAGAAGGTGTATGAGATGTTTCCTTTGGAGCTCTTTTCTTTTTCAGTATCTTAATTGTGACCTTCCTTACCAGTTGCTTCCTTGCTTCCTTCTTAGTCTCCTCACCTTTCTTCCTCAATACCCTCTTGAATGCTAAAGGTGTGTCATCTTCAGTTCCAAATTCTAATGGAATAGGCTCAATGAATATTTCAGGCTCTTTCATCTTCCTTCCTTTTGCTGGAACAACATCCATTAAGGCCTTGGTGTCCTAGGATACTTGTTCAACAAATTTGATGGCCTTGCCTTGCTATTTTGCCCTCTTCTTCCAATTGAATTTAGTTTGAACCTCTTGCTTCTTCTATTTTCTAGTACCAAAGGATTTTTCAGTCTCATCAATAGGAGAATCTATTAACATCTTGGCATAAGCATCCAAAATCTCAGCATGAACCTTATATCCCATCTCTTCTATCCATATCTTCTAGGGTTTAACTGCTTCCATTAAGGTTTCATCCTTTTTAACCATAAAGCAGATCTCAGTTGAGTATTTCTCAACAATGTGTTTAGGAACCCTCTCTCTACATTTCATTGCCTTCTAAAATGCCTTGAAGTAACCCCAAACCTTATCATCTCACTGACTACCCAAAGTAGTAATAGATTGTTTCAGTTGTTTGCCTACCAGGATATCAAATGCCCATTGTCTCTTCCCAAAACCAAGAGTTTCATTAAGGAAAAATAGCATCAAGAAGACAATAAGATTCCATACTAGAATATCCCCTTTTTCTCTCCTTTGATCTTCCCAAGGTTAATTAACAACTCATGTAACATCCATCCACATAGATCTATCTTTTCATTTTTCCTCATAATCTTATGTGCGACATATATGTAGGAGCTAGAAACAGAGTTGAAATGATTGGATTGAGTTACCTTGTACCCAATGATCATGTTGCCAAATCTGATGTCCCTATCAATGATGGTGCTGACCCTCATCGATCGCTGGTCTGAAGTTGCATTGGTGAGTTTGTTAACTTGATGATTTGAAATCTTTTTCTCCAGATGCTGACCAATCGGTGATGGCCCTAATGGCCTCCTTTGTGATCTTATAAGGTCTGTCCAATCAAATAAACTCTCCATGAACTTTTCTCAATACATTTCTGATGATCGCATCTTCAAATTCAAGGATATCAAGAATGCCAGTAAACCCTAGATCCTCAATGTGCTTATACTCAGGCTTGATCTTTTCGGAGTCTCCCATCAACTCACTCATTACATGCTCTTGATGTCACTAGTACCTAGATCCTCAATGTGGTAGTGAATGTATGCTCTGACGTCTTCCACATAAACAAATCCTTCTAGAACATGGTTAAATTTGCCAACTGAATCATCCAAGGTGGCAATATGTGGACATTGCTTTAAAATTGGCCTAGAACGATCCTTAACCTTGACAACAGTTGGATTTGCAATAAAAGTAGGTGCAGAGGATGATCCCGCTTCCATGATAAAAGATGATTTTGATAAGTACCTAAGAAATGGTTGTCGGTGAAACCCTAGAGAACTCTTTTGATCGCTGGTGGAATCGCTAAAGAAGATATCTGATCACACTGAATTGCCTTAGACTCACTCTGTATCGCTCTTAATCACTCTAAATGCAAGGTGATAAAAAATGAAGTGGATTATGTTGGTATTTTGGATATGTTGATATGGTTATGTCATTGATGTCAACACTTGGCAACACTTGTCAACCTTATCAGCACTTGGAGATCTTTGGTTTTGTTCACCGGCAAGTCAGTGACTTACGCATAGTCACTGGTATTTGGTTCACCGACAGGTTATGTTGTTCACCGACACTTGGAATGACTTGGAGACTACTTGGTTATGTCGAATACATTATTCGATCACTCGATTTTGGTGATTTGGTTATTGGTTTATTCGGGTTTGCATATTTATTGTTACCGGCAAATAGGTCCAGGTTATGCACCAACAAGCATATCCATTCTAGATCAACATGACACGTTATGGAGATGATTTATTATTATTGTAAATGCATTGAGCCAACATGATGCATCACATAATGATTTATTTGTAATTGATTTTATTGTAATATCTTTTAGTGAGCCGACCTATTCAATTAGTCTTAGGTTATGGTCTAAATGTAAGATCTCATTTATGAGATTGATATGCGACTGAAAAAAAAAAGAATTGTAATAGGGTATATGCGAAAATAAGCAGAGCTATACATGCAAACATCATTTGAAGGTTGAAGGAAGGTTTTTGTGAAGGCAATCAGAACTAAATCGGTACTGAATCCAACATATGAAGATGCTATTTTATGTAGTACATTATCATTGGATTTAACCATCCAATTGTAGTCAGTGTGACTCCCATTTTGTGATTGAGCAGTGAGCTCTAGGAAGATGGCCTTTCTGCATGTGCAGACTCCATATTGTACACACATACTATCTACAGTAGTATCATTTGATTGTGGGTAAGGCTTCCCACTGTGTTTTTTCCCCTTACAGGGTTTCCACGTACAAATATTTGTGTTATGTGTTGTGGATGTTATTGTCTTTCTGTTTCATGCATTAATCTTTACCGATACTGCAATTAACTGATAAAACTGTCTACCTACATAAATTTTGGTTTACCAGCATTAAGCATTAAGTTTTGGTTAAGTTAATTTTGGTTGAATTTATTGGACAACTGATTCACCCCCCCCCCTCTTAGTTGTCTTCGGGACCTAATAGATTCAACCTTCTAACCTTCAAGAAACCCTAATATATCATTGATATGAATGAGTTCCAGTTGAACATACCGGATCTCGGTCGAACATCTCCATACAGGATAAGCCTTTTCAATGTTTGGAACATCTTCTAGAACCTCTTCCCGAGGCTTAAGCAATATTTTCATGAATTTTTCCTACCCCTAAGGCATCTGCCTCGGTTACCAGATGATCTTCCTACCGATGCAGGAGCAACCTCCTCTGTCAGTTGAGTAACCGGAGCACTTACATCTGTTGATTGATCATCTGACTTCCTGACCCATTTCTTGATGTGATCTTGTTGGATTTCATTGACCTTTTCTTTCCCTTTATCATTTGATCCGTCATTGCTAACCGGTGGATTTTATCTTCTACATAACTTAGATATGTGTCCAATCTTGTTGCATGCATAACATATAACATTGTTCTTTTGAATTGCTTTGGTATAACCGGTATAATTGCTTGACCTGCACCGATTAGCCATATGTCCAAATTTTCCACATGCATGACATTTAACATTCATTCTACAATCTTTTGTCTTATGACCATACTTATATCATTTAGAACATTGACCGAGAGTAGAATTATAGTTTTGATTTTCTCTATTTCTACATTGCCTAGCCACATGACAAAATTTATTACAAACAAAGCATCTACCATTAAATTTGTAAACATTAAGCTGCCTTATTGGTGTCTTCCAATTTTGATCTTCATTTACAATACCAGAGCTTTGAACTTGTTCAAATCCAAGTCCACTGGAATCTCCATTTTGTCTTTGACTTTTTAATAATTCATCAGGTTGTGTTGACCTAACCTTGAATTTGTCCTTTTACTCACTTGCAATAGTCAGACCATCTCTCAGAATTATTATTTTTCTTTCAAGTTCTTGTTCATTGCTTTGGGATTGCACTAATTCAGTTCTCAACATATCATTTTCATTAGCCAACCAGATGCATTCTTCAGATCTATCTTTCAGAGATCTCCCAAGGTTTTCTGCATTCATCTTTCGGTCTTCATTCTCCTTTGGCATCCTCATAGTTAGGGATTGCATTTCATTCCTCGTGACCATGTTCTCCTGACTTAGCTTCTAACATTTTTTATTAAGGGCATCTTTCTCTTCATTATCTTGATTTTGTAGAAGCTCCTTCCTCCTAGCTTGAAAAGATGACAACCTCTCTTGTTGCATAAGAATGAATTCCTTGGTAGAATTCAATTCATCTTGTAACTTTAGGTTCTTCATCCTTTCAGCATCATAATCTTCAAGTGCTACCTCAAGTTGCTTCTCCATACTCATCTCCATGGATTCCAGATTCAGGATCTCCCTCAAGCTGTTAGACTTCATCTGAGGCACAAAGCTCTTATAACAATTGTTGGAATCCAAGAACACTAAGGGGGGGGGAGGGGGGGGGGGTGAATCAATGTTCTACCGGAATAATCCATTTTAACCTTATTATAACATGCATTCACCAACCAGGAAACCGATACATATTTAATTATCCTAAATCTTTGTGACTTACATTATCTAGTTTGTAGTGTTTAGAACATGTTTGAGGATTTTTCTAGGTATAGTGGCTTCTCTCTTAGCCAAACTTTTAGATGGGCTAATTTAATAACTATGAACAAAGATCAAAGACAATAGACAATCATGCTGATAATATATTAGATACAAGTGGAAGCAAATACTATAGTAAAGGACATTTTGATTTAATGCTAGGTTCTTTTTGAAAGATCGATAGGTGTTGGTGTGTTGCAAGGTGTGCGCCTTTGGTTTCCTTATATTGTGCAGCGCAGTGCTCGGGTTTGTGACATGGCTTAACCACCTCCTATGGATTCTACTGCATGCATTGTTGTAGCGTGTGAGGTTATTATTTTGTAATTTGTTTTAAGGGTTTGGCCAACCTCTATTTCATAGGTTGATGTCTTGTATAAATAAATGTAATAATCATGTATGATGTATGTTTGTTATCTTTGAGGGTGTGTATGATCTAGTTGTATGTGCGAACAAGTGATTTTATATTTCGGAAGTGTGAAGGAGAGAAGAGAAGTGTTGCAAAGAAGATCGTGTGCTTAACCAAAATTGTACCTAGACATATGGAAATGCTATTTTCACAGTTTATGTAATCCGAATTGTTGTCCAAATGTTTTTGTAAGACAACGAGACTTCCTGTAAGGCAGTGAGACTTCCTGTAAGGCAGTGAGCCTTCCCTAAAAGTTGTAGCCTTTCTAATTTTCTTGTTTGAGCAGTGAGCTCTAGGAAACGTACCTGAATGCATGTGCATTCTCCATTGTAATATTTTGTTTACTCCTAACAAGGTATTATCTCATTGTGGGTAGGTTCCCACCATGGTTTTTCCCTTAACCTGGTTTTCCACATCAAAAATATTGGTGTTATGCATGTTATTGATGTTGTGTTGTCTCATGCTTCAACTGTTAATTATCAGATCCGATTTGTGGTTTGAGTTGCACAGAAATTTTGGGCAAATGGATTCACCCCCCCCACACCCCCCTCCCCCCCTCAATTCACTGCATTGTTGCCAACATGGTGTAGATGATCAACTATGTAAAATGAACTAGGACTAGTCCTTAATGCAACTCTAAAAGTGGCAAGTGAAAAGGTTCATGTTTTGAGCTAACATACAATAATTAGTTAGAAGGGTCATGTTGACCCAAATTTACATTTAAAATTTAAAATTTCTAGGTTCATTTTTACAAACCATGCAAATGTCCTAAGTCACTCGAGTGAATTGTAGATTTAAAATAAGACAAGAAATAAAGAGACTGGCAATCAAAACTAGTTATTAAAAGTGACTACAATTACAATTTTCAAGTTTTCTACAATTTTATTATGTACTAATTATATATACACAATATGATTAACATACATTTTTTTTTTTATTAATATATACATATAGAGGAGAGGACCCAGTATTTGTGCACCCTAATTTTGTGCTTCTCATAATCTTATGTGAAAATTTCAAATCACTCCCAATTTTTTACAACAACTTACTTGGCAAGTTCCCTCTTTATAATTTATGTTTTGAGGCCACATCATCAAATATGATGCCTCATTAGCATGTTTTTTGCCAAGGTATCCAAAATAACCAAAAAAAGGTGAGACCAATCATCATGCATAAAGGGCCCCCATATGATGCAATTGATGCGACATCACATGATTGGTTGCTTTTTACAATTAAAGGTGCATTTCATTCAATTGTGATTATTAAAATCACAACTAATGGTACAATGTTGTCAAAAAATTTAGACATTAAGTCAACAAGTATGGGTATTAAATCAACAACTACTATCACAACAATTGAAACACACTCAACTACTAGATCCTCTCCCCTATATAATATGAAGAAATATATTACATCATATTTAAGAAAACAATGAGAAAGCATGATGCCCCCATATCAAGACAAGGCAAAATTTTAAATGAAAGATCAAAACATAAAAAATAAAATGATAATCTACCAACAAAAATTATAAATCCTCAATATAAAATTCATCAAGATTCCCTAAAAGTATAAAAAAAAATCCTTCACCTGAAATTAGCTTTCAATCCAAATATTAAAGATTTTAATTTGGCTATTCTCGTTTGTTTTTTAATTTTTTTTTTCCATTTGATCTCTTGCTCTATCTTCTTTGACATGACATTACTTTTGGCCCATTATTTAAATGTATCCTTATGCTGCTAAAGGATTTTTAATTGAGGAAAATTGAACTAAATTTGGCTTCTCCTATTTTTAAAAAATAGGAAACGTTTAAGCACTTGTTAGTTTTTTAATGTGCATGTGAGTAATAAAATTGTGTATTTAAAATTAGGTAAGGAGTTGGTACGATTCGGTAACATTATAAATGAAAATAGTTTATTAATTTAATTTAATTATTTATATAATAAAATATTGTATTAGATGGTGTTTAGATGTACAATTAGATTATGAGGTAGACTAGTAGCTTGGTAAATTTATTATAATAAAATTAAAAAATAAAATATTATTAGATAGATAATAATTATTAATCTTTATTAATTAAAGACGTGTGGAATATTAATAAAAAAATTTATAACTATTAATTATTATGTTGAGAAGTGTAGAGAGGGAAGTACATCTAATATTATATTTGAGATAAACATTCAAAATAATAAAATAATTCTTAAGAAAAATATAAAGTATATCAATCATTTATTTTCATTTAAAAATAATAAAATTTAAATAAATTTATTGATGAATTTCAGAGTAGATTTGTGTTATAAATACAACAGGTCTCTTGAGAATGATATCATTGAATATCATCACATAATCTAAATATAGATATACTACTAAAGTCCTTAATTATTGTATTAGTAAAAAAATTAGGGTTTCACCAATTAAGATAAAAAATCCACTAATCTTACTTATGAAACCACAACATTGAAAGAGGAGTGAATCCAATAGATCTAGCTAAAATAGGAAAAGGGCTGAAATTTTGATTAGATTCATTGGTTTTGTTTGCCACCCTCTATAAGTATACATTTGGATGTGAATTGTGAAATTAAGGCAAAACGAGGGATAATTGAGATGAAACAGTAAAAACAAATTGCTATAGATATCCAACAGAGCCACAAGCAAGGATCTAGGCTAAAGAAGAGAATCAAAGCATGTTCGTCGTCATCAAATCTATCGACATCTCTGAGTACAAACCCTGAGTCAATTCCCTAAACATAGAAAGAGAGAAGAAAGGGTTGTGGATAAGGGTTTGCCTTGGGTCAAACCTTGGTTTAGGTATTAACCTTGAATTGAATAATGTGAATACTGAAGTAAACGCTAGGAGATATACCTCAGATCTGTATTGGTTGATATTTATATTGATGATGCAATGCTCTTTCGATGTGGTCACAAATGTTAGATGTAATGGCATGAAAATATATGAACATGAAAGGCCTAATCAAACACACATGCTTGCATGAAGATTGATGTAACTTTGTTCCATAATGCTTGAAGGATAAAATATTATTTTGAATGCTTGAGAATGTTGGATGATGAATGCTTGACAGATGCACATATATTATGGATAGGTAGTGGATGATCGATTTCTTCTTAGGTGAAAATGAATTGATAGAATGTCATTATATAGGGTTCCCTGGGTAAATTAGTGATTATGTCGACCTCCAACGATCAAGTGTAGCCATGAGGACTGAAATCCATCGGGGAGGGAGAGAGAACATCCAACTTCAAATTGGGTCCCGTTTAATAGGAACTAGGGCGATGGGAGGTGCCTTGGTCTAGGACCAAGGTGCTCCATGCCCTAGTCCTCCAAAAACAAGACCATCAAATTAGGAAATCGGGGAAGATAACTCCAAGATGGGTCCCACTCAGTGGTGTCTATAGGTGATGTAGGAGCACTAGTGTAGTTCTTACCGGTTGAGCAGTTAGTAGTGGAATTGCTTGGAGATCGTGCAATTTCTTCTTGTTTCAGAGTTTAGCATTGTGGATTTGGATTTATTTTCTTGAGTTCCTTGTCTTTGTCATGTTTGATTTTCATGGTGTTTAGATTTATTTTCGATGAGATATCGATTTTGATATTGGCCCGGTTGATATGTTCTTACCAGTTAGTCTGCTAGAGTGTTGAGCGAAGTTAAAACGGGTTGTGGTTGATTCTCGTAACTTGCAGATCATTGATTTATGTTTCTTGTGTCTTTTCGATGTTCCCAAAGGACCACGTGATGTTTTATGCATTGGAAGTTGTTCTTGGTGATTTGAGCTAACATGTTACCGTTAGCACGTTTCATGAACTAGTTGGTCTTTGGGCTTGATGGACTTGAAAAGCACTGAGAGGGGGGGGAGTGAATCAGTGACACCAAAAATAAAACTACTTCAAACACTAACCGATAGATGAAATTAACAAAGCTTTTAAACACAATGCACACAATCCAAAATGATATAGCAGCATCCACAAAAAGTAAAGCATCCACCATAACACAAGTGTTTGTACGTGGAAAACCCAAATAGGTAAAAACCACGGTGAGATGGAACTCACAAGTTAACTATCTGTAGTAATAGATAATTGACCGATTAAGGTCTACAAAGTGCTCTACTAGGAGTGAATCTTGTTAGAGATCCCAGAGCTTGATTAGAAGCTTATACCCTATTAAAGGTAGTACCCTGGAGTAACCTCGATGGAGGATTTATGAATCCAAACTAATGGATCACCTTGTTAGAGTATTTATACATTGAAGCTTGTTAGAGCTTACCCGGTTAGGGGATTTGATTCTGCTGTAATTGTTAGGAAACAGTAGGATTGGTTTGATCTGTTCTGAGTATCACAATACTTGCTTGATCAGATCCTTCTAAACATATTCAACACTGCTCTTCTACATACTCTGCAACTTAACTCTTTTTTTCTTCGCACATAACATAACACTTTCACTTATATCAAATAATTCATTATGATGTCAATATAGACCTTATGTTTTCATGTCAACCTTAAGAAATCATAACACAATTTCCTAGGTGCAGTGTATCTGGACAAGTGATCATAACTCATCACAAAAATTACCACCAAGCAGTCGGTGCTAGTAACTCATCACAAAATTACTGAATACCAGTTGGAATAATCAAATACTGGTTTGAGTAAAACATATGAACCGTCATCCTTGAATCTCCACTTGATCTCCATCTTGATGTCGACTTAGTATAGCCACAAGTTGTCTCTTATGCACATACCGGTTGACACAAAGTACCGGTTAGAGATAAACCTCTTAGTATAACCTCTAACATACCGGTTGACAGTGTAAACAATTGAAGTTATACCGGTAGTCAATATAATCATGTGTGTGTGTGAGTGTTTCATCAATGACAACATATGATGAATACATTACAATCATCATCAAGCCAACAGGGTTGACTTGATCAAGTTATTATTATTTGTGGATAGTATAAAGAGAATTTTGTGAATCATTTGAGGAGACAGAAGACAGAAGATAGAAGACGAAAGTTCAAGATTGAGAAAAGATGTAGAACCGACAAGATTCTGGTCCAATGGATTAAAGCGAGAAGGGTCGAGGTCCAGATTAGGGTTGAACCGACAAATTATTTTTGAAAGTCGATTTGATGTGTAGATGATCTGTGGATCTTATGTTTGTGTTGTAAGCATTGTTTGTATCCTAGACTGTGATCCAGCATGTGGCAAACATAATTCTTCAAACTATTATAAGATTTGTTCATACTATTTACTAGTTGTGTATTATGTGATGTTACCAGTTGTTCTTTCTTCTTTATCTGGTGTTCTATTACCAGTTACCTATATATCTTGCATGTTGTTTGTGTTAGGCTACAAGGATGGGATGTCCTTCATTGGATCTCCCTACCTTGACTGCATCAGTAGATGACATCAAGGTTGGAGTAAAGAGGACCAAAATGGACCTAGGGGAAATGGAGATAAGATACACTAAAGTAGAAGCACAACCATGAGATGTAAATTATACCAATTACAATTTATCACGCAACAATTACATGTAAAATAATAATTTAATTTCCATGTTGTAATATAATGATATGAATATATCTTAACTATATATGATAAATTATATCTTATAATATTATTATTTTATTGTAATTACTTAATATTTATTTTGATTACTTAAAGAATTATTTTAAAATACACTTCTATATAAAATTTTAATATAAAAAGATATGGAATCATACCTTAATCTAGTCTACAAGGTTGGTTACATGGTAAAAAATGTATTTATCTTCCATCATTGGGTGATGAAGTTTATGCCAAAATGCACCTAAATCAAATATTGGTGACAACAAAATTTAGTCGATTTGATTAATTCATCACTAGCTTAGATGCCTCTCCTACGTACTTCCTTAAATGATGCTAATGTCTCTAGGATTTGAACCCAAACTCCTTTGAGAGAGGAAACTAGCTAATCTACTAATGTAATATCCCCCATTCTTTTCCTTGAGGCTTGGTGAGGGGTGGAGGGAACCCAAGTCCTCAAGCTCAAAAAGGTAGTTTTGTCTAGATTGAAAAACTAGGTCCTCTTTTTTTCATATAACTTATCGACCTATTATGTTATCAATTATAAGAGACATGTAATAATATTATATTAAATTAAAAATTAATTTATTGCTAATAAGTTACCATGCTTGCCTCATTTTCTCAAACATTCCATGCTAATTTTATTGATTTTTTTTTTATAGTTTTCAACATGTGCAACATTCAACCCCATGAGATATTATTGTTTGGTACTTCACTAGACAAGTTTAAGATTTGATCTTGTCAACATTAGGAAAAATATTTAAGTCTTTTCTCCTATAGTGATCAATAGAGTTTCCTATGACAAAGTCTAAAACCCTAGTGGTGGTAGCTTCCTACAGTGATGATGTCAATGGTATTTTCTCTTGTACATGGTGGTTATAAATGGGATCTACTAGTGTAATGCCCGCTAAAATACCCTAAATAAATATGTCTATTTGACAATAAAATAGAAACCCTCCCCCCCTCCCTTTTTTAAACATGTTAACCTTAATGAACATATAACATTACTCCATTATTGTCTAATCATACAGATCATAAACAAGTATGCAAGCAGAAATAGATTACATCTCATTTGCAATCATTCCCTGGCGTATCTCAATGCCATTACTTAATTTGACACTAAGAACATAGCATCATATCCATTACCATAATCCAATACAATCCTAACATTACTTTCTTCATTACTTTTTTCAACAATTTAAGAGATCATTCATCTATCTCATTTCATAGATCTAAACCCATTTATGATATAATGCCACTACCCCTATTAGATTCATTTTAAGAATTGAATCCGAATGTTCCTAATTTCCTCACTCTTAACTATTATCAGAAAAACATTAATCCATTGATATCAACTACTACATATCTAACCTATTTCTTTATAACAATAGGAATTCACATAGAACTTAATATGCATCCATTCTAAGAAATAAGAACAATAAGGAATAACATATTCTCCTAATAAAAGAACATATTCTAATTCCTTTTAAGATCATCTAATCACAATATAACCAATCATAGATCTATATCCATATTTCCATAGATGAATGATATCTAAAATACAATCAAAGAATCAATAAGAATTACAATAACATATCTCATTACAAGAACCATGATCTCAACCTAATGCAATTGTTTCATTATATATGAATACAATGTTCATTACATCAAGATACATGATGCTCAACTAAAAATATAACTATCTCATGAATGTCACATGAATCACAATACATCAATTTGCTCCATGAAACTATCCAATAGTTGAAGAAATATAGAAACCACTTCCACACATAAGAGCATCCAATGAAGAACATCCCAATGGAAGAAGGCATCAAACCACCCAACCATGTGGAACCAATGAGGAACCACCCCCTGTGCTAGGAGATGACACAAGGTCCCACACACACTCTAGACCTAAGATGACACCTATCAACCAAGGTACATAGACACAAAAACCATAATTTAAAAGAAACCTCAAGGCAATAATCCAAATCACATCACAAGGCTGAAAATCAAGAATATAAAACTCCCAGAGGCATATCAACAACCATGACATAAGGAACAAGGACACATATAGTGAAGAGTGTCATCACATGCTATCCTCACAAAGAATGGAAATACAATATAACATTGGGATCCCTACCCAGCACTACAAGATCTCCAATCTTTCCCCTAATAGACATGTGGAACCGTCTCAACCTATGAGAGAATGAGGAAATACAAATATAACATTGGGATCTCTACCCGGCACTACAAGATCTCCAATCATTCCCCTGATAGACATGTGGAACCATCTCAACCTATGAGAGAATCAAGGGGGATTGGTTTACCGTCTCCACAACCTTCCCAATCTCATACCAAGTCTCCACTCAAGGGCTATGAGGTGGGGCACAAAATCCAATTTATTATCTTATTTAGACGAGTCCTAATTACCCAACCCAACTAATTAATTATTATGGTTATCACTTATATTAATTCAGGAAAACCTCCAATGTCTTCTTGGTGGTCTAGACTTCAAGCATCCTTACAAGGAACCTCTTGACAACCTATTCTTTCATGACCACAATCATCACATGGAAGCCCACTCCCCCTAATCATGTTCCAAGACCTTAGGGTAAATATAAATAACATCATCAACAAGGAGGCTCAACAAAAACATCATTAAAATCCACATACACATATACAGTAAGAGAAAGGCCAAAGACACATTGCCAACAAGGTGAATCAAGAGCCTCAACAATAAGCCAAATCAAATAAACAACAAGAAACAAGTATAATTTTCTTCTTTCTTAGTCATGCACAAACAAATTCTCAACAACGAGGCACTAGTCCTCTCATTGGAGCTAACCATATAAACCTCCACAACAAGGAATTTCCATCTTGTTGGATCCATAACCATATAAACCTCTACAACATGGAATTTCCATCTTGTTGGACCCATTCTAGTACACAATACTCAACCAAGGCAAATACATCTTTCTTAATCATAAAATACCGATAATCCACATTGATCATAAATATAAATCTGGAATAACAAGGAATTCTAAAAACAACCTTTGGAGTAAAACACAAATCTAGAAAACAAAATCAAAGAAGACCCAAAATGACCAAAACAACAATACAAAATCAATAGTGCATACACAGGGTTTTGTTGCACATACAAAAGTTACTACAAAACGTCTAATAGTCCATTCACAACATTATGACACATACATAGTGTATCCAATCCAACATTTCCTATGATGTGTAAAATCACACACCAACACATGTAACTCTCTTTTATAGCTCATTTGTGTCTAACACATTTTTATATTTGCCAAAAGTCCCAACTTTTGGAGACCATAACTTTTAATTTGGGAGTCTGGTTGACAAACCATTTGAAGCACTATAAATATTGTGAAGTGGTATATTGAGTTATAACTAGCTACTCTAGTTACAACCACTTTTGGGCCCAAAAACCACCTCTAAGGCCTTATAAAATGAATTTGAAACATTAAAAAATAGAAGTTTAATATCTTTAAATTTAGATATGATATTGCAACAAAAATCTATTAGCATGCTTATTTCACCAATCCATAGCTTTGGGGGGAATTTTGGACCAATTTGTGCTCAAATGTAAACTTACTATAAATAGTAACCTTATGTAAATGCAAGGTTGAGTCACCATTTTCCCAATACTGCTTGGGATGTATTTTATTTGTTAGGATCTTTTTGAATAACCCTTGAGGATCTATTGACACAAGGATACAAAGATATTGATTCAATTGTGACAATCATTTATTTATACCATGACTTTTTTAAATGTCGTATACATGTTGTTCCATAAATGTGTTTTTGTGTTGTCTTTTGGGGACAATGCAAATCATTGAGGGTTTTGGTCTTCATGTTGATCTTAAAATACCCTTTGTTCATCTTATGTTCTCTTCCTCCTTTGTACTTGTTGTTCCATTTCATAATTTGGGGGATGAGGTCAATGCAAACATTCATTTTGACATACATGATTTATTTAATGCACATACTAACCCCAAATTATGGATCACTTATGTTCTCTTGTTTTGAATTTGATTTTCACTTTTGATTTTCTTCTATGAGAATTTCTCTATTGCTACATGATTTTATTTGGATGTATATGTTGGATATTACTTCTTCTAGGATATTTTGTTGCCATTCATGTCAACATATTCTTGTGATTTTCTCTGGTGATTGCGGATTGGGAAGATCTTATGATTCAGTTTTGCAGTTTGTTTGTCTGATTAGTGCTTTGCAAAGTTCAGTATTTACTCTAGTATATTCCAGTGTGATTAGATCTTGTGCTAAGTTTTGGGGATATTATTTTAAGGGATGGTCTTGTGTATCTTCATTTCATATGGTTCATGATTTGGTGCTCTGCAAGTTATCCTTTCTTCTTGACAATTGTTGTTGTGTGAGTATTCCAAAGTCTCAGATGTTGATCGATGAAGATTTGATAAGTGGTGTTGGTGTAGTTGTTACTGATTATTCTAACGTGCTTTCTGATGTTTCCTAATTGTGTCCTATTTATTTTGATGATCGGTATTGATCGTTGTGCGAGTTATTGGTGGTTTTCATGAATCAGTGATGATTTTTCGTGTTATGCAGTATTTCTGGTGGTGTAGCATGTTGTGGTTGATCTTGGCATGATTTCCAGTGGAGTTGAGCATTTGGGAATTTGATTTAGGTCCATTTTATGTAATGTAAATCATTATATTGGTTTAGTGGTCGATCTTTGTATTGTGTGATGTAATTTTGTAATTGTGAGTTGAGGGTTTAGCCGACCTTGTTGTCAAGGTTGATGATTTGTATAAATAGGTGATATATTCATGTAATTTAGGGATTGAGGTTGTGTCTGCATTATTAGAGATTTTTATGTGTATGAACAAGTGATTCATCATTTGACATTATGATTGAGCATAGATTGGTATTGCAGAGAACACATTTGTGCTTAACTGGAACTGTAATCAGGCATTTGGAGATATTATTCTTTCAGTTCATTTCTTCCAAATTATAGTCTGAATCTTGTTGTAAGTCAGTGAGATTTTCCTGAGGGTTGTAGCCTTCTGGATAATTGTATTTGAGCAGTGAGCTCTAGGCAGTATGCCTGAATGCATTTGCATTCCCCATTGTAATATTTTCACATACTACTACAAAGTATCATCTTACTATGGGTAGGTTCCCACCGTGGTTTTTCCATTAACCAAGTTTTCCACGTCAAAATATTGGTGTTGTGTGTCGTGTTTTTAATTTTCTTATTGCTGAAATTTATTAGATTTGTGTTTGTGATTAATTTTTTACAAATCCGGTGAAAATTGATTCATACCCCCCTCTCAATTTTCTTCATTGTTGTTGCCAATAGTATACCTTAAATAAATTTCTCTCGGTTGACATACACAAACAATTTAAGATGGATACATATACTCCACTATGCATTTCACTTTGTGCATACACCATGGGCTTGGTTTGTACACTTTGATTACACACTAGATGAATTTTCTTGGTGACATTGCAACACCCAATTTGTAGTGTCATATCTAAGATTACTCAACAAATAGAGGGTTTTTTATTTGTAATCTCCATTAGAAATAATTTCACTTCTAATAACACAACTTGTTAGCCCTTATGAGACCTTCACTTGTGCATGAATCACCTAACATAATACAAGTTGCTAGTCCTTGTGACTCCTTTGTAACATGACCCTACTAAACTTATATAAGGATTCTTACTAGTCCTAGAGGTTACACCTTGTATTTTGATATGACTCCTAGTAAAATCCCAAGGATATTAATATCCCTAGATGTCATACCCTTTTTTGCATTCTTTGTGTGTGTTAGCAATTTTGATCACAATGCTCACGTTTATCTTGATATTATAGATTGATAAGATCTAAAGTCTTTGGGGCTACCATCTTGCCAGTCTTGGTGTTGTGTTGTCTCTTTAATGTCTTGATGAAAGTATCTTTTTCTTCTTCATACTTTACTATGAGTATGAGCATAATTTTATAGTCCTACTAAAGTGGGGGCTAAATATAGTGTATTAAATTATATACAATTCCATACTTATTTTGGACCGACTTTGGAGTTTGTGCCTAATGTACCTAGTTCATATCAGATTGTGCTCAGATTTAGGATCATTTCTAGAAACTTGGTGTAGTCCCTTACTCATGACCTTTGTTTTGGATCAAACTGATGTGTCCTTATCTTAGTGGACTAGGGTGCCCAACACCCTTGTCTAGGCAATTTAGCCCTAAATTTTAAATCACAATAGTTAGCTTTTCTAGTAGCAATAAATTTCTCCCCAATGTCAGTCTTCCAAAAAGATTAAACCCAAAAAGATATAAGTTTCATATAAATAAATCTATTTCTCTCATTTGAACTCTAACAAAGAAGAACTACCATCCTATGATAATTCAATCAACCATATTTTAGGCAATGGTGCATAATTCTACAATCAAGGATTCAAACATTGAAGTTTTAGAAATATTGGTCAAGTTTTATGTGTTCCTACATGATGACTTGGCACACATTAACACCATTCAAGAAACATCAAGGCTTATTTGAGACTTCAAGCCCAAGGTATCATATCTAGGGTAACAATTCTCAATTCAATTATTTATATCAAGGTTTTAGTTTTTATCATTTCAAGGATAATCTTTCTTTTCATAAATCATTACTATAGTGGAGATGGAAACATCAACACACGGTTTAACTTAGGTAAGCCCCTATACAACACAACCATTTTTCCTATTTTGTGTGTGTGTAGGTTTAGATTTGACCATAGATAATTCTATAGGTGTACAAAGTAGACAACAATAGATAATTTTAGACTTTAAAAAATAAAAAGAACTTGGACTGTGATGCCCTCCAATTTCATTCAACACTTTTTAGTTTATTTTTAGAGAGATGGAGCTACAAGACCCCTTGATCCAAAATATAGAACTTTTGTTGATTTAAACAACCTTAGACTAGTGTGCCCAACACACTATTCCTACATTTTCAGGCCCAAATTGCCACTATAGGTTCTTCTTTGTCTCCTTTTTCTAGATATAAGATACCATGTTGATCTCTAGCTATGCATTTCACTATGAATACTGATATTGTCAATATAGATTGCCCAATCTCATGTCCATTACACACAAAAAGAAATCATAAACCCCTTAATGTTTTATTTTGATGCAAGAGCACTAGTGGTGTAAGGGAAATCTTGCATCACCTAAAAATATTGTATTTTCCTTTTTTTTTGATAGATTTGTTTAGTTATTTTAGAGCCCATGATGACACTTGAGGTGTAGGTTGGTCAAAAGCTTGACACAACCAAAATATTCAACTGTTATTTTTAGAAAGTTGGCGTATTTGGATTTGTATGGACATGAAAATTGACCCCGAGGAACATAATTCAAAAATAAAATTATTGGTGAATAAATAATCTCAATATCTTGCACCATTTGGAAGATATTAAGGTTTTCATCCCAAGAAATTTCTCTATTGCCATTGTGTGTTTGGGTTTGTAATAGGAATACCCTTTGTCAAGTGGTATTAGAGAAGAAGTTCCTAAGTGTGTAAATAGATCATTGAATGTGAGGTAGTTTACACCAAGACTATGGTTGTGGGTTTGTGAGAAAAGTGAAAAAATGCCTCCATGGGGGAACTATGGTGGAAGAAATGTTGTTGTGTCAGATGAGAGTTTTAGATCCCTTGAGAGTCAAACTCAAGAATAGCAAGAGGAGATGCACAAAGAAGTTGATATCAGGGCAAGAGATGAAATTAAGGACGAATTTTAGGAGGAAGGCCTATTCAAAGAAGAACAAGAAGTAGTCAAAGATCTTCATGAGGATAGGTTTTTTAGGGCCATTTCCAAGATTGGAAAAAGGTCAAAGATTGAAATTTCCACACTTTTTAGAAATCTAAATCTAGAAGAGATAATTGATTGGATCAATGATATGAAAGAGGAATTTGAGTATGAATTTGAAGATCCTAAGAGGGTCAAGTTTGCAAAGACCAAGCTAAAAGGTCTTGCTAGTATTTGGTGGAAAGAAGTTTAGTTACAAAGAAATAGAAGAGGAAAAGATAACATTATGAGATGGGATCAGATGGTAGAAAATTGAAGAGGCAATTTATTCTTGTTGACTATGAGCTTGATTTGTCGAAGAATATGCAAGGGTTGAAGCAAGTAGGAAAATTTGTCAAAGATTATACAAAGGTGTTTTATCATCCTAACTAGAACAAGCCATTTTGAGGCTAACAAGGAGAGAGTTGATCATTACATGATTTGGTTGAATTTTAGCATTCAAGAAGAATTGAGTTTGGTAAGAATGTCTATCATTGGCGATGCATATCAGTATTCTTTGAAGGTATAAGAGAAGTTTAACCAGAGATTTGAGAACAAGAACAATGGAAAAGGTCATGGTGGAAGAACTGGTGGAAGGTCTTAGGAGGAAAAAATGAAGACCACAATAAGAATAAAGAATCTATTAATAGTTAGAATGAAAAGGGAAATAATTCTTACCATTTTCATGATTAAAAAAATGGAGATTAAAGAGGATGAAGATGAGGATGAGGATAAGGATTGAGATGAGGTGACTTCCATAGAACATGTTTCCAATGCGAAGAAGACAAACATAGAGCCTATGAGTGTCCCCAACATCAAGGGAGAATAAATACAAGACTTGAGGGTAATGCACAAGTTTCCCATGTAGATGAAGATGTTAAATCTTCGCATTCTAAAGATAAAAAGAGAGGAGAAGTTCTTGTTATTAGAAGAGCCTTGCTAAATGATGAGAAAGAACCATACACAAGGAAGAATTTATTTTGTACAAGATGTCAATGTAATGGTAAAGTTTTCAATGTTATTATAGATGGTACTAGCATTTATATCCTTGTTTTAGAGGAAATGGTTAGTAAATTGAAGTTAGAAAGAAGAAGGCATCCAAATCCCTACTGTATTGCTTGGTTGTAGAAGGACCACATTGATTTGGTCAACAAATAATGTCTAGGAAAGTTTAGGATTAGAAACTTCTATGATGAGGTATTATGTTATATTATGCCTATGGATTTTTTCCACATGTTGTTAAGGATACCAAGGTAATTTGATCATCATGTAGTAAATGATGGGTAGGGTATGAAAATACCTATTCTTTGACAAAGGATGGAGTTTGACACAAGTTGGAGCCATTGAAAGAGTTAGAGGAAAATGTATGGAGTAATGCAAGATTTTTTTTAGTTGATGGAAGCAAATTTGTAGATGGCATGAAGAATGAGCATCTACGTTTTGCTTTAAATCCTAAGGCTAACAAAGAAGAAGTAGAAGATATAACTATGGAAATTGAAGATTTGTTGGATGAGTGTTAGGATATTATATTTAATAATTTGTATTTGATGACTTAACGCTGATGAGAATGAATAATTGTCAAATTGAATTGATTCCTAGAGATAGTTTGCCAAATAAGACAACCCATAGAATGACTCTAGTAAAGAGTGAAGAGTTCAATAGAGAAGTGAAAGACTTGTTGTAGAAAGGGTTGATTCAATAAATTTTGAGTCCATGTGTAGTACCTGCAGTACTATAATTGAAGAAACAATGGAGAATGGAGGATGTGTACAAACTCTTGAGCTCTCTATAAGATTATTACCAAGTAGAAATTTCCCTTGCCAAGGATGCATGACATTATGGATTGTTTGAGTGAATATCATCAAATTAAAATTAGAGAATTAGTTGAATGGAAAATGACATTCAAAACCAAGGAGGGCTTCTACAAGTGGTTAGTCATGTCTTTTGGACTAACCAATGCACTGAGCATATTGATGTGGCTCATGAATGAAGTATTAAAAGAGTTTTTGGGTAAAAATAATTAATTTTTACTTGGACAAAATTTAATTTTCACTAAGACATTGGAGGGTAATATAATGCATATGTGTAGGGTCTTTAAGAAGTTAAGAGAAGAAAAGTTGTTGATTAATCTAAAGAAATGCAGTTTTGTGAAGGAGTTGGTGTACCTATGATTTTTTGTCTCAACATATGATCTTAAAATGGACCTAGAGAGATTAAAGACTAACCTTGAATGGCCTACCCCAAGGAGTGTTGTTGAGGTAAGATCTTTCCATGGTTTAGCTAGTTTTTATAGAACTTTTAGCAATAATTTAAGTAGTATTTGTGCACCCCTAACTAAAACATTAATAGGGGATGTAAAAGAGTTTAAGTGCACTATGGGACAAAAAAATATTTTTTATATGTTGGAGCAGAAAGTTATAGATCAACCTCTTTTGGCACTTATATATTTTAATGTATTTCAGGTAGAAAGTGATACTAGTGGAAATTCCATAGGATTTGTTTTGAGTTAGGAAGGTAAACAAGTAGAAATGACTTTTGATATGTTGAACGACAAAGTTACAAAGCAACCTCTTTTAGCACTTATAGATTTTAATAAGGTATTTTCGGGTAGATAGTGATACTAGTGGAAATTCCATAGGAGTTGTTTTGAGTTAGGAAGGTAAACCCATTGCTTATATCAATGACAAGTTGAATGATGTAAAGAAGTATTTTATTTATGATCAGGAGTTTTATGCTATATTTGGAGCATTAAAGAAATGGAGACGTTATCTTTTGCCTAAGGGCTTTGTTTTATTTATTGGTCATCAAGGTTTAAAAAATTGAAGTAGTGAAGGAAAGTTAAATCAGATGCATTCAAAATGGGTTGAGCTTTTGCAAAGTTACAATTTTATTTTGAAGCATAGGAGTGGAAATTCTAACAGAGTTGCAAATGCCTTAAGTAGGAGGCAAAATTTGTTGACAAAAATGTAGGTTGAAGTGGTTAGGTTTAATGAACTCAAGAGTTTGTATTCAAAGTATCCTAATTTTGGAGAGTTTTTGAGAGCTTGCATGAAGCTTGTTACTTTAGATAAGATCAAGTGCTTGGATTTAATAATCCAAGATGGGATGTTATTTAGAGGAAGATAGTGTTGGAAATATAGCATTATAATAGACAATGAAAGATTGTTGGTATAAGAAGGTTGTTGATGATTATGGATATAACTGATTAAGGATGTTTACTGTCTTGATATTATTATTTTGTCATTGATGTCAAGAAATTGATTTTCTAATTCAGTATGATGTTGCCATATCTTGAGAAGTATGATTTGAAGAATATAAAGATGTCGGTAAAAGACACAAGAAAGATTATGATGAATAAGAGGATGAATAAGGTATTCAATGGGCAACTATTACCGAGTCAGACAATGATGAGATCATGATGTTTAGATTGTTTTAACATCATACATATGTTGTAAATTATAAGGTTAATACTATACTATGTTATCAAGCAAAGAACCTAGTCGGTAAACCCTAAGGAACCTAGTCGGTAAACCCGAAGGTTATCACTATTAGTTAATGAAGGTGGAATGTCTACCGAGTGAAGTTTAGTATTTACTGAGTTATAACCGAGTTGTAACCAAGCTATAACAGAATGCATTAAATGGTTACATGCGTTATTTAATGAAGGAGGCTGATGAGCTGGAACTGATTAAATGATTGGTATGCCGTAAATATAGTTTGTTAAGAATCTAAGGCAATGGAAAGTCGGCATGAAGATCTATAGTTCAGATTGAACCGCAATACCTTGGCACAAGTTCCAATAAATATATGCAAGTTCCTAGGTAGGGTAAAACATTTTCAGATTTAAAGATGCATTGAACCTAGACAAGATTGAAGATCTAATGGCTATGATTGATCATGGGAACTGTGGTCAAGGAGATTAAGCGGTTAGCTAATTGTTTATAAATAGGTAACTATTGATAAACAGTGCATGTGGGCAAGTGTATGCACAGGGATGCTACATAGTGATTACAGAGCACAAAAGCTTGAAGACCTGTTTGAATAATAGAGTATAGAAGCCCAACAGATGGACAAGATTAGTTCTATGTCTAGATTGTATTGAACAAATAAGAATCTTCTTTAGCATTTTAGATGTAAAGTTGCAGATGGATTTTTATTACTGTTATTTTGTGAAAGTGAGAGAAAATCTCTTTACCGAGTGGACTTAACAATCTTATTTGTAAAACCCTCTAGCAAGGTGACATTCTGATTGAGTGTTTGAAATCCTTTAACAGGGTCACTTCTAACAAGGTGAAGATCCTAACAAATCTGAGGGAAATCCCTTAACCAGGTCACATCTAGCAATGTGTTTGTAATCTTTAACAGGATTTGCTTTTAACCGAGCATACTCTAAAAGAGTATATTTCTTAGTGGGTCTGAAATCTCACAGTGGTTTTTCCCTATTTGGGTTTCCACGTTAAATCTGGTGTTATGAGGTTTATGATGTTTATATGCTTTTGAGTTTGCATGCTTAACAATTTTGGTTATATTACTGAAGTATATGTTACTGAGGTTGAATCTGATGTTTTTATGGAAGATTAAGTTTGTATGATTCACCCCCCCCCTCTCATCTTGTTGGCTATTGGATGTGTACTTACATTAAGTATCAAAACTATCAATTGGTATCAGAGCTTTAGACTCCAGAAGAAAAGTTTAAAGGCACTTGAGTTAAAGATCCAAAGATGTATAAGAGGGATCTACCGAAGCTGAACAAGTCAAGTTTCTCTACATGGCAGAAAAGGATGAAACTGCATCTATCAGGAGTTGGAGAATATGCTGTATACTATCTGGAGAATGATTTTGTTACACCGAGCACCTATCCTTTGACAATGGAAGAGATAAAGGCAAAGCAAGAACATATTCAAGCAATGATTGAAATAACATCTGCATTGACCGATTCAGAGTTTAATGATCTAGAAGGCTGCAATGATGCAAAGGCTATGTGGGATAAGCTCATATCAGTATATGGAGGAGATGAAAATGTTCAAAGAGCAAAAGTAGATAGTCTAAGAGGACAACTTGAATCTATGAGGATGAATGAAGGTGAGAACATAACTAAGTACAGTACAAGACTAAAGGAGATTGTCAATCAAATCAAAGCAGCAGGTGGAACTATTGAAGAAAAGGATATAACAAGTAAGTTGTTGAGAACCCTTCTACCGACTTATGCAATCCGAGTCTCTGTAATCAATAAATTGAGGTCTATACCTAATATGCCAGTTTCTTTAGATGCTACTATTGGTAAGCTACATGCATTTGAGTTAAGTAACTTTGATAACCGTGGATCTTTAGTAAATAAAGTTGAATCTGCATTTAGTTCTTTCCATCTTGATGAATCTAATGATTTCAATGAAAGAAAGTATAAGTACTCTGAAGGAGATCACAGTGGAGCAAGTGAAATATTTCGTAAGAACATGGAGGAAGTACACAAACTGTATGAGGAAATCAAAAATCAAGAAGAGTTTGAAGCACTATTAGCCAAAAGGTTACCGAGAGGCAAAGGTAAGTATAAAGGAAAGCTACCTTTGAAATGTTTCAATTGTGATAAGATAGGACATATGGCTTCTAACTGTCCTAACAAAGATTCTACTGAAAAGAGAGATTACCGAGATGACAGACACAAAGATAATCATTACAAAGGACACCGAGACTTCAGAAGAAGAGATAGAAAGACATGTTTAATAGCTGATGAGGAATCTAACAATGATAAATCAGATGAAACTGATACAGAGGAAGTAGTTTATGTGGCTATCAAAGATGGATCAGATGAAGAAAGGTATGAAGAAAAAGCCCTAATATCTCACATAAACACTAATGATTCTTGGATTATAGATAGTGGATGCTCACATCATATGATAGGAGATAAACACAAGTTTGTTATATTAGAAGATTATGATGGAGGCTATGTTAGATTTGGTAATGATGCACCATGTCCGGTGAAAGGTAAAGGATCTATAACACTTCTTGACAATGCAAGATGTGATGATGTTTATTGGGTTGAAGGTTTGAAATATAATTTGTTGAGTGTAGCACAGCTAAACAACTTAGGTTACCGAATAGAATTTTAGAAAGGAATTGTCAAAGTTCATGATAAGAATGGAAAGTTAGCTACTACCATGACATAAACAAAAGGTAACACATTTCACCTTGACTCAACTCGTAACAAGTGTTTGTATGCAAAGATAGATGATACCTGGTTATGGCATAAAAGGTTTTGTCATGTAAATTTTGATAATCTGATCAAAATAAGCAAGAAGCACCGAGTAAGAGGTCTACCGAGTCTTGAAAAACCTAAGAATGCTATGTGGCAAGGATGCTAGATGGGTAAGATGACAAGATCAAGCTTTACAAGTAAGTCTTACACTTCTAAGGGAATTTTAGATCTAGTGCACACTGATCTTTATGGTCCTATGAAAGTTCAAAGTTATTATGGTGATAAATATTTCATATTATTTATGGATGACTATTCAAGGATGATGTCAGTAATGTTTTTAAAAGAAAAATTAGAAGCTTTTCAAATGTTTAAACGGTACAAGGCAAGAGTTGAAAATGAAATAGGAAGACAACTAAAATGTCTTAGATCAGATAGAGTTCACATCTGATGAATTCAACTTATTTTGCAATGATCATGGTATTAAAATACAAGTCTCTACACCGAGAATGCCACAGCAGAATGGAATAGCTGAGAAAAGAAATAGATCTATTGTGGATTGTGCTAGAACACTGATGATTGAAAAGAAGGTGCCACAAACATTTTGGAGAGAAGCAATAAGCACAGCAGTTTACACCCTGAACCAAGTACAATTGAAGAAAGGTACTTTGAAGACACCATATGAAATCTGGTATGATAAGAAACCTAATGTAAGTTATTTTAAAATCTTTGGAAGTAGATGCTATGTTCACAAAGATGATAGAAATGGCAAGTTTGATCATAAGAGTGAAGAAGGAACATTTCTAGGTTATTATTCTAGAAGCAAAGCATTTAAATGTCTAATCAAATCATCTAACAAAAT
Source organism: Cryptomeria japonica (assembly GCF_030272615.1). Taxonomy (NCBI): domain Eukaryota; kingdom Viridiplantae; phylum Streptophyta; class Pinopsida; order Cupressales; family Cupressaceae; genus Cryptomeria; species Cryptomeria japonica. The sequence continues at coordinate 64,962,558 of NC_081412.1, forward strand.
AGTAGAAAGTGCAAATGTGAAAATTGATGAATTTGCAGAAAGAAATAATGAAGAAAAATCCAAGGAACCAGAAGACTATGATGAATTTGTCTATGTTTAACCGAGAAGTCTTACCAAGAAGACTGTTGAAGAAAATGAAGAAAATATCCAGTTACCGAGTGATGAATAAGATCATACAGAGCCTACCGAGCCTGTATTAGCCAAGTATGTCAGAAGACATCATGCACCAAGTCAGATTATAGGAGATAAGGATGATCCATTGATGACAAGGAACAAACTGAGATAGAACACATGTTTGATATCTGAATTTGAACCGAGAATATTGAAAGAGGCATTTAACAGTGAAGAATGGATAAATGCTATGTTGATCAAATCAAGAATAATGACACATGGACACTAATCCCAAGACTGAAGGACAAAAATGTAATCAAGACAAAGTGGATTTTCAGAAACAAGCTAAATGAAAAAGGAGAGGTCATTCGAAACAAAGCAAGACTAGTTTGCAAAGGTTATGCTCAAGAAGAAGGAATTGATTATGGTGAAACTTTTGCACCTGTTGCTAGACTTGGAGGAGTAAGAACATTGTTGGCATATGCTACTTTCAAAAACTTCAAGGTATATCAAATGGATGTCAAATCTACAATTCTGAATGGAATATTAGAAGAAGTTTTATTGAACAACCTGAAGGATTTGTTGAAGACAATAATAAAGATCAGGTATGTAAATTGAACAAAGCTTTATATAGTTTGAAACAAGCACCTAGAGCATGGTATGAAAGATTGCACTCTTATTTGATTGAGATTGGTTTTATAAGGACAAGTGAGAATAGTAATATGTACATGAAGAATGATGAAAATGGAATACTGATCTCAAACATATTTGTTGATGATATTATATTTTGTGGAAATGACTCTTTATGCAAGAACTTTGGAAATGAAATGAGCAAAGAATTTGAGATGTCATTAATTGGTGAGATAAAGTATTTTATAGGTTTACTGATACTGCAAATGAAAATTCAGATTTTCATTACTCAATCCAAGTACATAAAGGAAATCTTGAAGAAATTTGGAATGGAGGATTCAAAACCAGTAAGTACTCTTATGACTACCAACTATAAATTATCAAAGAATGATGAATCTGCATCTGTTGATGAGACACTTTACCGATCCATGATTGGAAAGCTACAATATGTTGTTCACAGCAGACCAGACATAGCACATGCAGTAGGTATAGTTGCAAGATTCTCTGTAGATCCTAAGGAAACACGCATGACAGCAATCAAAAGAATTTTTAGATACTTGAAAGGCACAGAGGATTATGGCTTAGTATATCAGAAAGGAAATGATTTTGATTTAAAAGTTTATACCGATGTTGATTGGGTAGGCAACATTGATGACAGAAAAAGCACAAGTGGAGGAGCTTTCTTTTTAGGAGAAAGACTAGTGAGTTGGCTTAGCAAGAAACAAGGATGTGTTTCACAGTCAACAACAAAAGCTAAATACGTTGTTGCAGCATTGAATTATACCAACATTGCATGGATCAAACAACTGTTGGAAGGTATAAATGAGAAAGTTACTGATCCAGTAACTATATTTTGTGACAATACTAGTGCCATTAATATTTCAAAGAATCATGTTATGCACTCTAAGACAAAGCACATCTCTATCAAATATCATTATCTTAGAGAAGAAGCTCAAGAGAAGAAAGTGGTGTTGGAGTATGTTAGCACAAAGGAACAAATAGCAGATATCTTCACCAAGCCACTACCAAGGGACACTTTTGAATATCTCAAAAGTAAGTTAGGGGTCCTACCCCTATCTTCTACTCACTGACCGAGTTTGGTGAAAGCATCAATCCGATGACTCTATCAAATATCTTTCAGGAGTTGATGCTGATTTACACCCTTTAGGATGTTTTCTAAAGGTGTACAAGAAATAATACAGGAAACAATACAGGGAATAGGAATTGAAGACAAAATGCTCTGGCCGAGATAGAATTGATACACAATAGCAGGAAATCACTTCATACAGGAAGAAATTATGTTTTAGTTCTTCACTTTTTGGCATTGTTGTCAAACTGGGAGAAGACTAATTTAAGGGGAAGAAAACTGAGAAGACTACAGATTGGAAAGAAGACTGAAGAAAAGAGGGGAAGTCTAATGTATGGGGGAGAGCATTTCAGCATTTCAGAATCACAACAATCCGAAACTTTTTAAGGTCAAATCAATTGGTTTTTCCATCAATTCCAAAAGGGGAGATTGTTGGCAATATAGCATTATAACAAACAATGAAAGATTGTTGGCATAAGAAGGTTGTTGATGATTATGGATATAACTAATTAAGGATGTTTATTGTCTTGATATTATTATTTTGTCATTGATGTCAAGAAATTGATTCTCTAATTCAGTATGATGTTGCCATATCTTGAGAAGTATGATTTGAAGAATATAAAGATGTCGGTAAAAGACACAGTAAAGATTATGATGAATAAGAGTATGAATAAGGTATTCAATGGGCAACTATTACCGAGTCAGATAATGATGAGATCATGATGTTTAGATTGTTTTAACATCATACATATGTTGTAAATTGTAAGGTTAATACTATACTATGTTATCAAGCAAAGAACCTAGTCGGTAAACCCTAAGGAACCTAGTCGGTAAACCCTAAGGTTATCACTATCGGTTAATGAAGGCGGAATGTCTACCGAGTGAAGTTTAGTATTTACTAAGGTATAACCGAGTTGTAATATAGCTATAACAGAATGCATTAAATGGTTACATGCGTTATTTAATGAAGGAAGCTAATGAGCTGGAACTGATTAAATGATTGGTATGCCGTAAATATAGTTTGTTAAGAATCTAAGGCAATGGAAAGTCGACATGAAGATCTACAGTTCAAATTGAACCGCAATACCTTGGCACAAGTTCCAAGAAATATATGCAAGTTCCTAGGTGGGGTAAAACATTTTCAGATCTAAAGATGCATTGAACCTGGACAAGATCGAAGATCTGATGGCTATGATTGATCATTGGAAATGTGATCAAGGAGATTAAGCGGTTAGCCAACTGTTTATAAATAGGGAACTGTTGATAAACAATGCATGCGGGCAAGTGTATGCACAAGGATGCTACATAGTGATTACCGAGCACAAAAGCTTGAAGACCTGTTTGAATAATAGAGTATAGAATCCCAGCAGATGGACAAGATTAGTTCTATGTCTAGATTGTCTTGAACAAATAAGAATCTGCTTTAGCAATTTAGATGTGAAGTTGCAGATAGATTTTTATTACTGTTATTTTGTGAAAGTGAGAGAAAATCTCTTTACCGAGTGGACTTAACAGTCTTATTTGTAAAACCCTCTAGCAAGGTGACATTCTGATTGAGTGTTTGAAATCCTTTAACAAGGTCACTTCTAACAAGGTGAAGATCCTAACAGATCTGAGGGAAATCCCTTAATCAGGTCACATCTAGCAATGTGTTTGTAATCTTTAACAGGATTTGCTTTTAACCGAGCATACTCTAGAAGAGTATATTTCTTAGTGGGTCCGAAATCCCACAGTGGTTTTTCCCTATTTGGGTTTCCATGTTAAATTTGGTGTTATGAGGTTTATGATGTTTATATGCTTTTGAGTTTGCATGCTTAATAGTTCTGGTTATATTACTGAAGTATATGTTACCGAGGTTGAATTTGATGTTTTTATGGAAGATTAAGTTTGTATGATTCACCCCCCCTCTCATCTTGTTGGCTATTGGATGTGTACTTACATTAAGTATCAAAACTATCAGATAGTTGTGCATGTTAGGAATCCTACAGATACTGAGAGGGGGGGGTGAATCAGTATCTAACCGATTATTAGAATTTCTTAACTTAAAACATGCAAAACATATTACAACAGTGTACCAATATGCAAGAAATATTGCAATGAATAGAATTAAAAACATCCACATGAAAAGCACACCATGACACAAGGATTTAACGAGGAAAACCAGTGTGAGAAAAACCTCGGTGGGATTTGTGACCCACAATATTCACTCACTGGCCAATAAGAGAATATTACTTACAATAGGGGCCTACACATGCAGGAAGATCAACTACCTAGATCTCACTGCTCAATGGGAAGTCTCACTAACTTACAATGAGGATTATACAAATCCAATAACTTGTACTACTTTACAATAGCATCTGTAATGCCTGATCCAGTAGCCGTTACTGCTCTACTTCTTTCATAAACCCTTTAACCTATATATCGCATAATAGGTCTGCCTTAATATTTCGCTTTCATCATTTTCCATACTTCCTTTCTACAATGATCTCTTTTATATATAAGAGTCATTTTACAACATGCCAAGTTGGCTTACAAATTTTTTACAATAATAAACAAAATGTAATATAACAAAATCTTGTCGGCCTCTATGCCGGTATATTTCTTTTCTCTGTGTCGGTGTCGATGACCTGAGTGTCGGTGTAGAGTGTGATCTGTTGATGCCGGTGCACTAACTTGTCGGTGTAATGCCTTGCCGGTGCCATAGGATTGTAAGGTTGCCATCAATGACAAAACCTTCAGCCACATACAATGTCTCATTGGAGTGTGCATATGCCAACAATCTCCCCCTTTGGCATCTATGGCAACACTCATGAGAGATTTCAAAAATGTATCCAAAAATTATCCAAAAACAAATGTTACCAAAAAAGTGTGTGCTCCCCCTGAGCATATGATTCCTGTGATGTTGAATTTTCTCATCCCACTACTCCCCCTTTGGCATCAATGACAAAGGTTGTCAAGATGTCAGTAGAGTTTGTAGTTTCAACCTTGTAACTAGGTAGTTACAATTTGAAATGGATCCGCCAAAATCAAGTTTATACTCTCCATAAACTTTTTACTATCTCTTATTGTTGTCTCTGTTCTTTTAATTGTACCGGTGAGATGCTGGAAATGCTCTGCTGGTGTTTTCTATCCTTGTATTAGTGCCTCATATATTTCCTTCCATAATGATGCTAGATAGTCCAATCTTGGACTTAGTTTTAATCTTAGATGCTTTGCCTTATTCACTATTCTCTCTTTTTCTCTTTCCAATTTAAGTGATTCTTCCTCAAAATTTGTTATCTTCTGTTCAAAAACTGATAATGTATTAGGTGAGTTGACAAAACTATCTGTAAGTTTATTGATTTCATCCTATACCTTGCTCATCTTCTTATCTATGTCTACAGTCAAAAAGTTTGTTTTACAAGTGTCTTTGTATAGAGTTTTGTACTCTTTCAATAAATTACACACTTCCGGTAGAAGTGTGTCAAAATCTCTGGTACACTTTTTTATCTGCTCATCAAAGAATCTTTGCTTTTCAATTTCTCCTTTGTCCTTCAATGTCTCTTCCTTTATTTTCTCAATGTTCTCTATGATATATTTACACAAGGTATCAAGTTGTCCTAAAGAATCTTTATTGTTTATATTATAGTTAGGAGCAATTACCTTCAAAATTGGTATGGTTTCATCTATTGCCTTATAAGCTTGTGAGTTGCAATCTGTTATCTTTTTAATTGAATCTAAGAATACCTCAGTCACATTAGTTGGTTTGTAGCCTGATGATGAGGAACCTACATTCTGAGTACTGCCAGTGGAAGTAACCAAGCTTGTATTAACCTCTGGTAGGTCTGTTTGTGTTTGCATTTCCTTAAGCAATGGTTTTTCTACTTCTCCAGTTGTCGGTGGCACTATTTCCTTATGAACCAGTTCCTGTTTCTGTTGCTGTTCCTGTTTCGGAGCCTTTTGCTCTGTTTGTTTCACTATTTGTTGCATTGTCTCAGTTTGAGTCTGAGCTTCTACCTTTTTCTCTTTGTCATCTACCAGTTTCTCCTGTGTGTTATCAGTTTGCTCAACTACCGGTGGCTCACTAGCCATTTCAGTCTTATCAGCTGTATCTTTGTCTACCACAATGTTGATCTTTTGAGTATCAACATCCACTGTATATAAGACTTTAGGATTAGGATTAACATCCTCTACATCCATACTTTCAACTGTCAGTTGATCTTTTGTAGTTGTTGTTGTTTTTACCGGTGGAGTAATTAAAGGAGGTGGGGGTAAGTTGTCCTTAACCTTGATACTGGGTGGTCCACCAACTTTACCTTTACCCTTGTCTCTTTCTTTCGGATATACCTTTATAGGTTTGTGACTCATGTATTCTTCTTGTTTTTCTTTTTCCACTAGGAAAATGTCCCATACAATTTTTGTCTCCTCAGTCACCTCATTAACTCTTCCAACCATTAAAGCAATGTGTCAGTGTGCTATAGAAAATACTGACTAGTTGGCTTCAGCAATTAAGTCATCAATTTCTTTGGGTGAATTCACTGGGTATACAACAAGTAGCTTTTCTATCTTTATTTTCTTGTCAAGTTCTACTACTTCTTGTCTCCTTGCTTCCAGTCTCTTAAATAGTTCATCTGGTACTTCATCTACTACTTCCATCAAAAATTTCTTATACATATCCATATGCAATATAACACTATTTTCTACTTGTTCTTTTTCATCAACTATTAGAGTGTCATATATTTTCTCTATATTCTTCAGTTTTCCTTCCTCTGTAATTTCATTCAACAATATGTCAAGAGGGGCCAAGTCCTTATTTGTCCTCTTCTTCTTCTTGGGTGTCAGTTTCTTCTTCTTTGGTGTAGCCTTTCTTATCGAAGATCTCACTGCTTATTGTTTTTGTCTTGTCCTCCTAGGTGAGGGTGTGGTTGCCGGTGAGGGATCTCTTTTCCTTACAACTCTCTTGAAAGTTGCAGGCATGTCATTCTCTGAAGATGTGCCTATTGGTGATAGGTGAGTTTTAGGTTGTGGAGCTGCTAACTCATCCTCTATTATATCGGTTTGTTCCATTATTTTATCCTTGATTTCCTTTGCTTGCCTAGAACCTTTTCTTACAACTGCCTCAACCTTTTTCACTCTTTTCTTAGATTGTATTTGGCTTTCAATAGTTTTTGCACTACCAAATATTTCTTCCTTAGGTTTTTTTGGGGTTTCCAAAAGTGCTTTAGCATATGTTTCAATTATATGATCATCTATTTCGTAGCCCATCTCTGTTACCCAGGTTGTCCTAGGGATGACTGCTTCCATCCAGATCTCATCCTTGTTGATTACAAAGCATATTTCATCCTTATATTTGTCAACAATCTTTTGTGATAATTGGATTCTTTTCTTCATTTTGGCCTTAAGTGTTGAAAGAAATCATGGATATTATTTTCCTTGTCTTCTCCCATATTATTGAATAGTTCTATTAGCTGTTTACCTACCGATATATCATATCCAAGTTCTTTGTAGCCTATACCGGGAACCTATTTGGTTATATGTAGCATCAGACATACTAGCAGATTTCCAAATTTAAAAGTTCCTTTCTTGTCCTTCTTAATCTTGCCTAAGTTGTCAATTAATTCGTCCTTCAACCACTCACATACATCAATCTTTGCATTATCTATAACCATATCATAAACACTCTTAATGCATAAACTTGAAACTAAATTAAGTTTATTTGCATGAGTAGCTTTATATCCTAATATCATGCTGATAAATCTCACATTAATATCTGTTACATCATTTACTCTTAAGGACCTTCTTTCGGATGTGGCACTAGTTAGGTTTATAACTAGGTCATTGGAGACCTTTTTATTCTTGTCAGGACTTTTACCGGTGGTAGGTAACCCTATGACAGCTTTCACAACTTCCTTGGTGATTTTGTGAATTGCATCTAACCAGAAAAATTCACCATGTACCCTGCTTAAGACTATCCTAATCACATCCTTGGGAAATTCAGGAATGCTAAGGATCTCTGTAAGTCCTAGGGTTTCAATGATCTTGTGTTCATCTTTTACATTGTCGGATTCATCACATATGACAGTTTTAAACATGGTTTTAATCTCTTCATCTCCTAGTTCCTCAATGTTATAGTGAATGTAAATTCTGGGGTCTTCAGCATAAGCAACTCCCTTAGGAATTTGAGAAAAAGCGCCTAAAGTATCATCTTTCTTTGCTACTTTGGGAACTAATTGAAATACGAGCCTAGGTCTTTTTATAAATTTGACAATAGTAGGGTTTGCTATATGTTCAAGTTCAGAGGTGGATGCCATGATAAAATACCTTTTACTGCCTTTAGGATGGATGATTGCTTGAAGTGTTCTTGCCTCTTGCTCAAAATGCCTTAGCTTGGAATCTTCGCGCTCTTCATAGGTTTGAAATCTCGGTGAAATGAAATGGAGCCAAAACCTCAAATTTATAGTGTCTTTTTGTCATCTACCACATTAAATGTATGTTAGTTAAGTATTCACTTAACATTGTCTACCGGTAATAAAGTAATTTCCAACAACTCATCTCTAACCGAGGGAATAATAGCACATGTGTCACTAGATTGCCAAACCCTCAAGGAAATTTTCTTCAATTAGATGAAGAACTTCCTGCTAGTGGAGAACTACTCTATCCTACCGGTGAAGCATCACTTTGTCCTGCCAGTGAAGCATTGACTAGTTCTACTGGTGGAGGAGTATTCCCAATATTTAGATCATCTTTTCTAATCCATTGTTTTGAGAATTCTTTCTTAACCTCTTCAACTTTTTCTTTACCTTTCAAGCTAGAACTTTTGTTGTCTACCGGTGATCCTTTACTTCTATAGAATTTTGCAATATGCCCAGTCTTATTACATGCATAACAAGTTACATTATTCTTCTTAATAGCTTTCCCATAACCTATGCCGGTTTGTGTTCTTTATTGATTAGATAAATGTCCAAATCTTCCACAAACATAACATTTCACAATCATTTTGCAATTATCAGAGTTGTGACCAACTTTGTTGCATTTTGAACATTGACCGGTGGATGTGTTGATATTCTGATAATTTCTAGATCTACATTCATTTGCTCTATGACCATACTTATTATAGTTAAAGCATTTTCCATTGAATTTATAAGCATTAAGTTGTCTTACCAGTTTGCTGTGATCCTGAGTATTTGCAGTACCTGAGCTTTCACCAACTTCAAAGCCAATTCCAGAAGTGTCACCTTTAGGTTTTTGATTCTTCAGCAAGGTGTCGAGTTCCTCTGAGCTTTTCTTAAATTTTTCTTTATGTTGATTTGCAGTTTCTAGTTCTCTTTCTAAGACTTCTTTATGTCTCATCAGTTCATTGGAGTCATTCTGAGTATGCATTAGATCTGTCTTCAACATGTCATTTTCATAGCTAGGTCTTGTGTTCTCATTTGCTGCATCACTTAGTCTTTTCGTCAATTCTTCTTCATTCTTCTTCCTATCCTCAATTTCTTTACAAAATCTCATAGTCATATCCGGCATCTCATTCTTTGTTGTCATGTTCTCTTGTTTCGGCTTGCTTATCTGATCATTAAGTGATACCTTTTCATCATTCTCATTTTGCATCTTTTCACAAAGTTCTCTTCTCTTATTTCTTGCAACAGTAAGATTCTCTTGAAGTGCCTGAATGATATCCTGAGCTGCCTTTAGATCATCTTCTAGTTTGATATTTTTCAATTTTTCTGTATCATAGTCTGAGAGAGCTCCTTCAAGTTGCTTCATCAGACTTTCCATCTTTACCAGTGTCAAGATCTTTCTCAAGCTATTAGGCTTCTGAAAATAGAGGACCAAGCTCTAATACCAATTATTAGGAATCCCACAGATACTCAGAGGGGGGGGTGAATCAATATCTAACCAGTTATTAGAATTTCTTAACTTAAAACATGCAAAACATATTACAACAGTGTACCGGTATGCAAGAAATAATGCAATGAATAGAATTAAAAACATCCACATGAAAAACACACCATGAAACAAGGATTTAATGAGGAAACCCGGTGTGGGAAAAACCTCAGTGGGATTTGTGACCCACAATATTCACTCATTGGCCAATAAGAGAATATTACTTACAATAGGGGCCTGCACATGTAGGAAGGCCAACTTCCTAGAGCTCACTGCTCAATGGGAAGTCTCACTGACTTACAATGAGGATTATACATATCCAATAACTTGTACTTCTTTACAATAGCATCTATAATGCCTGATCTAGTACCGGTTACTACTCTGCTTCTTGCATAAACCCTTTAACCTATATTTCGCATAATAGGTCTGCCTTAATATTTCGCTTTCATCATTTTTCACACTTCCTTTCTACAATGATCTCTTTGATATATAAGAGTCATTTTACAACATGCAAAGTCAGTTTATAAAGTTTTTACAATAATAAACAAAATGTAATATAACAAAATCATGTCGGCCTCTATGCCGATATACTTCTTTTCTCTATGCCAGTGTCGGTGACCTGAGTGCCGGTGTAGAGTGTGATCTGATGATGTTGGTGCACTAACTTGCCAGTGTAATGCCTTGCCGGTGCCATAGGATTGTAAGGTTGCCATCAATAACAAAACCTTCAATCACATACAATGTCTCATTAGAGTGTGCATATGCCAACAGTGCATTCTAAAGAGTTCCATGTGGGAGAATTCGATGAAGGAGAAGCCTATTGATGGGTTGGCTAGACACTTTGTCAAGATAAGACCATTGCTCTTGTTAATGAGCATTATTATTAGCAACAAATACAATAATATGTTAAGATATTTGTGTAGAGTTGTAGAATATGTTAGATGGAAAAAGGAACTAGGTAGACTATAGGGTTGTATCAACCCTTACCTATATCAGAGAGTCAATGGGAGGATATTAATATGGATTTTGTTCTTATCTTACCAAGGACTTCGAGAGGACATGATTCCATTTTCATGGTAGTAGAAAGATTCTCAAAGATGGCAATTTTTATTCCTTGTAAGAAGACTAATGATGTTGTTCATTTTGTAGAGAGATTGTGAGACTTCAAGGTCTACTAAAAATCATATTTTCAAAGCAAGATACTAAGTAACTTGTTGGTTATTTCTGGTGGACATTGTTAAAAAATTTGAAGACATATTTGAAGTTCAATTCATCATTCCATCCACATAATAATGGGAAAACAGAAGTGGTGAAAAGGAGTTTAGGTAACCTACTAAGATGCTTAGTGGGAGATAAACCCAAGAGATGGGATATGATCTTTACCACTAGTAGAGTTTTCATACAATAATTATGTCAATATGACCACTAGTAAGTCATCATTCTAAATTGTAAATGGAAGTATTCCAAGAACTACTTTAGAGTTAAGGAAGATAGATAAAGGAGAAAAGAAGATTGTCGAAGCTAAAGACTATGTAGATCGCCTAAAGAATTTACATGAAGAGGTGAGAAAGCATATTAATAAGATGAATATTTAGTACAAGGCTAAGGTAGATCAGAAAAGGAGATATAAGAAATTTCATATTGGAGATAAAATCATGGTCCATCTAAGAAAATAGAGGTTTCCCATATGAACATATAATAAGTTAAAGAAGAAGAAATTTGGGCCATGCAAAATCCTGAAGAAGCATGATTTAGGAAATTCTTATGAGGTAGAGTTGTCAAGTGGACTTAACATTTCACCTGTGTTAAATAATATTTTGAATTTGATTGAGTATCATGAAGGAGGAATTGAACATGAATAAACAAAAGCATGCTAGAATATTCTAGCAACTACTTCAAAAAAAGAGTCGATAGAAGACATCTTGTGATGAGTGCCTTATGCTTAAAAACTTAATATTTTGTTAATTATTGTGCCTGGTGGTAGACTATACAGATGCATGTTTATTTCTTTTGCTTACATACTTTTCTAATTAGATGATACATATTAGAAATGGTATTTTGTGATCAAATGTACTACTTTCATGTTTAATCGGTGAAGGAATAGATGATATTTAGGATTGTTGCAGTTATATTTTGTTCTATTTTTCTTGGATATGTTTGGAAGTTATTGCAAGACATGGAGTTATGAACTTTTTGTTCAATGGCATGGAATGTTCGGTGACTCTTGTGTTGGAATAAAGGATCACTAAGAGGGGGGTGAATCAATGATTTACCGGCAAAATTTTTTTTTGACTTATTCTAAAACCACCAGAAGCATATGAAAGAAAGTGAAATGTAGAAACACAAGATAACCAACCACAAAATCATAACACCGGTATTTTTACGTGGAAACCCAAATGGGAAAAACCATAGTGGGATTTGAACCAATATTATTCCACTATGGCCAGTAGCAAAACAATATTACAAAAGGGGAATGCACTAGCATTCAGGCACACTGCCTATATCTTATAGCTCAATTACAATAAGGGTTACAACCCCAGAAGGGTCACTACCTTACAAAACATTTACAATGATGAATTACAATAAATGAACTCCAAAGTAGCATCAAACAATGCCTGGATGAGTTCCGGTTAAGTGTAAAACTCTAACTATATCTGCTCTGCAACTCTGCTCCGTTTTCGGTCTCAGTCAGCTACCGGGTCAAGAATATGCACGTGAAACCACACCAAAAGGGATTCTTGATCACTACTCGCTCATATTACTTCATAACATATATCAAAAATATCTTCTACACTGATCTTATATATACGCAATCCCAAAATAAACTATTATCAATTCGGCTTGTAATGTAACATGTAACAATGTGTCGGCTTGAACCGGATCATCAAAACACATGCGGATCACCCAAAAGATGATAAAATGATTTCTATATGTCATCCCTATCATCTCATGACCAAATCTGACCACCACAATCACCAGAAAGCTTCTAGATCAAAACTACTCTACCCAACCTGAATTACCAGAGCTAGATTACCAGTTACCAAACCACTTCTCCAAAAACTATAGCTATCAGATAGGATTATCATGAAGAGTTTCTATCAATGACAACCCTAAATTATTATCCATGCACCAAAATTCACTGGATGAGTGTCAGTTGCCAACATCTCGATCGTTCCAACTAGATGATATCTTCATCTTCTCCAAGTCTGCTTTCATCGATTGTTTTATGAAACTTCAAGTTTTGTTTGAATAATTAATGCATTGTAAAGTCTTATGTAGTTTAAGATAGTTTTTGTTACTCCTCTGGGCAAGTAACATTACATTTTGAAATTAAATAAAGATATGTATATATATCCTATAGTTCTCATCAGAAAGTCAGTTAGTTAGATCGTAAGTTAGTTGTCAGTTCAGAGTCTCATTTCCTATAATTCCAAAACTTGTTTTACTCCCTCCTAGGAACCAGTTGCAATGAAAATTTGAAGTTGGTTTGAGATATCTATGTTCATGGATCCCACCAAAGGAAGAGCAGAGCCCACTCAATCGAAGGGAGGTGATCTTAAGTTAATTCTTTGTTTTATTCAAATATTGCATGTGTTCAATTTAGTTACATTCTTTTCTGCATGTTCATAATAAATTTAAGAATTGGAAATCAATTGCATTTGGTAGTTTTCATTCACAAATTGTTTCGATAACTTTTGAGATAGATTAATTCATTCACATAAGTTCATATTTGTGTTTTCTTAGTTTAATTCAGATTGATAAAATATTGCAAATTAGTTTAGTATTAATCTTGTTAGAGCAGATGACAATGGTGTTTGAAACTATGATTAAGACAAGAACTTAGTTATATTTATTCATGGAATTTAGTTTGCTTTAAATGTTCCATAGAATAGATTTCTGACTCCCTATAAATGTAAAATAGATTTTTTTTCTCTACAAGTGTAGAATAGATTTCATTTTTTAGTAAGTAAAATAGGATTTGAATTCATGTTGTAGTTTAGATGTGGTTTAGTTGTAGTTAGACAATTTCATGAATCAATTATAATTAAAGTTTTATCTAAATTACATTAGAAGCACTAGAGTCATCCTTAGAATAGATTTGTATCTTCAATTTCATCTTGAAGAAAGTGTCATTAGCATAAGATTCAATTCTTAGAAAGTGATCCTGAGAGCTCCTGGTGGAGCATGACCGAAGAAAAATTTATTGTTCTCAGTGCAAAAACCACGCAAAAACCCTCAAACTTAAACTTGTCCTTATCACATACATCTCTGAGACACACCCAATTCAATATTAAAGAATTAAATGATGTGAGTTGTTACATCAACAACCTCACCCATCATCTTGGATAACCATGTGGGTAGAAACAAGAAATAAGTAGTATGAGGAGTATTTGTTCAAGTGTCCAAATAAAGTCTCATTGAGGATTCATCAAGGTTGTCTAAGGTTGAGGTTGATCATCTTGGTTTTCTTCAAACACTTGAGATGTGAAAAATTCACTTCTCAAATTACCCTAGGTGTCTGATGCAAGAGCATCTAGTGGTGTAAGGGAAATATTGCACATCACCCAAAAATAATGATTTTTCCTTTTGTTTTGTAGTTTTCTTTAGTTTTTTTGGATCTCATGATGACATATATGAGGTACAAGATAGTTAGAAGCTTGGAACAACAAAAATATTCATCTGTTATTTTTAATAAGTTGGCCTATTCAGATTCGTATGGATATGAAAACTAACCCCAATGAGTGAAATTGAAAAATAAATTGATTGGTGAAAGAATTATCTCAATATCATCCATAGTTTGGAAGATATAAAAGTTTTTGTCCCAAGAAATTTCTCCAATGAAGTTTCAAACTCAAAGTTAAGGACCTTAGAAGCCCCACAAAAGTTTAAAATATAGACAAATAGATCTTCAAATGTATTTGGTGTTTTATATCTATTTGATAGCTTTCCAATGATTTGTTATAATAGAAAATCAGATGCCCGAATCAAAAGTTATGGCTCATAGAAGTTGTGCCACCAAAACTCAAGTTTCAATGAAAAATCCACCTAGGCAGGAAAATGAATTGCTAGACCGTTGGGTGCCAAAAAGAAGAAAATTTTCACTTTCTAGAATATTCTAAGGTGGTTATTGGTGTTAAATAAAGAGGTGAATGGGGGTTACATAACATAGTTCCAATAGTGCAGATTGTGGCTCTAGCTTGCATATTTATGTAATAAGAAAGCCCATGTGGTTGTAGCATGTTATTTTTTGAATGTTACTAATTATGTTTCCTTGTGATAAAAGAAGGCATGTATTTATTTCTTTCATAATATGTTTATTTATCTATTGTCGTTATGTGTTCGGGTTTGTAAGGGGAGTACCCTTCATCAAGTTCTCCGAGTAGGATTATAGTTGAAACTATTTTCTGATTCCCAAATGAGATCCCATAGAAATTTGATATCTTATTTATCTCTTGTAAGCTAGGTTGTCATTTCCTCATTATTTCAACTATATCACACATGCTTTCATCCCAATATTCAAGGTGCCTTAAGGATGCACCTACATTAGAACGAGTGTACAATTTGAGGATGATAGCATAGGAGAACTAATGCCTTAAATGTGCATTAAATTCCTCTAGGAAGGTGTTATCACTGTTTAAGAAACGGGTTCTCTTTTCCCATGATTGGCTAAGTTTTGAAAATTTTGGGTCAGCTATGTTGTTAGTTGCTTCAAATCTATTCTAGGTCTTTAAGGGTTAAGGGTTTAGTTTTTAATCGCTCAAATGTCTGATAAAAAACCCTCTAGCTTCTATTTCTGCATTACTTTATTCACTTAAGTAATGGGTCTTTAAATTGTGTAAAATGTTCCCCCCTTGTTATTTGCCTAAGTGGTCATTAAATAATTGTAAAAATTTACGCCTTATGCCTTTCCTAATGTTTGTAGGGCCTAGTAAGTGTCATGCAACTCTCAGATAGATCTACAGCTTTTGTTGTTTCGTTGGGCAGAGTTGCTAGTGTGTTAGCCTCTGCAAAATAGCGAAAGGCATAAGTGCGCCTGACTAAGTACACTAGGATCCAGCTTAATGAGACTCCATCTTGTTTTGAATCTAACGGCTTGCGTTGTTTCATAGCTGAAATAAGCTAGTAAGTTACCTTTCGCAAAATGGCGAAAAGGTTTGGCAGGACCCAGTAGTGAAGACTTTTCCACGGCCAAAAGGCGATCAAGTTTAAAAGAAATCGACAGCTCTCGTTGTTTCGCGGTCGAGAGATGCTCACAGTTTATTCTATTTGAAACAGAGAAAGGTTTTTGGGCCTAGGCAAAAGAGGTTACTAAAAGGCATAACAGATGCGCAGGTCCTTGAGATCTAATGGCTTGTGTTGTTTCGCGGGGTGAAGGTGCTCGAAAGATAGCTTTCGCAAAATGGCGTAATGACATGGCATTCCAAGCGAGCAGTCTGGCTAGCTAAGATGGCAAGTAAGAAAGTGACATGTGGCCAAAAAATTAAAGTGTTCAGTGAGTATACATTTGAGGATTAAGAGGTGGGCCCAAGGAGATGAGTCATACTGCGAGATGAGAAATGACTTGGAATATACAAGTGGCAAGGATGAAGTGGATCCCACAGAATTCTCTTAGCAAATAAGAAGTTGACACGTCAATTCAAGAGAGATAAGATGCTAGGTGGATAAAGCTGAGTCAGAGGCCCACGTTTGTTGGTTTTTAAGCAAGTTGTTAAAGTATCATGCAAGTTCTCAAGATCTGAAAGCTCGTGTAAATTTGCGAAGGTAAGATGCTACTACTTTAAGGCCTAGGAAATGGAAAAAGAGCTAGTGGACCCAAAGAACAAGTAAGGCATAAAGGTAAAAGATGATCAACTCTATTTTGATCCAAGGGTGCTCATTGCTTCATGGCTACAAATCAACCAAGGATTAAGGCCCGCAAAATGGTGAAAGACAAAGAGAGGTTCTGTCTACAATGACGTGGAATGACATTTGTTGTTTCTTGTGGGGCTCAATGGTGATGTGTCAAATGACATGTGGTTTTAAAAGAAATTATGGGCCCACCTATGTGTAACTGGCGGTTATGTGGAAATGTTGAAGTACAACACATGGCTGATTCAAAACTAAACCCAAAGGAGCTTCTAGGGCTAATGGCCAAGTGTCACGTGGCAATTATTAACCGGTAAACAAGTGGGGTATGTAATACAAGGATAAAGGTCCCACTTAAAAGGTGTTCATCTCAAGATTGATCCAACGCTTCTCATTGTTTCATGGCCCAAAGATGGAAGTGGATTAACCCCTGTGAAATAGCGAAAGGATTTTTAGCTAAATGGGTGACGGTCTCAATCAGAGTTAAAGGCCGGGTGATTAGAGTTCCATCTAATGCTTGGCGTAGCTTCGCGTAAGAAAAATGCTTGAGGGTTAAAGCTTGCGAAGTGGCGAAAAGGAAATAGGGTCTGACACTAAGAAAAAGAGGTTAAACAAAGATAAAGACCAATCAAGTTGCATCCAATCGGATGGCTAGCGCAGCTTCACTGGGTTAAAGTGCACAGTGGCTAACCCCAGCGAAATAGCAAAAATATTTCTAGCTCATTGCAAGATGAGGAAATGTAAAAGGGTAAACCCAGTGCAAGTTTGATTTGATCTAGCGGTTGGCGTAACTTCACTAGATGAACGTGCAGGGATGTTATGCTCTGCGAAGTGGTGAAAGAGTGAAAATAAAATAAACTCACATGTTATGACCCGTAGGAGTGAAATTTTTGAATTCTTCTATGAATTCAATTCTGAAGCAACGACAGAAGCATGTGGTAACAATGTCGTAGTTAAGAGCCCGACTACCATATATGATCTCATATAAATTGAATGAAGACATCATTTTGAAGAGTTGTTGCAGAGGAGCAAGTGCAAAGCAGATTTTTTTAGGTGCAGAGCAGAATTCGAGCCAAGAACAGGTTCTCTTGTACTCTTTCTTAGAAATTACTTGACAGTTTGTTTCAATTGGGGTTTTAATCTGTTACAAAATTATGTGGTTATTAATTAAGTGCTTGCCTAGTAGTTTTAAGATGGCACCTAAAAGGGAGTTCTCAGGAAAGGTTAATTACCAAGAAAGGGTGATTTGTGATGATTTCCTAGAATAGTTGACCTTGTCAACTAATGTGGCTGCTAAGGTAAAAGAATTAGTGCCAACAGCTCCTCGCCTGAAAATAGGAGAAGGATTGTACGACAAAGGCAATTGGCTGAGAGACCCATAGATTGGGTTGTCTGGGTTGGGGATATTCAACGTGGGATTTGGTATGAGACACTCCCTAGCCCCAATGAATAGCATTTGGGAGTTAGATGTAGGCAAAATGGTGGTCCCTGGAGTATTCATGGATGTGGATCTCCCAACTCATATTGCAAACAATTATGATCCAATTACAAGGAGTGTCAGGTATATAAATGGAAAAACCCTCATTGAAATAAATAATGAGGAGTTTAGAAGTGCTTTTGGGCTTAGTGAATTTTCCAATCTTTTAGAACCCATCAATTTTAAATCACTAGCTTAGGTTTACAGTGTACAGAAGAATCACCTTAGGGATGGGCCTCTTAAAAAATTCTTTGTGAAGATAGGTGGATTAACAATTGTAAGACCCAACACTATGGAGCCTTTCTCCATAAATTTGTTCACCATTAAAGCCAAGGGATTATACTGGTCACTCTGCCGAATTTTAGGAGAGGATGCTGAAGCAAACATGCCGACTCATTACATGTTAATGATTGCTCAAATTTTGAATCCTTCTCTGGCAGTGACCTTTGATTAAGCCTCCTATGTAACTAATGCCATCCATGAAGGATTGATAGGGATAAAGAATGGGAAAGTGGATAGGCCTTTTGGATGGTACTCCCTCCTCATGCACTTATTTTTATTCAAGGGTGGTGACTATTTTGCAAATGGAATGGATCTTGTGAAAGAAAAGAATGGAGAGAAGATGCCAGTTCAGTTATGGAGTACAGTGCTTTCATGGGCTAGAGAAGATGCTAGCTACTTGAGATTTTATAAGTACTTTGCATCCAAGATTAGGACTCTTATATGTTCAAAGAATCCAAGACTCCCTAAGGTTCTTTTGGAATTCATTAGACCAAAAGTGTTTGCTGAAAATATTAAAATTGTCCACAATTGGGGTGATATGTACTTATTCCCTGTCTCCACAGTTTTCAGAGTGTATGGTTTCAGATGCACTCCATTTTTGTTGCCATATCAGGTCCCTCTCAAAGTTGGAATTGCAGAAGTTCTCAGGCAGATTGGTAGCGTGCAAGAGGCAAAGCTAACAGGTAGAGGTAAAGAAACCATTTTCCCTACAATAACTATAGCTCATCAGTTTTTAATAACTAAAGGTGGGTGGAAGTGCTTTGAAGATTTCCTTCAACCATACCATTTATCAACTACAGTATCAAGGTGTGCTAACCCTAAAGATTTCTTCAATGGTATGTTCAGAAAGAGGGTAGTATGCAGAGGTAGACCTCACCAATTCCAATTCCCTGAAGACCTCATTAGGAATGAGTTTGATTTGGATGAGCAAGAGGTTAGGAAAGAAAAGTGGGTGGCCTATAAAAAGGCCCTAGATTTTGTGCACCAATTTGACACTAGCTATGACCCTTTGTCTAACTTTCACCCCTTTCAAGAAAAGGTAAAATTATTAATTCTTTGTTTTGAAGATGTGATGCAGACATTAAAAGAGAAGAGGGAGGTTGTGATTAAGAACAACCCCGAGAAAGCAAGACTAGTTTTAACTAGGTCTACATCTACCAAAGCAATCCCTCCTGGTGATTACATGTTACATAAGAAGTCCAATTATAGTGTGTTGATGCCAACAATAGGGAAGCCTTCTACCTCAAAAGTGAAGAGGAAGATACAGGATGTCATTGACATTCAGGAGAGCCCAAAGAGGCAAAGAATGGGAAAGGAAGTACAATCTGATGAACCCTTGTATTCCCCATCTCAATCCCCTATTCATATAGGAGATGAACAGGCAGCAGCTGAGCAACTGTTACAATTAGGTAGTCTTGGAGAGATAGCCTACACCAATGATGAAGTAGAAGAGGGAATGCAAGAAGAGCCCCTTAATGCTAAAATGAATATAACTATTGATGAGTTCAAAGGCTAGGAGTTGGATCCTGAGATCAAACAAGCCAGTGAGGATTACTTGGCTGATAATAACTTTGTCACATCAGGAGCTTTCATGCAATTCGTGTGGAAGTAGAATATTGATCAATTTAATTCTAGGTGTGAAAAGAAGAAAGGTGAGCAACCCCACAAGGATCTAGTTGTGGTGGAGGAAGAAATAAAGCAAGAAATGGTCACTGAGTTCAAGACCATCACTCCCAAGCAAGGAAGAGACATGGTAGCAAAAGCTGGTCTACTCATTCTCCCTAAATGGGACATAGTAGATGCCTTGGTTTTAGAGGTAGTAAGGAAGGAGACTAAACCTATCGAGAGAGTCACTTTTAGCAAGGATAATGCTACCCTTGTTATGTGGTCTCTGAAAAGAGATGAAAATAGAAGGAATAAGGACACCCCAGGGTCAAGTTACCTTGGAGGTATGAAAATCAAAAGAGTACAAAGCACTGCGGTGGTAGAAGCTGCAAGCACAGTCCTAGAGACTGCAAAATTCCGTGTTCCAGTGGCAGAGAAAGAAGCAAAAGAAAAGGCAGATCTCCAAGTTAAGTTGGAGACAGTTTTAAAAGCGTATAATAGTGCCAAGGAAGAGGTAAGGGGAAAAGATAGCATCATTGCCAAGCTACAAAGCCAGTTGGCAGGACAATACCATCAAGGTGAGTCCTCAACATTGATGATCACCTCTTCCCCTGCAAGGCCTCCACCTACCAGCCCCATTATTGAATTCCCACCATCTCCAACACCTTCTAGTTCCCAGTTGATTGAGATCACTCCCCATGAATTGGAGAAGCTAAAATAGGCTTAGGCCTTGTATGCAAAGAAATATGAAGAGAGAGTAAGGGCTACAATTTTGAGTTTTGCTGACACCATAGGGTCCTAACTAATTCATAATAACATGAGTAAGATTTTGGAAATGTGGAATGAGTTAAATGGAGACAAGGCTGTTCTAATGCCTATTTTTGACAAGTGGAAGCCCAAAGAGCAGGATATAGAACTTATTTGTGTATCCTATGATGAGGCAGGTGCTGACCCCATTATTAAATCTACCAATGATATGACAAGGGATTTAGTAAAGTTGGCAGAAGGAGTAGATAATGTAGATAGAAAGATCAACTTGTACAAGAAAGAGTACACTGATCAAGTTTTTGAATTACTCCTAGGGGATTTTGCCAGTCCAACACAATTAAAGGACAAACAAATATGACTTAAGGAATTAGAAGCGAAATTGTCATTGAGAATAAAAGGAATTATTAATTCAGAGGATGCCTCCATATTTATCAAAACAATTGAGGAGATTGAGAAAATCAAATCTCATTATGGTTTTCTAGAACTCAGAGGTCAACAAAATGAGGAACTCTTGGAAAAGATTAGCAAAGATAAAAGGAAAAGTGGTTAACTTCTTGTGGCCTACTGATGATGTATACCAGGAATGGACAAGAAAATATGCAGTATTGGATGTGGAGCAGTTAGAAGATGTTGCAAATGAACAATAGGTAGAAGAAGCTTTGGATGTTGAAAAAGACTTGTAACCGCATTTGGAAAGGGTTTTGTCACTACTTCTTAAGAGAAGTAATGATTGTAACAAACTCTCCTAGGAAAGTCTGAAGCTTTGTATGCATCCATGTTATTATAAATGGATGCCAGGACTAGTAAAAAAGGGATCGCAAGGAATTGTAAGAAAACGTTGCAGAAATTTATTTGAGCTTTTTTCTAAATCTTAATGGAGAACATTCAAATGTTTTTGTAATACTTTCTGAAATAATATCAATACACAGACCATGGGTTTTGTGATTAAACTTTGTGTTGTCTCCAAGTATGTTTGCAAATATTTATTGTTTCATTCTGAGTAATCTAGGGTTATTCCTTTTGAATATGGGTTGTAAGGCAACTTCAAGTAGATGTGCTTTTTAGCTTTTCTCTTCAAGAGGGGAATTAAATACGCAAGAATCACTTCTACCAGTAAATTCTTTGTGGGATACTTTGAATTTGATAAATGCAGTTTAGTTTTGGTATGGATAAATTCTTATGTATGTCAGGCATATGTGGGGATCTACAGAAGCCAAGCTGAATAGGATGTGTGGGGATATTTGATTGTGGGAGTATTGTTTAAACTTAGATGACTCTGTGGCCTGGATAAGGCACTGGTATTAATTGTGGTTATCTTTTACATCATCTTGTAGGTCAATACTGAACATGAGTACTAGTTTTATTTCTTTATTTCAGTTGGTTTTAAGGTGATAAGATCCATTGGTTTTTGGACTGGTTTACTGTGGATTTGTCTTTTAAAAGTGTGAATTCAGTTCACAAAAAGGTATACCCACCTCAACATTGGACAGGTTCAAAGTGTAGAAGGGTAATCAAGCTTGTCATATGTTGTTCTAGAATTTCTTTCTCCTTGTTTTCTCTCTCACATATAGAGTTATTATTTTATTACCAAGGGATTGAAAAGGGAATCAGATTTTGAGAACAACAAAAGTGGCAACTGTGCTGGGGAGAGTCATAGTAAAAATCCAAATGCATATTTGTGCTTAAAATTATAGAGGAAATCATTGTGTGATTGTGGAATAGATTTGTGTTTCAGTGAATATAGTCATGGTGTCTGGAAGTCTCTGTTCAAGGGTTCCCTTTGTTTCTTTTGATGTATGATTTTGCTCTGAAGATTTGCAACTTTTATTCAAAGCTTGTGTTCATATTTCCCATAGTCTTGTGGGTGGCAACTCTGTTATTTTGTAACTAGTCCTTGTGAAATAAATATAATTCTAAAAGGAAGACAAGCATAATGCAAGGAGGAAAAAACACCAGATCATTCATGAATAAGAATCCTTGTGAAAATTTGCAGGAAGGTTTGCCTAAATAGTCACAAAGAGGTCAGAAGAGATCAGTACTCCATGAACCATCAAATGTTGCCTGGGTGCAGAAAAACAACAATACTGATAAGGTACCTGATCGACCTATTTATGCAAAAGCTAATTCTTCTTCCAGAGATTCTAAACATGATATATTAGGCTTCCATTCTGGATTATTTAGAAATATAGATAATGTTCATGCTTCAAATCAAGATATATCTCATCTTAGCCTTTCTGGGAGAGATAGGACTAGTTCAACTACAATCAGACATTTTGTGCCTAGAACAGTTGATGGAAACATCAACCTAATTGATATAGACCAAGTTAATATATCTGACTCTAAGGAAAATTTGCCTGATGAAGATAAAGTGTCAAAAGAAATAGAAGATTTAAATACAAAGGTTCACCACTTAATCTCCTTAAGAGCCCAAAAGGAAGCAAGTAGGGAAAAAGAAGTCAAAGAAAAACTAATGGAAAGAGACAGACTTCTTAGACAAATAGTTGATCTTGAACTATTGGCCTAGGAAAAGGAAAAGAGTGATGATGAAGGTCCTATGATTAGAGAAATTCTAATCCCTAAGGCCAAGCCAACACATAGGTCAGTGATCCAACCAAACAGGGAAGAGCTTAGTGATCCACAGCCTCCTAAAAATAATGTTGATAAAGGGAAGCAGAAGTGGGTGGATGATGGAACTGGATCTAGAAATACAGAGGAAATCTCTCATAGACTATCAACACATGAGAGAAAGATGGAAAGAATAAGGAAGGAAAAGGAGGATCTACAAATGGAGTTAGAGAAAGTTGAGTTGGAAGCGGCTAATCAAGAAGTTAAAAGAAAAATTAGTTATCTAAAAGCTCCCCCTATCATTTTTCCATCAGGAGATCTTAGTAAGCCTGATCCTCAACAAATTTCCCTCCCCTCGGTTAAAAATTAGCCTACTATGCCTGTTAATACAACAACAATTAGTCAAGCCCTTGTAAACAATCAGCATAACCAAATCTCTCAGACCTTGATCCCCAATGTCAGGATGAAAATGGGAAATAATAATGTTGTCAACCCTTTCCAAAGGAGACCCATCAATTTAGAGCAGTATAGACAATTGTTTTTTGATGGGATCCCAGGATATCCTAACCATGTTCCCACTGAGATAAGGGACAGACTCCATAAATTTGCTAGAAATAATGCAATTAGTGCTGAGGAGTATTTAAAATCTTTTGGTGACTTAATAAATGATTATGAGATAGTGGATGAAGATGTTATAATGAAATTATTTGTTCAGTCCCTGGTAGATGATGCAAGAGATTGGTACAGAGGTCCCCCAGTTAGTAGCATTGGGTCTTGGGAGGACTTTAAGAATTGTTTTCAAGAACAATACAGTGACAAAACAAATGTGAGATTCATGCTCAATGAATTTAATAACATTAGAAAATATGATAATGAAATGGTCACCGATTTCAATGCTAGATTTCAGAAAGCCATGCATAGATTGTATCAGGTGATGAGGTTAGATGATAATATGTGTCTGAACACCTAGTATAATGCATTTGATTCTAAAATGGCTTATATCTTAAGGGATAAAAATCCACATAGCCTGAGAGATACATTTAGAATTGCTATCAATGTAGAGAGCAATAGGAAAGCATCTAGGAAGTTAGGAAGGAGAACTGATGGTAGGCTAAGGCAGGAAACAAAACAACAACCTAACAAAGTTGTTAAGGAGGAAGACAAGATAGAAAAGTTGGTTACTGCTATGAAGGATCTAACTGCCAAGGTAAGTAAAAATGATAAGCCTCATTATAATTGGCAAGATAGACCCGCTGGGTTGCATGATATACCCTATAATACCAACTGGAAAGATGGCAAGCCACAAAATGAGAAGCCTAAAAATGCTCAGAGTCAGGATACCCCAAATCCCTTGAAAGGAAAAAATGTCCATAATATAGAAAACACTCCTTGGTGTATTGCTTGTGATGGGCCACATTATCCTCATCAGTGTGTAGTAGCTCAAGCCCTTGAAGAATCCATGAGACAAGAAGTTGAGCCTAACATTAACATGTTTGAGACCATTGTAGAAAGTGATGAGGAATCTGTACAAAGTTAATTTAGTGGTGTGTTGGATAGTGTAAGGTCTTTTCAAGGACAACTAACACTAGATTGGCATCCTACTTTGAATGTGGTAACTATTGAAGATGAATAAATTCATCTTAGAAGGCCTAGTGAGGAAGAAGTAAAAAATTTCACTAAAGTTGCTATAGCTAAAGCAAAGCACAATTACAACTTAAGGAGCACCAAGAAGGACACTGGTCAAGGTGAGCCCAATTCCAAGTTTATAAAAGAGGTTTTTCAGAAAAAGGCTACAAGTAGTGCTACTTCCCATAAAATTGGTCAAGAAAAGAAAGAGCAAATTAAAGATGTACCCAAAAGTGTAGATGATAAAAGTACCAATGATATACAAGGAGCTACCACAACAAAAAGGGCAAGTCAGCCTAAGGCAGAAAGAATTAAAACTAATGTTGAGTTGAGCAGAAATTCCACATTTGATATGGCTCAGGCTCTTACACAGATGAAAGTTACTGTCCCATTAATAGAATTATTGATTTTAAAAGAGCATAGGGATGCACCCTTGTCTTTGTTTTCTAATATATCTGACAGTGACATAGTCCTACCCACCGATTCAGTAAAAAATGGAAATGATCAGGAGTTCCAAACCCCAGAGGTTTATGTTGGAACCACTATTACTCAAGAGTCTTCATAGGTAGATCCTTTTTATGTTACTTTGCTAGTGAATAACTAGCTGATAAAAAACTATATGATAGACTCAGGGGCAGCTGCTAATGTAATGCCTTATGGTGTTATGAAAGAGCTAGGTCTATCAGTAACTACAGTATATGGAAAATGCTATGCTATGGATAACAGAGAAGTACCAGTGATAGGTACAATGAGAGATGTTGAAGTGAAGATAGCAGCATTTCCTGAGGCAACTTACAAAATGGATGTTATTGTTACTGACACTAAACCCCATTATGACATGTTGTTATCTCGGCAGTGGGCAGCAGTAGTTGGAGGAAATGTCCAATTAGATTTATCTTATGCCACCATCCCAATCAATGGGAATCAAGTCGAGTTGTACAGAGAACCACGTGCTCCTAGAGTAATTGAAAAGGTGGATCCTAACATGCTCAATTGTATGATAGATGTTGATCTTGATAATTTTAGAATGCAACCAATCTTACCCCAGTTGAAGAATATTGACTCCATTGTGATTGAATTAGAATCACAACAGAATGGTTTATGGCAGATGTATTTTGATGGAGCTTGCTCCAAAGAAGGGTCTGGAGCAGGAGTCCTTTTTGTATCCCCATCAGGTATAACTTTTAAATATTCTTTTCTATTAGCCTTTCAGTGCACAAACAATACTGCAGAATATCAGGCTCTATTATTGGGGCTTGAAGTTGCAAAGAGGCATGGGATACAACTGTTGAAAGTTTTAGGGGATTCAGAATTGGTTGTCTCTCAGGTAAGATCCAAATATGCATCCAAAAATGATAAGTTAAAGAGATATAAACATGCAGTTTGGGATGTCATTGAGCATTTTAGTGCATTTTCTATTAATTGGATAGAGAGATCAAAGAATATCATGGTAGACTTTCTAGCTAATGTTGCATTGAAAAATGATGATGCAACACTAACCGGCATATCCACTATGGAAATAAAATCTAGGCCTGCCATCCTTGATAATGTGTATAATTAGCAAGTTTTTGCCGATGATGAAGATATTCTTAGGTTCATTCAATGTGTTGATGATTATGATGGATAGAAGATTGATTGCAATGCATTGGTGGAAGTGGTTGACAACAAGGAAACAGTGTTCGAAAATGACTTGGTCCAATTGGAAACAAATGAGATACCTAAAGGGTTGGTAGAGCTAGAGAGTATGTTCAGCTACAATGACAATCACCTGCATCAGCAGTCTACCACCAAGTTAGAAGAATTGGAGGAGGTAAACCTGGGGACTGAATCATCCCCTAAGTTAGTATACATTGGAAAGAAATTACCCCTTCATGTCAGAACTAATCTTATTAATTTATTGAAGAGATATAAACATGTTTTTGCTTGGTCTTATGAAGACCTAAAGGCATATAGACAAGACTTGTTTCAGCATGAAGTCCCTTTACTTCCAGATGCTAAGCCTTTTAGACAAAAATAGAGACCTATTAACCCCCTGTTAGAAACCAAGATACAACAAGAATTGACTAAGTTAAGAGAAGGGCGGATTATCAAACCTATAAGACATTCTTCATGGGTCTCCAATTTGGTCCCAGTAAGAAAGAAAAATGGGGACATTAGACTGTGTGTGGATTTTAGAAATTTGAATGTCTCTTCCTTAAAAGATAATTACTCTTCCCCCAATATGGAAGCCATGCTGCAAAGAGTAACTAGTTGTGATCTTTTGTCCATGATGGATGGTTTTTCAGGATACAATCAAGTGTTGGTGAAGGACTCTAAATAATTCAAGACTACCTTTACTACTCCATGGGGAACATATGTCTATGTAAGAATGCCATTTGGATTTAAAAATGTTGGAGCTACATTTCAGAGAGCTATGGATGTAGCCTTTAAATAATTCATCAACATCATCGTGGTGGTTTATCAAGATGATTTAACTTGTTTCTCTAAAAGGGCTGATGACCACTGTGAAAATTTGGAAAAGGTGTTCAATAAGGCTTTAGAATTTGTGTGTCATTGAATCCCAAGAAGTGTCATTTTGGTGTCACTGAAGGAAAATTATTGGGGCACATTGTTTCTAAGGAAGGGGTAAGAATAGACCTTGAAAGAATTGAGGCAATAAATAATGTACCTGCACCAAAAAATGTTAAAGGTATCCAATCTTTTTTGGGTAAGGTTAATTTTGTTAGAAGATTCATTGCGAATTTTGTAGAGATAGTGAAGCCCATTGTAAAATTGCTTAAGAAGGATACAAGATTTTGCTGGGACCAAGAAACATCAAGGGTGTTTGATGAGATTAAAAAGGCCATTCAAGAAGCACCAGTGCTGAAATCTCCTGATTACAGTAAGCCCTTTTCTCTATTCTCTTTTGCTTCATACCATATAGTAGCTGCAGTTTTGTTACAAAAGGATAATGAGGGATATGAACATCCCATAAATTTCTATAGCAAGTCTTTGCAAGTAGCAGAATTAAGGTATGAAACCATGGAAAAACAAGCTTATGCTTTAGTTAAAGTTGTTAAGGCTTTTAGGCCATACCTTGTCAATGCAAAGGTCACTGCTTATGTCCCACATGCTGCAGTTAAGGATATTTTGTCCCAATCTGAGGTTACAAGAAAAAGGTGCAGATGGATTAATAGAATCCAAGAATTTGACTTGGAAATAAAGATCACCAAATTGGTAAGAGGCTTAGGTCTAGCCAAGCTCATGACTGAATCTAATCTTCTGAATGTTGAGATAAATAATGTTGAAATCAAAAGTATTTCAATCACTAGTATTGAAGAGAAGCCTTGGTATTTAGAGATAGTGCATTTCTTAAGGGATGCAACATTTGCAGAAGGGATGACACACAATCAAAGAAGAACCCTAAAATTGAAGTCTCAGAAATATGTTCTCATTCAAGGTGACTTGTTTTGGAGAAATAGAGATGGGGGGTTACTGATGTGTTTAGATGAATTTCAGCAAAGAAAATGCTAGTGGAAATGCATGATGGAATATGAGGAGGTCATTACTCTGCTAAGACAACTACTGGAAAAATAGTCCAGGTTGGGTACTATTGGCCTACCCTATTCAAGGATACTCATGAATATGTCAAGAGATGTGACCCATGCCAAAGGTTTTCATCCAAGCTAAAATATGAAGGAGCTCTGCCCTTGAATCCAGTTACAGTAGAAGCACCTTTTGTCCAATGGGGGATAGACTTTATTGGAGAGTTTGTTGAAAAATCAGGAAGAGGTCATAGGTGGATTATAGTAGCTATAGATTATTTTACAAAGTGGATTGAAGTATTCCCACCAGAAGAGCTACAAGTAAAATTGTTATTGATTTCTTGATGGATTGCATCATAACTAGATTTGGGGTTCCTATGAAATTAGTAATGGACAATGCTATGAGTTTTAGGTCAGAAGAGTTTGTCAATTTTTGTACTAGTCATGGGATACTCATGTCATACTCTTCACCCTATCATCCTCAAGGGAATGGACAAGCAGAATCCAGTAATAAAAGCCTCTTGAACATTATCAAGAAAATCTTAGAAGAAAATAGGAGGTCATGGGATCAAAAGTTGAGACTAGCTTTGTGGGTAGACAGAATCACTGTCAAGAAAGCCATTGGAATGTCACCATTTGAATTGGTTTATGGTACATAGGTTAGAGTGCCTGTAAACAATCTTTTTCTAGTGTATAAGTTCCTGCAAGCTGAAGACATGGAAATGTCAGAGCCCATGGAGGGCCGAATGATCCAGATGGTCAAAGTGGAAGAAATTAGGTCATTAGCCCATAAGAGGAACTTGAAGATCCAATTGTAGTCTAAGTACCTTTTTGATAAAAGGACATCATTAAGGAAGTTTCAGATCGATGATGTTGTTCTTCAGTGGAATGCAAGGGACAGGACAAAGGAAAGCACAAGAAATTTGAATCACTATGGATTGGCCCTTTTGTGGTCTATGATTTAAATGGAAAGGATTCATATTTTATGAAAAATATGAATGATGAAGTACAGGAATTTCCAATGCATGGACAATTCCTGAAACATTATTTCTCTTGAAGTCCATGCATAGTAGGTCCTCTGTTTGTATATATTTAGTTTGCTTTTGTTGTTGCTGTTTGGGTTTGTGTTTTGGTCTATTTCTCCAGAGTTTCCTGAGTTTCTTGTGTTGACCTTGCGATCAACCATCCCCAGTCAGAGCCGCTGTTATCACTGTTTAAGAAATGGGTTCTCTTTTCCCATGATTGGCTAAGTTTTGAAACTTTTCGGTCAGGTATGTTGTTAGTTGCTTCAAATCTGTTCTAGGTCTTTAAGGGTTAAGGGTTTAGTTTTTAATCGTTCAAATATTTGATAAAAAACCCTCTGGCTTCTATTTCTGTATTACTTTATTCACTTAAATAATGAGTCTTTAAATCGTGTAAAATGTTCCCCCCTTGTTATTTGCCTAAGCGGTCATTAAATAATTGTAAAAATTTACGCCTTATACCTTTTCCTAATGTTTGTCGGGCCCAGTAAGTGTCATGCAACTCTCAGATAGATCTACAGCTTTCGTTGTTTTGTTGGGTGGAGTTGCTAGTGTGTTAGCCTCTACAAAATAGTGAAAGCCATAAGTGCGCCTAACCGAGTACACTAGGATCCAGCTTAATGAGACTCCATCTTGTTTTGAATCTAACGGCTTGCATTGTTTCGCAGCCGAAATAAGCCAATAAGTTAACTTTTGTGAAATGGTGAAAAGGTTTGGCGAGTCCCAACGGTGAAGACTTTTCCATGGCTAAAAGGCGATCAAGTTTAAAAGAAATCGACGTTTCGTGGCCGAGAGATGCTCATAGTTTATTCTATGCAAAATAGCGAAAGGTTTTTGGGCCCGGGCAAAAGAGGTTACTAAAAGGCATAACAGATGTGCAAGTCCTCAAAATCTAACAACTTGCATTGTTTCACAAGCTGAAGGTGCTCGAAAGATAGCTTTCACGAAATGGTGAAATGACATGGCATTCCAAGCGAGCAGTCTGGTTGACTGAGATGGCAAGTAAGAAAGTGACATGTGGCCAAAAAATTAAAGTGTTCAACGAGTATACATTTGAGGATTAAGAGGTGGGCCCAAGGAGATGAGTCATACTGCGAGATGAGAAATGACCTAGCAAATACAGGTGGCAAGGATGAAGTGGATCCCATAGAATTCTCTCAGCAAATAAGAAGTTGACATGTCAATTCAAGAGAGATAAGATGCCAAGTGGATAAAGATGAGTCAGATGCCCATGTTTGTTGGTTTTTAAGCAAGTTGTTAAAGTATCATGCAAGTTCTCGAGATCTGACGGCTCGTGTAAATTCATGAAGGAAAGATGCTACTACTTTAACACCTATGAAATGGCGAAAGAGCTAGTGCACCCAAAGAACAGGTAAGGCATAAAGGTAAAAGAGGATCAACTCTATTTTGATCAAAGGGTTCTCGTTGCTTCGTAGCTACAAATCAACCGAGGATTAAGGTCCATGAAATGGTGAAAGACAAAGAGAGGTTCTGTCCGGCATGACGTGGAATGGAATTTGTTGTTTCTTGTGGGGCTCAATGGTGATGTGTCAGATGACACGTGGTTTTAAGAGAAATTATGGGCCCGCCTATGTGTAACTGGCGGTTATGTGGAAATGTTGAAGTATGACATGTGGTTGATTCAGAAATAAACCCAAAGGACCGTCTAGGGCTAATGGCCGAGTGCCACATGGCAATTATTAATCGGTAAACAAGTGGGGTATGTAATACCTGGATAAAGGTCCCACTTAAAAGGTGTTGTTGGTGTAAATAAATATTCATTTTGGATATTATTACACTTTACTTAAGTTAACTTAGGATAATGCATCTCTTTGTAGTTTTGATTTGAGACACTTAGGGAAGTGTGCACATAGGGATAGAGCTTGTAGGAGAAATTCCACCTTTTGTGGTCTTATTTTGCTGTTACACTCCACATTTGGTGGGTCATCCACCTCTTGTGGAATATTATATTATTTCTCCTACCTACCCCTAGTATTTCTTACCTACCCTTGTTTCTCATTGAGCCACATGTCATATTTGTGTGCTCATACATCCATATGGCCTTGCCTATATAAGCAGGCCTATATTCATTGTATTGGTTAATCCAGTTGATCATTTTTGCATATTGATGAGAATATAGTTTGTTCTTGTCATTCTATTGTCTCTTTTTATGCTTTTCATTGTGCCCTTGATCTTGGCAAAATCCTACAGGTGTTCATCTCAAGATTGATCCAACACTTCTCGTTGTTTTGTGGCCCAAAGATGGAAGCGGATTAACCCCTGTGAAATAGCGAAAGGATTTTTAGCTAAATGGGTGATGGTCCCAATCAGAGTTAAAGGTCAGGTGGTTAGAGTTTCATCTATTGCTTGGTGTAGCTTTGCGAAAGAAAAATGCTCAAGGGTTAAAGATTGCGAAGTGCCGAAAAGGAAATAGGACCTGACACTAAAATAAAGAGGTTAAACAGACATAAAGACCGATCAAGTTCCATCCGATCAGATGGTTGGCGCAGCTTCACTGGGTTAAAGTGCATACTGGCTAACCCCAACAAAATAGTGAAAAGATTTCTAGCTCGTTGTTGGATGAGGAAATGTAAAAGGGTAAACCCATTGCAAGTTTGATTTGATCTAACAGTTGGCATAACTTTGCTAGATGAACATGCAGGGATGTTATGCTCTGTGAAGTGGCAAAAGAGTGAAAAGAAAATACACTGAATGTTATGACCCATTGCATCAAAATTTTTGAATTCTTCTATGAATTCAATTCTGAAGCGACGGCCGAAGCATGCGGTATCAATGTCGTAGTTAAGAGCCCAACTACCATATATGATCTCATATCAATTGAATGAAGACATCATTTTGAAGAGCTGTTGTAGAGGAGCGGGTGCAGAGCAGGTTTATTCAGGTGCAAAGCAGAATTCTTCGAGCCAAGAACAGGTTCTCTTGTACTCTTTCTTAGCAATTACTTGACAGTTTGTTTCAATTGGGGTTTTAATCTATTACAGAACTATGTGGTTGGTAATTAAGTGCTTGCCTAGTAGTTTTAAGATGGCACCTAAAAGGGAGTTCTCAGGAAAGGTTAATTACCAAGAAAGGGTGATTTGTGATGATTTCCTAGAACAGTTGACCTTGTCAACTAATGTGGCTGCTAAGGTAAAAGAATTAGTGCCAAGAGCTCCTCACCTGAAAATAGGAGAAGGATTGTACGACAAAGGCAATTGGCTGAGAGACCCATAGATTGGGTTGTCTGGGTTGGGGATATTCAAGGTGGGATTTGGTATGAGACACTCCCCAACCCCAATGAACAACATTTAGGAGTTGGATGTAGGCAAATTGGTGGTCCCTGGAGTATTCATGGATGTGGATCTCCTAACTCAGATTGCACACAATTATGATCCAATTACAAGGAGTGTCAAGGATATAAATGAAAAAACCCTCATTGAAATAAATAATGAGGAGTTCAGAAGTGCTTTTGGGCTTAGTGAATTTTCCAACTTTTTAGAACCCATCAATTTTAAATCACTAGCTTAGGTTTATAGTGTATAGAGGAATCACCTTAGGGATGGGCCTCTTAAAGAATTCTTTGTGAAGATAGGTGGATTAACAGTTGTAGGACCAAACACTATGGAGATTTTCTCCTTAAATCTGTTCACCCTTAGAGCCAAGGGATTATACTGGTCACTCTGCCAAATTTTAGAAGAGGATGCTGAAGCAAACATGCCGACTCATTACATGTTAATGATTGCTCAAATTTTGAATCCTTCTCTGGCAGTGACCTTTGATTAAGCCTCCTATGTAACTAATGCCATCCATGAAGGCTTGATAGGGATAAAGAATGGGAAAGTGGATAGGCCTTTTGGATGGTACTCCCTCCTCATGCACTTATTTTTATTCAAGGGTGGTGACTATTTTGCAAATGGAATGGATCTTGTGAAAGAAAAGAATGGAGCGAAGATGCTAGTTCAGTTATGGAGTACAGTGCTTTCATGGGATAGAGAAGATGCTAGCTACTTGAGATTTGATAAGTGCTTTGCATCCAAGATTAGGACTCTTATATGTTCAAAGAATCCAAGACTCCCTAAGGTTCTTTTGGAATTCATTAGACCAAAAGTGTTTGCTGAAAATATTAAAATTGTCCACAATTGGGGTGATATGTACTTATTCCCTGTCTCCATAGTTTTTAGAGTGTATGGTTTAAGAGGCACTCCATTTTTGTTGCCATATCAGGTCCCTCTCAAAGTGGGAATTGCAGAAGTTCTCAGGTAGATTGGTAGCGTGCAAGAGGTAGAGCTAACAGGTAGAGGTAAAGGGACCATTTTCCCTACAATAACTGTAGCTCATCAGTTTGTAATAACTCAAGGGGGGTGGAAGTGCTTTGAAGATTTCCTTCAACCATACCATTTATCAACTGCAGTATCAAGGTGTGCTAACCCTAAAGATTTCTTCAATGGCATGTTCAGAAAGAGGGCAGTATGCAGAGGCAGACCTCATTAGGAATGAGTTTGATTTGGACGAGCAAGAGCTTAGGAAAGAAAAGTGGGTGGCCTATAAAAAGGCCCTAGATTTTGTGCACCAATTTGACACCAGCTATGACCCTTTGTCCAGCTTTCACCCCTTTCAAGAAAAGGTAAAATTATTAATTCTTTGTTTTGAAGATGTGATGCAGACATTAAAAGAGAAGAGGGAGGTTGTGATTAAGAACAACCCCGAGAAAGCAAGACTAGTTTTAACTAGGTCTACATCTACCAAAGCAATCCCTCCAGGTGACTACATGTTACATAAGAAGTCCAATTATAGTGTGTTGATGCCAACAACAAGGGAGCCTTCTACCTCAAAAGGGAAGAGGAAGATACAGGATGTCATTGACATTCAGGAGAGCCCAAAGAGGCAAAGAATGGGAAAGGAAGTACAATCTGATGAACCCTTGTATTCCCCATCTCAATCCCCTATTCATATAGGAGATGAACAGGCAGTAGCTGAGCAACTGTTACAATTAGGCAGTCTTGGAGAGATAGCCTACACCTATGATGAAGTAGAAGAGGGAATGTCAGAAGAGCCCCTTAATGCTGAAATGAATATAACTATTGATGAGTTCAAAGGCTAGGAGTTGGATCCTGAGATCAAACAAGCCAGTGAGGATTTCTTGGCTGATAATAACTTTGTCACATTAGGAGATTTCATGCAATTCATGTGGAAGCAGAATATTGATCAATTTAATGCTAGGTGTGAAAAGAGGAAAGGTGAGCAGCCCCACAAGGATCCAGCTGTGGTGCAGGAAGAAATAAAGCAAGAAATGGTCACTGAGTTCAAGACCATCACTCCCGAGAAAGGAAGAGACATGGTAGAAAAAGCTGGTGTGCTCATTCTCCCTAAATGGGACATAGTAGATGCCTTGGTTTTAGAGGTAGTAAGGAAGGAAACTAAACCTATGGAGGGAGTCACTTTCAGCAAGGATAATGCTGCTCTGGTTATGTGGTCTCTGAAAAGAGATGAAAATAGAAGGAATAAGGACACCCAAGGGTCAAGTTACCTTGGAGGTATGATAGTGAAAAGAGTACAAAGCACTGGGGTGGTAGAAGCTGCAAGCACAGTCCTAGAGACTGCAAAATTCAATGTTGCAGTGGAACAAAAAGAAGCAAAAGAAAAGGCAGATCTCCAAGTTAAGTTGGAGACAGTTTTAAAAGCGTATAACAGTGCCAAGGAAGAGGTAAGGGGTAAAGATATGCCAAGCTACAAAGCCAGTTGGCAAGACAATACCATCAAGGTGAGTCCTCAACATTGATGATCACCTCTTCCCTTGCAAGGCCTCCACCTACAAGCCCCATTATTGAATTCCCACCATCTCCAGCACCTTCTAGTTCCCAGTTGATTGAGATCACTCCCCATGAATTGGAGAAGCTAAAACAAGCTCAGGCCCTATATGCAAAGAAATATGAAGAGAGAGTAAGGGCTACAATTTTGAGTTTTGCTGACACCATAGGGTCCTCACTAATCTATAATAACATGAGTAAGATTTTGGAAATGTGGAATGAGTTAAATGGAGACAAGGCTGTTCTAATGCCTATTTTTGACAAGTGGAAGCCCAGAGAGCAAGATATAGAACTTATTTGTGTATCCTATGATGAGGCAGGTGCTGACCCCATTATTAAATCTACCAATGATATGACAAGGGATTTAGTAAAGTTGGCAGAAGGAGTAGATAATGCAGATAGAAAGATCAACTTGTACAAGAAAGAGTACACTGATCAAGTTTTTGAATTACTCCCAGGGGGTTTTTCCAGTCCAACACAGTTAAAGGACAAACAAATATGGCTTAAGGAATTAGAAGCCAAATTGCCATTGAGAATAAAAGGAATTATTAATTCAGAGGATGCCTCCATATTTATCAAACAATTGAGGAGATTGAGAAAATCAAATCTCATTATGGTTTTCTGAACTCAGAGGTCAACAAAATGAGGAACTCTTGGAAAAGATTAGCCAAGATAAAAGTAAAAGTGGTTAACTTCTCATGGCCTACTGATGATGTATACCAGGAATGGACAAGAAAATATGCGATATTGGATGTGGAGCAGTTAGAAGATGTTGCAAAAGAACAACAGGTAGAAGAAGTTGCGGATGTTGAAAAAGACTTGTAACCGCATTTGGAAAAGGTTTTGTAACTACTTATTAAGAGAAGTAATGATTGTAACAAACTCTCCTAGGAAAGCCTGATGCTTTGTATGCATCCATGTTATTATAAATGGATACCAAGACTAATAAAAAAGGGATCACAAGGAATTGTAAGGAAACGCTACAGAAACTTATCTGAGCTTTTTTCTAAGTCTTAATGGAGAACATTCAAATGTTTTTGTAATAATTTTTGAAATAATATCATTACACAGACCATGGGTTTTGAGCTTAAACTTTGTGTTGTCTTCAAGTATGTTTGCAAATATTTACTGTTTCATTCTGAGTAATCTAGGGTTATTCCTTTTAAATATGGGTTGTAAGGCGACTTCAAGTAGATGTGCTTTTTAGCTTTTCTCTTCAGGAGGGGAATTAAATACACGAGAATCACTTCTACCAATAAATTCTTTGTGGGATACTTTGAATTTGATAAATGCAGTTTAGTTTTGGTGTGAATAAATTCTTATGTATGTCAGGCATATGTGGGGATCTGTAGAAGCCAAGCTGAATAGGATGTGTGGGGATATTTGATTGTGGGAGTATTGTTTAAACATAGATGACTCTGTGGCGTGGATAAGGCACTGGTATTAATTGTGGTTATCTTTTACATCATCTTGTAGGTCAATACTGAACATGAGTACAAGTTTTATTTCTTTATTTCAGTTGGTTTTAAGGTGATAAGATCCATTGGTTTTCGGACTGGTTTATTGTGGATTTGTCTTTTAAAAGTGTGAATTTAGTTCACAAAAAGGTATACCCACCTAAACTTTGGACAAGTTCGAAGTGTAGAAGGTTAATCAAACCTTGTCATACGTTGTTCTGGAATTTCTTTTCTCGTTGTTTTCTCTCTCACACGCAGAGTTATTATTTTATTACCAAGGGATTGAAAAGGGAATCAGATTTTGAGAACAACAGAAGATTGGTTTCATAAAAGTGTGTTAGTATCTAAAAGTGCATTACCATTTGAACTCTTAAAATAGTGAGCACTTACTACACCTTTGTGGTCCTTTTAGAAAAAAATTAGATATTGATCTTCTGATACCTAACCTTTGATGAGTGTATACCAAATTATTCTTTATTGTGTTTATGACCTTATGAATGCATTTCTTTATGTTGGAGGTTCTGGGAGGTATCATCAAATCATCTACATCTCTCTCATCCATTTGTGAGCATGGGTGATTGTCAAAGTAAGATTACCCCTACTTTTCCAAGTTATTATGTTGACTTTATCACACAATTAGTGGATTTTTTTGCTTGTTCCACCATACTTGATGCATTGATAATGTTTATCATGCTTGTGCTATTATTTTCATGACACCTTGTGTGCATTATTGTGCAATGTGACATGTAATTGTCAAACTTGTGGTACAAAAATCTATTTGCTATTTTTTATTCATTAATACTTTATGTGAATGCTTCAAGTGATACACATTTAATATTTTTAAAATTTACAATATTTTATGAAAGCATATGATTTTTAATCGTGTTTAGAGGATTATGCATTACTAGATTTTCAAGAGTTATATGTTATGCATTATTGTGTAATTGAAGTCATACTAGGGGAAATAACTTCAAGTTTGCATCTTTATTTACATGAATAACATATTACAATTTTATTTATAAAGGGGTTTGCAATTCTATAACATAAGTATGCTAATGTAAGTAATATTTAGTGACAAATCTTTGGGATGTTCTTATACATAGGGTGTGACTAAGCTAAATAGCCTATTTTTTATTATCATTTAAGTTTCTTGTAAAAGACATTCAAGCATACCTTTCTTGACTCTTCATAGTAAAAAGTATCCAAGAGTTATCCACTATTATCTATTGACCCATGATTGTCTATAATATAGCCATGAATATTTTTTACTAGTCTAAACCTATATAATTCTTAGTCCATGCCTTAAATTTATTATATAGCATTGGAGGATCATTCAACACAACTATTTAATAAAATCTAGATAAATATTTTGTAGAGATGTGTAAAGAACCATTTTACAAAACATGATCATTTTAATTAGAATAAACAAACCAAAAAATGAGTTTCAAAACCTTCACACTTAAATTATGTTGACCAACAACCTTCAATCCATATTACCAACATACATATTTAAGCTTTTCCTATTTTAAAGAGCTTAAAAAATAATAAAAACTTATATACCTAATTGTTTAACTATTATTCAACTCTTTACAACTCTAGACAAATTCAAACTTGTTGATCCCATAAAAGGTTATCTATCACATAGAAATACACGCTATGTTGACATTATCTTCAATTCTCAAAGTGATGAGCCATATACCTAGCTAGTTATAAAGTCTCTTGCTTGAGCCATAAAAATTTGACTTACCTCAAAGAAATTACAACATACCCTCCTTGGCTCTACATAGCAAAAAGTATCCAAGAGTTATCCACTATTGTCAATTGACCCATGATTGCTTACAATCTACCCATGAATTTTTTTACTAGTATAAATCTATATAATCGCCCTAAATTTATTCTATAACATTGGACTTGACCATTCAACACAACTATCAAATAAAACCTAGATAAATATTTTGTAGAGATGTGTAAAGAACTATTTCAAAAAACCTGGTAATTTTAATTAGAATGAACAAAAAAAATGTCTCAAAATGTTCAAATTTAAATAATGTTGACCGACAACCTTCAATCCATGATACCAACATACAAATGTAAACTCATAATCCCATAATTTCACATGTTATGTTGACATCATCTTCAATTCTCAAAGAGATGATTCATATACCTAGATGGTTATAAAGTCTCTTGCTTGAGCCATAACATTTTGACTTACCTCAAAGAAATTACAACATATCCCCCTTGACTCTAAATAGTAAAAAGTATCCAAGAGTTATCCACTATTGCCAATTGACTCATGATTGCTTATAATCTAACAATGATTTTGTTTACTAGTCTAAATCTACATAATTCTTAGTCTACACCTTAAATTTATTCTATAGCATTAGAGGATCATTCAACACAACTATCAAATAAAATCTAAACAAATATTTTGTAGAGATGTGTAAAAAACTATTTCAAAAAACGTGATGATTTTAATTACAATGAACAAAACAAAACAAAATGAATTTCAAAATATTCAAATTTAAATAATGTTGACCAACAACCTTCAATCCATAATACCAACATACAAATGTAAACTCATTATCCCATAATTTCACCTGCTATGTT
Organism: Cryptomeria japonica; assembly: GCF_030272615.1. Classification (NCBI taxonomy): domain Eukaryota; kingdom Viridiplantae; phylum Streptophyta; class Pinopsida; order Cupressales; family Cupressaceae; genus Cryptomeria; species Cryptomeria japonica. Next base: position 65,001,832 of record NC_081412.1, read on the forward strand.
CACATCATCTTTAATTCTCAAAGTGCGACTCGTATACCTAGCTGCTTGCTTGAGCCATAAACTTTGACTTACCACAAAGAAATTACAGCTTTACCAAGTCAAAAATGGCATTGCCTCATCGAATTTCATGCTTATGTCAGCATGCTTTCATAAGTCAAGATTTCCTCCATGGAAAAGGGATGCTTGCCAATAATAAACAAACAATCGCCCTTTGAATAGGGTAGGTATTCCAAGCTCACATGGACTATTTCACCTAAGTTATCCTTTACTAAAATTTCTTAATAAAAAAGTTGGGCTCCACACCAATTCATTAACGTGGGTTGTTGACAAACTAGTAGAGAAGATTGATATTATTATTAATATTCCTCCTTCCCAACTGTATTTCATGGCTACACGGTTTCACATTCATCCAAGTACTGCCAAATACATACTTCTCACAAGAAAAAGAAAATAAAATGGAAAACAAGGTGTTTAACTTTTAATTAAATCCTTCATTCATGTACAGAAATCTAAAAGTTTGGTTGAAGCCAAGTCAAATGCGCAAGCCAAATTCATGCCAAAAACTGGTTAGCATGTATGAAAGTCGTTGTTTATTTTGTGGGTTTTGTTGTGCATGTTTTGCATTTTGCGGCCTCTGTTTTCTTTGGTCGGAGATATAGGCAAAAACTTCAACGCCACATGTCGTGTACAACACTCCATGGCGGCGTGGCGTTGGGAAGTTTGAATAATACACGCTGTAAATCAGGGTTTGCATGGTGGGTATTTAGATTGGCCTTGAAATCTGCAAAACCCAAAACAAGTTTCTTGGGTAGTGGGTTTTAAGATCCATCTCTTAAGTGGGTCTATTGAATCAAAGAGATTTCTGTCAAGTTTGGTTAAAGGAAAGTTCTGTGTATAGTTTCTGGTAATAGTTGAGTGAGTTTTATCTTCGAGTTTCAGATCAAATTATACTTTTTATCTTCAAAAAGAAGAAAGCAAGATTTATCAGTTTTATATCAAGATGTACCAAGTGGCTTGTTATATTAGAGGTTCTTAATGAATTCTTTGTACCAAGGTTTAAGAAAAGCATGCAATACAAAGGTTCCTCAGAAGCAAGGAAAAAGACTACTGAAATCCTGGTTGGTTAAAAGAAGCATCTTTCTCACTGGCCCAATCTAAGGTTTTGTTGAAAGAAAGCTCTTTAGAATAGATTGTAAGGTAGAAAGGTTTATACCATATTGGGTTGAATCAACAGATTGGTTTTCAGACTATCATGGCAGGAAGGCTCATGTGGGTATTTGTTATTCTTCTGGGTATCTCTATGTGTTCAGGTAGGCCATTACATGACTTCATCAGAGGCCAATCAGATAAGGAGACATTGGAGCTGGATTTTCAATTGCATAATACTCTGGGGAAGGAGACCTCCACATTCGTTTACTCTATGCTTCCAAAAGGACCTGTTACTCCCTCTGGGCCTTCTCCTATTCATAACAGTATTCCCACAGACAGTGTTTCTACTCAACCCTGAGTAGTTAGTCTATTCATGTACAGTTTTATACATTAGAGAATGATGGTGATGTCACTGTTTGTAGGTTGATCTATAGTTGGGTAAAGATAGAACCTGTGAGGGGGTGGATAGCTTAATGTTAGGATGCCCCAGTATAAGGATCAGAGGTCCTAGCTGATCCATTCTTTTAAAAGATTGTCTGCTTAAACTAGAAGGCAGTTGCATGAGGAGAACAAAGATGAAGAATATACTTGAATTTATACAAAGATCATGTATATGAAAAGAACAAAGTTGAAGAATATACTTGAATTTATACAAGGATCATGTACATGAGAATAAGCATGCATAAGGGAATCAGTTTTCTTTCCTTTCTTTGAAAGAACATTTGTTTTCCCTTTCTGAATCATTTTTCAATATACAAAAGAATTCTTTCATGGTCTTATTGATTGATTGATATAATGTATCACAAAGGTGGTTCAGCCTTCTGTACATATTCTTTTATGCTTTGGTTTTGCAGATCTAGAATTCAAAGGCCTTCAAAATGTGTTATAGCATATGATTGGCCTTCAAAATGTGTTATATCATATGATAATGTGGATCACAGATGTGGTCTCTTTCATTTGTCTTCCACCTGCAGATTTCTTAAAACATGAATTGGTACCACTGCAATTTCATTAATTTTTCTGTTTTAACCTTTCAAGGTTAGACCATAATCATCATCTATAATATGACAATAGTTAAGCATGTGTTTTTTTTAATATCTTTGAAGCATATTAACTGTATTTAATGTTTACATTCAATGTCTAACTAGTTGGAATATTAAAGTTTACCTATTCTAATAAAAGTATTTAGTGTTAGATTTTATAGATTATTTATTGGAAGTTAGTTTTCATTAAAGTAGTTTAGGATGTTTTTGAAGAAGATATGCAAAAAGATAATATTTTAAAAATATTTGTACAATTCATATATGAACTTTAATAATACAATTACTATTCATATTTTTACTATACAAGTTGATTTTTCTCTAATAATGAAGACAATCAACTAGAATACAATTTACAATAATAAATCCTTCAAACTGCTTCTAAGCTCGCCACTTAGCAAAATATGGTATACGAGTCTTTCGGTGCAAGTAAAACCATTTCAGTTGACATATTGAAAGCTGCATGTGCATTACTTTGACCTAATTGCTGGAGTAGATTTGTTGAATCTACTTTATGGATAAATATTGGAGTGTGATGTCATATATTGTTTGGTACTTGCAATAAAGTTTTCAGTCAATTTTGTACAGCTATAACCTTCAATACTTGACCTGAAACATCTTTGATTATTATTTCCATGTACCAATAAGTTGAATAAAAACAAAGAAATCTTTGAAAAGTATACAACAAAAGTTTCTACCATTAATGATTTGTTTGTGATGACAAGTAATTTGCTAGAGGGTAAAAGGTTATTTCTTAGATTATTTTGAAACTCCCAAAGGATTGGACTATGTATTCTCTGCAATCAGTCAAAGTTCTGCAACTTGATTTAAAAATTCAATGCAACACCTGCTAATTAACTCATATCAAACTGCATACTACAAATATAAGAATATAGAATGGCAGCGATGTGGACAAGACAGGAGTTGGCATAGTGTACAGGTTTAACGTAATTGTCACAAAGACATATTGAAGGCCTCAAGTCTTTATACAGCTGTCTTAGCTATCCATTACCCAATTTCACTGTTCATTTTTTTTTTTTAAAACCATGTTTTCAATCCAATGATGTGGCAAGGCTTGAGTCAAAAGGAACAACCCAACAATTGAAGAATCCAGAGTACAATACAAAGAAGATAAGTGAAGTTGGTTTTCAAGTTGATCTACAATTCATCCAAACTTTTGATGGGTATTTTCCTTCTTGTCGGTGGAAAATGTAATATTACAGATATGCTCATTTCATACGGCTAGTGTAGCAACGAAAAATGAATAAGAGCTTAGGAGGTCTAGAGCTATTCAACTATAACAAGCAAGGGAGATCACAAAGATGTTGATAAATAGTGTTCACATGATTGCATTTGAACAAGGTCAAATTTAATGAAATTAAATTATATTAATAGTTTTTAAAAAATGATCAATTAAAAGGTAAGAGAGTTGTAAATCTTTTAACGTGATTGGTGATGTTGGTATGATATTCTTCCGGGTACCACCTGAAATGCTTTTGATCCGAAGCTATGAAACAACCATGAGGTCACGAACGGGGGACCTCAACTATGAACCGTGAGGTCATGAGTGGGGGACCTCATCCCCATTTAATGTTGAGGCTCAAACCCACAAACACATTGGATCAGCAAAGGCACAAGCCTACAATCACAATGGCCCAATGGAGGTTTGAAGCTTGGTAGAAACAGCAACAACACCACCACTTAACCAAGACACTATAAGAAGAACCCCAACTATTTAAATGCTATATAGAACAGGTTTATGAATTATTTTTCCATGGGATATAGTCATATAAGTTTGAAGTATTAACACAAATTAATAGAGTTCAAATTTTCAATATGGAGATCGGTGGGAATGTTGATTATGTAATCTTTTTATTGGTGAATTTATATGTAGAAGCTATATGAATCTCATGTAAGGGTAGAATATAAGCGGTTATAAGTGGTTGTCAAGGTTTAAGGTAGAGGCCACATAAATAAAAGCCAAAAGAAATATCATTGAGAAAGTGATGATCACTGACTAAAAAATAGTCATTAGAATGATGATTTTGAGTATGGAACTTTCTTTAGTAAATATTTCTCTACTTTGTTTTACAAATACACATGATTCACACAACACACTAGCCTACTTGATAGTAGGCATCCCATAAATCATAATTTAGTATTTGCACAATTCATTGTTTTATCATGGATAAGGTGACAAACTCAAAAAGTGAGATGAGTCTTGAAACATGCAAATAAATCAATTCAAAAGTTACTTTTAAAAATGGGACCATGATCACTTAATATGATATTAATGGCCTCATGCAACTTATAAAATGATATTAATAAAATCTATTGAAATAGTACTTACCACAAATGGGTGTAACAATACACAAAATATGCATATTTGGTGAGTTTATCCAAAACAATCATGATTACATTTTTCCTTCCAACTTAGGCATACTATTTATTAAATCCATGGTCCTCCCACCTCTACCTCAAAATAGATAAATGTTTTAAAAGATCTTGAGTCTTAATTGTCCTCCTTTATTTTGTTGACACATCATTCATTTTGCCACAAATTCTCGAAGATCTCCTTTGAGCTCTTCCCAAAATAAATCCTACTTGACTTTATGATAGGTCTTGCATAATCCTAAACTCCCACATATTGTAGAATTAGGAGGCTTATATAAAACCTTAATCTTAAGGGATGAATTCTTATCTAGTACAACCTACTCTTGTACTTACTATATAGCATCTCCTTTCAACGCAAATTTTTCTAACATTCTTTAATCTTCTTGGATAAATTGAATGATATTTTTTGTATCCATATCTTTCTACAATTCATCCACCCAATATGCATTACAATATATAATTTCCCACAATAGTGACTTCGTAGATTCATCCCTCATAGAAACAACATCAACCACAATATTCTCCTTTCCTTTCTTATATATGATCTCAAAGTCATATCTCAACATATTCATTACCTTTTTTTGTTTTCTTTAGATGAAAATATATATTCTTATAAGGGGAGAATTTAAGTGATTATAAGTGGTTTTCAAGGTTTAAGGTAGAGGCTATAGAAATAAAAGCCAAAAGAAATATCATTGAGAAAGTAATGATCACCTACTAAAAAATAGTCATCACAATGACGACTTTGAGTATGGAACTTTCTTTAGGAAATATTTCTCTACTTTTTTTTTATAAATACACATGGTTCACACAACACACTAGCTTGCTTGATAGTAGGTATCCCATAAATCATAATTTAGTATTTGCTTAATTCATTGTTTTATTATGGATAAGATGACAAGCTCAAAATGTGAGATGAGTGTCCAAACATGCAAATAAATCAATTCAAAAGTTACTTTTAAATATGGTATCATGATCACTTAATATGATATTAATGGTCCCATGCAACTTCTAAATGATGTTTGTGACCTTAGAAATGTACACTATGCAGAACCTACTATTATACCACAATAAACTAGAAATTCTACTTTTCACAAGTACACTAATGAAACTATAAAGAAATCAATGAAAACACAAATAAAGATTATACCCCGATTCCTCTTTGATATTCCATTTTGCTCTCTCTCTCTTGAGATCTTGTTGTCAATATTCGCTCTCAGATTTTTTGTACAAATAATTCAAGATCACTTCAATGAGAATAAGCTATGTGGTAATTGGAATGCAAAGTGGTTTGTCTCTACAATGCAAAAACTAAGATGATGATGGAATTGATATGAAGATGATATGAGAATGAAACTACAATGATTGTGAAAGTTATTCAAATATGATGAAACTACAAATGATAATATGACACTAAGGTAATGATAATGATAACTAAGCCAAAGGCACATTTGATAATTGCTATGATCTCTTGAAAACATTAAAAGCACTTGATATTCACTTTTTTCTAAATTAGCCAAAATATGTGAAATCTCATTTTATAGAAAATCCATGGCTCTGATCCTAGGTGGCAAAGATCAATGGATGAGAATTGGTCTTCTAACAATGAAGGGTTGAGATTGAGTTGGTTGGATTGTGAGAGAGAAAGGGGGAAGATTTTCCTCCTATATTGGCAGGATGGAGGAAAAGCTCGATGGAGAGGCCAATTGTCATGAGTCTCTCAATGACCATGAGGAAGAAGAGGAAGAAACATTCCAAGTTGTTGGAATGTGAGAGAGAAGATTTGCCTCATGAGACATTTGTCTCATGAGTCACCTTTGACCATGATGAGGTGTAGAGACCAAGATCTTGAGAATAGGGAAGGTGGAGAATGAATAGGAAATGGGATGACACATAAGTCTCCACTTCCTTTTGACTAGGGAAGGATTTTGAGGCTAATTAGGTATTTGAATATTAAAATATTTAATTTTGTTAGCCACATGAGGATGAGGTGGCAAGTGAGGTGGAAAGGTGATGTGGATTTTAGGAAACGACTTTATCTTTGGAGGAATAATTAAATAATTTGAAATTATTTAATCAATGGAGACTTTAGAGAACTTCAGACTTAATTAAATAAATTAATATTTATTTAATCGTTAGAAGAATAGAATGGCATGAATCACATAAATAAATTAAATAATTTATTTAGTGATAGAGGAATAAATATTAATTAAATAATTAATATTTAATTAATTTATCTCAAGCCATTTTTAGGTGTATACAATGTCCATAAAATCTATTGTAATAGTACTTACCACAAATAGGTGTGACAATACACAAAATATGCATATTTGGTGAGTTTATCCAAAACAATCATGATTACATTTTTCCTTCCAACTTGGGCATTATATTTATTAAATCCATGGTCCTCCCGCCTCTACCTCAAAATAGATAAATGTTTTAAAATATCTTAATTCTTTGTCGGACTCCTTTATTGTGTTGACATACCATTCATTTTGCCACAAATTCTTGGAGACCTCCTTTGAGCTCTTCCCAAGATAAATCCTACTTGACTTTATAATAGATCTTGCATAATCCTAAGCTCCCACATATTGTAGAATTAGGAGGATTATACAGAACTTTAATCTTAAGGGATGAGTTCTTATCTAGTACAACCTACTCTTGTACTGTATAGCATCTCCTTTCAACACAAATTTTTCTAACTTAATCTTCTTTGATAAATTGAATGATATTTTTGTATCTATATTTTTCTACCATTCATCTCATGGTTCATCCATTCAATATATAATTTCTCACAATAGTGACTAAGTAGATTCATCCCTCGTAGAAAGAACATCAACCGCAATATTCTCCTTTCCTTTCCTTTCTTATATATGATCTCAAAGTCATATCGCAACATAATCATGACCTATTTTTTTTTATTCTTTAAATGAAAATATCTACCCCAAATTATTTGAGATTATGATGATCTTATGGTATCCATTGTTTAACTGTATAAAGGATAGCCATATTTCCTTCTCATAAAATATCTTCAGAAAATTCTTAGCTTTGATTTAAGATAGACCCAATGACAGGTGTCTAAAAAAACATTCAACTCTCATTTCATCCATTGGAAAACAGAGAGACGTTGTATGGATGGAAGGGAAAATCTTGAATGAAGATTAAGTCTGATGGAGAATGCGAAGGGAGAAAGACTGCACAAAGAACAAAGGGCAGAAAATTTGAGTGCGTGGGGAAGAATAGCACGGAGATACAAACACGAAGAAAAGGGCATCGATTTGTTTGAAGTGTGGAAGTGGCCGCTACATCAGGAATGTGAATAGTCAATGAAAATAGGAAGAGGAGAGGAGAAGCATTGTAATGAATTACTTGACAGTTTTCAAAAGCATAGCAAATGAAATAGAATGCGAATGGTGATAAATATATTAAGCAAAGTTGATTGGTACATCCTTTCCATGAAACTTACACATGTTTATATTTGGCATGAAGTGCCTAGAAATAGAAATATTTGGTTGATGATCCAAATTTTGATCTAATTCAAACCTCTACAAAACACAAGATAGAAGTTTATTATCTATGTAAGAGTTGGTATATAATGTTCTATATCATACAAGATATGGTTGAAGATTTTATCCACCAAAGATCTAGTAACTTTTATGGGAGCACAAGAGAGATCAACTATGAGAGAATAATGTTATTCTATGATATTTTATGTTATTATATCGAAGGATGCAAGTATAGAATGTTAAACAACTTGAGATTATAATTAAAATCTCTTGGTTATATAGGACATGGTGAGACATAAGATTGCATAAGATCATGACATGTATCTTAATCTTATGACTTGAGATATAAAGTGATAACTATCCTATGTGTTCCCTAAGTAAACTTAAGTAGCAAGTTTCAATAGGACCTAGATGACGAGCTAGCTAGTAAAACACCCCTTTCACACTAATATTGGCTTTTTAAGTGCAGCATAGAGAGAAGTACACAAATACAAATAATGCAAAGATGGGTTCCAACTAGTGGAGCATCCTAGGTACCCATGTAAAAATTCAATCTCTATAGAACATGGAAAAGGAGAAAACTTAGTGGGACGATAACTCCTCTCCAAAAGAGAGAAAACACAAAATGCTCTTAAAGAATAATGAAAAATAAAAAATACCCATTGTGAGGAAAATTAACCCCCAAAAGAGAGAAGAAGGAAACCACGGGCAACCCACTTAGGTATATTAGCACGTGTACCTCAATAGACATAAAAAATACAAAAAAAATACAAGATTTAAATGAGCTCATGACCATCCACTCCTGATAACAATGTCTTAACCATTAGACCCAACACTTTGTAGTAAGAAATAATGAAAGATAAAGTTTTATCAATTGTGGGGTCGTAGTTGAAATAAAAGATCATCAATTGGAGTGCATGATTTATGAAAATTTAAAAAGAAAACAAATAGATATGCGTTGGAACTGGATTGTACATTGCAACAATTATTTTAAACACGACTTCCTATTGATCTATGACAATAGAGAAAAGTCTAATGGTAGTTGTTTGAAGTTATAATCTCTGTGTTGGATTAGAATGCTGACAGAGTTAATGTTTCAGAAATTTGATAACAATATTAAAAACAAAGCTGTTTTTATAATTTACATTAGACTTGTGCTTATAACCATATATTATTACTACTCTTCATTTTAGATGTTTTCTCTTATTATATTCTTTATGAAATTTTAAAAGAATATAATAAAAGGGATTGAAATAATATAATTTCTTTAATATCAATAAATTAAAAAAGTAATTTAATAATAAATGTATATAATGAAGGATGTTGGAATTTATATTAATTTTTTAATAAGTATTTATGTTATAATATAATAAAAAATATTTCATATTTTAATATTTATAAATTTACTTACATATATAATTGTGAAATTTTTAATGTTTTTAGAATTATAATAATAACAATTTAATTAATTATTTTTTAACATGATTAACAAATATTTTATTTATGTGGCAAAATTTTAAAGAATATAAGTTTTTTTATAGACATAAATATTAGGTTTGTAGTTATCTCGAGGATCTAGAGTGGTCCATAATTAATTTTTACAAATTGTTCCTTAAAAATCTTGCAATTTTAATTAGTGTTGTAAAATTTTGGTCACCAAAAAAATGAATACATTTTTTATTACAATTTTGACAACTTTGAAAGCCTAAATCAACCATTTTTATTACATGGATAGATTTACATATTTTTAGAAATATAGACTTTAGCAATGTTTTAAAATTATATGAAAAAAATATGTAATATTCACTTGAAAGAAAAGAATTAATTACACATATTTGCAAAGTTGAAACATGATATGAAAATTTCTAGAATTGCATGGGTGCTTTATATTCATGACATTTTAAACAAAAAAACACTAAAAACTTGTTGTATTCTAGAGTTCCATAGCACATGAATTTTAGAGAAAAGCACTATGTTCTGAAAGCCTACAAAATTTTGTGAGAGTTTAGAAGTTCATAATAGTCCACTTCTCCTTTGGAAGCATGGTCGGGCCACAAGCCTTCACTTAGACATCTGAGAGTGTTCGGTTGCAAAGCATATGCTCATGTGCCAAAGGAGAAGTGGACAAAATTGGACAACAAAGCTGTTAAATGTATTTTCATAAGATATAGTTATGGTGTAAAAGGATACAAGCTTTGGAATCCTATTGAACAAAAGGTATTTTATTCAAGAAGTGTTATTTTTAGAGAAACTAAGCCTTCTTCTATTACAATGCAGCCAGAACAAACAGAACAAAAGAAAGATGCGATTCAACTACTTGCTACACCGGAGAAAGTTGAATTGAGGCCCTTAGAAAGACAAGAAGTCGAGGAGAGCTCTATGAGTTCTGAATCATCAGAGGAAGAAGAGGTACCTGAAGTTGAACCTGAAGCTAAACCTGAACCAGATCTTGCTCGAAGGTCTACTAGACAAAGGAAACCACCTGAAAGGTATGGGTATTCTCCTGATGATTGGAGATGCATATTTCCATTGAATGCTAACATTGATGAACCGAGATCTGTAGAAGAGGCTCTTGGTATGAATGATTCAGAGTCCTGGAAAATAGCCATGGATGAAGAAATGGTAGCTCTTAAGAGGAATGAAACATGGGACCTTATACCATTGCTTGAAGGACGAAAGCCTGTTGGTTGTAAATGGGTGTTCAAGAAGAAGATGGGTTCAGATGGAAGCATTGAGAAGTATAAAGCATGTTTGGTTGCAAAAAGTTACTCTCAGGTTGAGGGAGTAGATTATGGTGAGATTTTTTCTCCAGTAGCCAAAATGACATCCATTAGATTTTTACTTTCTATTACAGCAGCCTATGATCTAGAGATCGAGCAAATGGATGTGAAAACAACTTTCCTTCATGGAGATTTGGAGGAAGAAATTTACATGACACAGCCAGAGCACTATGTGATGAAAGGTAAAAGTCATTTGGTCTGTAAGTTGAAGAAATCCTTGTATGGTTTAAAACAGAGTCCTAGGATGTGGTACCAGAAGTTTGATACATATGTGTTGAGTTTGGGATTTGTGCGATCTAAATCTAATCACTGTATATATTTTAAATTTGATGGTGATCATTTCTTGGTCATTGCCTTGTATGTTGATGACATGTTGTTTATTGGCAAAGGAAAAGGTTTGATTGCAGAGTTAAAATCTTAGCTCTCGATAAAGTTTGAAATGAAAGATCTTGGTGCAGCTAGGCACATTCTGGGAATGGAGATTGTAAGAGATAGACAAAACAGAAAGCTTTTGCTAGGCCAGAGCAAGTATGTTGGTACTATTTTGAAAAGATTCAATATGCAAGATTCAAGACCATTGAGTGTTCCTATTACAATGGGAACAAAGCTTTCTAGTTCACAGTGTCCTACATCCCCATTGGAGATGGAAGAGATGAGTCAAGTACCATATCAGAGTGTTGTTGGAAGTTTGATGTATGCTATGGTCTGTACAAGACCAGACATTGCCCAAGTAGTGGGAGTTCTTTCTCGTTATATGTCTAATCCAGGAAGAGCACATTGGGATGCAGTAAAAAGAGTTTTCAAATACTTGAGGGGTACTTCAGAGTACTCGATATGTTTTCATGGAACAGGAAATGAGCATTCCTTAGATATTCGAGGCTATGTGGATTCAGACTGGGCCGGTGATGTTGATAGAAGAAGATCCACCAGTGCATATGTGTTTACATTATTCGGTGGTGCAATCAGTTGGATGAGCAAGCGACAGGCTGTGGTCACTTTGTCCAATACTGAGGCAGAATATATGGCAGCTACTCATGCCTATAAGGAAGCCATCTGGCTAAAGAGATTGTGTTCAGATATAGAGTTCAAACAGGGTGCAGTGACAATTTATAATGACAGTCAGAGTGCAATCTACCTAGCGAACAACCCTACTTTTCATGCCAGGACCAAGCACATTGATGTACAATATCATTTTGTGAGAGATATGATTGAGGATGGCAAGGTGATGCTGGAAAAGGTAGAAACTTTGGTGAATGTTGCTGATGCATTAACTAAGCCCGTGAGCACAGAGAAATTCAGATGGTGTTCAGAGTCTATGGGCCTCTCGACCCCTAGCAATTAAGTCCATGATATTTTGGATCCCCTGACTCTTGCAAGGTGTTCGACAAGTGGGAGAATGTTGAGAAACATGTGTCTCAACCTTGTAGTCTTTTTCTGGAAAATTCCAGAATTTGTTTGAGGTAGTTTTCCATATGTTTATGCATTGGAAAATGGTTAGTGAGTTGTTAAAAATGAGTCTTGTCCATAGTAGAATATAGGTGGGCCATTTTTAGAGCCTTAATGACTCATTTTGTGACTTTTAAGAGGGTCTAAGCTAGGGGACAAAATTATGGACGGGATTACTATTTTAACCTGGTTGTTTTTCCATTTTGGAAATGTATATGTCAAAAATGGGCACTATGTGGCATGGTGGTTAAGCCCATGGTTTTGTAAAACCACAAGTGGTTTCCAGGTTGTAAAATCACTATAAAAGGAGGGCTTGGGGAGGAGTTTGATAATTGAGTTTCTTGCAAGATTGGATGCTAGAAGGAGTCTCTTTGAGTTCGAGTTGTGGTGATGCGCTCCTATAAAAACTTGCATTGCAAGTGTATTGTAATCAACTTGATTTGATAATACATTGTGCGAGTTTTGGAGGGTGGGGTTTTTCTCCCAGAAGGGTTTCCCCACGGTAATCACTGTGTTATGTGTTCATTGCTATTTTGTTTATGCTTTATTGTGCATTTCTTGATATCTTAGTAATATTTAAGTTGAAAGTTGCATAACCGTCCTCTCAAGATTAGCGTAGGAAGCGTTTCCGCACACCTTTGCTTCCTTACAATATTTGCAAAGTTGAAGCATGATATGAAAATTTCTAGAATTGCATGGGTGCTTTATATTCATGACATTTTAAACAAAAAAACACTAAAAACTTGTTGTATTCTAGAGTTCCATAGCACATGAATTTTAGAGAAAAGCACTAAGTTCTGAAAGCCTACAAAATTTTGTGAGAGTTTAGAAGCTCATAATAGTCCAAATGTTAGATTCTTGGAGTAGTTTGGACTTATAAGTCTTCATGAAGTTCTAATTTTAGAATTCAGTTAGATTAGACTTTGGAGATGTTAAAAATTTCCATATTTTTCACTTCAAATCTAGTTCATAGGTTAAAATTTTTTGGCTTGTTATGCTCACTTTAGTCTAGGGCTAATTTGTTTACTCAAGAGTTATTTAATAATATACTTATTACTTTCTTTTACTATTTTGATAAAACTTTTGTTTTATTTTTACTTTGAAAAATGTAATAAATATTATAACTCATATATTATATTTTATTTTAATAATTTGATTTGTGGACATTTATATTTATATTTATAAATTTTGATTAAAATAAATGTAAACTTTGAATGATTTACTTATTTATAAACTCTATATTTCTAAAAATTAATAAAAAAAATTACTCACAAAAACTTGTATTGAGTTGAAAATTGAATTAAATATTTAAATCAATTATATTATAAAATAAATAATTAAAATTTACAATAATAACTTTTAAAAATTTTAAAAAATATATTATTAAATATTAATTATTATAATATATAATTTAATATAAACAACTTTTATATTGTGCATATTTGAAAAAAAAAATTAATACAAATATGCATATTTTATTTAGCAATTATGAAATGCATGTTATTTTACATTATAAAAACTGTAATTTATACTGCATGACTATTGGATGATATCTAATTATCAAAGGTGATGTTAAAATTTTCCCGGTAATTTAATTATGATTTTTATGATAATTTTTTTTTGACAATTATCTCTATAGATGGCATCAACACTTACTTGCACTTAAATACTTACAACCAAATTACCTATATTGGTCAAAATTTATGCAATTAACAATATGTTGGGGAATTTTTGGGTGATAGAAAAAAGCCTCTTCTAATTTTCTTCACACCACCTTCGCTTACATTTTGGTTGATCTTGACATTTTCAAAACACTTCTAGTACACATCACTTAAAAATATTGATTGGATTTTAAAACTAGCCATGCATTAACTAATATAAGAAGAAAAAATAAGGTTGTAAGTATTCAAGTTTTCATGAATATAATGGAGAACATGGTAACCATTAGGAAGGAAGCTATGAATTTATTGAAGGAATTATTAATTTTCATCCTATATGAAGATTTTTTAGATAGTGTTGAGGAATATCCCTAGGTTAGTGAAAGATTCTCAAAATTAGAGGGTAATGAAGGCATTTACTTAAAGATGAAATTAAATTAAGCTACCTTTTCTTTAGGGGAAGGCTATGGGGATAGATGGGTTTTAAGTAGGATTCTTTTGAAAATTTATAATATTAAAATTTAACATTTTTTTGTCTCTTTTTTTCATCCATTAAAATGGATTTTTGTACTCTATTTTGAAGTTGGATTATCAATATTAGCATAAAAACACATTCCAATCTAAAAACAAAACAAAACAAAACCACCTAATTAAGACTAAAGGAAATTCAAATTAAAATAAAAATTCACCCAAGTTCCTTGAACTCCCTTAATTTGTCCATGATTTTCAATAATTTTGGTATGTTCAAGTGCTTAATTTGATAAAATACATTTACATTCATATGATGGATAAATTTGGCTAGGGAGGGGTCTAATATATAGAATTTTGGTTTTTAAATGGATGATGGTCCATAGATTGGATGGAGGAATCAAAGGCTGAGATCATGTTTGATTCCTCAGGGATGAAAAAATGGACATGTGTTCAAGAGGTTAGGTGAAGGTTAAGAGGTTGGGTGAAGTAGAGAGTAGGAGGTTATGAGGGAGGAAATGTAACATGGAAGCTCGAGATATGTGGCAAGAGGAGTGACAACCTCTCAAGGTGCCACTTGGCATGCTTGGGAGAGTCCTAATTTTTATTTTGAAATTTAGATTGTTGAGGTTAAAATTCAACTCCAAAGAAATGTCTTCAAACTTGTTAGTCCACGATAAAATATAAAAAGGAAAGCTACAGGAAACTTAACTTCAACCAATGAAGTAACATGAAATAAATGAAATAAAGAAGATTATACTTTTCATGATTTACACCTCATTGTGTCCTAACTCCATTTTTCCTGGTTGCAGATAGTTTTCTCTCAAACACACATTGGTATCTTCCAAGATGGCATATGAAGAATGAACTAATAGTTAACTAATACTATGATATGCATATGCAAATGATTTAAGCTAACATGATATTAAGATATGATAAGAGTTCTAAAATTGCTAATTGCTTCAAACTTAAAATCACGGATGCAAGATGAAAGCTCCTAGAATGACTATATGATTAGCTATTAGTTTCAAAATGTCTTAGGAGACCTCTTTTTATAGATTTTTGAGTGCATGATCTTAGGTGGCAGAGACCAACGGTCATGATTGAATCTTACAAATTGGATGGCTATGAGCAAGAGGTTGAAGGTTGAGAGAAAGCGAGAAGTAGAAGACAAGTGTCACTCATCTCATCTTGACTGAGTTGAAGACTTGAGAGGATATAGGATAGTTGGAGAAGATGTAGGAATGAGAGGACAAGTGGACTCAAGTCCTCTTAAGATATAGGGATGTTGGAGAAAATCTAGAAGAAAGTTAGGAAATATGTGTACGTACACAATATTTCATTTACTTTGGAAGTTGGAGATAAGTGGCTAATAAATTATTTTATTTTATTTTGTTGAGTTATTTTAGCCACATGATGGATGAGTTGGCAAAGAAGAAGTGATGTGGAGAATGAAAGGTGAGTTGGGAAAGGGATTAAATAATTAAGAAATTATTTAATTAATGAGACTATAGGATAGTAAATAGGGGAATAATTAAATATTAGATATTTAATTAATTGATTAGAAGAAAAGGATATAATGAATTAATTAATAAAATGTTTCAATTAAATTAATTAATAGAAATAAATTAATCTTTTAAATTAACTATTTAATAGAGGAATAATTATTAAATAAATATAAATTAATTAATAAAAAAATTTAATTAAATTAATTAATAGAAGGACATGAAATGAATTAAATAAATTAATCTTTTCAAATTAACTATTTAATAGAAGAATGATTTTAAATAAATATTCATAGCCAATTTTATGTGTATACATTTTGCCCCTCTCTGAAATGATGCTGAGACAACATTGTTTCAAAGATTAAATCAAGTCTTGATAATGCACCTGATGAGGATAAAAATCTTGATTGTATGCCCCCTCAGGAGATTGATCGTGAAATTATTGAAAAATTTGGATTGAACTGATAGTTCTGATACTTAATGTAAGTACAAATGTCAAGCTAATAAGATGAGAGGGGGGGGGGTGAATCATACAAACTTAATCTTCCATAAAAACAACAGATTCAACCTCGGTAACATATACTTCAGTAATATAACCAAAACTGATAAACATGCAAACTCAAAAGCATATAAACATCATAACACTCATAACACCAGATTTAACGTGGAAACCAAATAGGGAAAAACCACTATGGGATTTTGGACCCATTTCCCATGATCAATCATAGCCATTAGATCATCAAACTTTGACCAGGTTCAATGTATCCTTCGATCTGAAAATGTTTTACCCCGCCTTGGAACTTGCATATATTTCTTGGAACTTGTGCTAGGGTATTATGGTTCAATCTGAGCTGTAGATCTTCCTATCAATTATCCTTTGCCATAGATTCTTTATCAAACTTCATTCATGACATACCAATCATTTAATCATAGCCAGCTCATTAGCTTCCTTCATTAAATAATGCTTTTATTCATTCAATGCATTCTATTATTACTCGGTTGCAACTCAGTAAATACTAAACTTCACTCGGTAGACATTCTGCCTTCATTAACCAATAGCGATAACCTTAGGGTTTACCGACTAGGTTCCTTAGGGTTTACCAACTAGGTTCTTTGCTCAGTAACATAGTATAGTATTAACCTTACAATAAATAACATATGTATGATATCAAAACAATATAAACATCATGATCTCATCATTGTCTAACCCGGTAATAGTTGTCCATTGAGTAACTTATTCCTCCACTTATTCATCATATTCTTTTTGTGTCTTTTACCGACATCTTTACACTCATCAAATCATAATTCTCAAGATATGGCAACATCATACTAAATTAGAAAATCAATTTCTTGACATCAATGAAAAAATAATAATATTAAGATAGTAAACATCCTTAATCAGTTATATCCATAATCATCAACATCCTTCTCAATATCCTTATTGAAATGCCAACAATCTATCCTTGTCTGTTATAATGTCAACAATCTCCCCCTTTGGCATTGATGGCAAAACTAATTGATTTGACCTAATTGATTCGGATTGCTGTGAGATTCTGAAATGCTCTCCCCCTGCCATCAGAATTATCCCCCATACATTAGTATCCACTCCTTTTCTCTTGTCTTCTCCCCCTTTGACAGAAATGCCAAAAAGTAAAGAACTAAAACATAATTTCTTCCTGTATGAAGTGATTTCCTGCTGTTATGTGTCAACTTAGTCTCGGTCAGAGCATTTATGTCTTCAATTCCTGTTTCCTATATTTGTTTCCTGCACACCTTTAGAAAACATCCTAAAGTGTGTAAATCGACATCAACTCCTAAAAGATATTCTGTAGAGTCATCAAATTGATGCTTTCACCAAACTCGGTCAGTGAGTAGAAAATAGGGGTAGGACCCCTAACTTACTTCTGAGATACTCAAAAGTGTCCCTTGGCAGTGGCTTGGTGAAGATATCTGCTATTTGTTCCTTTGTGCTAACATACTCCAACACCACTTTCTTCTCTTGAGCTTATTCTCTAAGATAATGATATTTGATAGAGATGTGCTTTGTCTTAGAGTGCATAACAGGATTCTTTGAAATGTTAATGACACTAGTATTGTCATAGAATATAGTTACTGGCTCGGTAACTTTCCCATTTATACCTTCCAACAATTGTTTGATCCATGCTATGTTGGTACAATTCTGTCATACCCAAACTTTTGGGCACAAACGGAATAATTTTTTTTTTTTAAATATTTAACTTAGAACGACTTACTTAATTAAAATAATGCAAATCTAGTTTGGTCTTAACTATATTTTGTGTGAATCAAATAATTAATTTAATTTGGTGATAAAATTAACTAAGTCATCAACGAGCTAATATTTCTCCAAAAGAGTTATCCCTAATCTTCCATTAATAAATAATTAAAGTCTCAAACTTAACAATTAATCTCAAATTTAAATGATCAATATTTATCTTATAGTTCTTAAATTACAGTGGGTCTAAAATTGATTTACCCTAACTCTTTGATTAATAAATCTATTCAATAAAATATCCATTAATGAAAAAGTGTCTAATAAATTTCAAAATAAATGGACCAACAGGGCACTACATAAATCATTATGTTTTCCCAAGGGTTTATCCTACCCAACGTTTTAAATTCTTCTCACTAGATGCTCCTACATTCATTTATTAATTAAAAGAACATTCCTTATTTTACAAATAACTATTTGATCCCAAATAAATATAGAAATTAAACTATATATATATATATATATATATATATATATATATATATATATATACATATGCTTATGAATATATTCTAAAGAGAAGGGGGGGTTTCTATTTTATTTTATTAATTTACCTCCATCTATATATATATATATATTTTAAAAATCCTACTAAGCCACATTACTAACCCTAACCCCTTCTTATACACTCCCCCACACACACATCTCTTATTTTAAAATCAAGTGTGCTTGCCTTAACCCGAAACTAGGGTTAGGGAAAATATGTTAACATCTATTATCCTTTTTTTGAGTGTTGTGTGTGTGTGAATGACTTTTTATTTTATTTTTTGTGTGTGTGTGCAGGTGTGGGTGCCCGAGCTTCATCTCTCGACGGAGGTGAAGTGGAATGGCAGAGAGAGAGAGAGAGAGAGAGAGAGCCGAGCAAGGGGTTTTTTTTTTTATTTGTTCACGGGCGTGGGAGGAGACAGTGCAGGAGTGCCGCAGGCTGCGAATAGCACCACCCATGGCTGCGGCTCCCATAGTCTATGGACGTCACCGCCCACAGCTACGGGTTCCGCAGCCTATGGATAGCGCCACTCACAGCTGCGGCTTCCCGCAGCCTGTGGACGTCGCTGCCCACAGCTGCGGGCTTCCGCAAACTATGGGCGTCGCCGCCCACAACTGCGGGCTTCCGCAGACTGTGGGCGTCGCCGCCCAAGGCTGCAGCCCCCCCCATTTTGCCAAAACGTTATTTTTTTTTTGAACCCTTTTTTTTATGTTAAAATAAAATGCGAAATACTTTTTTTTTTTTTTTCTATTTATATATATATATATATAAAGGTAAGAAAATATATATAGTTTTTTTTTTTTGAAATTTGCAGATTTCACATATAATGAATAATATATATATATATTTGAATGACTTATTTAGCAAGTTTATCAGTTTTCTCCTTCCTTTTTTTGTATTATTAAATCTGTAAATACATCACTGTTTTTTTTTTTTTTTTATAAACAGATTTTCAGAATAACATTTAAATGAAGAAAATATATATACAACTATATATATATATATATATATATATATATATATATATATATATATATATATATTATCATTTATAACTCATTTAGGCAAGCTTATGAGATTATTATTCTTGTATATCTTTAGAATGCATGCAAAGATTTTCCTAATACTATTTGTAGTTTGTAAAATGGGGAAAATATTTTTTTTTTTCTAAAAAAAAAAGTTGAAGAAATATATGTTGAATATTCTATTTTTTTTTTTGTTTAAAAACAACATTCTGCAACTAACATTTACAATGCATCCTAACAACAACTTAATATATATTCTTTTTTTTTTATAACAAAATAAACTAAAACTAAATGCTAATTTTTTTGAAAAGAAATAGACTACTATAATAAGATTTATTTCTGCTTTAAATGGAAAAATAATGACAGTTTTATTTGCAGCAGCATTACTATAGCTAAATGAACATGTAGAAACAAAATTAATTTCATTTGCCAAATAAACAGAAATGCAACAACATCATTTCTTTTTTTTTCATGAAGATTTAAATACAAACTAGTTCATTTCTTCTTCCCTTTTTGCAATACTAACCCAAGTAGGAAAAATATATTTCTTTGGCAAATTTAAGTACAAGGTAAATAAGAATACAAATGGGTTTGAAAACCCAACAAATATTTCCCTTCCATAGGAATACGATTAACATAAATACACTTCTTTTCTTGAAAATAAATACAACATACCTCACATTCTTTTTTTTATACAAGCTACAATATTGAATACATTTTTTTCTTTAAAACTTTTCTGCAACACAAAACAGCAACAAAGCTCTTTATTCTTTCTTTTCCCATCCCAAGCAACCTACAATAAAAACACAACTTGACCATGGAGAGCTCACCTCCCAGCCTAGGCTTACTAGAAGCCACCCCCGAGCTTAGAGAACCAAGCACTAGACGGGTTACAAACAAACAAACAACACAACAACAAAGACAAACACTCAACATGCATCTTCCTATCCCAAGCTACACTTTCACCACATTTTGTGATGATCATT
This sequence comes from Cryptomeria japonica, assembly GCF_030272615.1. Classification (NCBI taxonomy): domain Eukaryota; kingdom Viridiplantae; phylum Streptophyta; class Pinopsida; order Cupressales; family Cupressaceae; genus Cryptomeria; species Cryptomeria japonica. The sequence continues at coordinate 65,022,566 of NC_081412.1, forward strand.
CCACGGGTGGAGGTGGACCAAGTACCATTGGGGAGAATTGTAAGCATAATACAAATCAAGCCACCTCATGGCAAAACAAATACAACAATTTTCAGCTCCACACCTTATGCCCCCCCAAAGGCATAAAAGCCATATTTCCTCCCCTTATGACCCCCAAATGCATACACAAGGCTATGCAGAAAGGGTCACAAAGGACACCCTTGAGATCACTCTCCATAAGGAGAGCCTCTCACCCAAGGCTGTCATACTCCTTCCACCCCAAGGCCATCCTACTCTCCCAAGAGTAGGAGGCCTTGGACACTCCCAAAACAAGAACACATAAACAAAGAACATGGGAAATGAAAACTTACATTTTTCTCCTACAACAAAATTACATAAACACATCTCATTTCATGCAAGCATTTCTTTCTTACAAAAACAACATAAACAAAAGAAAGTAAAACCAACCTTAATCTGCCAATAGGTATGTTAGATTTAGTTGGGGATGAGTTGCCCAAATCCACACAAACTTTCCTCCAATCTTTCCCAAAAATTCTATTCTACAACTAATTTTCAAAACAAATGCATAATCTCCAACAATGGAGAGTGGGTGATTACTCACTAAGTCCCTAATCCATGCCTAAGAAGGCCTCTCACACACTTCCCAGCCCCTTGGGTGAGGTGAGAGTTCCCATTGGTTGCTCTTCCCAACCTCTTACATGCTGCTAAAAATGGAAAGAGAAAAGGTGAGAGAGGATGGGGAAGAGAGTTTGACATCAAAAGGGAAGGTTGTCTATCCTAGGAGGAACCTTCTAAGTTGAATTTTCGCTCACCTTGGGAAAACCACTTTTTGAGGTGACTAAACAGTCACATGGGAGTAGTCATATGTTTCAAAATACCCCTAACCCATAGGTATACCCTTTGGACCTTTGGAAAAGCCCTAAAACTGACCCTAGGAGTCCATTTAACCCCTTAGAAACCCAACTAAAGTTAACCTACGGGTCAAACTTGAGTTGACCACTCCCAAGACTCCCTACCCAAGGCAAATTTGGGACCACACTCATGTGTTTGAATGGCTTTGGTAGAAACAAAACTCCCTCCAAGAGACAAGTCAAAATCAATGACACTAATCATCACATGTGTCAAGTGACACAATAAAATACAATATAAAAATCACATGAATTTGTCTCTTGTAGGATTACACATATACATAAAAATCAATTTTAACACTCAAGCATCATACACTTCACAAATAAAATACATTACAAACGGGGTGTTGTCTCTCCAAATAGACAACCCCTGGCTTAACAAACGTACATTGGTCTAGGTTTGGTTCTTCATATAAATTCCATGGTCACATGGATAATTTTCCTGCGCACCTCAATTAACACATTAGTAATTCCAAATAAACACAATTATACATAATTAAATACATGGATTTCATTGCACATCAAACACTCATACATTGGCAACAATAATTCAATATCTCATTCATTCAAATTCGATTCCACATAAGCAATTAACATAATTCTCAAATTTGAACCATTCATAAAATAAGCATCATTTTTCTATCATCCAAATGAAGTCCTGCGATTCCAATAATGACATTCACCATTTCAAAATAATTCTATTCTAGCAACATATAAAGTTTCATAATCATCATGCATAAAATAAAGCATCAATATATGTCAATGTGATCCAAATCATGAAATCATATAGGTTCTAAATCCATAAAGCATAAAATAAAACATCCATAATAGTCTCAATATGCAAATAACTGAAAATGTCAAACTGAGTTGGGGTAGGGTGTCACAAATTCAATGCTGCAGCAACGTATTCAACTTCTGTTGTTGACTGTGAAACACATCCTTATTTCTTGCTAAGCCAACTTACTAGTCTTTCTCTTAAAAAGAAAGCTCCTCCACTTGTGCTTTTCCTATCATCAATGTTGCCTGCCCAATCAGCATCAGTATAAACTTTTAAATCAAATTCATTTCCTTTTTGATATACTAAGCCATAATCCTCAATGCCTTTCAAGTATCTGAAAATTCTCTTGATTGTTGTCATGTGTGTTTCCTTAGGATCCGCAGAGAATCTTGCAACTATACCTACTACATGTGCTATGTCTAGCCTACTATGAACAACATATTGCAACTTTCCAATCATGGATCGATAAAGTGTCTCATCAACAGATGCAGATTCATCATTCTTTGATAGTTTACAGTTGGTAGTCATAGGAGTACTTACTGGTTTTGAATCCTCCATTCCAAATTTCTTCAAGATTTCCTTTATGTACTTGGATTGAGTAATGAAAATCTCATCTTTCATTTGCAGTACCTGTAAACCTATAAAATACTTTATCTCACCGATTAATGATATCTCAAATTCTTTGCTCATTTCATTTCCAAAGTTCTTATATAGAGAGTCATTTCCACAAAAGATAATATCATCAACAAATATGGCTGAGATCAGTATTCCATTTTCATCATTCTTCATGTACATATTGTTGTTTTCACTTGTCCTTATAAAACCAATCTTGATTAAATAAGAGTGCAATCTTTCATACCATGCTCTAGGTGCTTGTTTCAAACCATATAAAGCTTTGTTCAATTTACATACCTGATCTTTATTCTTGTCTTCAACAAATCCTTCAGGTTGTTCAATAAAAACTTCTTCTAATATACCATTCAGAAATGCAAATTTGACATCCATTTGATATACCTTGAAATTCTTATGAGCAGCATATGCCAACAATGTTCTTACTCCTTCAAGTCTTGCCACAGGTGCAAAAGTCTCACCATAATCAATTCCTTCTTCTTGGGCGTAACCTTTGCAAACTAGTCTTGCTTTATTTTGAATGACCTCACCTTTTTCATTCAGCTTGTTTCTAAAAATCCACTTTGTACTGATTACATTTTTGTCCTTCGGTCTTGAGACCAGTGTCCATGTGTCATTCTTCTTGATTTGATCAATCTCTTCCATCATAGCATTTATCCAATCTTCACTGTTAAATGCCTCTTTCACTATTCTCGGTTCAAATTCAGATATCAGACATGTGTTATGTCTCAGTTTGTTCCGTGTCATCACTGGATCATCCTTATCTCCTATAATCTGACTTGATGTATGATGTCTTTTGACATACTTGGCTAATATAGGCTCAATAGGCTCTGTATGATCTTCTTCATCACTCGGTAACTGAATATTTTCTTCATTTCCTTCTGCAGTTTTCTTGGTAGGACTTGTCAGTTGAACATAGACAAATTCATCATAATCTTTTGGTTCTTTGGAATTTCCTTTATCATTTCTTTCTGCAAATTCATCAATTTTCACATTTGCACTTTCTACTATTTTGCTAGATGATTTGATCAGACATTTAAATGCTTTACTTCTAGAAGAATAACTAAGAAATATTCCTTCTTCACTTTTTTGATCAAACTTGCCATTTCTATCATCTTTGTGTACATAGCATCTACTTCCAAAAATTTTAAAATAACTTACATTAGGTTTCTTGTCATACCAGATTTCATATGGTGTCTTCAAAGTTCCTTTCTTCAGTTGTACTCGGTTCAGGGTGTAAACTGCTGTTCTTATTGCTTCTCTCCAAAATATTTGTGGCACTTTCTTTTCAATCATCAGGGTTCTGGCACAATCCACAATAGATATGTTTCTTCTTTCAGCTATCCCATTTTGTTGTAGAGTTCTCGGTGGAGAGACCTATCTTTTAATACCATGATCATTGCAGAATAAGTTGAACTCTTTAGATGTGAACTCTCCTCCTCTATCTAATCTAAGATATTTCAGTTGTCTTCCTATTTCATTTTCAACTCTTACCTTGTGCCATTTAAAATTTTTAAAAGCTTTTGATTTTTCTTTTAAAAACATAACTGACATCATCCTTGAATAATCATCCACAAATAATATGAAATATTTATCACCATAATAACTTTGAACTTTCATAGGAACACAAAGATCAGTGTGCACAAGATCTAAAATTCCCTTAGAAGTGTAGGACTTACTTGTAAAGCTTGATCTTGTCATTTTACCCATCTGGCATCCTCGGCACATAGCATTCTCGGGTTTTTCAAGACTCGGTAGACCTCTTACTTGGTGCTTCTTTCTTATTTTGATCAGATTATCAAAATTTACATGACAAAACCTTTTATGCCATAACCAAGTATCATCTATCTTTGCATACAAACATTCATTCCGAGTTGAGTCAAGGTGAAATATGTTACCTTTTGTTTGTGTCCCAGTAGCAGCTAACTTTCCATGCTTGTCATGAACTTTGACAATTCCTTTCTGAAATTCTATTCGGTATCCTGTATTGTTTAGCTGTGCTACACTCAACAAATTGTATTTCAAACCTTCAACCCAATAAACATTATTGCATCTTGCATTGTCAAGAAGTGTTATGGATCCTTTACCTTTTACCGGACATGGTGCATCATTACCAAATCTTACATAGCCTCCATCATAGTCTTCTAACATAAAAAACTTGTGTTTATCATCTGTCATGTGATGTGAGCATCCACTATCTATGATCCAAGAATCATTAGTATTTATGTGAGATATTAGGGATTTTTCTTCATACCTTTCTTCATCTAATCCATCTTTGATAGCCACATAAATTACTTCCTCTGTATCAGTTTCATCTAATTTATCATCATTGGATTCCTCATCAGCTATTAAGCATGACTTTCTATCTCTTCTTCTGAAGTCTCGGTGTCCTCTGTAATGATTATCTTTCTGTCTATCATCTTGGTAATCTCTCTTTTCAGTAGATTCTTTGTCAGGACAGTTAGAAGCCATATGTCCTATCTTATCACAATTGAAACATTTCAAAGGTAGTTTTCCTTTATACTTACCTTTGCCTCTCGGTAACCTTCTGGCTAATAGTGCTTCAAACTCTTCTTGCTTTCTAATTTCCTCATACAGTTTGTGTACTTCCTCCATGTTCTTATGAAATCTTTCACTTGCTCCACTGTGATCCCCTTTAGTGTACTTACTCATTCTATCATTGTAATCATCAGATTCACCAATATGAAAAGAACTAAATGCAGATTCAACTTTATTTACCGATGACCCACTGTTATCAAAGTTACTTAACTCAAATGCATGTAGCTTACCAATAGTAGCATCTAAAGAAACTAGCATATTGGGTACGTACCTCAATTCATTGATTGCAGAGACTCGGATTGCATAAGCTAGTAGAAGGGTTCTTAACAATTTACTTGTTATATCCTTTTCTTCAATAGTTCCACCTGCTCCTTTGATTTGATTGACAATCTCCTTTAGTCTTGTATTGTACTGGGTTATGTTCTCACCTTCATTCATCCTCATAGATTCAAGTTGTCCTCTTAGACTATCCACTTTTTCTCTTTGAACATGTTCATCTCTACCATACACAGATATGAGCTTGTCCCACATTGCCTTTGCATCATTGCAGCCTTCTAGATCATTAAACTCTGAATCGATCAATGTGGATGTTATTTCAATCATTGCTTGAATATGTTCTTGCTTTGCCTTTATCTCTTCCATTGTCAATGGATAGGTGCTCAGTGTAATGAAATCATCCTCCAGATAATATACAACATATTCTCCAACTCCTGATAGGTGCGGCTTCATCCTTTTCTGCCATGTAGAGAAACTTGACTTGTTTAGCTTCGGTGCATCTCTCTTATACATCTTTGGATCTTTTCCTCAAGTACCTTTAAACTTTTTCTTCTAGAGTCCAAAGCTCTGATACCAATTGATAGTTTTGATACTTAATGTAAGTACAAATGCCAAGCTAATAAGATGAGAGGGGGGGGGGTGAATCATACAAACTTAATCTTCCATAAAAACAATAGATTCAACCTCGGTAACATATACTTCAGTAATATAACCAAAACTGCTAAACATGCAAACTCAAAAGCATATAAACATCATAACAATCATAACACCAGATTTAACGTGGAAACCCAAATAGGGAAAAACCACTATGGGATTTCAGACCCATTAAGAAATATACTCTTCGAGTATGCTTGGTTAAAAGCAAATCCTGTTAAAGATTACAAACACATTGCTAGATGTGACCCGGTTAAGGGATTTCCCTCAGATCTATTAGGATCTTCACCTTGTTAGAAGTGACCTTGTTAAAGGATTTCAAACACTCAATCAGAATGTCACCTTGCTAGAGGGTTTTACAAATAATACTATTAAGTCCACTTGGTTAAGGGATTTTCTGTCACTTTACAAAATAACAGTAATAAAATCTATCTACAACTTCACATCTAAAATGCTAAATTAGATTCTTATTTGCTCAATACAATAGGACTAATCTTGTCCATCTGTTGGGCTCTATACTATGTTATTCAAATAGGTCTTCAAGCTTCAATGCTCGGTAATCACTATGTAGCATTCCTGTGCATACACTTTCCCGCATACATTGTTTATCAACAGTTCCTTATTTATAAAAATTTTGCCAACCGCTTAATCTCCTTGATCACATTTCCCATGATCGATCACAGCCATCAGATCTTCAAACTTTGATCAGGTTCAATGTATGCTTTGATCTAAAAATGTTTTACCCCACCTTGGAACTTGCATACATTTCTTGGAACTTGTGCTAGGGTATTGCAGTTCAATTTGAGTTGTAGATCTTCCTGCCGATTTTCCTTTTCTATAGATTCTTTAACAAAATTCATTCACGGCATACCAATCATTTAATCATAGCCATCTCATTAGCTTCCTTCATTAAAAAATGCTTTTATTCATTCTATGCATTTTGTTATTACTTGGTTGCAACTCGGTAAATACTAAACTTCACTCGGTAGACATTCTGCCTTCATTAATCGATAGCGATAACCTTAGGGTTTACCGATTAGGTTCTTTGCTCGGTAACATAGTATAGTATTAACCTTACAATAAATAACATATGTATGATATCAAAACAATCTAAACATCATGATCTCATCATTGTTTAACTCAGTAATAGTTTCCCATTGAGTAACTTATTCCTCCACTTATTCATCATATTCTTTCTGTGTCTTTTACCGACATCTTTATACTCATCAAATCATACTTCTCAAGATATGACAACATCATACTGAATTAAAAAATCAATTTCTTGACATCAATGACAAAATAATAATATTAAGACAGTAAACATCCTTCTCAATATCCTTATTGAAATGTCAACAATCTCTCCTTGTCTGTTATAAGGCCAACATGAACGTTTGATCTCACGATAATTGATTGAAATTTATACAACTTTGGTTTGATGAAAATGTTCACTCTTTGATTACTTTGATGGTTTTCTTGATTTGATTATTGATAGAGTTTGATTGACCTCATGATTGATGAGGGTCAATGATATAAACTCAAATCTTTGATGATCTGATAGGATAGAGTTTGATTGACTTCATGATTGATGAACGTCAATGATGTAAAGTCAAGACTGGATAGACTATATGTGTAACCTCATGAGGAATGGGCATCACTAATATGTGGTTAAAGAGATTGATAGAAATATCAAGTGAGCGGATAGGATAGTTGATTGATTGATCAAAGCGATTGATTGGATCAAGAACTAAAATTTTGTTGATATCATGTTGCAAGAGGATCTAAATGTATTGATTCATCCAGGGGGAAATAGGATGATCAGCGAGGCCTACAACATCTGAAAAAAGTGGTGCTCTTTGTCCTAGTTGACATAGTGATATGAGACATTGTATTTTATTGATTATTTCTTTGATATCATTGTATACTTGGACTGTTTATTATTTTATGATGATATGCAAACATGGACCCTATATGATGCTGGTGATTCATGATTTATTATGCATGTTACTCTATATGATGATGATCTATATGCATCGATTACATAGATTATATATATATGCAGTGATGGATGATGTTATGATAATCTTTTCTTTCCTTTATTTTCATGATGATGATGTTCTATATGGTGCAATGATAATGAAATGAAAATGCATTTAATTTTTTATTTTGATGATCATGGATGCAAATGAAATTAATTCCATAATGCTTTACTTAAATGATGCAAATGCAATGATCTATATGAGAATGCTTCTAATGATTATGCATGCAAATGAATGTTGATTTTTTTTTTAATGTGTATGCATATAATGAATTGAAATGCAAATGATCTACATGAAATGTATTTGATTTCAAGTTTGATTATTTTAAATGCAAATGGTGATTATGAATGCTATGCTTGATCAAACTTATGCGATGGATGCGTATATGTAATGCTTATGAGTATAATGAAATTCTTATAATGATAAATAAATCTAAGTGCAAAGATGCAACTAAATGACCTTAATGGATAAAAACAACTACAATGATAGTTATCCTAATACAAATAATAATGATGATATACTACATGATTAATGAAATGCACTTAATGGAATGAAAAATAATGTAATGCAAATGGTTATGATAAAAATACAAACCTAATGAAATGAATGAAGCTAAATGAAATTTGTTTTGGTTTGTCCAAGTATACTCAATCTTTATTTATAACCATTGACCTCTAAATGGAATGAAATGCTTATAATGAAACTGACAATGAATGCTTATAATGTAGATGAATAATGAGCTAATCTAAAATGATCTAACTAAAATGATACTTCCATTCTTCATATGTTGTCTTATAACAGTGCTTGATTTCATCATTGAGCTTTTAAAATGTTGTAACAAAATACAAGCATCTTGACATAATAATTCAAGTTGACCTGAGTATTTCTTACATGGATTTTGATATAGCAAGTTTATACAAGCAACTTAATATAATGAATCAAGATGACCTGAGTATTTCTTGTAGAATAGACAAGGATTATCCCCTTTCATACATGACTCGGAACATTTTCCTTGATCTTTTGTCGATCATTGATGAATACTAAGAGGGGGGGTGAATTAGTATACCGAAAAACACTGCACTTAAACACTTAAACAGTCTAAAGATAAACTGGTAAAATAGTTTAACAGATAGACCGATTATCACACATGCAAACCAAAATGCAAATAAAGTATTCACCCACAAAAGAAATACAACCATAACACAAGATATTTGACATGGAAACCCAAATGGGAAAAACAACGGTGAGATGGAACTCACAAGCCACTATCTGTAGAATAAAAACCAGACCGGTTAAGGTCTTACAACGTTCTTTACCAGATCAAATCTTGTTAGGAATCTTAATCTCTATTAGGAGATAAGTCCAATTAAAGACTACCTTGCTAGAGGAATTTAGATTCATAGAGGTGAACCACCTTGTTAGAGGATTTTACAAAAGGCTTTTGGGCCTACCCGGTTAAGGGCTATAGACTTGTCAAAGATGTGAGTAATCAACAAGTGTTTGATCTATCTAATAGCACAGACTACTTGGTTAGATCCTTGATAGCTCATTCTTAATGCACTCCTGCATTACTTCAGTCTTCTACACACTCATATTCTTTTCAACTCCTCAACCACCTTAAACCCTTTTAGCAACAACCTAAAACCCTAGACATGATGTCCTTTTAAAGGAATCTAATTTCATGTCAGTCCAATAGGATTGCATTTAAATTTCCTAGGTTCAATGAATCTAGACATACTCAGTAACATGACATAAGAAGCACCGCCAGTGTGTCGGCACCGTCAAACAATCGATGGATTGGTAACTCATCACAAAATGTCGGTTGGTAACTCATCACAGAGTATTACCGGTTCATACAAAATACTGGTTGCCAGTTTATCAAAAATGAAGGCTGGTAAGAATGTGTTATGCCGCTTTACTCCCTTGTACCACTTAGTATCCACGAACCACTTGGGGTCAACATGCCGCTTTAGACCAGGAAACACATTCTGCAAAACATCAATAGTCTAAAGACTATAATACAACATACCGGTTGGAACAAATACCGGTTGTGCTCAAACTCATACATATAAAGAGGATCTTAATGCAAGCGCGTGTCCATCAATGACAATCACAACATGAACATCAAAAATGCCAACAATCTCCCCCTTTGGCATTGATGGCAACACTTAGGAAAATAAAATTTTGACATCTAAGTCTTTTACAACAAAATCATGCCATTAGCAAAATTGCTCCCCCTAAGCATATACACTATCCCTTAATCAATACAATGTATATCAATTTTGCATACAGATCATAAACATTGAGATATCAGAGCATATAGCATATAGCAAAATTTTAAGTACCAGATACTTCTCCCCTATACTTCTTCAAAATAGAATACTTCTCCCCCTTTGCCAACAATGACAAAGAACCGCTAAACAACCTTGTTTCCATTTGATATATAAAAATAATAAAATTTTATAACAATAAGGAATAGTACTTGTCAAAAATAGATTTATAGTCCTGCAAGAATTGCTTCATTGATAGAGACCAGGACTCAAGTAGGGAAGTGGCCACTTCTTTCTTTGTTTGCATCTGGGAGACCTGTTCTTCCACGGCATCAACTATGCTCATCTCCTATGTAACTGTTAAGGCATCCAAGTTTAGATAACACTTCTGAAGAATTTGCAGACGTGGAAGTAAAACCAGTTGAAGCTCCTACAAATCTCTAGACCATCTGTTGATTTCTTGCTCCATTTTTGCTGACTGGATATGAAACCGATGAATGGTTTGCCCATAAGTTGTGAAGGAATCATAAGGTGGCTTGAATGTGCTCAAGTAAGACTGTAAGTCTGTTTGAAGCTTTTGCTTTTGAGCTAGCACATCATCATAGAACAGATGGGGTTGGCAGATTTTGCTAAGTAGCAAATTTCCCTCATCCAAAGCATCCCTTATATCCTTTAGGTCTTTCTGCAATTCAAACCGGAGCTCATTCAACTTCTTTACCAGAGCAATGTTAAGAGCTTTTTGATGCTCTTTCTTGACATTTGCCTTAGCTGCTTCTTCCAGGCTTTGCACCTGATCATCCACTACTGTGCATAGGAGCTTTAGTCTAGCTGATGATGAATCGATGTTTGGAAGATTTGTACCAAGTATCAACCCGGTAAGTGTGTCCACAACCACTTGAATTATATCCTGTTCCTTCTTCCTTCGAATGATTTCAAGGTGCTCTTGAGAAACCTTGATGCTCTGCATTAGCTTCGATTCACTTGCAGACTAGAGATCTATAGGACTAGAGAGGTCAGTCGGTTTGGCTTGACTCCCGGTTGCCTTCGGAGTCTCCATCTAGGTGCTCTTCGCCGCTTCTCCTACCTTGTCCTCTTCCGCTTTCTTCTTCTTTGCTTCTCTCCTCTTCTCTACTTCCTTGTCCTCCTCAGCCTTTTTCTTTTCTGCTTCTTTCTTCTTCTCCTGTTCCTTATCTTCTTTTTCCTTCTTTTTCTTTTCATCTTCTTGCTTCTTTTTCTTCTCTTCATCCTTCTTCTACTTCTCCTCTTCATTCTTCTTCTTCTTCTCCTCTTCCTTCTTCTTTTTCTCCTCTTCATATTTCTTCTTCTTTTCCTCTTCATCTTTCTTCTTTTTCTCTTCTTCCTGCTTCTTCTGCTTCTCTTCTTCATCCTTTTTCCTCTGCTCTACCTCTTCCTTTGCCACTTCCTGTCTGTCCTCGGCTTTCTTCTCCTGTTCAGCCTGTTGATCTTATCCTGTTGCCTCAGATGGTATTTCCTGAGTAACATCTTCTTCATCCAGGGCATTGACATCAATAGTGTTGACCAGTTCATCAACCAGGTTTCCTTCATCATCAAATGCTTCATCCAGTTTGGATATAACTGGTTCTTTCTCAGCTTGTCGGTTGGCTTCAGCCAATCGATGCATCTTTAGAGCATCTAGAGCACAAGTGTGTGTATCCTTGAGCACTTCCTTACCTTTTCCTTCTAGTAACAGGAGTCTTCTTCTTCTCATGAAGAAAAGACCTTTGTATTTGTTCATTACATCAAACAGTTCCGAATTTGATACATCAGGAAAGTGTTCAGCAAAAACTTTTTCTCTCATTTCCTATCCCTATTTTATGGAAATGCGCCATTTATTGTCTAAGGACTTATATAAAGAATCCGGTGTTTCAGATCTAATTTTTGAAGGGGACCAGTCATTATACATAAATATTGAATTATTACTTTTTCCACCACCTCCTTTTCATCATCATTAAAGTCATCAAAATAATCAATTAAATCATTCAATACTTTTCTCCTATTGTTTTTGATAGTTCTTTGACAATGTGTCAAAGGTTTGTAGGAGGAGATATCTATATTTACCGATGCTAAAGATGTTGGTTCATTATTTGTCTTCTTTCTTGTCTGTCTCGCCTTCTTGAGCTGCTCTCAGACATAGTTTCTTCTGAGTCTAGAGAGTTGCTTTTTGTCTTCCTTTTCCTCTTGAAGACTTTAGCCAATGCTACTTCCGGTTTATTTTTGGCTGGTGACCGCTTGGTCACTTTTGGAGTTGCAGTAGTAACCAGTGCTAGTGCTGCAGGCACTATCTTTGCCTTCTTCACTGCCGGTTCTTTCTCTTTCACTGCTGGTGGTTCCTCAGCCAGTGCTATCCTTTCTAGGTAGGTGCCAGTTCTCTTCACCTTAGGATCAAGCAGTGAGGCAATAAGGGTAGAGGCATACCCTTCCAGCATGTTGTACATCACCTCATAGCCCATTGGCTCCACTTCTTCCATTCTAGGCTCAACAGCCTCCATTATGCATTTGTCCACCTGGATGGTAAAACAGATGTCATCTTCATATTTCTTGACTATATCACCTGAGATCCTCAACCTTTGGCTCATTTTTTGTTTGAACTCATCAAAATACTTGTTCAAAACTTCAGGATAACTGGTTCCCACTTCTTGCAAACTTTCCTTTATCTGTTTGGTAACTGGTTGGTCCGCAAACCATTGAATGTCTCCCACTCCTAGGAAGTATCCTTGAAAGTAAAAGAACAACCCAACCAATAGTTGTCCAAACTTGAACCTCAGTGCATTATCTTGTTTGATTGATTTCAGGTTCAATAGGAGTTGCCTCTGCATACCGGTGCATAGTTCAAATGATGCATCCTCCTTTATCATCTGGTAAGTGGCATTTACCGCTACAACAGATACAGAGTTAATTCTACTGGTAGAGAATGTCCGGTAGCCTATCACCATGTAGGCATACTTAACTAGATCATCCTTGATTGAATTGACTTCCATGCCTCGTAAGTTGCTCACTGAACCGGTGAGCTTGGACATTTCAGTTTTGCTAACAGTCCTTAGGGCTGGTACTTCCCCTGTATTGCAAAAACTGGTGACTGCATGAATTGCCTGCGGCATGATATCATGCATCCTCTCCAGGTACATTTTGTCACCATGGACTCTGCTCAAAATGATCCTTATATGATCCTCTGTAAAGTCTTCCAGGAAGTATACAGCATTATGGAGTTTCTTCTTCTCCAAGATACTATACTCCGGTTTGATTTTCATATCCTTTCCACAAAACAGACCTAGTTGGGAGTGGATGGCTAGACACCCTAGGTCTTCAATCTTGCAATCTATGTAGTCATAAATTCCCTCTTCTACTATCACTCTAGCTAGAACTTGTGATAGGGCATTATACTTTGACTTCTATTGAATAAAACTTTCAGACTCAATAGATGCACTAGAACTGGTATGAGATGTAGAAGCCATTATAGAAATTTTAAGAACTTGAGAAATACCTTTTAAAACACGTGAATTTAGGGCTTTTCGATTCTCCTTCACTCCTCACTTTGTCGATAGCTAAATCACCGCTCTGTGTTCTCTACTTGGCTATTTGCTATTTGAATTTGAATCTCCTTCGTGGTTTCTCAATTTCTGCAAATCTTTGCTCAAATCGCCCGTTCGTCGCTCTGCTCTTTGAAAAACTTTTCTTCGCTCAAAAACTGATAGTGAGAAATGATTTCAAAAATGCTTTTAAACATAGTCCTCACCTACCATCATTAATGCTCCTCCATTAGGGCATAAACCCTAATTTGCCTTTTTACCATTTCCAATCTTCTGCCAAGTGACAGGTATCACATACCAGTTAAGGTCTTTTGCCGATATAAACCGGGGGTTCGAAAACATTTTTCCGTTTGCTCCCCCTAAGCCTTTTGAAGCTTCGTTTGCTGGTTCCGATATTTCCACACTACGTGCAGAAACTGGTTCCTCTTCCAACATTACTGGTTTCCTCTTCCAGGTTTTGTTCATGTCCACTTGAACTATTTCAACATCAATTCCTCCTTCCAGAGTGACCGGTATATCATCAGATATACTCTTTCTGCTTCTGCAGAATCTTGCAATGTGACCCGGTTTGTTGCAGTGATAGCAAACCAATCCAGGTGCTCTCTAAGGTCCATTGTTCATGTTTCCATTCTTCCTTTTGCATGTTGCTGTAATGTGACCATGACCATGATAGATCATACAATTTTATCTCCATCTGGTTGCCGCTTGATAGCCACCGCTTCTTGGCTGATGATTGAAGACATATAACCGATTGTGATTCCGGTTCACAAAAGGTTCAGGACCAACTCCTTGGGTCCTCTGAGGATATCTTCCAGTGTCATTCATGACAGACCTACATTCAAATGCTCTATGCCCATACTTGTTGCATGCATAACAATGACCATTGAACTTATTGGATCTAGGTACATTGTTAATAAAGTAAGGAAAATTATTGTAGGCTTTGCTCCTACATACATTGGCAGTGTGTCCTTCTTTAAGACAGTTAAAGCAAACAGGTTTGAATTTTTGCTTACCTTTTCCTTTGAAAGTCGGTTGCTTCTTTGATGCTTTAGCATTTGTTCCTGAGGATTCTCCTTCCTCATGTCCAAAGAAACCAAGTCCATTGGTATTCTTTATCGGTCTAGCCGACTCAAGATTTTGCTCTAGCTTGACAATACTTTTGCTGAACTTAGCAAGTATTTCCTTTGACTCAGAGAGTTCTTTGGAAATAGCAGCATTTGTTTCCAATAGATTTTCATTCTCAAAGATGGCAGTGTTCAGTTCTCCTTGCATGTCTTCCTTTTCCACCTTGCTTGCATGGAGTTGAGCATTTAGGGCACTCATCTCTTGTTTCAACTTGGAGATCTCACAATCTCTTTCTTTCACTAGGTCTTCAGTTTTTCTCTAGTTCTCAAGCTCTTGACACATCCAGATAGTCAGTCCTTCCAAATCCTTTCTCAGGTTGGATTTTGATTCATTTAGCTTATTTACTTTTGCAATTAGGGCTTATGTATCTGCTTCATCTGCACAACCATTTTCAGATAACTCCATCAGCTTTTTTGCATGTTCTCTCCTTTTTGCTTGAGATGCCTTGTATTTGACCATAAGATCATCATAGGCTTGCTCAGACTGAGTGAGTTGTTGAGTAAGTTCCCTCAAGATGTATTCCCCCATATCTCTTTCCAAGTGGTTAAACTTATAGAAAGGTTGGCTCTGATACCAATTGATGAATACTAAGAGGGGGGGTTGAATTAGTATACCAAAAAATACTACACTTAAACACTTAAACAGTCTAAAGATAAATCGGTAAAACAGTTTAATAGACAAACTAATTATCACACATGCAAACCAAAATGCAAATAAAACATTCACCCACAAAAGCAATACAACCATAACACAAGATATTTGACGTGGAAACCCAAATGGGAAAAACCACGGTGAGATGGAACTCACAAGCCACTATCTGCAGAATAGAAACCAGACTAGTTAAGGTCTTACAATGTTCTTTACCAGAACAGATCCTGTTAGGAATCTCAATCTTTGTTAGGAGATAAGTCTGATTAAAGACTACCTTGCTAGAGGATTTTAGATTCATAGAGGTGAACCACCTCGTTAGAGGATTTTACAAAAGGCTTTTGGGCCTACCCGGTTAAGGGCTACAGACTTGTCAAAGATGTGAGTAATCAACAAGTGTTTGATCTATCTAATAGCATAGACTGCTCGGTTAGATCCTTGATAGCTCATTCTTAATGCACTCCTGCATTACTTCAGTCTTCTACACATTCATATTATTTTCAACTCCTCAACCACCTTAAACCCTAGCAACAACATAAACCCTTTTAGCAACAACCTAAAACTCTAGACATGATGTCCTTTTAAAGGAATCTGATTTCAAGTCGATCCAATAGGATTACATTTCAATTTCCTAGGTTCAATGAATCTAGACATACTCAGTAACACGACACAAGAAGCACTGCCAGTGTGTCGGCACCATCAAACAATCAGTGGATTGGTAACTCATCAAAAAATGTCGGTTGGTAACTCATCACAGAGTATTACTGGTTCATACAAAATACCGATTGCCGATTTATCAAAAATGAAGACTGGTAAGAACATGTTATGCCGCTTTCCTCCCTTGTATCGCTTGGTATCCACGAACTGCTTGGGGTCAACATGCTGCTTTAGACTGGGAAACACATTATGCAAAACATCAATAGTCTAAAGACTATAATACAACATACCTACAACATACCAGTTGGAACAAATACCGGTTGTGCTCAAACTCATACATATAAAGAGGATCTTAATGCAAGTGTGTGTCCATCAATGACAATCACAACATGAACATCAAAAATGTCAACAATCATATCCTTAGACAAGTACATACCTTAATAAGAGATAATCCACATACAACAAACAAAGAAAATAATCATGTCCCATCATAGCTTCTCTATTCATGGACATCCTTGAGTCGCATAGAGTACATGATTAGCAATAAATCAAGATATAAACACTAAATCTTGTATGTCATACACATGTTCTCATTGTCATTAACTAATATAATCATCTTGATCAATAATTATTTATAATCCTTCATTACTTGTTGGTTGAAGCTTTGTTTTCTGAGTTTCATGATTTAGTTATTACAAAATGCCTTGATCTTCGTTGCTTTGTTGCTCGTTATCTGTTTCAAACCCTAGGTGTTTTGGTTTTTTCTATGTTTTCCGAATGTTTTGGATTTTCAAAAATTTAAAAGATCACCTTAGCAAAAGGAATTAGGATTTTCCCCCCAGCTTAAACAAACTTTATTATGGATGTACGGAAAATGATCAAAATCCAAACCATGGTGGGATATAATGTAGATATGATTGATAAAATCCAAGATAGTGACTACACTAAGTATATCAAAGATTGATAATTGTTGATAAGCTACATATTTCCTGCTAAATGGTTCAGAGCAATTAATGTGAAAGATGAAATGGATAAGCTAAGATAGATGGCAGCGATAGATGCAAATAGGATGGAGTGGATAGGTGCGTGAAGAGATCTCATAGATGGAAGAACTCACTTTTAGATAGCACATGTTTACCAGGTTTTCACTATCTAAATTTATTGCATTTTTTCCATATTTGATTTTTTTTGTTCTATTTTCGTTGTTTTATGCTTTTTACAGATTTTTTGATTTTATGATTTTTACTGATTTCTTTAAGACTTTATATGCTTTTTTTACTGATTTTTCCAAGATTTTAATATCTCAAGCATATAACTTCTTGAGATGAATAGAATTGATGGGCTCATCAAACCAATCACCTTCAGGTGTACATAACTTGTATGCTCCTGAGCCATATGCTGCAACTATAACAAAAGGACCTAACTAATTCGGTTTAAATTTTCCCTTCTTTTCTCGATCTTGTTGATTCCTTGGATTCTCCCTTAGAACTAGATCTCCAATCTAAAAAATGTGTGGCTTAACTTTGTGATTATAAATTCTCACCATTCTTTGTTGATATGCCTTCAAATGATCTGTAGAATTTTGGCGACGTTCCTGAATCAACTCAATTTCTTGAAGGCTAGAGACTCATTGTTCTTCTTTTGGTATAAGACCTTTCAAGGACACTCGTAGAGAAGGTATCTCTACTTCTACTAGTAATATGGATTATGATCCATATACTAAGCAATATGAGGTTGCCCCTATTGGTGTGTGAATGCTAGTTCGATATTCCCAAAGAGTAGGATTTAGCAGAATATGTCAATATTTACCAACTTCATTGACTATTTTCTTCAGGATCTTTTAGATTGTTTTATTTGATGCCTTAGCTTGACCATTTCCCTGTGGATAATATGGGGTAGAAAACCTATGCTGAATATGAAATCTCTCACATAGTTCCTTCACATCTTGATTCTTAAATGGTCTTCCACTATCAGTGATAATGGTCATAGGGACTCCATAGCGACAGATTATATAATTCAGGATGAATGATGATATTTGCTTTCCTGTCACTTTCATCAAAGGCACTGCTTCAATCCATTTAGTGAAATACTTCGTAGCTCAGTCAAAATGAACTTATGTCCATTAGAAGATGAAATATTTATCTTACCTATCAAGTCAAGACCCCATTGGGAGAATGGCCATGAACCTACCATAGGATGTAGTTCTTGTACTGGTGCATGGATGAGATTTGAGGCCCATGGAGATGATATTGTTTGCATCTCTTAGCATATGTAAATGAATCTCTCTCCATGGTAGGCCAATAGTATCCCAAGAGAATAAGTTTCTTGGCCAGCATTAAACCACTTGAGTGTGTGCCACAAATACCTGCATGGACTTCATTAAGAACTTTCTCAAATTCTTCTTGTTTGATGCATCTCAGTAGAGTGTTATCTAGACCTCATCTATATAAGATATTAGTAATGATAGTATAGCGGGATGACTTACAGATAAAATTTCTTCTCTGATTGCGGGATAGGTCAGGAGGAAGGATATTCTCCTTTAGGTATCGATAAGTTTGGTTGTATAAGGATTGATCGGTTCCAGATATATGGCAAATCATGTGGATATTTTGGGATTCAATGATAGGATTCAAGATATCTTCCACCAGGAATTCCTAACGTTGTTGATTTTCTTGATTTTGCAAAAGAGATGCTATTGTAGCCATTGCATCTGCTGCTTTGTTCTCATTTCTTGGGTTCTGAGTAAATGTTATTTCTTCAAATTTCTCTTTAAAATTTTTAACCATTTATTTGTAAGGCATGAGCTTGTCATCCTTAGTTTGATAATCATCATTTATTTGGTTTATTATAAGTTGTGAATCACCATAAACATGCAATTCCTTGATGTTTCATTCAATATCCATTTTCAGTCCAATAACCAATGCTTCATATTCTGCAGTATTGTTTGTGCATGGAAACCATAGTCTATATGGTTTTGGAATTGTGTGTCCCTAAGGTGTGATGAACAAAGTTCCAACACCTAATCCATAATGTGTATAGGAGCCATCAAAGTACAACTCCCAAAATTTTGTTCTTATTGTCAGAAAGTCTGCATCAAGAAATTCGATGTGCAACAGTGTGTCATCTTGTAAGGGTGCTTCAGCCAATTGATCAGAAATGACTTGTTATTTGATAGCTTTTCAATCAACATATTCTATATCAAACTCACTTAGTACCATAACCCATTTTTTCAGTCTGCCTGTCAAAGTTGACTTGCTCAACAAATACTTTAGTGGATCTATTTTTGATATTAGTTTCACAGAATGAGTCAACATATAATGTCACAATTTCTGAGTTGCAAATACAATTGATAGGTGTAAAGCGGAAAATCGAACCCTAGGTGTTCTCCCCCACTCCGGGGGTCACTAGGATTGACGGTTTTCACTTAGGAGGGACTTTACATTCAAAAGAGGGGTTGAAACCCACAAGATCCAATCCCACACAATGCAGGATTAGATTCTAAATGAGTTTGAAGGGTTGAGACATCAAGGTTACCCTCTTTTGTAAAGAATGTAGATAGAAAGATTGAACTAGGAATGCATGTAGAAGCAGAAAGATTCGCTTATAAACGGAGATAGGAATATAGGATGACGCTGCGGACCTAGAATTACCAGCAAAATGTCAAGATGATGTTGTTCTGCAAATTCAGGCGAAAGCTGACGGGACGATGGCGCCCGACGTGCACACAGTCCTCCGAAAAATCCGCGAAATGAAGGGGGATCTGTTCGTCTCTGCACAAGGATTCCAGATCTTCAGTTACAGCCGCGTACCTGCAACCTACACACAGAAAAGCGAGGATGATTGGGGGGTTAGGGATTAGGGGTTTGCCTTTAGGTCAAACCCCGGTTTTGGAATTAACCAAGAAATGAGAATGCTGTAAATGTAAATGTTTGTAATGTAAACAAGTACTGATACCTTGTTGTAAGAATGTTTGTATTCTTACATGCGAAGGTGTAATGTATGTTGTATTTTGTATGTTGTAAGTGATATGTGATCTCCTCTTCAATGGTTGAATCCTTGTCTTGAATGCAACACCTAGCCTTGAATGGAGACTTAGAATGATCAATTGCTTGAAGGAATACTTGAATGCTTGAATATCATTTCCGCCTTTTTTCCCATCTACCCTTTTTGAGAGGGGAAATGCAGTTTATATACTTGTCAATTAGGGTTGATAGACTAATTTTTCCGACCTTAGGCCGACCAGGAAACATTATTTTCCAATTTGCAAACTTAAAGACCCGAAGCCCCAAAAGAGACCGGGCCCAAAATAGGGCCAGGGACCAGGGCGCTGGGCACCATGGTCCTGGGGGACCAGGGCGCTGGGCACCATGGTCCTGAAGGACCAGGGTGCTGGGCACCATGGTCCCACCTCCAGGGATAGTAGGGTGCAAGGAGGATCAGGCCAGGGTGCTAAAAAATGCAGTTTTTGATGTCATGAACAAGTTTCGGGGTCTCCATTCAGGTTCAGTGTTGCGTTGCCATCGTGAAGACCCAAATGCAGTCGAAATTGCAAGTGTCGCAATTTTAGGATGCTACATTTAGCCCCCACTTTAGCAGGAGTATAAGCGTACGCCCATACTTCCGATAAAGTACAAGGAAACAACATTGAAAAACTTTCACCACGTCAAGAAGGCAAGATATACCAAGCCACTAGTGGACTAAGGATCTTACGACTTCAATTGACAAAGTAAAAGGGAAGATCACGAGGGAGAACCATGACTGTCAGTAGTAAGGTTCCCTCACTATGAGTCATGCAAGAAAGATATCAAAAATTTCAAGGCAAAGCTAAATTTGTCAAGAAATTTTCAAGTATCTTGAAGAGATATGAACAGGGTGTATGCCCCCCTACATTAAAGCGATCGCACATGCCTCATTGGGGGTGATTGCTTTAAGGTAGTGATACATATAGGAAATGAGAAGGAAAGGAGCACGTTATCACAAGGATTTAGCCCCCAAGTGTGAGATAAGCCCAAGGATAATAGACACAAAACACAAAGCACGAGGTGACTTCGCTTTCCTTGGGGTCAGTATGCTGTATGATAATTCATGTATATCATATGTATGTATGCATAATTGTTCTTCATTCCCCAATCAAGGAAGGTCACCTAGAAGAAGGGAACACATGTGTCTTTTGAGTCAACATGAGAGAGACCAAAAGAGGTCGCAATGCTTTGCATCGTCCTCAAGTAGACAACACTAAGGACAACAAATAGAAGAATGAGAATAACACATAGAAGAAGTAACAAAAGAGAGGAGGAAAGAGTCTGCTATGCTAATGAAACTAGTCTAGCACGTCATCTACCCCCCGATCTTGCTGATCAATGTTTCGGGAAGGTAGGGAACACGCTAGAGGATGAACATCTAACACAGCAGATGGAGCTATCACAAGATCCAAACAAGGGCTATGTTCATGTTCCAAGCCACGTTGTTCTTGTCTAGGAGCTAGGATAAGTGCTTTAGAAAATTCGTTAGATAAATGGTTATCAACATCAACAGATTCATATTCACTATCAGAATGAAGAGAAGTAACATTTTCATCATGAATAACATTTTCATCTATATCATCATCAAGATTTATAAAAATAGGATCTTTAACTCGCACAGGATCAAGACCATCATGCATCTTATGTTTAGGAGATTTTGGCTCAATTTCTGGTTGAGGAGAAAATGGAATAATGCTAGCTGAAGGTGTTTTTGGAGATTGCAATGTTTGAGAAGCAACTGCCTGAGCTCTAAGACTACGCTTTCATTGGCGTTCACATGCAGAACGATTTCATCTAGTCTTAGTAGGAAGTTGAGAAGATTGAGGAGGAGGAATGTTCTCATCCTTATCACTTGGGTGTTTAGGTTGTGGTCTCTTAGGCTAAATAATAGGAGAAGAGGAAGGTCTCTTCTCTCCATAAGAGGAAGGAGAAGGAACTGCTCCGTATAAAGGAGGAATATTTGGTTTAGGAAGGAGACCAAGTCCATCATGACGAGGAGGTATAGGTCTGCTTTTAGAAAGTTTATTAGGCATAGACATAGTCACATCCATAGGGATGGGTTGGGAATCTTCTTGAGGAAAGACATTAGTTTTATCTTTCAAAGGAAGAACTTCCTTCTCAAGAATGATAGGAATATCAAGTTTGGGTGTTCTAGGTTCACTTAGAGATAGGATCATATCTTTTTTCCACTTTTGATAAGATTTGAAAAGATGATCACTTCGCGGTGGAAGAGATTGGAATTGTTTAGGCCAAAAATAATCAATAGGAACGCTAGAAGTTCTTTCAGCTGGTTTAAAGAGACTATGATTGACAGTAACAACTTCACCATTATGGGGAAATTTCAAACACTTATGAATAGGAGAAGCAATAGCTTTCATGGAAGATAGCCAAGGATAGCCTAGCTTCACAAGGAAATTGTACGGACGATGGAATAATAGCAAAGTTCACATCAAGGGATTTGTTATGGACCTCAATAGGTAATGTAATAGAACCAATTGTAGGAGAAGAAAATGCATCAAATAATTTCACAACCACATTTGTTTCGTCATAGATCACTTGATTCAATTGCAAAGCAAAAAGAAATTCTTCAGTAATGATATTAACCATACAAGAAGGATCAATAAGCACTCCACGGCAAGGTGTATTCTTGACTTTTGCAACTATATATAAAGGACCATCAGGTGCCCTGATAGTTTCACTAGAATCAAATGTGATGGACGGTTCTTTAGGGATTTTCTGCTGCTCTACAAAGTTAATCACATTCGAAGTCATAGACACAAGATCATCAGGTGAGATAGAGGAATCATTAGTATCGACCGCATTAGAGGTATGAGAGGGTAATAGATCAGTAAAAATCTGAAGATTTTGGTTAGGAGGAGCTACAGATGTATTGCCTTTATCATTCACACCAGAAACAGAGATAGTATTATTATCAATCAAATCTTGAATTTTACCCTTTAAAGCAAAACATTTTTCAGTATCATGCCCAGGTTGACGATGAAATTGACAAAAAGATTTGTTATCAAAATAGGGTGAATTAATCTTTGTAGGATCTATTTGCCTTATAGGACGAAGAGTAAGCACATTTTGTTCCAATAACTTATTCATAATACTATGCAATGATTCATTCAAAGGAGTAAACTTTCTTTCTTTCTTGAAAAACTTAGAAATAGGAGGCACACCTGATGCTGCATTCACATTGTTGTTGATGATGTTTTCATTGAATTTAATGGACTCTCTGTTCGGTTTAAACTTCCCAAATGGCTTTTGACTACTATCACCCTTATCACTCGGAGCCATAGGATTTGCTTGTTCCATTTGACTCACAGTCAATTGATAATTGTGAAGAGTTGCACACAACTGTTGGAAAGAAGTAAACTCAAAAAATAGAAGTTTTTCTCTAATATCTTTTTGTAAATTAGAAATAAAGATTCTTTGAATATCATTGTTAGGCACTGGAAAAGAAATTTGAGCATACAAATGCTTATATCTACCAATGAAATCAGTCACTTTTTCTTTAACACCTTGTTTACAATGCATTAAATCAGTCAAAGTAACTTTAGGACTTATATTGTTTTGAAATTGTTGAATAAAAGCATTTGCAAGTTGTTCAAAAGAAGTAATAGAATAGGAAGGCAACGAGCAATACCATTGTAGGGCTTTGTCTCTTAATGTTCTAGTAAATAGTTTTGCAAGCAACCTTTGGTCATAAGCAAAATCAGTACATATTGTTTGAAAAGTCTTAACATGTGTTAGAGGATCACCCTTACCATTATAAAGCTCCAAATGCGGAATTTCAACATGTTTAGGGGGAATAGCTCGAACAATGTCAAGAGAAAGTGGGCTCGCAACATCAAATGTGGGCACACTAAACTTAGATTGATTCATAGAGGCAATTTGTTGCTGTAAAGAAGAGACAGTTTGTGCAAGATTGTTAATGGTCGCTTCAGTCGAAGAGTTAGATTGTGATGGAGGTGTTATGTTATTGAAAGAAGGTAGAGAGTAAGGTGGTGGGACACTATGATAGTTAGTCATAGGAGATGATTGGAAAGGAGGAACATTACAAGGAGGAATGGAATGATTAAATGAATTGCCCCCTTGCGCCAGGTTCATTTGCGGAGATGTAATAGGAACACTTATTGAAGGAATGAATGAAGAAGTTGGATTAAATGAAGGAAGAGGGTTAATTGAAGAAGAAGGATTGCCCCCATGACTGTTGATCATAGGAGGAATGTCTTGTATTGAAGTAGTCATTATGTTTGATGTGAAAGTAGGTATACTAGCAATAGAAGTTGTCAAAGGAATAGAATGATTGTCTTGAGTAGGAGGTTGTGTATAACCCAAATTTTAAGCACAACTCTTCATAGGCATCACATTTGAATCCACAATGTGTGCAATACCACGCAAAATATCAATTCCATTCTTATCACTTTGAAGCATACGTTTTAGACCCTCAATTAAGGGAAGAGCTTGACTATCATGGTATTCTTGAGACATCCATTGTCGAAAATCGTCAAATTGGTTATCCAATTTTGAAAGTTGTTCTTCAGAAACCTCATGGAGAGCTTCTTCATCATTAGGAGGATTAGAAGAATTACCCGTGTCCTCGTTAAAAAGGCCATTCAAATTATGTTCCATCTCCTCAGTAATTAAACCTTGGAAAGACTTAATTCTAAGGCTTCATCTAACGGGAATAGTGTGAGTAGGGCTTATTGTTGTAAAACTCATGCACTAAAGAGAGAGAGAAGATTTTGAATCTTAGAGGTAGCAAATTTCAATAAAATCAGCGAATCTCCTAGATTTAAGTTGTTAAGTACAATCAGGACAATCTCCCGAAATTTCGGAAAAAATGTCCGGGACCATGGCGAACAGAGTGCACACGGTCCTCGCAACTTTTTTTGAAATTTTCAGGGATGAAAGTTATGATGATTCTAAAGCTAACCTGAAAAAATTGAGTGATTTTACGATCTGTAGATAGGCCAAATTAAATTTGCAATCTCAAAATTGAACCCTACCAAGATTGTTGAATAATGCAAAATTTGAATTTTGAAAAAGAGAGGAAAACTGAAATTTTGAATTTTATGATTTTATAGGGAATACTAAAAGCAATGCAGGCTTTGAAATTTAAAAATTGACTCAATTTCATGCAAAATTCAATTTTGAAAGTGGAAATCAAGGTTGTTGTAATTAAACATTTAATTTCAAAAGTCACAAATTGCAAAAATTTGAATAAAGCACTGAAATTTCGAATGAATGCCAACACACTTTTCAGATTTAGGACAGTAAGAAACAGAATTTTGACATGAATTTCAGTTTCAACAATGTTTGAATGATTAGAAGCCTTAATCCAAGCAATCCCTATACCAACTTTGACTTTAATTTTGAAAGTGTTAGAATTGATGAAATCAGCCAAAATTCTGGATTTTAGCAGAAAAATACAGTAAGATCTAGCTCCCGAAATTTTGGAAAAAATGTCGAGGACGATGGCGCTAGGGGTGCACACGGTCCTCGCAACTTTTTTCCAAATTTTTAGGGATGAGAGATATTATGATTTTGTTGCGGAATCCAAAGTTACAGCCGATTTGGAAGTGTTTTGATCAGTGAAATTATCAGTCAAAGGTTGAATCAAGAGGGTTTTAAAAATTAGGGTTTTGACACTTAACCACTTAATTTTCAAAATTAAAGCACATATATGATTTGACAATTTGCAGTAGAAGGGTAGATCTGAAACAAGCATTAATAATTAAACATTTTGCAAGCTCAATTATTAAAAAGAAATTTTAGGGTTTTGTGCAATTAACCTCTAAAATTTGCAAAAGATCAAACATGGAAATGTAATTAAGGAAGCAAATTTTCAGATCTAACCATGAATAATCAGAATTAGGATGTTCACGTCAGGTTCACCAAAATGTAAAGCGGAAAATCAAACCCTAGGTGTTCTCCCCCACTCCGGGGGTCACTAGGATTGACGGTTTTCACTTAGGAGGGACTTTACATTCAAAAGAGGGGTTGAAACCCACAAGATCCAATCCCACACAATGTAGGATTGGATTCTAAATGAGTTTCAAGGGTTGAGACATCAAGGATACCCTCTTTTGTAAAGAATGTAGATAGAAAGATTGAACTAGGAATGCATGTAGAAGCAGAAAGATTCGCTTATAAATGGAGATAGGAATATAGGATGAAGCTGCGGACCTAGAATTAGCAATAAAATGTTGACGGGACGATGGCGCCCGGCGTGCACACGGTCCTCCGAAAAATCTGCGAAACGAAGGGGGATCTATTCGTCTCTGCACAAGGATTCCAGATCTTCAGTTACAGCCGCGTACCTGCAACCTACACAAAGAAAAGCGAGGAAGATTGGGGGGTTAGGGATTAGGGGTTTGCCTTTAGGTCAAACCCCGGTTTTGGAATTAACCAAGAAATGAGAATGCTATAAATGTAAATGTTTGTAATGTAAACAAGTATTGATACCTTGTTGTAAGAATGTTTGTATTCTTACATGCGAAGGTGTAATGTATGTTGTATTTTGTATGTTGTAAGTGCTATGTGATCTCCTCTTCAATGGTTGAATCCTTGTCTTGAATGCAACACCTAGCCTTGAATGGAGACTTAGAATGATCAATTGCTTGAAGGAATGCTTGAATGCTTGAATGCTTGAATATCATTTCTGCCTTTTTTCCCATCTGCCCTTTTTGAGAGGGGAAATGTAGTTTATATACTTGTCAATTAGGGTTGATAGACTGATTTTTCCAACCTTAGGCCGACTAGGAAACATTATTTTCCAATTTGCAAACTTAAAGACCCGAAGCCCCAAAAGAGACCGGGCCCAAAATAGGGCCAGGGACCAGGGCACTGGACGCCATGGTCATGGGGGACCAGGGCGCTGGGCGCCATGGTCCTGAAGGACCAGGGCACTGGGCGCCATGGTCCCACCTCCAGGGACTGCAGGGTGCAAGGAGGATCAGGCTAGGGTGCTAAAAAATGCAGTTTTTGATGTCATGAACAAGTTTCAGGGTCTCCATTCAGGTTCAGTGTTGCGTTGCCATTGTGAAGACCCAAATGCAGTCAAAATTGCAAGTGTCGCAATTTTAGGACGCTACAATAGGCATGTCTTCTCAACTTATGTATAGTTCAATTCATAACCTACAAGTGTTCTACTGATGTAATTTACTTCTCTTTCTTTCTCTTCTTCATCATGTTGTGCTAAGAGAGCTCCTAGTGATACATTTGTTGTTGATATGTAAAGTAACAATGATTTCCCTTTGATTGGTGATACAAGTACTAGAGGATTCATTAAATATTCTTTGATTTGCATAAAAACTTCTTCACACTTCTGATTCTATTTGAATGGAACATTCTTGTGTAAAAGATGAGTGAATGGATGACATCTATCTGCTAATTGAGAGACAAATCTTCTAATTGATTGCAATCTCCCTTGTAGAGAACGCAATTGACTTATGTTCCCGGGTGACTCCATTTCCATGATAGCTTTGACCTTTTCTAGATTTACTTCAATTCCACAAGCTGATATAATGTACCCAAGAATTTTTCCAGAGGTTACTCCAAATGCACATTCCTTTGGATTCAATCTTAATTGATATTGTTCAATCATGTCAAAGATCTTGCCCAAGATGTTCAAATGTTATTTCCTTGTATGATATTTTGTAAGTATGTCATCTACATAATCTTCCATAAAGGTATGCATCATATCATGGAAAATTTTCTCATTGCTCTCTGATAAGTTTCTCCTGCATTCTTAAGCCCAAATGGCATAACATTCCAGTAGTAAGTACCCCATGCACAAGTGAATGTTGTCTTTTCTTGATCTTCAGGGGTAATTTTTATTTGTTTGTACCCTGATAATCCATCCATTAATGAAAACATCTCATGTCCTGCTAATAATTCTATAATTATATCAATGTTGGGCAATGGGAAATCATCTTTAGGACATGCCTTGTTCAAATCTTTGAAATTGGTGCAAAATCTTATGCTTTTATCTGGCTTTGACACTAGCACAATGCTTGAGACCTATTCTAGATAGGTAACGGGTCTTATGAAACTCACATCCAATAGTTTCTTTAGCTTCGCTTTTACAAGGAGAGTGATGTGTGGATGCATCTTCCTTAGATTTTCTTTAACTGGTTTTGCTTTTGGATCCACATTGAGATGATGTATGATAAGATCTAGATCAAGTCCTAGCATGTTTGCATAGGACCAAGCAAAATTTATCTATCTTTGTTTGAAGAATTCTGTGTATTCTTTCCTCTCTTCATCTGATAATGATGTAGTGGGATGAAGGACTTTGGGGTCCTTTGATGTACCAATATTTGTTTCTTTTGTTGGCTCTATTAAAATAACACATCTCTCCTAAAAATATGTAGGGAGGGTGTCAAAACTTCCATCTTCTCGTACCTCAAAGAGGTTTTACCATCAGATACGTCCTTTATTTTCCTCTTGATTGATCTAGTGTTGCCATGAAATGGTTTTCAACACTAGGTCTTTTTCCTTGTTTTATTTCAATTTTGTGACTGGAAAGTTTGGCACTCTCCTAACTGCAAGAAGCATTACTTGATTCCATAGTGGAAGATATCTTAGGTGTTATTGGTTCTACAACATTAAGTTATACAACTAAATCTTGATCATTGGAAAAGATATCCAATTCAGGGTTTTTTAAGTTATCCCAATCAATCAGTTCTGGATGAAGCAGGGGTAAGTCATAGTCATCATAATTATTTGGTGTTTCAAGTTTCATGATGTAATATTTATAGTTTGGTGTAGAGTAGGTAATGTCATAGATAAAACTCTCTTGAGGATAGTCTCTCCCAAGTGCTCTCCAATCAGTTCTAACGAAATCAAGATTGGTATATTGTGATTCACAATCAAGTGACTCGGCTTCTGATGTTTGTCTCTCAAATGAATAGATTATATCAACACCTACATCTTTGATACTACAAGTTCCCTCTTGATCAATTTCAATAAATTAATTTGTATCTTGAAGTTGGAATACTTGTGCACATGACATAGATGATTTTTTTTCTATCTTGTCTTCTCTTGAACTCAACTTCTTCTAGACTAATAGTCAATCCCACTTGACTATCTATCAATTCTTCCATTGTTCTTCCATACCTTAATATTGTTGGCTCAAAATTTGATGTAGATCTAATATTTTGTTGATCTTCTGATGATTGATCAATAACTACTTGTGTTTCCTATGGTGTTACTTGTTCTTTTTCATCCTCTTTCTTTTGTTGTCTTTCATATGCCTCTTTCCTCGGAATTCTTATATCTTCTTGTTTTCTTTCTAAATCTATTCTTTGTTTTGTGAAAGATGAGTCTTTATTTGTAATAGCTTCTTGTTCTTCATCATTTTCTTCACTTGATACGTCAGATGATAGATCTACACCCCCTTCATATTCATTTGAATTTGTTTCTAAACCATTGTCTAGAATCACACCACTATATCTAACAGGAATTTTATATGGTGAGAAGAGTTCTTGATGAATACTAAGAGGGGGGAGGTGAATTAGTATACCAAAAAAAACTGTAAAAAAACTCTTAAATAGTTTAGCAGATAACTGGTGCAACAAATTCACTAATAAACCGGTTAAGATAAATGCAAACCAAATAGAAAACAAAGCATTCACCCACAAGAGAACAATCACCATAACACAAGATGTTTGATGTGGAAACCCAAATGGGAATAACCATGGTGAGCATAAACTCACAAGTAACTATCTGTAGAATAGAAACCAGACCAGTTAAGGTCAGACCGATTAAGGTCATACAATGTTCTTCACTAGAACAGATCCTGTTAGGAATCTAGATCTCTGTTAGGAGTTAAGTCTTGTTAAAGACTACCTTGTTAGAGGATTTCAGATCCATAGTTGTGAACCACCTTGTTAGAGGATTTACTAAGGCATTGTTGGGCCTACCTAGTTAAGGGTTTTAGACTTGTTGAAGATGTGAGTAATCAACAAGTGAGTGATCTAGCTAATAGCACAGTCTACTTAATTAGATCCTTGACAGCTCATTGTTAATGCATTTCAGCTTTACTTGAGTCTTCAATATCTTCACACTCTAACTCTTCACATAGACCTAATCTACTACAATGATCGCACATAACCTTTTCAATCACACATCTTTCTCACATATCTCTATCATACAAACCCTAGACATGATGTCCTTATAAAGGAAATTGATTTCATGTCGGTCCAATAGAATTAGACTACAAGTTCCTAGGTTTAGTGCATCTAGACACATTTGGTAACACGACACAAAATCCCTGCCAAAGTGTCGGTGGATGATAACTCATCACACATTACAAAAATACTAGTTAATACAATATACTGATTACCGGTTTGTCAAAAATGAAGACTGGTAGATCACAGTATTCCGATCAAAAGTTAACTACCGCTTGGGTCCTTCGTACTGCTTGTGATTCTCAAACCACTTGGGGTCTCCATACCGCTTGAGCTCTTTAGTCAATCTATGACCGGTAAACATCTTCTGCAAAATATCGATAGTCTAAAGACTATACTCTCAATAATATATATAATACTAGTTGGAACAATTACCGGTTGAGTCATAACTCATGCATCAAGAAAGTGTGTATCCATCACCAAGAAAGTGTGTGTCCATCAATGACAATCAAAACATCATTAAAATGCCAACAATCACCCCCTTTGGCATTGATGGCAACACTGAGGAAAATTTTGACATCTAAGTGTTTTTACAATAAAAATGCCATAATAAAAAATTACTCCCCTTAAGCATATACACTATCCCTTTTGCAGAAATTACAATGTACACTACTTCCCAAAATGGTAACATGAAAGTATACATGAAATGGTAACATTCACCAAAATTTTAATGTACACTACTCCCCCTTTGCCAGAAATGGCAAAGTAATGTAGAATAACCCCTGTTTCCTTCTATATAAAAATAGTAAATGTTCATGACAATAAGGAATGAAATTTATCAAAAACAGATTTAAAGTCCCACATAAAAGTTTTCATGGCCAATATCCATGACTCAAGTAATGAGGTAGCAACCTCACTTTCAGTCTTCATCTAGAGTGCTAGTTCTTCCATTGCATCAATGGTACTCATCTCTTGAGTTACTGTGATAGCTTACAAGTTGAGAAAACATTTATGAAGAATCTGCAATCTTGGCAATAAGAGCAGTTGAAGCTCCTACAAATATTTAGTTTGGTTGTTGATCTCTGAGTCCATCTTGGTAGTCTGAAGCTGATAATGATGAACCATTTGCCCATATGTAGTGATTGAATCATATGGCATCTTGAAGGTGTTGATATATGCCTGGAACTCCGTTTGGAGTTCATCTTTCTATTTAAGCACATCGTCACAAAATAGATGGGGTTGGCAGATTTTACTCAAAAGTAATTTTCCCTCATCCATAGCAACACTGATATCCTTCTGTTGTTTCAGTAGTTGTGTCAAGAACTCATTCATTTTCTTGACCAAGGCAGTGTTGAGTGCCTTTTCATGATTCTTCTTAGTAGTGACTTCAACAACATCTTCCAAGCATTGTACCTGGTCCTCCACTATGGTACACAAAATTTTAATATTGGATAGAGAGGAATCGGTACTAGGGAGGTTGGTACCAGGAATTAGACTGGTAAGGGTGTCAACCGCAGTTTGTATGACATCTTGTTCTTTCTTCCTCCGCAATGCTTCTAGTCTCTCCTCTACAAGTTTTATGCTTTGAAGAAGCTCAAACTCATCTACTGATTGAAGATCAATAGGACTGGTGGTGTCAACCTATTTGGTTTGATCACCAGTTGCCTTGGGAATCTCCACTTGTTTGTTCTTCTCTGCTTCCTTC
Organism: Cryptomeria japonica; assembly: GCF_030272615.1. NCBI lineage: Eukaryota > Viridiplantae > Streptophyta > Pinopsida > Cupressales > Cupressaceae > Cryptomeria > Cryptomeria japonica. The sequence continues at coordinate 65,054,524 of NC_081412.1, forward strand.
TCCTCTTCTTCTTTTTTCTTTTCCTCTTCTTTCCTCTTTTTCTCCTCTTTCTCTTTCTTCATTTCTTCTTTCTTCTTGTCCTCTTCCTACTTTTTCTTCTCTTCCTCCTTCTTCCTTTATTCTTCCTTCCTCTTGTCTTCTTCTTTCTTCTCCTCTTCTTCTTTCCTCTTCTCCTCTTCTTTTCTCTTCTCTTCTTCTTTCCTTTTCTCCTCTTCTTTCCTCTTCTCCTCTTCTTTCCTCTTCTCTTCTTATTTCCTCTTATTTTCCTCTGTTCTCTTGTTTTCTTCCTGTCTTTCTTTTTCTTCTTGCTCTTTCTCCATTTGTTCTTTGTCCTGTTTCTCTTTCTTATCTTCTTCCTTATCAGGAGTGACATCTTCATTATCTAAGGCATCAACATCAATAGTGTCAATTTGCTCTGTCTCTCTTTCACCTTCACTATCAAATACTTCATCCAGTTTACCTGATGATAGGTCAGGTTCTTATTCAACCTTCTTATTGGCTTCAGATACTTGGTGTAATCTGACAACAGCTTTGACATGTATATGAGTATCCTTTTCCACCTCAAAAGTTTTACCTTCTAGTAGCCCGAGTCTTCTCCTTCTCATGAAGAAGATGCCTTTGTTCTTATCCATTATCTCAAATAATTTTGAATTAGAAGTATCAGGAAATATTGTGCAAAAATTTTCTCTCTGATCTCCTGTTCTCTTTCAATGGCAATGTGCCATTTGTTATCTAAAGAATTGTACAAAGAATCTGTTGTAATTGATCTGATCTCTAATGGTGACCGGTCATTAACACATAAATATTTGATGACTTCCTGCTCTACTTCTTCTTTCTCACTATCAGTAAAATCATCAAAATACTCCTTTAAATCATCAAGCAATTTCCTCTTAATATTCTTTAGAGTCCTCTAACAATGTGTCATTGGATTATAAGTGGAAATATCTATATTTACCAGTGCTGAAGTTGCAGGAACATTACTAGTAGATTTTGCCTTCTTTCTTGATTGCCTTGTCTTCTTTGGTTGAATTTCCAGTTCAGTGTCCTTTGACTCTGGTGAGTTGGTTTTGGTTTTTCGCTTCCTCTAAAATACCTTTGCAAGAATAACCTCAGGTTCCTTCTTAGCTAATCACTGCTTGGTCACTTTTAGATTGGCAGAGGTAACCGGTGCAGATAGTGATAGCACTACTTTGTCCTTTTTCTATTTTGGTTCTTCAACTGGTGTGACCCTCTCCAAGTAGGTATCGATTCTATTTTTCTTAGCATCCAGTGGTGAGGCAAGTAGGGTATAAGCGTACCTGATCAATAGGTCATTCACCACTTCATAACCCATAGGCTCAACTATGTCCTTTCTCGATTCCACCACTTCCATTATGCATTCATCTACCTTTATTGTGAAGCAGATGCCATCTTTATATTCCTTCACAATATCATTAGATATCCTCATTCTCTAGTTCATTTTCTGCTTGAATTCATTGAAATATTTGTTTAGAACCTCAGGATATCCAATTCCTACTACTTGTAGACTTTCCTTGATTTGTCTAGAGACCGATAGGTCAACAGACCATTGCACATCACCTACTCTAGGGAAATAACCTTGAAAGTAGAAAAATAAACCAACCAGAAGTTGTCCAAACCTGAACCTTAGAGCATTGTCCTGTTTGATGGAATTTAGGTTCAGTAGCAATTGCTTTTGTAGACAGGTACATAGGTCAAATGTAGTGTCCTCCTTAATCATTCTGTAAGTGGCATTCACTGCAGTAGTAGGAACAAAATTCATTCTACTGGCATAGAATATACAGTAACCAATCACCATGCAAGCATATTTCACCAGATCATCTTTCATGGTGTTGATGGTCATCGCCCTTTGGTCACCCACAGAACCGGTGAGTTTTGTCATTTCAGTTTTGGTAACCTTCCTTAGAGCTGGTACCTCTCCAATGTTGCAGAAACTGGTGACAGCATGAATTGCCTCCAGGGTGATATCATGCATCCGCTCGAGATGCATCTTATCACCATGTACTCTGCTAAGGATGATGCGGATATGTTCTTCTGTGAACTCTTCCAGAAAATATACCGCATTGTGCAGTTTCATCTTCTCAAGGACACTGTACTCAAGTTTGATCTTCTTATCATTCCCACAAAACAGACTTAGATGGGAATGAATCACTAGGGATCCTAGGTCTTCCAATTTACAGTAAATATAACCTGAAATATCTCCATCAACAATACCTCCGGTGGGTATTTGAGATAGGGCATTGTATTTCATTTTCTTTTGAAGGAATTTAGTTGAATCTATAGGTGCACTAGAACTAGAGTGTGATGCAGAAGCCACGATAAGAAATAAATTTGAGAAATACCTTCACAATCTAAAATTTAGGGTTTGCCAATGTCACCCACAATACACCACTTCAGTTGCTAGATTGCTGCTTAGTGTTCTTCATTGATAGATTGAAAAAGATCTCTGGATTCCTCTACAAGTTTTTTGAATTCACTTTGAATTGCTAGACGAATCGCTCTTTGTCGCTCTGCACTTGAAAATTCTTATCTTGAAAACTAATAAGAGAAAATGATGATGAAAATCCCTTTTAAACAACTCTCACCTACCATAATAAATGCATCACCACTAGGGCACAAACCCTAATTTTTCCTTTTACCACTTCAAGTCTTATGTCATTGATAGGTAACATATATCGGTTAAGGTCTTTACCGATATAAACTGGGGGTTTGAAATATTTGAGCGATATGTTCCCCCTAAGCTTTTCTAAAGCTCAGTTTGCCAGTTCAGAGACTTCTACACTAGGTGTAGAAACTGATTCATCCTGTGACACTTCTTCTGGTTTCTTTTTCCAAGTTTTATTCATTTCCGTTTGAATGGTTTCAACATCAATCTTCCCTTCTGGAGTGATCGGTATATCATCCGATAGGTTCTTTCGTAGTTTGCAAGTTCTGGCAGTGTGTCCTAGTTTGTTGCAATGATAGCATACCATTCCAGGTGTTCTCCATGTTCCATTATAAATACTTCCATTCTTCCTTCTGCATGTTGCAGTAGTGTGACCGCTACCATGATAGATCAAACAAGTTTCTCTCCAACCAGTTGCCACTTGATAGCCACCTGACCGATGGTCATAGTTATTGTACCAGTTGGGATTCCGGTTCACAGAGGGTTCCAGGATAACTCCTTGAGTCCTTGGAGGATATCTCCCAGTGTTGTGAAAAACTGACCTGCATTCAAATGCTCTATGCCCAAACTTGTTGCATGCATAACAATTTCCATTGAATATATTGGATATAGGCATATTGTTTAGAAAATAATGAAAATTGTTGTAGGCCTTGCTTCTACACACATTAGCAGTATGTCCTTCTTTGAGACAATTAAAGAAAACAGGTTTAAATTTTTTCTTACCTTTATCCTTGGATGTTGGTTGCTTCTTTGATGCTTCCGCTTTTGTTCTAAAGGTCTCACCTTCCTCATACCCAGAGAAACCAAGTCCAGTGGTATTCTTTACTAGTTTTGTCGATTTCAACTTTTGCTCTAGCTTAGCAGTACTCTAATTGAATTTGGCAAGTATCTCCTTTGACTCAGTAAGTTCCTTGGAAATAGCAGCATTGGATTCCATCAAGGTTGCATTCTCAGAAATAGCCATGTTTAGTTCACCTTTCAATTCTTCTTTTTCCACTTTACTCTCTTGGAGATGAGCGATAAGGGTACTAATTTCTTGCTTCAGCTTGGAGATCTCATGATCTTTGTCTTTTACCAGATCTTCAGCTTTCCTTCTGTTCTTAAGCTCTTGACACATTCTGATAGTTAGTCCTTCCAACTCCCTTCTCAGGTTGGCATTAGATTCATTCAATTTTTCAACTTCAACTAGGGCATCCATGTCTTCTTCATGAGAAGAGTTATTTTCAGTAAGTTCCATCAATTTCTTGGCATGCTCTCTTCTTTTGGCCAAAGAGGCTTTATACTTGACTTTGAGTTCATCATAGGCTCTCTCAATCTAAGTGAGATGATGAGTAATTTCCCTCACACTGTATTCCCCCATATCTCCTTCCAAGTGATTAGACTTATAGAAAGGTTGGCTCTGATACCAATTGATGAATACTAAAAGGGGGGGTGAATTAGTATGCCAAAAATTACTGTAAACATACTCTTACATAGTTTAGTAGATAACCGGCGCAACCGATTCACTAATAAACCAGTTAAGATAAATGCAAACCAAATAGCAAACAAAGAATTCACCCACATGAGCACAATCACCATAACACAAGATGTTTGACATGGAAAACCAAATGGGAAAAACCACGGTGAGAAGAAACTCACAAGTAAATATCTGCAGAATAGAAACCAGACCGGTTAAGGTCATACATTGTTCTTCACCAGAACAGATCCTGTTAGGAATCTAGATCTCTGTTAGGAGATAAGTCTTGTTAAAGACTACCTTGTTAGAGGATTTTAGATCCACAGTTGTGAACCACCTTGTTAGAGGATTTACAAAGGCTTTGTTGGGCCTACCCGGTTAAGGGTTTCAGACTTGTCGAAGATGTGAGTAATCAACAAGTGACTGGTCTAGCTAATAGCACAGTCTCCTTAATTAGATCCTTGACAGCTCATTCTTAATGCATTTCAACATTACTTCAGTCTTCAATATCTCCACACTCTAACTCTTCACACATACCTAATATGCTACAATGATCGCACATAACCTTTTCAATCACACTTCTCTCTCACATATCTCTATCATATAAACTCTAGACATGATTTCCTTATAAAGGAAACAGATTTCATGTCAGTCCAATAGAATTAGACTACAAGTTCCTAGGTTCAGTGCATCTAGACACATTTGGTAACATGGCACAAAATCACTGCCAAAGTGTTGGTGGATGATAACTCATCACACATTACAGAAATATCAGTTGGTAACTCATCACAAAGTAATACCGGTTAATACAATATACCGATTACCGGTTTGTCAAAAATGAAGACTGGTAGATCATAGTATTCTGATCAAAATTTAACTACCGTTTGGGTCCTTCATATTGCTTGTGATCCTCGAATTGCTTGGGGTCTCCATACCGCTTGAGCTCTTCAGGCAATCTATGACCAGTAAACATCTTTTGCAAAATACTGATAGTCTAAAGACTATACTCTCAATAATACATAATACCAGTTCGAACAATTACCAGTTGAGTCATAACTCATACATCAAGAAAGTGTGTGTCCATCATCAAGAAAGTGTGTGTCCATCAATGACAATAAAAACATCATCAAAATGCCAATAGTTCTCTGATTTTGGCCATCTATTCTTTCACTATTTTTGGAATATCTTGATCAGGTTCCATGCTTGTTTGTATTCCTTGAACTTGTTTGCAAGATTCTTCTTCTCTTTTGATTGCAAGTTCTTCCTATTGTTTCTCATATTCTTGTTGTTTATGTTTGTTAGCTACTATTTATGTTGCTTGGTGTAGCCTTTCTTGCTATGGTTCTTATTTAGGCACTGATTTATTTCTCCACCTTGGACGTTGATAATTATGTTGTTTTTCCTTTGATTTAGGATATTCAAGCCTTGATTTATCTTCTTTAGATTGTATGTGAGGACAAATAGATTCTGAAATGCCTTCTTGTCATTTGCCAATTTGTCCTTTTCCTTCATATCCCATTTTTTGCATGATCTTATAACCATTTCCATATTGTTCTATGGGACCATTAACTTATGCAGTTGTTGGTATAGTTTCATTTTCATCTCTGTACAACCAACCACGAATATCTTTATCTTTGGTTTCTTCTACAAGTGTTCCAGCTCTAACAAATACTCCATCAAACATTTCAACATATTTCTTTGAGATCCATGGTTGAACATTTGTAGGCTTTCCATATGATTTAGGTGAAAGTGGCAAGCTATGCAAAGAACACTTTCCCATTCCTTCATCATTTAGTTTGAGCTTTTTCTCAAAGGTTTCCCATAATTTTTCTTGAATCTCTTTGGTGGGATAGACTGATTCTTTGTTATGTGGAACTCTTGCATCTTATATTGGTTTCAGATTATTGCAATACTGACTGGAGTCTCTGACTATCGTGACTTCTTTTCCATTATGAGGAAACTTAACACATTGATGCTATGTAGAAGGAACTGCTTGCATGTCATGAATCCATAGTCTTCCCATAAGAATATTATAAGATAAACTCAAGTCCATAACTTGGCACAATGTATCTCTTTCCACAGACCCTATTTTGATTGGTAACCATAGTCCCTTTAGAAGAATATTCTTCCTCATCATACACCTTGATATTTATTTTCTTCTTTGGATCTAGTGCACTTTTTGAATATCCCAAAGCCTTTATTAAACTTAATGCACAAATGTTTAAGCCAGATCCACCATCTATGAGTACGCGTTTGACACGGGTTTTATGAATGGTGACTTCAACATGTAAGGGAGTATTGTGAAGGTGTTGCAAGGATGCGTCACCATTTTTAGAAAAGGATAAGCAATGAGGGGCTATGAGGTGTCCCACCATGTTTTGGAATTGATCCACATCCAGGTCTTTTGAGATTGTCATTTTTGTTAGAGCTTTCTCCAATATTTCCTTATGCATAGGTGAAACTTTTAGGAGCTCCAAAATTGATATTTGAGTGGGTATCTTTTGCAATTTTTCCATGAAGTTGTATTATCTTGAAGTGAATGTTGATTCATTTGTTATACCTGAAAATGTATCCTTCACTTTGCTTCTTGTAATAACATTTATTGGTTCTAAAGGTGTGTTGTCTTTAACAATGATGACATTTACCACATCATCATATGTGTAAGTGTAGTTTACTTTAGCTTTGCCTTTGTCATCTTTTGATTTAGATTGTTTACCCTTTTCATAGTTTGGAAGTGGAGTTTTAAATGCTAGATGTGACTCATTCATCTTATGACCATCCACTATAATAGTTCCATTATCGATTAAATATTGAATAAGGTGCTTCAATCTTTGACAATCATTGGTTTGGTGTCCTTTTTTTCGATGATAATTGCAAAAATGATTGTCATTCCACCAATTAGGTTTGACTTGAGGTTCATAATTTCTTTCTTCTAGTAAAGTAATCAATTTATTTGCAAGAAGAGTTTTCAAAGCCGATTCCAAGGGTTCCCCAATGTTTGTGAATTTCCTGTGAGGATTCAAGAAGAAAGACTTGGATTTACTATTCTCTTGATTGTTGTTGTTTGGTACTTGACTTGATAAGTTGAAGATTGGTTGTTGTTTGGTAACATTGATGTCGTCATTCCTATTCTTTGACCAATATTTAGGTTTGTCATTGTTATTGTTGTCATTGTTGTGATTGTTGTTGTTGTAGGAATTGTTGTAAAATTTTAACTCTCCTTTCTTTACCATTGCATCTTCTATCTTTAGACCATTGTCAATCATCTTAGAAAAAGGAGGATATTGCATTTTAAGATGGTAACTCATTTCACTGATAAAGTTGTCAATGAATATGTCTATTTTCTCTTGATCAGGTACATCTCTTGGATATCTATTGAACATTCATTTCCATTGTTGTAAAAAGACCATGAAAGGTTCACCATTCTTTTGCTTGACATTACATAAATCTAGCATTGTTATCTCATTTCTTATGTTGTAGGAGTATTGTGAGATAAATATGTTCACAAGTTCTTCAAAAGATTTAATTCCAAATGGTAGTCTTGAGAACCATTCCATTGATTGTCCACTTAAGTTTCTAGGGACTAGATGCATTAGGTAAATTTCATCATGTGCAAATTCCATACTCATAGTACGAAATTCCCTAATGTGATCTTGAGGATCAGATTTCCCATCGTATTTATCATTTTTAGGGATTTCACAATGTTGTGGGAATGGTATCATGTTTAAACTTTTTTCAAAAGGATATGGGTAGATATACTCTAAAGAATATTTCTTGAAACTCATTCCATTTTGCATATCCTGCATTTGTTGAGTGAGAGTTAACAAAGGATTATCAATATGGGTTCTCCTTGTATCTTCATAAGTTCTTCTATCACCATGCTCTCTTCTTGTATCATGATGGTTTTTTCTTGTTTTATCTCCTCTTGTTTCCTCATTATTTACTCAATTTACATCCTCATTATTTGGATCATCGGTGTTTTGATTGTTACATGTCTCTGCATCTTGTTTCAAACTTTCTATGTTAAAGTCTTGTGGCAATTTAGCTCCTGATTTTGCCAACATTAGAAGGCATTTTTCCTTTTGTTTCTCTAATAACTTTTCCATTAGTTTTTCAAATTTATCATCTTGTTCAAGGTCTCTAATGGTGTTATTGATTGCCTCTTCATCAACATCTGTGTGTCCAAATTAATGAAACATTTGATTTTCTTCTTCCATTTGTTTTTATTGTTTTCTGAATTGCTCGTGTTGAGCTCTAGTCCAAACTGGCATATGATTGATTTGAAAACTTCCCAAGTTAAGACCTTCTAAATGCAACTCAATAAGTGATAATTGGTCTAGAAAGATAAGCTTTGTTGATTTTACCACTATTATTAGTGTGTTGTGATAAAGCATCTTGTTGTTGAAAGGCACATCTTTGCAAAAGTTCATCAAATTCTATTTTGTAACCACGTAAATAGTGACAAAAATGGTGTGGGAATGTCCTATGTTTTAACAAGATTTTGTGATTGATATACAAGAATCTTATCCTCTTTAGCGTTGACATATAACTAGGTTTTATTTTCTTAAGGCAATATTTAAAAGTTATATAAGCATATGATGGTTTACAAGTTTGTTTGATTCCAATGTGAGTGCAATCTTTATTTTGATATAACTTAGGTTCAAATAGGAACTATATATCCAAGATAATGAACAAAGGTTGATATGATCAAGTATTGTGATAAAGGATTTGATATATCCTGATGAGAAACTAATAATGATGTTGATTTTTGAAACTTGAGATGGTTGAATCACTAACTTGTTGAATGTTTTGTGCTTATGAAAACCTTTGGAAATAGTCTGTTGGATTGGTAACCTGATTATCTGACTAGTTTGAAGACCTGTGATAATTTTTTACTCAATTCAGGCTAATGATTTTTCAAATTTTTGACCATTTTTAAGAATATTTTGGTAGACACAAAAGACACAATGTTTTAAAAAAACAAAATGCACAAGCAAGCACAAATCTTATGGTAGGCTGAGACAATAATTGTTGAATCTCACATGGGGTTTCCCCCGAGGCTACGCTATTCAGAGTGGATATTTAGGTGCTTGATCCCACTAGCTTCACCCTCAGCACTCACTTCTCTGGGGCATCCAAGCACTAGTTTCCATAAAAACTCCCCATGGAAAACTTCATATCTATACTAAGAATCATATGTGTGTGAGCCACTTCAGAGGTCTGACCTCCTGCACCAACAACTAGAAATATTTTTGCAACTAAATACAAATGGTTTTTAGTAAGGGTTTTTGGTCATGTGGCCATACATGCGACACTTTACACTCTGTAAATACATAAGGTTCTCAGCCTATAGAGGTTACATTCCATAGGGTTTATGGGGAAACATAGTGTCAGTATGAACTAATCAACACATGTTGTCTATGACTTTCATCATAGACACACTTTATTTAGAGTGGATCGGAAGGACTCGGTATTATCCTGTTTCCACTTGGGTTATTCCCCTCTCATTGGCCCCCTCAAGGCAGCTCAGGAAGGTAGGCCCTCTAAAGGTTACACATGAAGGAAATAGGTCTGGTTTTCTAATCACCATATGAGGGTGAGAGCATACTTGTCTACTACTTCAAAAAGCATAGAAGACAGGTTTATTTTAAGCCTTCTAAAATCTATGTGCAGCTACTTTAAAGAAGACACTCAAATGCAAGTTGCATGTTGTTCATTATCCTCCTAGTTAACCTAGATGAAACAAGAATGATCTTTTACTTTAAAAAAACCCTTAATTTAGCTAAGTGATGAAATGCATGAATTTTACTCAAATCAACCCCGCATAAAAATAAGTTAGTAATTTTTCAAAAATTTGGTCTTGGGTAGTCAAACTTGCAAAAGTATGTTAGCTGACAAATTGTGAAAATTTACCTTTGTAGATTATATGTTTGACAGAGCATTTGTTTGACAGGGCAGAGAATATGTTACACAAGGTAGAGCATATATTCGACAGGGTAGAGCACATGCCCGAATGAATAAAAAAAGTGCGACCTTGAAAACAAAAGTGCTAACCTATGCTACAAAAGCGTTAACTTGTGTTACAAAAGTGCTAACCTGCATTACAAAAGCGCTAACCTACATTTCAAAAGTGCTAACCCATGTTTCAAAAGTGCTAACCTGTGCTTCAAAAGCGCTAACCTGTGTTACAAATGCACTAACCTATTAGATGAATGCACTACCAAATTTTGCATAGGCGTGAAACTAGATGACATATGCGTTAAATTGTTTTTTACAAGAATTAGACAGGATATTAGAAGGATATGTGCAAGGCCTTAGCCCCACAGTGGGTGCCAAAAATGTTGAGGTTAAAGTTGAACTCCAAAGAAATGTCCTGAAACTTATTAGTCCATCATAAAATATAAAAAGAAAAGCTACAGGAAACTTAACTTCAACCAACGAAGTAACATTAAGTAAATGAAATAAACAAGATTATACCTTTCATGATTTACACCTCATTGTGTCCTAACTCCAATGTTCCTGGTTGTAGATGATTTGCTCTCAGACAAGCACTAGTAGCTTCCAAGATGGCATATGAATAATTGATTGATAGTTAACTGATACTATGATATTCATATGCAAATGATTTAAGCTAACATGATATTAAGCTATGATAATAATTCTAAAATTGCTAATTGCTTCAAACTTAAACTCACGGATGCAAGATGAAAACTCCTAGAATGAATATATGATTAGTTATTAGTTTCAAAATGGCTTAGGAGATCACTTTTTATAGATTTTTGAGTGCATGAGCTTAGGTGGTAGAGATCAATGGTCATGATTGAATCTTGCAAATTGGATGGCTATGAGCAAGAAGTTGAAGGTTAAGAGAAAGAGGGAAGTAGAAGACATGTGTCACTCATCTCACCTTGACTGAGTTGAAGACTTGAGAGGATATAGGATAGCTGGAGAAGATGTAGGAATGAGAGGATAAGTGGACTCAAGTGCTTCTAAGATAGAGGGATGTTGGAGAGAATATAGAAGAAAGTTAGGAAATATGTGTATGTACACAATATTTCATTTATTTTGGAAGTTGGAGATAACTAGCTAATAAATGATTTTATTTTATTTTATTTTGTTGAATTAATTTAGCCACATGATGGATGAGTTGGCAAAGAAGAAGTGATGTGGAGAATGAAAGGTGAGCTGGAAAAGGGATTAAATAATTAAGAAATTATTTAATTAATAAGACTATAGGATAGTAGATAGAGGAATAATTAAATATTAGATATTTAATTAATTGATTAGAAGAAAAGGATATAACGAATTAATTAATAAAACGTTTCAATTAAATTAATTAATAGAAGGACATGAAATGAATTAAATAAATTAATCTTTTTCAAATTAACTATTTAATAGAAGAAGAATTATCAAATAAATATTAATTAATTAATAAAATGTTTCAATTAAATTAATTCATAGGACATGAAATGAATTAAATAAATTAATCTTTTCAAATTAACTATTTAATAGAAGAATAATTATTAAATAAATATAAAATATTTATTTAATTGCTCATAGCCAATTTTATGTGTATACAAAGATTAATATTTATGTGCATTTTAATCTAAAATTAAGTAAATTGTGACATTTATTTAATTGGGGTGGGAAGGATATGAAATATCAATTAAATGAGATTTAGTTAATGTAGAGGAGTGAATATTTATTAAATAATGAGAGATTATTCAATTAAGTGTGAGATGAAGGGATATTCATTAGATATTAAATATTATTTAATGAATAAGGAAGCAAAAGATTAGATAATATAGCGAGAGATTAGAGGAAGAGTAGAAAATTGACAAAGTGTCAAATTAGGTATTTATAGTTTGAATTGTATTAAAACAAAATATTAAACAATGACCTCTACTCTCAATAAACTGTAACCATACTTGTACCTCTCACACTCTAAATAGATAATGGATATTGAGAACGAGTTATTATGTTATTAGGTGGATATTAAATTTTATTCCAAACAATTTGGAATGGATTTTCATCATTAAACATATATTATGTTTCTAATAAAAAAATTGAAAATTTTTAAAAGTCAAATTTATTTGTGAATCATTAGATTAAAATTGTGAATAATTTTATGTTGTACAAGTACAATCATAGACCATGCAATGTAATGCTCTAGGTAATTAAATATCCTTAATGAGATCAATAGATATTGTTTCAAGGTAAATGCATCACAATTTTATTGTGTTCATTGTGATTATACCTATTAGGGTTGAACTTGACTTCAAATTTGATTAGTACTAGGCACTAGTGATAACTTTAAGAAACCTCACCCTAAAAAATGATATAAAATATTGACGAATATTTATTTATTTTGGATAAAATAATTTTTATTGGAGAATCTTTTATTTTTTAAAAGAAAAATATTAGTTTTATTGGTGATTTTTTTACATCAATTTTTTTTGGTAGAAAATCTTAGTGAATCTTAGAAAATAATGAGTATGCATTAATTGCTATTACAAATAATTTCATTTTATAAAAAAATCTTATAGAAAAGTAGAGGCCTAAGGTGGAAATCATTAATGAGTTTAAAGGGTAGGCACTACTTTATTTAGTTACTATCATTAATTCATATTAATCTAATAGCCCTCTTTGTATTTTGTCAGATAAAATGTACTTAAAATTTGTAATACTCATGGGGTCGAGAATTTTTTTTATACCATTGATTTCCACTGGGGCCAACAATTGAAAAGAGACTCAACCCCATGAGCATTACAACTTGTAGGTACAATTTACCTCATGGAATACAATGATGGTCATTAGGTTATATTTTGAACCAATGGTGGAGACTAAAGATTGCTGATATAACCCTAAATTAAGTAATAATTATGATGTATTTTTGGTGAATTAATTTAGTTTTTTACAATAAATTGTAAAATTTTGGCGACTCCGATGTAATAATGTATCGAATATTTTGGCGAATCTTTGAATTCAAAAATTTAATAAAATAAATTCTATGGCAAATTAAATAAGACTAAAATAAAGTTTTGTAAAAATATGGTGAATTAGATCACCTTAAAACTTGAACTATTAGCCAAATTTTGAATTCCAAATTTTAAAAAATAGTCAGTTGGCAAATATTAGCCACTAAAAAGTTCAATAGTCAAAGTTGATATTTTTTCTTAAAATAAATATTTGTTATATATGGACTATAAAAAATTTATTAGTGTGTGGGAGAAAAAGCGACACTAAGCAAACATGCCCTAATCTCACTTTCAACCACACACTTGTGGAATACGAAAGAGCCTAGAGGTATCACACAATTGGCTACTTCTTTTTATGGAAGAGAGAGCCACGGGCTACCTATTTGGATTTCTATTCCTTTTTTGCAATTGAAAGATAAAATGATGCAAGTTCAATCCCTAACCCCAAAGTGCAAGTATGAACTAATAACAAGATTGCAGAATTGAACTTAAACAATGGAAAGTTGTAAACACAAGGACAAGACAAGAATGTAAATGCATACCCGGTGTTAAAATATGAATGAAAATGTTCAGGACGGGGGTGCGGGCGCCACTGTCCTGATTCTACCCCTGAAACTGCTCTGGAAACTGCTATTTTGCAACCTGAAAAGCTGTCAAAAATGCTGAAAACTGATGTCTATCAGGAGGACCAGGGCACCCAGCGCCCCTGTCCTAGGGACCAGGGTGCCTAGCGCCCCTATCCTGGTAGGACCAGGGCGCCCCACGCCCCTGTCCTAGCTTTTTGGGCTGGAATTTGGTGTGAAGTTCAGTCTTCATCTGTTTCCGTCGGATCTGCAACTTGCGGCGTCGTCCGAATCTCGAAACCTGCACTTATATCTGAAAAGGTATGGTGGGCGGCTATATAGGGTTTTGCCTTAGTCAAACCCTCGCTTTGGTGATTTCCACCTCCACGAATAGCCAAGTTGTATTGTAAAAGTAGTGTGTGTGTAGACCTTGTGTGTGTGCAAGATCCTAAAATGCAAGTAAGCAAACTAGAGCAACCTAGAAAGTAAACCCTAATTGCTTGTAAATGATAAAGTAAATGCCCCAAATCAAGATGTAGAGTGATCTAAAGCATGAATACAAATGATGTAATGAAGCTTATGCAAAGACATGAAAACATCATGAAATCATACCCAACCCCAAGGGAGGGGTACAAGCCAATCTTCAGTCGGTGATCCCTTATTGCTCTTCAATGCCTTCAAAGCCCTAAATGGATGAATGAAATTGATGAATGCTTGATGGATGGATGTTGAATGTTGTTGAAGTCTTCAAAGATCTGCTCTTTCGCTGCATAGAAGGTCCTTGAAACCAAAATTCTGGATCCTTTCAAATGAAGAAAGAGATCTCTTATATATGAAACCCTAGGTCTTAATTTCAACTTTTGGCTGACCTAGAGATTGAATCTCCCGCCAATTTCTTGGGGTTAAGCTTTATTTTATGATTGGATCGCGCTCCTAAAATTTTGGGAAAAATGTCCGGGACCGTGTCCACTCCGGGCGCCATGGTCCCGGCAACTTTTCACCAAATTTTTAGGTCCGTCAGATATGATGATTTTAGAGAGAATCCCGAAGTTACAGGTGATTTCGAGATGTTTTGACCCCCGAAATCAAGCCCCGAAGTTCAAAATAGGACCTAATTAGGGTTTTTGATTAAATGATGTATTGGAGGAATAAAATGAAAAGGGCACACTTTAACGAAAGGGCCCAACTTTATGATGTGGAGAATGGTGAAATAGGACGTTAGACCTAATTAATTTGATTAATTAAGTGCTAAAGGAGAAATGCAATGCAAAATGTAAAATGCGCCAAGGCGGGTGCTAAACTAGGTGTGAAATTGTACCACCCTAGCAAGTGCGTACAATTTATGACGCTACAATTAGTAAAGAGTCCATAAATTTGTTACTAGTTTTGATTTTGATAGCCAAAGTCCGAGGGTTGGAGTTGAATTTGATTTTGCCTCTAACAATAAATATTTATTTCATAATGATGACCAAGTAATTTTGGAAAATAGTTGAAAATAAAACTATGAACTTTATAAATGCTCAATTATGAAATAGGTTGAAGAGGGAGTAATAAATTACAAGGGAAACTTTGCATGTAAGAAAATTTTGGTGAGAGATTGGTTTATTTTGATTTTGAAGAGCTATAAATAATTATAATATCTATATTAATTACTATTATATGGTTTCTAATGTAATAATTTTTCCAATATACTCATTATTGTTATATATTTTTTAGTATAATAATTTTTTAATATAATAATGAATTTAAAGTGATAGAATTAATCTTTCAAAAAATATTTTAAATTTGTATGTAGATACTCAACAAAATAAAATCTACTTTTTTTAAGTGATATTTATTTATAAATTTTCCATTTAATTTTTTTATTTTTATTTTTATCAGTAATTGGCCGAAGCCTGAATAACTTTGACTAGAGCTATGAACCAGTGGGGACACAGTAGGAGGCCCCATCCCCATTACATACCTTTAAATTATTATTATTATTATTATGTTTGATTAGATTGACCCAAGACCTTCCCCATCCTATGGAAGGCCAAGAGTCACAGCTTAGAATTCCACTTCAGATGTCCCTATTGGGAATTGAACTTGGGTCTCCACAGTGAGAACCCAGTGTTTTAACCAGTTAAGCTCAACCCCTTGGACTATTTTCCGTTTAATTTTTAATATTTATGTATATAAAAAATTTATTTCTATGAAAAAAAAAAATTTAATTATGAATTTTATGTTTTAAATTATAATATTTATATACGTAAAAGAATTTGCAATAATTATACCTAAAGGCATTCTATTTTAAAATAAGATAAAAATTGTAATGTCATCACCCCTGTTTATTGTTGTCTCCATCCTTGATGTTCCAATCCTAGAGGTCTTGTATGCATGTTTTAAAAAATTCCAACACCCTTCATTATATATTTATTATTAAATTAGTTTTTTAATTCATCTTATTTTATTTTAATACTCTCTATTATATTTATTTAAAATTTTGTAAAGAATATAATAAGATAAAACATCTAAAAGAAAGAGTAGTAATAATGCATAGTTGTAAGCGCAATTCTAATAAACTGTAATAATAGCTTTGTTTTTAAATATTGTACTTTAAAGAAAGTGTTTTGTTTTTTAGGCTGTTAATTCCTGAGAAACCAATTTAATCGGTGCTATTTTTCTCATTTAGTCATTATTTTTATAGGACATTTATTCCATTATAGAGTAAGACCAAGGAAAACCACTACAATGAAGAGGGGAATCCTTGGAAATGGAGAAAACCGCTACGGTATCTGGAAGGGTAAACGGGACAAAAACAGAGGAATAAAAATCGTACAGGATCACAAAACCGCTACGGTGTTTGGAAGGGCAAACAAGACAAAAACAGAGGAACAAAAATTACAGGAACAGAATCCCTCAAATTGGGAAATGTGAAACGGTGAAAGAAAAGTTAAAGTGGGGCCCGTAGCTTCGGCCACCTAAGCGCTTCGAGTATTCCGGTTATGGACAAAGAGATATCTTGATGTGTGTAAATGAAAAAAAATAGATAAAGGTTAATCGCCATGATTGTAATAGTCACAGAAAACTGATTTATTAAAAGGATTTTGAAATTCTCAAACAAATAGAACTGTAAGGTATTAAGCCAAATTCTTTACTAGCACCTCACTGTCTAAGCCAAAATGGGAGCAATGAAATAGGGGATGGACAATCATCAAAGCATAATAAAGATAGATTATGTCAAAAGAAATGCATTGGAAGTAATTAAGGTAAAATGTGGAAACACAGTCAAGACATGTGTATTGTTTAACAACATGCTTGAAGCAGATGCCATCTCATGCAATGCACTGATTTCAAGATTTGCAAAGAATGGATTAGTGTAAAAGAAACTTTTGAACCTATCAACAACGGCTATTAGCAATATAAAGCCAAATTTTAAACTAATAAGTATTTACAGTCTACAATGCAGGTTGATTTCTATTATAGGTTTGGACCCAAATAGTGTATAAGGATTTTGTTGTCTGACAAAGAATGAAATAATAGGTTAATAAGAATGCTCATTCTCAAGAAAATCAATGAACAAATATAAAAACGAACACCAGATGCGTAATTTATTGAAAAAAAATTCCAAGAAAGGATTACATGGAGGCCAAAAGCACACTGAAATTCTATTTCCATGACCTACTATGAGTTTATCTAAGCCACTAGACCTAGTAAATTTTGGTCATATACTACAGTTGGAAAAACAAGATGACAGTCATATGTGCAAAAAGTGAAAACAAAGACAAGATATGGTTTGAGGAAGTAATAAAATTAGATGGAGTTCAATTTATCAAATAAGAAGAAATGAACATTCTAATCCACATTTATTCTAGAGGCGAAAACAATTTATCAATATTGCTACTCTTAACGATTGCCTCACTCAATTCAGGAATGAATGAATAAAAGATTTTAATGACGTTCACAAGACTAAACAATCTATGAGACAAAGAAAACCATCTTTAATTTATCTTTAAACTCTTTTCAATGTCAGATCTCCTGCTATTGATCTTGACTAGTAGGTTGCCTATCTAATTAATCATATCCTCTTCAAATAGTTGATGCATCTTGTCAAGTTTCAAACTATTTTTGTACTGATTATGAATATCTTCATAAGTCGTGCATTCCGTGATGAAATGTCATTCTATTTCCATTGCTCCCTTATTGCAGAAAATGCAAACTCTTTCTTCCCAAGTTTCCTTGGGTACCTTCCACCTCCTAGTTTGACACCTAAGATGATGCGATCTTTTCCTCAATTGTGCAACTAACAACCTCACTTTCCCTTTAATAGCTGCCCCTAGGTATGTTTTTTCACCATGATCCTTTGTTGGGTTAAACTCTTTGATATAGTTGTTAGATACTTGATCAGTCCCAAAGACACTGAGAGGGGGGCGTGAATCAGTGTCTAACTAGTGGATGAAAGGTTTAAACTTGTTTGCAACTTTATAACCCAAATTAATATACCGATAAACAAGTAATAATGCAATAAAGAGAAATAACAGTATAACCATGAATGCACACCATAACACAGATATTTTTGGCGAGGAAACTCGGTAGGGGAAAAACCTTGGTGGGATTTTTGACCCATAATATTTACTCACTATCCAATATGAATAAATATTACTTATACAATAAGGGCCTACACATGCAAGAAGGCCAATAGCCTAGAGCTCACTGCTCAACAACAAAAATGGAGTCCCACTGACTACACAATTGGATGATTAAATCTAATGAAAATGTACTACTAAAATAGCATCTGCAATGCTGGATTTAGTACCAATTTAAGCTCTATTAGATACCTATGCCATAAACCTTGCTTTGCTCTGCTCTACTCTGCTCTGATTTGCTCATAAAATAAATATATCATAATGCATATACAATTATTCGCTCTCATATACCGCTTGCATTCATTAACTAATTACATTCTTTACTTCGCTTACTTGCTTACAAAATGACCTATACATATATGAGTCTTTACAATACATCATGTCGGCTATACAAATAATATTACAATATAAAACAATATAATTTGCATGTCGGTTAGGAGTGCCAGTAAGATCTTTAGTCAGTGTAGAATGGATGTCGGTGAGAATAACCTTGTTCTGTCTACCGGTGCCGATAGATGATGTCTATTGCCAGTGTAACATGTGAACCATGTTAATAGTTGGTTGCCATCAATGACAACATCAACTATTCTCATCTGAGTGTATAATGCCAACAATCTCCCTCTTTGGCATTGATGGCAACACTCATGAGAAAAATCCAAAAACTGATATCCAAAAAAATGAAGTCCAAAAATAAGAGTGCTCCCCCTGAGAAAATGATCCTTTCTGTACATTTTTCCCACACTACTACTCCCCCTTTGACATCAATGACAAAGGATGTCAAAAAGAATTCAAATTTTACCTCAAAGCCTGTAACCAGTTATGTACAATCTGAAAGATATCCGCTAAAATCAGATTAAGACTTTGCATGAATTTAGTCTTGTTAGAAATAATGATTTCAATCTGTCTGATCATACCAGTCAGATAATGCATATGTTTCTTTGGTGATCTTTCTCCTTGAATTGTTGCTTTAGACAACTCAATCCATTGTGTTAGAAGGTTGTCCACTCTAGGACCAATTTTATTTTTCATCTCCCGAGCCTTCATTCTTATCCTTGCTTTTTCCTTTTCTAATTTTTCAATCTTTTCTTCAAAAATTGCCATTTCTTGATCCAAAACTAAGGTAAGTTCCGAAGAACCTATCATATTATCTTTTATATCATCAATCTCTTTTTTGTGTTTTCTTTATCTCCTCATCAATGTTCTCTGTTAGGTGGTGAGGCTTCCATGCTTCCTTATACAATTCTTTATATTCCAAAATAGTGGAATTAAGTGTCGGTAATAAATAATCAATATGCTCTGAAAAGACCTTTGTTGCTTCACCTATAGAATGCCTTGCTCAATTTTGCTCTCTTTGAATGCTTGGATGCTTGGTGAATTCAAATGAGAGGTTACAATGCCTTTATAACCAAAAATTGACTTACAACCGCAATAAATGCTTCACCGGTGAAGTGAAAACTCTGCACATCCACCAATAAAGAAGAAATATAACTTTTTACCACCAACCGAGGGTAAATGCATGATTTTCAATTTGTTGCCTCTCCCCTAAGGATTATTCCTTAGTTAGATGAAGAATCTCTCACTAGTGCAGGATTACTCTGTTCTGTCAGTGCAGAGACAGATTCATCAATTCTCTGATCTCTCTTCCTAATCCATTGTTTAGAAAATTCTTGCTTGATTTCAGTTACCTTTTCTTTGCCTTTGTTATTGGATCCTTTATTGTTCGCCGGTACAGTCTTACTTCTACAAAATTTTGCAATATGCCCAATCTTCTTACATGCATAACAAGTTACATTGTTTCTCTTAATAGCCTTTTCATAACCTTGACCGGTTGGAGTTCTGCATTGATTAGATAAATGTCCAAATCTACCACAAACATAGAATTTCATATTCATTCTCCAATTGTCCGAGTTATGACCATTTTTATTGCATTTGGAACATTGACCAGTGGGTAAGTTTGTATTTTGATTATTCCTAAATCTGCACTGATTGGCTCTATGACCAAATTTGTTACAATTAAAACATTTCCCATTAAATTTATAAGCATTAGGTTGCCTTACCGGTTTGTTGTGATCATGATTGTTTGCAATCCCGGATCTTTCTCCATGTTCAAATCCAAGTCCAATTGTTTCTCCATCAAATTTCTGACTTTTCAACATATCATCAAGATTATCTGAACTTTTCTTGAATTTGTCTTTGTATTCATTTGAAGTGACCAACTCACTTTCCAAAGTGCTAACTTGTCTCAAAAGTTCCTCTTTGTCATGTTGCATGTGAATCAAATCAGTTTTAAGCATATCATTTTCATAACTAAGCCTTTGAGATTCACCTGATCTTAAATTAAGTCTTCTGGCCAAATCTTCCTCCTTCCTCTTTCTATCTTCAATATCCTTGCATAGTCTCATGGTTAAATCTTGCATCTCATTCTTCATGTTACTGTTCTCTTATCTCAATTTCTCTGCAATATCTCTAAGAGTTTATTTTTCTTCATCATCTTGATTTTGCAATTGCACATGTAATTCTTTTCTCTTATTCTTTTCTATAACTAGGTTATCTTGAAGTGCTTTGATAAATTCCTAAGCAGTTCTGAGTTCATCTTCCAGTTGATATTCTTTAATTTTTTCGCATCAAAATCTTAACGAGCTCCTTCCAACTGTTGTCTCAAACTTTCCATCGGTACCAGTTTCATAATCTTCCTCAAGTTGTTAGGCTTCTGCAAATAGAGGACTAGGATCTAATACCAATTGTTAGATACTTGATCAATACCAAAGACATTGAGAGGGGGGAGTGAATCAGTGTCTAACCGGTGAAGGAAACATTAAAACTTGTTTGCAACTTTATAACCCAAATTAATATACCGATAAACAAGTAATAATGCAATAAAGAGAAATAACAATATAACCATCAATGCACACCATAACACATATATTTTTGGCGAGGAAACCCGGTAGGGGAAAAAACTTGGTGGGATTTGTGACCCACAATATTTACTCACTGGCCAATATGAATAAATATTACTTGTAGTCACACAAATTTGTCCAGCTTAATTAAATAAATATTCGCTATTTATTTGATTAAAAATCCACTAGCCATCAGTTAATTAAATAAATATTTAATTAATTTATTCCCAAACATTCTTCTATTAATTAAATAAATTTTTCAATTTATTTTAATTAATTCATTAAATCAAATTCTAATCAATTAAATAAATAAAATCTATTTATTTAATTAAATCCCCTTTTTCCTCTTTTAAATAAATTAAATAAAAACATTTATTTAAATCATTATCCCCCCCCACTTGCATTTTCCTACAAATGCAACTTGCATACATTTATTGAAATAAATTAATTTTTATTTTAATAAAATCCTATTTTCCCTCACCACCAAATCCACTTGCAAAATCTAATCCCCTTCTAGATTCTTCTAATCCCTTCCTAATTAGCCTAATCCATCCCCTAATTATTGTCACATTCCTAAGCAAAATGAAGTCACTTCTCAAAGACTCCAAAGTCTTTGAAAAGCATTTAATTCTTTGTGTGTTCAACAAATTAACCCCCAAAGTCTTCCAAGACCACTAATGGCTCTTACATGACCACTTATGGCTCTTACACAACCATTTATGGTTATTTCAAACTTGTCCCCCCAAACATTTATTGTTTTAACCATATTCATCCATTTCACATTTGCACAAGAGTTTATCCATTGGATAAAAGCTTTATTCTTTGAATAAAGAGTTTATTCATTCAACCAACCTTGACTTTAAATCCCAAGGTCATATCAAGCATTTAATGCTTATTCCCTCCCCTCTAACCTATCTCACATTGACACTTGTCATCCTAGGATTGGGTTGAAAGCCCTCACATGGATTTGAAATCATTCAATCCTAACCCTTATTGAGATTACTCAATTTCAAGCATCCATTGCTCCATTTTCCCTATAAATAGAGCCCATTTCTTCATAATCCAGATCCTGAAAACTTGTATGCATTTAACCTATAGGCATTTTAGAGAGCATTTAGCATAGCAAACTCATGTATTGTCATTTTGGTTAAAATAAATCATTTTAGCATCAATAGCTTAAATATTAGCTTCTTTATTTACATTTAGAGCAATATTTCAATCTCAATCCTCCATAAGCATCCATAGTGCAAAAAGCTGCTGAGAGCTACACTATTTTGGAAGTTGGAGAGGAGAGGAACAAGGGAGAAGGAGCTAAGAACATGCTAAGAGGCATTTGGAGATGCCTCATTATCTTTTTCATTAGTTAGATATATTAGCCTGATTTTAGTGTCTCTCTTGATATGCCTGTTTAGATTAGTTTTTGATTGACTAACACTAAAGATTTTCTGGTTTCTTGTGTTGTTTCTCTTAGACTAACCTTGTCCACTTTGTAGAGCATCATTTGGTGAACCCAACGTGAATCGAACACCAAAAATATCATCTTTTTAGCAAACTAACATGTCTGAATGTTGAAAATGTCACACAGGTTGCGTTTTGGCACTATTGAACACGTTCTAGCGCTACCGACACTTATGCTTTTAGCGCTATTATTCTTACAATAGCGCTATTGTCTCCATTTAAGTGCTTTCGGAACTACTTTGGTGCTTTTGACATTTTGTTGGCGCTATTGACCCTCTTTCAGCACTTTTGACTTTTCTGTCTTTCCCCTTCTTTCAACGCTTTTGTGTTAAATAGCGCCTCTGTTCAAATGCAAACTAGCGCTATTGTAATAGAATGTCGTAAAAATCACCTTGTAACCAAAAAAGTGAAAATTTTAGGCTTGTGGAAGCCCCCCTTGGACATAGATTTTACTAAACAATTTGTTGTTTGTGTAGGTTAAAACGCACCATTAAAAATCACAAATTTTCCTTTGGTGCATTAAAACTTGAACACAAACAAAATTTCATTGCTTTTTAGTTAGGATCACTTGTCTTTTGGTGCTTAAAATCAACAAACAAATTTGATTTCCTTGCATCAAATTAAAGAGTTTACAAATCCACACTTCAAATTTGGTGCACATAAAATACACAATCCACTTGTTTTGATTTTTGCAAGCAATTCTACTTCAAGCAAATGTGTCTTCATTACGTTGACCAGGGTTTCAAATTCTAGAATACAAAACACATTGCCTTTGAAGGTTAAAAAGAACACCATGACTGTTGGAGCAACATCTCCAAATAGTTAGATCACATTGCAATGGTGGATTAAAAAGAACAAGTGTCTTTTGTGCTTGGCACACTTGTGCAAAGAGTTGGTCGAGTGGTCCTACTTCTAACACACACTATCCTCTCCCTTGGCTTTCATGGTCCTAGGTGCAAGAGAAAAGTGTTAGTAACACTAAAATTTTATCTTTTTAAGAGAGGTCTGCCAAGGGATCGATACTCTTGGGAACGACCTCGAGTGGTAAATCCTTCGAGCTGCTATAGAAATCAGGTGAGAGCGAAAGCTGTAGCCATGGGTATAGCTGTTCCTATAGTGTAACTAGCCGAAAGGACAAATGGGCCCCACCACCAGTTACAAGGCTCTTAAGTGAGTCACTACAGAATGAACTTATGTCCAAAAACATCGAACATGACTAAACACCTTTTAGTAGTAGCCCACCCGTTCTATTGATTGAGGATATTTGCGATATAATTTAGTGCAAGAGCATAGATGGTTTTGCTCCCAAGATACTCACCATACATATTTCCTTGAGTAGAAACATAGCTTTTTGAAAAGTCACTTGTGGCTTGATAAAAGTGGTGACTCCCCCATCATAGGGATCATCTATTTGTTATGCTCGTGCAAGACTTAATATATCACATCCTTACCTGCCAAGGCGGGATTCATAAGGTATGTAGTACCAAAGTTGAAGAAATATCAAGATGTGGGCTAAATTTATCACAACTAGCCATTTGACCTTAGGGATAAAAAGTGTTTGAAGTGTGTTCATTTTAGTCAAAGACCAAGTGCAAATTGAGCCGACTTCAGGCTTTGGAAATACACCTTAAAAATACATCTAAAAGAAGGGTCATATACAAGTCCAAGGATTGGGTTGATCTAGACCCATACTCATTTGTACCTTTGGGGCAACATTCTTGTGTTTGTGTGCTTGCTTTGTTTTCTTGTCAAAGAAACATCAAATCAGAAGATCACTCCCAAAAACAAAGTATTCATCCAACCAAACACATCAAAAACAAAGAGCAAAACAACAAAGAGTCAAATTTTATGACCATTCTTCACATCTTGCAAAAGAAGAAGCATCATCAGAATATCAACTTGAAAAGAAGACCATTAAGCTCAAAGGCTTTGATCAAAAGAAGGAAATTCTTCTATATAAATAGACAAATCTTTGTCTCCCATAGAGTTTTCTTGCATCACATGCGCCTCTACCTTCAAAGCAAAACAAACGAATTTGATTCAGAATCATTAAACCACAGAGCTTTTATGCAATATAGAGCTTTGAGTTATCACAAAAACCAAGGAGGTAAGATTCATCCCAAATTTTTCCCAAACGTTTGTATCACATACAACACAACTCGAGAAATACCATCCACAACCAAAAGAGAAGAGGTAGAGTTTGTCCCATTTGTAATACAAAGCTTTTATTGAAGTTAAAAATATTTCATTCATCATCTTATTCATACATCATCACTTCATCATCAATCCATTCCAACTCTCAAAACATTAAAAGGTTCTTGCTCCAAGTTCT
This sequence comes from Cryptomeria japonica, assembly GCF_030272615.1. Classification (NCBI taxonomy): domain Eukaryota; kingdom Viridiplantae; phylum Streptophyta; class Pinopsida; order Cupressales; family Cupressaceae; genus Cryptomeria; species Cryptomeria japonica. The sequence continues at coordinate 65,079,516 of NC_081412.1, forward strand.
CTTTTTAGATATTGCTTGAATCAAACACATCACATCACTTTTTAGATTGTTTCTACATCTAGGATAAGCTCATCCTAAGAAACACATCTACGTAGGTTAAAACTAGTTCATGAGTGAATCCTCTCATTACTAGGTAGTTAAATCTGTAACACATCTCAGATTTCTCTACACCTTATCACATCCAACCTTATCAAAAACAAGCAAGCAATTCAAAAAAAAGGAATTTCGGTTACATCTACCTTAAAAGTGCTAGAGATCTACATGCAACACCATTCACCAACCATCAATCTTTCATTTCATCAAAAACTCATCATCATTTTCACTCAACTTCAACAAAGACTCATAAACAAAATGGCTCAAACCCGATCACAGTCAAGACAACAAGAAATAGAAATGGAAGAAGAAGAAGAGGAAAATCTCAATGAATTTCAAGAAGCACTTGGAGGAAATGCGAATGACAAAAACCCAAGTACTCCTACTCCTGCAACAATAGAAAGGGCTCAGCATAACCCTCTCTTTAACAGACTGTTTGATGAAATACTCAGGAGCAATGCGGATGCTCACTTCTTAAAACTCGCTCAAGAAGGAGCAAAACTCCCCTCTGACTTTGATCTTGCCCAATTAAGACAAGCATCAAAATGACAAAGTCGCCATGAAGAGGAAAGAGGTAGAGATCCCATCAGACATAACATTCCTCGAGGTAACCCACCACCTTCTCCTCCAAATGAAATGGAGATGTTGCGACAACAAGTTGAGAATCTCGCCCAACAACTTCATAGTGGTGTCAAAACTAACCAATTCTCACTCAATGACATTTGTCCCTATCCTTTTGATCAGAATCTTTATATGCCACCCTTTCCACGAGGATTTGAAACACTCAAATTTGAAAAATATAGAGGAAAGGGAGATCCCCGTGATCATGTCAAAGAATTTCATTCCGCTTGTCTCGAGGTGGCATATGAAGACACATACCTAATGCGCCTTTTTCCCCAAAGCTTGGGAGGAACAACCACATCATGGTTTTCCCAACTACCAGGTGGCATTAGAACATTTGAGGAACTCATCCAGAAGTTCCTAGCTCATTACTCTCATAACATTGAACGCGACATTACCATGGCTGATCTGTGCAACACTAAACAAAAACCAGGTGAACTATTCTCAGTATTCCTACAACGATGGTGTCAAATGTCTAGCAGATGTTCTCTTCAGTTACTTGAATGAGAACTAGTGGAAATATTCATTTCCAACTTAAACGAAGAAATGGAGTTTCACCTAGATGTCAAAGACACAGACTCTTTTAATGATATGATCACCAAGGGTTTGAAATGTGAAAGGGCACTTATCAAGAAAGGACTCATCAAAATCTTTAATGAACCAAAAGATGGTCCTCGCCCATGCTTCAATAGCGATAAACCAAACTTCTGGAATAAAAACAAGAATATTGTCAATGATGGGGTTGTGTATGCCCAGACTATCCAAAATGCACAGCCTGTGGTTCAGTTTGCAGGACAGAATCCTCCACCTCAGAACAACTCAAATGTTCCTTCAAATCAAGGTCGCATCACATCTCATGATGAACCAAGACCTTGTCAGCAAAAACAAAAATGAACATACACTCCCTTAGGGGAACCCATTGAAACAGTATTGCGACAACTCATTTCTCAAAATTTGGTCACTCTACCTAAACTATCAAACTATGAGCCTCAGGTCAAACCGGCATGGTGGAGAGATACTGAACACTGTGAATTCCATCAAGGAAGAGGACACAAGACAAGTAATTGTCACCGATTAAAAGATCTTATTCAGGATCTTATTGACCGAGGAGAAATTGAAATTGAAGGACATGACCCAAAAACAACAAATAATGATCATCTAATGTTCAAAAATCCACTTCCATCACAAGATCAAAGGGGTCCTTCCACTTTCAGGCGAGGCACTGATACCACAGATTATATGCAGGCTACGTATAATTACACTGTCAATCATTTGTATGATGCCAGTGAACAAGTTGCAACAATAACCTTCAAAAATCCCAACTCAAATTGCAATGTTGTTACATGTCATGGCAAGGTCACCATAAAGGCAGCTCCACAAGGAACCACCTCCATCCCAAAGCAGTACAATCTTGTGGAACAATTAGATAAAATGCCTGCGCTTATATCCATTTTAGAGCTATTGCGCCTATTGCCCTCTCATAAAACTATCTTGGATCAGGCACTCCAAGAGGCGTCAGTCCCTGCAAACCTAAAGACAGACCAATTTCAAGCCATGGTTGGAAGTCTAAAGTCATCACCTTATCTCACTTTTTCCGAGAGTGACAACTCTTCCTTCCAGCAACCTCATAATGCCTCACTCCACATCGAAGGATTTATTAACCAGCATAGGATCAAGTGAGTCTTGATCGATAATGGAGCAGGCCTGAATATTTGTACATTATAGTTGGTCACCGCATTGGGATATGCAGTAGAATCAGTGGATCCTCGCAAGAAGATCAAAATCAAAGCCTATGACGATGCAGAGCATTCATCCAAAGGAGTTGTGGTACTCCCAATCTGAGTGGGCCCCATGGTAAAGCACATCATCTGTCAGGTTCTGGACCTTCGTCTGCCATATAATCTATTGTTAGGAAGAGCTTGGATACATGCCATGCAAGCCGTTCCATCTACCTACCATCAATGTATCAAGTTCCCACATAACGGTGTAGAGATCACAATCCTGGGCGATGCAAATCCCTTTGCGTACTGTCATAATATCAGCCATCAACCAGAGATTACTGTTCCTAATAATAGAGAAGCCATTTCCTCCACATCATATATAAGTCCCACCTCTCTTGCCAGTTCAAACACCACTATACCCAAGCAAGAAAAGCTTAAGATGAAACTAGTAGAGGAAGGTCTTGGGGAATACAACTTGAGTCAACTCTTTTGTGTGGGACAAATGCCCACTTCTCCTAGAACACATGGTAAACCACAGTAGTTACTCGAGCAACCACTAAACATGCCTGCATGTGCTTTGACACCTTTCATCCTTGGAAAGATTCAAGAAGAAGAAACCCAAGATGAGGACTTAGCGGACTGGATCTATAAAGATCCCATCACCACTGATATACCGCAAGTTAGACTTCCTATGGATCAGTATGGCAAAGGCCTCCTCATTATGCAAAGAATGGGATATGATGGTCAGAGTGCTTTGGGATATTGCAAACAAGGATGACATGAACCTCTGCTACCGGAATTAAAGCCCAAAGGTAATACAGGTCTAGGCTTTGAAAAAGAGATCTTTCCTAAATTAAAATTCAAAGGAAAACCCAACAAACCATTTTGTCTGCCTACTGCGAAAAGGACACCTTTCATAATCAAAGTAGCATCAAGCACCATCCCAACTACCCCATCGAGGCACAAAACCCCAACACAACCATCACCAATGCCACTCATCTCACCAAACGAACCAGTGATCCCATCAGCAACACAAATAACATCAATAGCACCATTAGCAGCAGCAACTGTATCAGAACCCACAGCAACATCTATAGCACCAGCAGTTCTAGCAGAAGCAACTGAGTCAATATTACCAATACTCTCGATACCATATTCTTTTATCCCCATCAATCTTCCTACAGCACCGATCACTAGAAAGGTACACCAACCAATCACACCTGCAGTATTTAACTCAAAAGACATCCCAGTATGGTATAGTAATTAGATGCTGGAAAGTGACTCAGAGACCGACTCACATGAGTGGGAATTTGATTCTGTACAGCTTAACACTTTAGATGAGGAAGATGCACCACTACCTCCACCACGCAAAGACATCCTTGTTTACGGAGAAGCATAGATAAAGACCACTTGGGTTCCTGAAATGGAAACATCTTCCACAGACCCTACGTCTCATCCTATGCCTGATTCTGACAGGGAGAGTACCATTAACGACCTTCACCATAACGTCTTAACCCTCACTGATACATCTAACGCACTTAACCTAATTGATGAAGTAATGCCCATTATCCACCCTGAACTCATCGAATGGAACCAACCAAATCCCCCATGTCTTGACTTCTTCCAAAATGATGAGGCCATCATTGACTTTTTGGAATTAAGGGATAACCTACCAAGTGGGGATCACAAAGCTAGATTCGCCATCGAACTTAATAGCGCAACATACTTTGGGGCGGATGCCAAACCTTTCAGCTCCAAAAATATAACAATAAAACATGGATCTTCCAGTGAAAACCACACTGTGGCACTGTTTGATCCAACAAAAGTAAAAAGAAAGAGCGTATCCAATGGTGAAAACCTCTTTGAGGTGCCTAAGGATGAAGGGTTTGACATTCTCCCTACTAATGCACAACAGGAACGATCAACGATTCTCATCGAGGAAACCAAAGAATACAATGTGGGGACTCCTGAAAATCCTCACCTCATACATCTGGCATCTCTTCTCACCACAGAAGAACAGCCTAAGTTTATAGAATTCTTCCAGAAGCGTCAGATCAACTTTGCATGGTCATATGCAGACATGCCTGGGCTTGACCCTGATTTAGTCATGCATCACCTTACCATAGCAGAAGGAGCCAAACCTGTCAAGCAGAAGCTTCGTAAGATGCATCCTCAAATTGTAGTACTAGTCAAAACAGAACTCAAGAAACTCCTAGATGTTGGTTTCATTAGACCAATTGATTATGCAGAATGGATCTCCAATATTGTGCCTATCAGCAAACCAAAAGGGGGCATCCACATTTGTACTAACTTCAGAGATCTAAATAAGGCATGTCCTAAGGATGACTTCCCCCTACCAAATATCAACATCATAGTGGATCTGACAACAGGACATGCCATGCTTTCACTCATGGATGGTTTTTCAGGATACAATCAAATAAAGATCGCACCAGAAGATCAACATAAGACAACCTTCACATGTCCATAGGGCACATATTGCTAGAATGTAATGCCTTTTGGTCTCAAGAATGCAAGAGCAACCTATCAAAGAGCAATGACCACCATCTTTCATGACATGATGCATACTATGATGGAAGATTATGTTGATGACTTACTAGCAAAATCACTCACCAGAGAAGGGCATCTCCACATCTTAAATAAAATCTTTGATAGACTCGAACAATACCGTGTTCAACTCAACCCAAAGAAATGTGTCTTTGGAGTAACCTCCGGGAAGCTTCTAGGATACATTGTCTCAAGCAAAGGTATTAAGGTCGACCCAGCAAAGGTAAAAGCAATCGTGGACACGCCACCACCAAAGAATATCAGTTAGCTAAGGACATTACAAGGGCAACTTCAATCCATCCGAAGATTCATTGCCCAATTGGCTGATATGTGTCACCCATTTACACACCTACTACACAAGAACATCCACTTTTAGTGGGATGCTAGATGCCAGCAAGCATTTTAGATGCTTAAAGACTATCTCATGAATCCACCATTGCTGATGCCACCAGATCCAAGTAGACCATTGCTATTATATATCTCAGTGACAAGTACAGCATTGGGTGTACTACTGGCACAACATAATGCAGAAGGAAAAGAGTGTGTTGTTTACTACATCTCTCGCACACAAGTGGGCTATGAACTCAATTACACACCTATTGAGCGAGCTTGCCTAGCAGTAATCTTAGCAGCCACTAAATTGAGGCACTATCTATTGACACACAAGGTACAACTCATCGCAAAGATTGATCCACTCAAGTATTTACTCAGCAAAGCAGCATTGACAGGCCGCTTGGCCAAAGGGGTGATGATTCTAAGTGAATTTGACATCGAGTATGTGGACCATAAAGCTATCAAAGGTCAAGTTATTGCAGATCAGTTGGCCGATGCGCCTCTCATAGGTGATCATCCTCTCATTTCCAATTTTCCAGATGAAGAGATATTCATGATCACAACAGCACAACCATGGAAACTATACTTTGATGGCTCGTACACTAGGCATGGCTCGGGGGCAGGCATTCTGTTTATCACACCTCAAGGTGATAGCATCCCAAAGTCTTACAAGCTCACATTTCCATGTACCAACAACATAGCAGAATATGAAGCCTTGATCACAGGACTCGGGTTAGCCGTACAATGGAAATTACAAGAACTACAAGTATATGGTGACTCACAACTGGTCATTCGACAAGCAACTAATGAATATCAGACAAAGGATGATAAACTCATGCCATATAAGCAAATGGTGGACAATCTAAAGTCATCATTTACTACTATCACTTTTGAACAGATACCAAGAGATCAGAATCGAGCTACTGACGCTATGGCTACCATCGCATCTCTACTAGATCTCCCATAGAATTCAACACACTGGGTGAATTCACAAAGCTGGTTCCCACTTTTGCCAACGAAGAAATTTGGTGAAAGTGGGAATTTTGGATTTGCCCATGTTTGAGCGAAATGGAAATGTTCACTCGGACTACCCATGGGAGTCCGAGCGAACCAACCTTTTAACTTGGGTTCGCTCAAACATCGCGTAACTTTTGGGTTCGAGCGAGCCCACTTTAATATTAATATTTTAATGGGTTCGCTCGAACCCCCCATTCGCTCGAACCTGTTGTGGTTAGGGTTTTTTTTAAAAATTTATAAATATCGAAAATGACAGTTAAAAGATCATTATCAAATTTGACTTTTTCTGTCTAGTGGGGGTTGGATTGAACAAGTCGTCAGCATCACGTCACCAAACTTTGTCTGCAACAGTTTGCATCTTTCCTATTTCAGTTTTCGACCTTTGTTATATCAGGTGCACAAAATAACCCTTTGTTTGGTTTAATAATGTCTTTTTTTATTAAATTTGTAAATAATTTGTTTGTTAATTTATTTTTTTAAATAAATAATTGTATATAGTTATTGTTTTTCAACATTTTAGAAAAATGTTTGATAATTTATTGTTTTTCATTATTTTGGAAAAATGTTTGATAATTTAATGTTTTGATTGAAATGTGTCAATTTGTTTTTAAAATTACATAATTGTATAGATGTATATTTTTTTCGACATTTTAAAAAATTGTTATGAAAAACATAGAAAACTAACTTGTAGTAAATCAGAACTTAGAAAAACATTAGCAAAAAAAGAAAAACGTTAGAAAAATTAATTTAAATAAACATTAGAAAATTTAGATAACAAATTTAAACAAATTAAATTTCCTCTACAATGTGACCCATTTTCACATCCTATTACATGCACAACATGACCCCTTAAGACCACATATGACACTATATGTTCCCTTAGGAGGTCATAGAGGATCACATATAACATAGTAGTGTACATGTATGACATTCCCTTTAGGATCACATCTAGTGTCCTAAGGGGTCATACGTGGTTCTAAGGGGTCACACATGTGCTATAACACATGCGTGACCCCTTAGAACCGCATATGACCCCTTATAAAATTGTAGTGTGAATGACATACCCCTTAGTCCATCAAATAGTGTCTTAACACATGCGTGACCCATTACAACCGCATATGACCCTTTATAAAATCCTAGTGTGAACGACATACCCCTTAGTCCATCACATAGTGTCTTAAGGGGTCGTATGTGGTCCTAAGGGGTCACGCATGCATTAACACATGCATGACCCCTTAGTAGGTCACATAGGACCCCTTATAACATCCTACTATACATATGACATTCCCCTTAGGATCACATAGTGTCATAAGGGGTCATATGTGGTCCTGAGGGGTCATGCATGTGTTATAACATATGCATGACCCCTTAGAACTGCATATGACACCTTATAAAATCCTAGTGTGAATGACATACCCCTTAGTCCATCACATAGTGTCTTAAGGGGTCGTATGTTGTCCTAAGGGGTCACGCATGCATTAACACATGCGTGACCCCTTAGTAGGTCACATATGACCCCTTATAACATCCTACTATACATATGACATTCCCCTTAGGATCAGATAGTGTCATAAGGGGTCATATGTGGTCCTGAGGGGTCATGCATGTGTTATAACATATGCATGACCCCTTAGAACCGCATATGACCCCTTATAGAATCCTAGTGTGAACGACATACCCCTTAGTCCATCACATAGTGTCTTAAGGGGTCGTATGTGGTCCTAAGGGGTCATGCATGCATTAACACATGCGTGACCCCCTAGTAGGTCACATAGGACCCCTTATAACATCCTACTATACATATGACATTCCCCTTAGGATCACATAGTGTCATAAGGGGTCATATGTGGTCCTGAGGGGTCATGCATGTGTTATAACATATGCATGACCCCTTAGAACCGCATATGACCCCTTATAGAATCCTAGTATGAACGACATACCCCTTAGTCCATCACATAGTGTCTTAAGGGGTCGTATGTGGTCCTAAGGGGTCACGCATGCATTAACACATGCGTGACCCCTTAGTAGGTCACATAGGACCCCTTATAACATCCTACTATACATATGACATTCCCCTTAGGATCACATAGTGTCATAAGGGGTCATATGTGGTCCTGAGGGGTCATGCATGTGTTATAACATATGCATGACCCCTTAGAACTGCATATGACACCTTATAAAATCCTAGTGTGAACGACATACCCCTTAGTCCATCACATAGTGTCTTAAGGGCTCACGCATGCATTAACACATGCATGACCCCTTAGTAGGTCACATATGACCCCTTATAACATCCTACTGTACATATGACATTCCCCTTAGGATCACATAGTGTCATAAGGGGTCATATGTGGTTAGAACCAGATATGACAAACCACATATGACCCCTTATAGATTCCTAGTGTGAACGACATACCCCTTAGTCCATCACATAGTGTCTTAAGGGGTCGTATGTTGTCCTAAGGGGTCACACATGCATTAACACATGTGTGACCCCTTAGTAGGTCACATATGACCCCTTATAACATCCTACTATACATATTACCCCTTATAACATCCTACTATACATATGACATTCCCCTTAGGATCACATAGTGTCCTAAGGGGTCATATGTGGTTAGAACCACATATGACCCCTTATAAAATCCTAGTGTGAACGACATACCCCCTAGTCCATCACATAGTATCTTAAGGGGTCGTATGTGGTCCTAAGGGGTCAGCATGCATTAACACATGCGTGACCCCTTAGTAGGTCACATATGACTCCTTATAACATCCTCCTATACATATGACATTCCCCTTAGGATCATATAGTGTCCTAAGGGGTCATATGTGGTTAGAACCACATATGACCCCTATGACCCCTTATAAAATCCTAGTGTGAACGACATACCCCTTAGTTCATCACATAGTGTCTTAAGGGGTCACGCATGCATTGACACAAGTGTGACCCCTTAGTAGGTCACATATGACCCCTTATAACATCCTACTATACATATGACATTTCCTATGTGTCCTAAGGGGTTGAATATGTGGTCCTAAGGGCTCACGCATGCATTAACACATGCATGACCCCTTAGTAGGTCACATATGACCCCTTATAACATCCTACTGTACATATGACATTCCCCTTAGGATCACATAGTGTCATAAGGGTCATATGTGGTTAGAACCACATATGACCCCTTATAGATTCCTAGTGTGAATGACATACCCCTTAGTCCATCACATAGTGTCTTAAGGGGTCGTATGTGGTCCTAAGGGGTCACGCATGCATTGACACATACGTGACCCCTTAGTAGGTCACATATGATCCCTTATAACATCCTACTGTACATATGACATTCCCCTTAAGATCATATAGTGTCCTAAGGGGTCATACGTGGTTAGAACCACATATGACCCCTTATAGAATCCTAGTGTGAAAGACATGCCCCTTAGTCTATCACATAGTATCTTAAGGGGCGTATGTGGTCCTAAGGGGTCAACATGCATTAACACATGCGTGACCCCTTAGTAGGTCACATATGACCCCTTATAACATCCTACTGTACATATGACATTCCCCTTAGTATAATATAGTGTCCTAACATATGACATGTTAGATCTCTCTATTCTTGAATTTTTTATGTATGTCAAAGATTTAAATATGTACATGTGTTAGATCTCTCTATCTCTCTGAAATATATGTTATCTCTAGATCTGAAATATATGTTCTCTCTCTCTCTCTCACTGAAATATTTGAAATTTTTACATGTATTTTTTGAAAATGAAAATGATCTCTCTCTCTCATGAAAATGATCTCTCTCTCTCTCTCTCTCTACTTACGTATTTATTTCAACTTTATGACATGTACCTAGATAGATGGCATCCCAGGATATACCTTCGCAGGCTCTTGATCAGGATCCACCTTCGCAGGCTCCTGATCAAGATCCACCTGCGCAGGCTCCACATCAGGATCCACCTGCGCAGGCTCCACATTAGGAGCCACCACAGCAGGATCCCCCCTTGCCCGACATTGCTACTATTTTTCATTACAGTGATCAGGAGTTGCATAGGTTGAGGGCCATACTAGATGACCCTCATACTGATGGCATGTACAAGAGTACGTGCACGTCCATTTTTGACAGTTTGCGGACATTGAGGGACCGCTTAGTATCTCATACCTCATTCTCACCTGAGGTTATAGAGGATATATATAGACAGTTGAGGAGTGAGGTGAGGGGTTCTCATTCTTTTGCTGATGTGGTGGGGGTGGTCTCGAAGGAGACCATCAAGGAGAGATGCTTCCCAAAATATCAGGAGAAGAGTAAGGTGAGGGGATATCAGATTACCAGATGTATCGACCCACAGGTTGCATCACTGATTTACCCATGATTCTTAGCAGCCCATGGTCATTATCCTAATAACAACTAGATTCCATTATACTTTGCACAGCAGGTATTTGCTAAGGTTCATTGTCAGATGAAACCAAACTACCTTGATATTCTGAGATATTATGGACAGGGGAGCGGCAGGATTGCTGATAGAGATGCATATCGTAGGCGTGATAGAGCTCCGCCTAGACACAGGGACCTTGTTGGCCAGAGATTTCTTGCAGTAGTCCTAGCCATGGCACCCATAGCAGATCACATTGTGATTGCTTCTCAGAGAGAAGCAATTGATAGGATTGGATAGATTGCATCAGCAACAGCCACCATATCTTCTGACAAGGTGGGCAGATATATGATGAGTTGGTTCGTGATCATCCATAGATCATGCATCTTCTAGTCATGGGGGGGCTTTAAATTTAGATGATTGGTATATTTCTGCTGGCATCCCCTCCCCAGATGAGGTAGCAGCTATAGTCAGAGGTAGTAGACATGTATAGATGTTGCAGTATTTAGCCGAGGACCTACTACATGCTTATAGTTTTATTTCATCTCGACTTGGGATACCATTGGGTGATGTTAGAGAGGAGATTCTTAGAGATGGTCAGGCTACGGCGGCATCGACGCATACCCCAAGGCAGTCACAGCATTCTCATCACTCTACGCATGCTCCAGGCACTGACCCACCTACAGATCACTCTGTTGCTGTAGAGGAGGAGCTACGAGCTGATCAGCTCCATATCATAGATGAGGGCCAGTTGGATTCATTTGAGGAGGAGATACGAGCTGATCAGGTACATATCACAGATGAGGGTTTGGACTCATTTGAGGATCAGCTGAGAGATTTGAGCCATACTGGATTTATGGACATGCTACTACAATCAGACACTTCCTCCACGATGCCCACTCATCTAGTTAGCCCCTTGTACTCCTCAGTGATACGTACAGCTAGAGAGAGATATGCAAGCACGAGTGATGTTGTTGATATGATCATAGGATAGGATCAGACTATACAACCTACTCCAGGTGATACACAGGTATGTACATGTACATGTGCATTTAAAATTTTAGAAGATATGTATACATACATTGCAAATTTGTACCTGATAAATCTATATAAATAGATCTCATGTTTAATAAATGATCTAGAGTTCTAAGTTTTAATTTGTAGATCATTTAAATTGATTGTGGACTAATCCTTAAATTGACAGTTAGCTCATGTCACTCCTTCCTTGAGCTCTGAGCATGTGCGTAGGAGAGATTCTTTAGATGCTGTTAGTGTACAGGTTAGTTATGGTTTTTGGTATATATATTTGATGTACATGCACGTCTAGAGAGATAGATATATTATATTTAATATTTAAATAAATTCTACTTTTGCAGGACTCCCCCTCAGATGGTCGCTCAGTTCGTAACCGACATGATCCCTGTTGATTTGCTCCAGACTTTATAGCTCATTTACATTTATCTTTTTATATACTTTCATATTATATATATATTCATGCACATACATGGAGTTTAGACTCTTGATTATACTTTATACCTGGTTTGTGTTTGACTCTAGATTATACTTTATACTTTATACATGGAGTTTAGACTCTAGATTATACTTTATACTTGTTTGTGTTTGACTCTAGATTATACTTTATACTTTATACATGGAGTTTAGACTCTAGATTATACTTTATAAGTTTTATACATGTTTGATTATATTAGATTTATACATGTTTGATTATATTCTAGATTTATGTACATGATGTTTGAATAAATTAGATTTAAATACATGTTTAATTAGATTGTATATTTCATGCATGTACAATGACTTGTTTAGACTCTAGATTATACTTTATACCCGGTTTGTGTTTGATCAGATTATACATGTTTGATTATATTAGATTATATTAGATTATACATGAAATGAACAAACTAAACTTAATAGGTCATGTATTGAATAGTTCACATCCAATACATTGTAGGTATGTGAGCTTCTAGGTATGTATATTGTAGTTAAATAGTTCACAACATGTGCATGTCCTAATTCCATATTAAATATCAATTTTACAAATGTACATATTACATTTTAATTTAAATATGCATTTTTTAATTAAATACAAATACAATTACATACAATTAAACATGCACATTTAAATACATCCTAATTTGATATAATGTATAAATAAACTTAAAAAATATTTATCCTTTAGTTTCAAATGTTCAAGTTACTTGAGATCTAGAATTTATCTTGATTGTATTAATTCTAGATTTATACATGTTTGATTATCTATTAGATTTAAATACATGAAATGATTTTCAAATGTAAAAGAGTATGTATGATTATACATGTTTCAAGATTTTCAAACAAAAGAGTATGTATGAGATGAACAAACTAGACTTAATAGGTCATGTATTGAATAGCTCACATCCAGTACATGTATATTACATAGGTATGTATATTGTAGGTATGTGAGCTTCTAGGTATGTATATTGTAGTTAAATAGTTCACAACATGTGCATGTCTTAATTCCATATTAAATATCAATTTTACAAATGTACATATTACATTCTAATTTAAATATGCATTTTTTAATTAAATACAAATACAATTACATACAATTAAACATGCACATTTAAATACATCCTAATTTGATATAATGTATAAATAAACTTAAAAAATATTTATCCTCTAGTTTCAAATGTTCAAGTTACTTGAGATCTAGAATTTATCTTGATTGTATTAATTAGATTTATAAATGTTTGATTATCTGTTAGATTTAAATACATGAAAGTTTTTCAAATGTAAAAGAGTATGTATGATTATACATGTTTCAAGATTTTCAAACAAAAGAGTATGTATGAAATGAACAAACTAAACTGAATAGGTCATGTATTGAATAGTTCACATGTCCAGTACATGTATATTACATAGGTATGTATATTGTAGGTATGTGAGCTTCTAGGTATGTATATTGTAGTTAAATAGTTCACAACATGTGCATGTCCTAATTCCATATTAAATATCAATTTTACAAATGTACATATTACATTCTAATTTAAATATGCATTTTTTAATTAAATACAAATGCAATTACATACAATTAAACATGCACATTTAAATACATCCTAATTTGATATAATGTATAAATAAACTTTAAAAAAATTTATCCTTTAGTTTCAAAACAAGTTACTTGAGATCTAGAATTTATCTTGAACGTACATTAAAATTCAATTCATGTGGATTACTAAATGTATATATAGTTCATACCACATCAAGTGGTTCACAACGCTCTTCAATAACACTTAATATTTTGTCATGATCTTCACTATCTAGTCTCCACTTTTGAGACTGCCCTCAACATGGAACTGTTTGAAGAATTAGGCCAACAACAATGACCAAGTGACTATACTGATATACCTTGTTGTCAATTTGGTATTCAGTGAATTGAATCCCATGTTGAACAATTTTAACTTGTTTGAAATATGTCCCTTGCACTACAACTGATCCTGCATGTACATGTATATAAGAAACGTGAGAAATTAAAAAATTTCACATAAGCGATTTGTACATGTACATGTACATATTCAAATCAGAACTCAAACCTGTGGGAAATGACATTCCATCACTCATCTCAGATTTTGATAACTTCTTTCTCTCTTCTGTGCAATGCAATAAATAATAACTAACACCTTCTATATTTCCATCTTTTGCTATGACTGCAAAAATATTTCCTGCAATTTGACACAAGTTAAATAAATTCTAAGTTATATGTCATTTTTAAGGAAATGTTTACATGTGTACGTCATGTATGTACCTTTTTTAATCAATCCTAAAATATGATCGCAATCAACAGAAATCAAAGGAATGTCTTCAAAGTTTTCATCCTCATTTGAATCCTCGTATGTGTCAGAAACATCTAGTGGCACCATTTTCCATTCACTAACATATCCAAGCTCTTGGTTCTTGCAATCAACATAGTTTTCGAAAATGCATTCAGAACAAAAACATGAATAATCCCTAGTGTATAATGTCCATGGGCGATTAGCTGTACTCATGACACAATGCAAAGATCTTGTCCTCTCCACACTCTTACATCCATGCATTGATTTTCTATCCACATCTGCAAAATGTACATGTGTACAAGAATGTACATGTAGATCAAGTTGTTAAATTAAAAAAAATTAAATAAAATACTAAAAGAGAACACGTACCGGTTATCTCCCAAAACACTCTATATGGAATGGGCTTATATGTTCTCGATGATGATTCCCCGGGATAATTCGGTTGCTCAAAGTGTTTCTTACACCATTCAACAACATCATGTGCATTTTCTATACATTCTCCTGTGCACTTTATTTGATGCTTTCTTAGAGCATGTTTGATACAAGCTCCTGCACCATCATGTTCACCCTTTCCATGACCACTCTCAAAAAAACTCCAAACATGTGGTATTTTGTCATTTCGATGATATCTACATAGTTCATAAAATGGCCTCGAAGATTTAAATTGTGCCGCACATCCATCAGACCAAACAAAATGTTTAACTATTGTTATGCCTCTATCTTTCAAATATTCAAAAAACTTCTTAAAGCAATGTTGTACAAAAAGTGTGTCATGCTCCTTATCATCACTGATATAGAAGTGGTACTCTTTCTTAATGACACAATTTTCAAATGTACTATCAACACCATCCAAATTCATCTGTGCATGTCGATAACACACATGCACGAAAATAGTGATTTTCTTTGAAAAGTAATACTCTGATTGAATCTCTTTTTGATGTGCAAAAGAGTAATTCTCTGCAAAGTCAACTACAGATAGAATAGTTCCAAGTGGGAAAGTGTCTCTTAATCTTTTAAATTGTTTTGCTTGCCACTTGGCAAAAAAACCATGGCATATGTATGGTTTTATCAACTTACAAAAATTTTCCATAAATGTTCCAATAGGTATTTCCTCTTCTACATAATCTAGTCTTGTAGATTCCTTTCCAAATTTTGTTTCAAATTTTTGGTACTTGTAACTCTTGCAATTTACCATCTTCCTCATGTCAGTATCTTCATCTCTCAAAGGCAATTTAGCCAAGTCCCCGCATGTTCCACAAATTCTTCTTATGCAATTTATTTGACTAGTTGCATTATCATCTCATTTATCACATAAGATGGATGCTATGAATTGACTTGTTCGTTTAGGAGGAGCATTTTCATAACCATCATTATCTTCTCTAATCTTTCAAAAAACTTGATAGTACAAGTCAAATTCAATGTGATAACGACAACAACAAGTTTCAAAAACTTTGTTTAACTTCACATAATATGGCCTTAACCGTTCAAACATGGTTTGTCCAATCTTTATATGAGGGTTTGTTTTAGTAAACAATACATACAATTCATGTTTTGTTGTGTCTATCCAATGTTTTACATGGAGATCATAATGATCAGGACCAATCCTTTGCTTGATAACATCTCTACTGTTTGATGAAGGGCAAGTATTATCATTCCAAAAACTTGTCACAAAGTTCCTAACAACATCTTCAATTTTATCAGAACGAGGAGCTCTACACATAATTGCCCAATTCCCTTCTGAGGTAGTATCATCCAAAATCTTTCTCCTTTTAACATATTTAGATATTGTCCTTCTACTAAAACCAAACTCAGATGACAGTGAAGAGATTTGTCTTTTTTGAGGCAATCTTTCATTTACTAAAGATGTCAACATCACTCTTCTTGAAATGGTCTTATCTAGTTTTCGAGATTTTTTACCAATGTTCACCAAACCTTTCTTAACATTATCAACAATAGATTTTTGTAGTTGAGAAGATTTCCTCTTTTGACTTGTTGTATCTATACCCAACAATTTCATTGGATCTATTAAGTCTTTATGAGTAAGTACAATTGATAACAATTGAGCTTTTTCTAGTGTAGTATCAAGATTTTTGAAATGCGACATTATTTCTTTTCCACTTTTATTCATTGACCTCCTTTTAGTATGTCTAGGTTCTTCACTGAGACATTTCAACTCATCCACATCCATTTCAAGTAAATGATCTAAATTTTTATAAGAAATATTTCTCTTCACCTGTTTAGCTAGATCCACAATATGCTCATCCATATCAGTGGTAGGAGGTAAGGAGCCTGACCCCTCTCCTTCAAAGGTCTCCATTGGTTCAACTTGGACAATCTCCTCCCTATGTTCATCAACTATATTGTGTTCTTCAACAGGTTCATTTGCCCGTTTTTCACATAATTTAAGAGTTTGTGTAAGGTTCTTGAATTAATTAGAGATTATTCAATTAGGATTAAGAATAGGGATGAATTTGGCTTAAAGCTTTACATGTTAAAATTAGCCCATTCAATTTGGTTTATTAAATTTAATTACTTTAAGGACCTTATTGTTATAACTCTAATTAAATTACCTGTTTAGGTTTAAAGTTCAATTTGTTCTCAGGTTAGGATTAAATTTCAATCTCTAATTTTGAGCACTAATTTAACACATAAAATAAAATTTTGATAAATTAGAAATTCCAATTTTGAAAATTAAAAGTACAAATATTTTGATGCATGCATACGATAACTTAGGTGACCTCATATTAATTTGTTATGGACCATAATGTAAGTGGACTATAATTTCTCACATGTGTGTATATTTAAGACCTACTATTGCATAATAGACCTCCTAATCTGAAATGTTTTTGCATGTACGTGAAGTTGAATATAAATAGTTCACCTAAATTATTCAACATGTTTAATAGGTTATAAAGTTATGTCACATTTAAGACCTATAATCAATGTAATAGTCCTAATAGGCCTTATTATTAAAATCAATATGACCACATTTGAAAAAACATTTCACAATTAATATACTTAACTACCCTTAAGACAGATATATTATGTGATATTAAAGGACCTATCACATGAAATTACTTGTACATGTAGATTAAATATTCAATATATATAATTTAGAACCTAGAAATTATGACATAATAGGTCTTATTAATTTTATGACTTAATAGGTCTTATCTATTATAAATTAACTTAATTATATAGGAGAAAAATACAATTACACAACAAGCAAGTTGATGGAATTTGAAATTTGCAAATACACATGTATTATCTCAAATTAATTATGCTTTCCAATTAAAACAAAATTATTTTTAATCCTATTAAAAATATTAGATAAAAAATATTGAATTCTAATTAATTGATACGTAATACATATTAAATTAAAAATACATACTTGCATCATGATATCTTTGTCTTCTTTGTTCTCGATATCTTTCTTCCGTTTCGGGAGAATAATTCCTTGAAGACTTATTTTGCCTTCTCTTCTTGTTTCCCATGCTTTTACAAAAAACCTTCAAATTATTGCCTTCAAAATAATTTTCAAATGTCTTCTTTCATCCAAAAATGCGAATTATTTTAATCATTTGGGTGATAAAAAAAAAAAAAATTATGGATATTTATATGATTCCACAAATGAACAAAAAAAATAAAAATGCATCAGCCAGAGTTTGAACAAAAGCCGACAGTTAAAAATTGTTGGGTTTGCTCGAACATGACAGTTACAAAAATGTGCGTGCCAAAATCGAGCTCATTGGTTCGAGCGAATGGGGGTTCGCTTGAACCATTTTTGGTTCAAGCGAACCCAATTCGCTCGAACTCGTGTTCGTTCGAAACCGCAAATTAAGAGTTTCTCCCAAAAAATTTCAAAGTTCTGAAGAATTAATGACTTCGGAGCTCTGGTTAAATACATGAATGAAATAATCTTGATAACCCAAAAATATTAGATGGTAGTACTTGAAGCAAGCTTTCTAATGAGTATAATTTTGTTATATTTTGAATTTATTATGTTCTTGTTTTTTTAATTTTATGGAAAATTGGTTTTTCATCGAATATGAACTTCTCTATTCAACGCATTGGGAAAAATAAGAAACTAATTCAAACAAATTCTGAAAAATATCTATGCTCCTAGTATTGATGTCTTCTTTCTAACAAAAAAAAAAATTGAATTTCGATTTGTATAGAACAAGTTATGTGTTCAAACGTAAACCTATATTTGAATTATGACTAGTCGGACTTCAAAACTTTATAAAATGAAAAATATTGAACATATCACTATAAAACCAAATGCAAGCCCTAGATATTGATGTTACAAACCAAAATTCAAAAGAATTGAGTTTTTATCATTTATAGAAAAAAAGTTATGCGTTTCAGGAGGCACATCACTCTTAAAAAATGTAGTTTGTTGTTAAAAACTACTTTTCGAGGGAGATGGAAATTTTTTTAAAAAATCCTTCAAAAAAATTTGAAAAAAATGTATATAGAATCTAGAAACAAAATGCTAGAAATCACTAATTTACATCATCTTCAAATTTTTAATAGTTTAAAAGTTATAGTTCTCGGAAGTTGAAGATTATTTTAAAAATGTACATCTCAGTGTCAAAAGTGGCAAAAAAGTGGGAACCATTATTGTGAGTTCACCCCGCTACGAGTTCTTGGTCGAATAGCTTTGGATTCCCGCTTATGATATCCCTAAATCTGAAATAATATGTCACCTTGTCAATTCTGAATCTCCATGGTACGGTGAATTCTACACCTATCTCCATGATCAAACCCTTCCTCCCAACCAATCGAATAACCAACGTAAAACCTTCATTCGCCAAACTACTCGATATACCATTATTGTTGAAACCCTATATCGACGCGGTCTTGATGGTACTCTCCTTCAATGTCTGGAACAAGGTGAGATAACAAAGGCTTTGGAAGAAGTCCATGAAGGAATTTGCGGGACTCACTCAAGTGGTCCGTCACTAGCCAAGAAACTCCTACGCAATGGATACTATTGGCCATCCATAGAAAAAGATTCCTACTACTTTGTCAGAAAATGCAAGAAATGTCAAGTTCATGGTGACCTGATACATGCACCAGCATAGGAACTACAACCAATCACAACACCATGGTCTTTTGGTCAATGGGGTCTTGACCTTGTGGGTAAAATCCATCCCTCTTAATCCAACGGCCACAAATTCATTATTACCGCCACCGAATATTTCACAAAGTGGATCGAAGCTGTTCCACTTACCCAAGTCACCGGCAAGCAGGTCGCCTCATTCATCCTTAATTACATCATCTGCCGGTATGGTGTGCCCATGTCCATCATCACAGATAACGGTCTTCCTTTCAAAAATCAGGATGTCTGTGAACTTTGTGAGAAATTTCATATCCAACATCGCTTTTCTACTCCCTACTACCCACAAGGCAATGGTCAGGCCGAAGCATCAAATAAAAACATATTAAGGATCCTAAAGAAGATAGTTAATGATGTCGGTCATGATTGGCATGTTCAACTAAATCCAGCGCTATGGGCATATCGAACTAGCATTCGAACCCCTACAGGTGCAACTCCTTATTCATTAGTCTATGGTGCAGAAGCTATCTTGCCTATTGAGGTTGAGATACCATCATTACGGGTTTCCTTGCATAATCTGATAGATGACGAAGCATATAGAGTATCCCGTCTTTAGGACTTAGAGTTACTTGATGAGAAGCGACAAGCTGCGTACAATCATCTCAAAGCCTATCAGCAGCACATGAGCAGAAGCTACAATCACTGAGTTAGTCCTCGTACATTTGAGGTAGGTGATCTTATTCTATGAGAGAATCCTCACAACCAACCAAACAAAGAACATCAGGGCAAGTTTGAATCAAATTGGCTGGGCCCATATGTTGTCACTGTTGTGTTCGGGTCCAAGGCATATCAGTTGGCTACATCAGAAGGTGAACCGCTTGCAGATCCAATCAACAGCATGCACCTCAAATGGTTTTATACCTAAGGTGTACCGAGCATCAAGCTCCCTACAACCAGAAAATACCAAAAACATTCAGAAAAATGTCCTGAAGAAAATACAAAAACATTCAAAAAAGTAAAGAAAAATCATGCATCCAAACGGTGAACAACCACTCCGGTGGCACCTTGGGTAAGTACGATGGTGAAAACCTGGCAAATAGGTGCCACTCGTAAAGGCTATGGCTCCATTGTCTTTCAGACTTGTTGCGATCACATATACTTCATACATACATCCATCCATCCAAAACCATGGCTTGTTATTCCTCTGCAATTATGATAGTACTCCATACATCTTGCATCCCGCTTTTTCATAGTCATGTCTAAAACTGGGGGCAATGCCTTTAAACTATTGATGGAAGTGGATTCTACATTGTCTTATGATTCATTAAGTTCTTCATTCAAGCAATCATAAAAAATCCAAAAACATTCAAAATATCTCACAAAATCCAAAAACATAAAAAAACATCGAAAATCACACAAAAACATGGCAACACTTTGTACATACTCATCCACACAGATACCAAAACAAATATTGACAAAATACTCACACGATGACCTTTTACCAATCAAACCACACAATCAACATCAACAAATCAAAAACTGTCTTCAACAAGGATGCATCCTTCCTTACCGAAACAAAGACAAAAGTGACGTTTTCTTTGACAAGAAAATTATGTTAAGCTATCAAATACTTGGTTGATTTGTGAGTACAATCATTTGTTTATCTATATCGAGATCTGTCAGCATTGTTTTGTATCGTTTGCACATTATTTCTGATGAAGTTCTGGGGCATGTACTAATGGTGTCTACGTGGGAAGTTCACCAAGCTATGTGATCTTATGCAAAATGCAGGCATAGATCACTACGGCTTGCTGACTACAGCGTATACCTCGACCATATGAGCATGAACCATTACTAAGGATCCTTATTCTTTATTCTTTATGTATATACTGTTTGTTTGCAGGTACAATGCTCATTCTTTGGTTCCTCCTCATCCAAATTGGATAAAGGTTTTATCTCTTAGTATGGTATGCACTTGTCTCAGGATATGATCAACCTAAGATCAAGGAGGATGATCCAAGTCATGCATGAATGGAGATAATCCTTGTCTGTTCCACAAGCAATACTCTAGTCGACTTGACCCTTATATCAAGTCATTTGTATTAACTTGCTATATAAAAATCCATGTAAGGAATACTCAGGTCATCTTGAATCATTATGTCAAGATGCTTGTATTCTCTTCCAACATTTTAAAGCTCAATGATGAAAATAGAGCACTATGGATCATCATCTCATCTCATATGTATATATTGCATTTCGTTGCATTCCACCCATCCATACATTCATAATAACTGCATATCATGCATACATAGTCATAATAATGCATACTCTATTTTCCTCTTCTTCCATAGGAATGAGCCATACATCCTCCATTTCTTCTATCTAACATCGAACCCCCCTCACCCTCCCCATCTCGATAATCAGCATCACATACCCTACATCATTTCTCAATCAACCCAATCAAGCCACGTTCATCACCATCCATCTCTAAATAGGAGGGATTGTGTTTCCTATGCTAAGTCATCCAATAAGCCCAACAAGTTATTCTGTCTGCACAGGTACATCAACTCACACACACCTAGACTATCAACAGATACTCTGATCAAGTATCTTCAGGTCTCAACAGGTAATCGATTATGGTAATCCTAGACTACATCAGACATTTATCATAATGACCTAGTCTCAACGGGGCTGCCATGATTCCCCACAACCATCCATCACACGCACACATTATCAATTGATCAACCAATCAAACACAATCACATCGGACAATTACATCAATTGTCTACATCTCAACGAGTATTTTGCTTCATATACCTTGACTTCATCGGGTAATTACATCAATTGTCTAAGTCACATCAGGTCACTTTGATTCACTTACTCAGACTTTATCATGTCCAAGCAACCAACTGACATCAACTGTCACGCTTTAACTTGACCGGGGCAATTAAACCGATTGCACCAGATTGTCCAACCAATTTTGATCAATTGTATAGCATCAATCCGAACCCCACACTACATCTGCTATGTATCTCTTGCATGACCTCAGGGTACTCGCTGGCTTGTTGTTTCTTTGTATTCACTCTATTTTTCTTCCATTCTTTCACCATTGTTGCTAATTTCTTCTATTCTACCTCCCCTCCACTTCTCATTCTTTTTCGAGAGATCGCCCAATTTTTCAAAAAATTTCGGCCCATCTCTCGAGGGGGCATACCACCCATTAAATTTACATTTTATGGGGCATTTTCTTCACACCAATTTTTCTTTCTTTGAAACGACGCGATAAACCGCACCGTCTCAAAGAGGGGCAAATGTAGTCACACAAATCTGTCCAGCTTAATTAAATAAATATTCCCTATTTATTTGATTAAAAATCCACTAGCCATCAGTTAATTAAATAAATATTTAATTAATTTATTCCCAAACATTCTTCTATTAATTAAATAAATTTTTCAATTTATTTTAATTAATTCATTAAATCAAATTCTAATCAATTAAATAAATAAAATTTATTTATTTAATTAAATCCCCTTTTTCCTCTTTTAAATAAATTAAATAAAAACATTTATTTAAATCATTATCCCCCCCCACTTGCATTTTCCTACAAATGCAACTTGCATACATTTATTGAAATAAATTAATTTTTATTTTAATAAAATCCTATTTTCCCTCACCCACCAAATCCACTTGCAAAATCTAATCCCCTTCTAGATTCTTCTAATCCCTTCCTAATTAGCCTAATCCATCCCCTGATTATTGTCACATTCCTAAGCAAAATGAAGTCACTTCTCAAAGACTCCAAAGTCTTTGAAAAGAATTTAATGCTTTGTGTGTTCAACAAATTAACCCCCAAAGTCTTCCAAGACCACTAATGGCTCTTACATGACCATTTATGGCTCTTACGTAGCCATTTATGGTTATTTCAAACTTGTCCCCCCAAACATTTATTGTTTTGACCATATTCATTCATTTCACATTTGCACAAGAGTTTTATCCATTGGATAAAAGCTTTATTCTTTGAATAAAGAGTTTATTCATTCAACCAACCTTGACTTTAAATCCCAAGGTCATATCAAGCATTTAATGCTTATTCCCTCCCCTCTCAACCTATCTCACATTGACACTTGTCATCCTGGGATTGGGTTGAAAGCCCCCACATGGATTTGAAATCATTCAATCCTGACCCTTGTTGAGATTACTCAATCTCAACCATCCATTGCTCCATTTTACCTATAAATAGAACCCATTTCTTCATAATCCAGATCCTAAAAACTTGTATGCATTTAACCTATAGGCATTTTAGAGAGCATTTAGCATAGCAAACTCATGTATTGTCATTTTGGTTAAAATAAATCATTTTAGCATCAATAGCTTAAATATTAGCTTCTTTATTTACATTTAGAGCAATATTTCAATCTCAATCCTCCATAAGCATCCATAGTGCAAAAAGCTGCTAAGAGCTACACTATTTTGGAACTTGGAGAGGAGAGGAACAAGGGAGAAGGAGCTAAGAACATGCTAAGAGGCATTTGGAGATGCCTCATTATCTTTGTTTCATTAGTTAGATATATTAGCATGATTTTAGTGTCTCTCTTGATATGCCTGTTTAGATTAGTTTTTGATTGACTAACACTAAAGATTTTCTAGTTTCTTGTGTTGTTTCTCTTAGACTAACCTTGCCCACTTTGCAGGGCATCATTACTTATACAATATGGGCCTACACATGCAGAAAGGCCAATAGCCTAGAGCTCACTGCTCAACAACAAAAATGGAGTCCCACTGACTACACAATTGGATGATTAAATCCAATGATAATGTACTGCTAAAATAGCATCTGCAATGTTGGATTCAGTATCATTTTAAGCTTTGTTAGATACCTCTACCATAAACCTTGCTTCTCTTTGCTCTTCTCTACTCTTATTCGCTCATAAAATAATTACATCATAATGCATATAGAGTTATTCGCTCTCATATACCACTTGCATTCATTACCTAATTACATTCCTTACTTTCTTACAAAATGACCTATACATATATGAGTCTTTACAATACATCATGTCGGCTATACAAATAATATTACAATACAAAACAATATAATTTCCATGTCGGCTGGGAGTGTTGGTAAGATCTTTTGTCGGTGTAGAATGGATGTCGGTGAGAATAACCTTGTTGTGTCTACCGGTGTCGGTAGATGATATTTATTGCCGGTGTAACCTATGAACCATGTTACCAGTTGGTTGCCATCAATGACAACATCAACTATTCTCATCTGAATGTATAATGCCAACAATAGTATGCTTTTTTCATCCAATCTATTTTTTCTACATGGAAATTCTAAATTCATCAATCACATAACTTTTTATTTCATTATTGTTGGTAGGAAATTCTTGCAACTTGATGCCCCACTTGTTCATCCATTCGTTGTACTGCTTCATCCATGTTTTCTTCCTATAGACTACCACCTCTTCCATAGCTATTTTGGGTCAATGATAGTTATCCATGTTTTCAACCTTCTTTAAATAACTTACTAATCGGGTTATTGTCGATGCCTCCACTAGGAAAGTACTTGCTTCATCGAAAATAATTTTATATGGGACTGTGGTTTTAACTTTGAGATTGCTTGTTATTAAATGCTTCTAGATTCTTTCTAGTTGTATCCAACTACACTCGGACATGTTGCTTCCCCATACTTCACATCCATAAAGGGCAACCAGTGTGACTAGCAAACCAAAATGGGTTTTCTTGGTTTTCCAATCCCAAAATATAACTTTTCTGCACCTATTTTGAAGTATGATGTTTTCCAACCTCCTTGTATCCTTTTTGTTCTACAAGTCTCCCAATTGAGATTATAGTGAAATTCAATCCCCAGGTACTTGTATTGTTTTACTATTTATCTAGTAGGTTGTCTTCAAAGATAAAGGCAATATGTTTATCTTTTCTATTCAATGAGAAAATCATAATTTTAGTCTTGGTGATGTTCACTTGCATTCTAACTTCCTAACATAAGTGTTCTTAGGCCTTCAAATGTTCTCTCAACCCATGAACTATTTTTGAAATTAGCATAAGGTCATATACATATAAAAGTAATTTCACCACATAACTTGCCAGTTGAATACCATCTTCATCTATCTTCTTAACCATGCTTCCAACTTATCTATGTATAGACCAAAAAGTGTGGGAGATAGAGGGAAACCTTTCTTAACTCCAATGTCACTACCAAATAACTTTGGCATACCTTCACTTGTTCTAATTTTAGCTCTAACCTTCTTATAAATTCTATGAACAATTTCCCTATACACATCTAGGATGGCTAGTTATTCCATTCAATTACATAGTTTATCCCTAGGTATCATATCAAAATCCTTCTTAAAGTCCCCAAAACAACAATAAGCTTCCTCGCCTTGAGTATCCCAAATATTTTTTCTATCAAGTGTATAAGGGTGATTCTATGATCAATGGTAGAATGCCATGACTTAAAAGCCAACTTATCATTTTTCCCTTTTATCTTCATTTTCTACCCAACTACTAATCCTTCATTTTATCATGCTCCCAAAGAGCTTGCCAAAGAGGGGATTAACCATAATCATGAAATAGTTATATAGATTATTGATATCCCCACTTTTGAAGAGAGGGATGACCACACTGGTAGTCCACTCCACTAGAAAATCATCTTGATTAACAAGATTGAGAATTCTTTTTATGTGAGGGGTAAGAGTTTCACTCCCCCACTTTAACAATTTAGCATATAATCCATCTATGTCTTGTGCTTTACCAATCACTAAATTCTTTATTCCTTTCTTAATATCATCCATCATGAAAAGTTCCATATATGTGTTAACCATGGGTGGAAAGTCTTTCTCATGAACCTATTCATAAAGGGTCCTAATATAATCTAGCCATTGGGCATCTGAAATACAGCTTTCACCCTTCTTTCTCTTTTGCTGCAATTCCTTCCAAAAACCTTTGGGATTATGTTTTCCAAGAGAGATTAGGTCTTTCCTTCTTACATTTACATATTCTTCTTTTTTACATTGTACCAATTTTTCATATTTTTTCTTTTGTTCTTTGTCCATTCCACTCTCTTTGAGTTTTCTCTTGGCTACCTTGCATTCTTCATCATACCACAAATTTGTTGGGAAAGTGTTTGCAGCCCTCTTCTTAGGGTGAGACCTTTTTGCATACACTTAAATTATTGTGAATTATCGGGACTAGTAAACTGCTGTGAATTTAAACGCTCATCTTATTGGTTACTTTTTCCTTTATATTATGTGTTAGATCATTGAAATGATGCTTAAGAACAACAATAAAGATTTCTCTATTCTCTTGATTTATAAGGATCTTACCCTTGGGGAGGGTCTTATTTTATATGTTTGAACTCCTTTATTGTGTTCACTGCTTAAACAAATGCTTAGTTTAACAAGAAGAGGTAAGTGATCGGATTTCATCTCAATACGCCAGTCCACAATATCAAACTCCAACAATCTAGAAATACAACTTTGTGAACAAATCATGTAGTCCACCACACTTTAACCATTATGAGATTTTCATGTGATACCCCTTGACCTTGGCCAATCTCTCATGCCATTACAAATAACCATGTCAAACAAACTACAAAGCCCCAATAATTTTGCCCCAAACTGAGTCACACTGCCAATAATATCTTGTGAATTTCTTTCTCAATATTGAGCACCACCTTCCTCCAACCACAAAGGGTTATTTTCCCCTCTTTCCTCGTTGTTTAACTAGAGGGACTAATTATTAGTTGTCCTAGCATTAAAGTAACCCATTATCACTATGTCTCCAAGTTTGCTAAAAATAGAAAAAAAAAAAAATTCAGTGAGGCACATGGATCTTCATTGTCTAAATTTCTCTTCTTAAAAAAAATTGAATTTTTCAAAGCAAAGTAGCAAGCAGCCAATCTAAAAGTTACCCCATTCTCTATAATTTGCATCCATATGTATTATTTATTTGCATCTTTTTTTTCAACTTTTACAATTCCCTGCCACTTCTCATTTATTAGAACTGTAACAACCCCATGTCCTTTGCATGTATTATTCCCTTTGTTCCAAATTGAAACCTTCTTATATCCTTAAAAAAATGGTACCTTGCAACCATCATGTTTGTGTGTTTTTGTAAGAATGATATTTTTTTCCCATTTCTATGGGCCCCAATCCAAGTCTTCTTCTCTATGGATATCCTCTACTATTCCAACTTACAACATGTAAATATTCTTGTGGGGCCCTAATTCCGTATTTCTTGTTAGAAAAATGATCCTTGATTTGGGATTTTTCTCATTCTTCAACCATTCCCACTTTCCCTCATTTCTTCTCACTTTCGCTTTCTCCCACTCTTTCCTTTGTTCTTCTTGTTATTCATAGGTCAAATCTTCAGCTAGATAAATGTGTGTGCCTCTAAGTAACCCTCTATTTTTTAGAATCATGTTCTTATCTTCTAGGTTTTTCAAGATGACTCTTACATGTCTATCTCTTCCTCTATCTATCTTATTTTCCAGTGTCATTTGCTTGTTGGATATGTTCCATCCACTTTAACTTGTCTTTAAGAAAGTCCCTTGTAAGAATGTCGGTTCTCTCTTTCTCACCAAAGTCCCTCATACCTTTAATTATAATGTTTGCAGCCTTGCTTTGTTTATATCTTTCCTCCCTTATTTGTCTTTTGATTTGTTTTTCAATGATTAATTTATGCTCATTTGATGATCCACTTACCACTTGTGACCATGATTTGGCCTCTTCTGTCTGGTCTCTTAGCTAATTATCTTTTATCTTCATGTTTGCTAATGTTGATTGGATCACCTCTATTTTCATTATGTCTTCTCCTCCCCACATTTCTAGTTGCTTGTTTCCAACTAATTTTAGTTGATCTAACTCTTATTTTAAAGTGACCAATTCTTGTTGTGCCCTCTCCATGTTATTCTACAAATTCAAAATTTGTTCCAACAATGTTTTAGTTTCCTTTTCCAACTTGCAATTGGTCTTTATAATTGTTTTAAACCTGCTACCTTCATATATCCCCTTTTCTTCTAGAATTTTGAGTCTCTTTTTCATTCTCATGAGCTTCTCCACGTATAACTTTGATGACCACGTTAGCGGTGTGGATGTAGGGCTATAAAAAAATTGAGACACTTTTTCAGTGACCCTCTTGTTAGCAATGAGCTCTTCTATTTTTCCCATGATCCCTTCTATCATGCCCATATTTGATTTGATGTTCTCTAAGTCCCCTAAATTAGCTTTCCTTTTCTTTTACCCTTAGCTTGATCAATTTCTTCTTCATTTTGAGATATTCTACTAGATATCTTTGTAATACTATTGTTTTAGATTTGGTAAAATCATACTAAATTTATTCTTTTGGGTTTGTCTTAGTTTCTAAATTTGTTTGTGCCTTAAGATTCCCTTATAATGTTTGGCATTTACGTAGATCAAATTTTCTTTCTTGTCTACCAACTTCACTGGATGTGTTTGAGGGGACCTTGTTACCAAAAAATCCTAGCTTCCTATTAAACTTCCACCCTGGACAGTAGGGTAGGAACTAGACCCCCCATTTGGCCATTGAAGAGAGTGATTCCATGCATATATTAAACCCTCTTGACCTAAAAAAAATTATAGTTCTTTTAGTTATATCAAAGGTTATTTTTCCCCTTTGTTGTTGTTCATTATAAACTCCACTGCTCCCAATATGCTTGTATTTGAAATTTGTGACCCTTGTGCGGTGAAACCTTGACATGTCAGGTGTAGGTTTTCCTTCCCACACTCTTGGTTAACTCCCATGAAAAGATGTGTTTTATGTTGTGGGCTTTCCAATTTTTGTGGGTTTTGCTAGTTTTTCTATCACAAAAGAGAGACAAAATAAACTTAAAAAAGAAAACAAGAATAGGAAAAGGCGACAATAAGAGCTATTTCCTATGGGCTAATGGGACCTTTTGTGTCTACTTTGACTTTATTTGTGACAACTTTCTTCGGTTGGATCTATATTGTGTCTGCTACCTACATTTGTTTCCCTTCACAAATTTCAATTCACACTTGTGCAGATCTCAATTTATTTTATTATGCATGTGTTAAGAAATAAATTTCCAACCAACAACTAAAATTGAAAAGCAATTAAAGACTCAACTTAGTTTCATCTTCAGAATCATTTTTTATTCTCTTGTCACCACTATCAATTTAGATTTTACTAAAACAAATTTTTAAATAATAATTTTAAATTCAAGATGAAAAATGTTCATAAATAATTAGGAAGCACATAATTAAATAAATTTATTAATTAATGATAATATTGGTTGCGATAGGTGGACAATGAGTCTATTGGTAGACTTTTGTATCTTACCTTCAGATAGTGCATCTTAGTTCTGCAAGTCTCTTTGTATCTTTCCCTAAGGTTGTGCGTTGTAGCATTGCAAGTCCATTAGGTGCATATTGCTCCTTGGCAATGAGCCTAAAACCTTGTAATCATTTTTATTATATTGTGAGTGTGAGTCTCACCATGGTCTTTCCCTTATACGATTTCGCACGGAAATTTGGTGTTCATGTGTTGTATGTGCTTTGCACTTTCATGTTTTGCAATTGCAATATAAGATTAATTGTTATTGTTGTCGTCGATTTCAGCAAGCCCTACGAAACTAGTCCATTTCATACCACACGTCATCTGAGAGAGGCTAACCTACTTCATCGATTAGTCAAAATTTGCTTTTTGTCATTTGTTTTTGTCATTTTTTAGTTAGTTGATTTTTGCAGTTTTACCTGCAAATCGAACTTTAAAGTTCGACCTACAGGGTGTTTTTATTTTAAGTCAGTTGCACATTGGGCTTTAAAGTCCGATGTGTAATTTTGCAGTTTTTAGTTCATTGCAGGTTGAACTTTAAAGTCCAACCTGTCAATCGAGTTTAGTTCT
Source organism: Cryptomeria japonica (assembly GCF_030272615.1). Classification (NCBI taxonomy): domain Eukaryota; kingdom Viridiplantae; phylum Streptophyta; class Pinopsida; order Cupressales; family Cupressaceae; genus Cryptomeria; species Cryptomeria japonica. Next base: position 65,110,037 of record NC_081412.1, read on the forward strand.
AATCTGCAAGTCCGACTTTAAAGTCCGACCTACAAGAGTTTCTAAGTGCAGGTCGGATTTTATAAGTTTAGTTTTTTTCCTTTTTCATTTGGTTATTTTGTGGTCTTTTGCTCCTCTCTGTGTGTGCTTTCTTGCTTACCTTGTGTGGGATTTTCTCGTGATCATTCTTTTCACTCTGTGGATCTGCATTTTTGAGGTATGTGTTTTTTTTTTCGTGTTTTTCTTTTGTTTGTGCATGCCGGTAGATTAGGGTTTTCAGTTTTCATTTTGTTTATTTTTGTTTAGTTTTTAAGGTATGTCCAATTTTAAAATTTGAATGCCCTACTTTGTTAGTCTTGTTGTGGTGTTTCCCTTCCTTTCTCCTTCACATCGGATTTTAAAGCCTAATGTGAAGGGAGTTGTTCTTCTCCCTTCCTAGCATGTCGAACTTTAAAATCTGAATTGCTAGGGTTTGTATTTTACTCTAGGTGCCATGTTCAACTGTAAAGTCTAACTTGGCGACCCTATCAATCTTCCTTGTCCGGTTGGGCTTTACAGTCTGACTTGACATCTTTTCAGTTTTTCCCTTGATAGCACATTAGACTTTAAAGTCCAACGTGCTAGTCACTTGCACTAGTGTGTGCAGGTGGGACTTTAAAGTCTGACATGTAGCTACCTTTAGCAAGTTTTTCCCTTGCTACAGGTTAGATTTTAAAGTCTGACCTGCCTGTGGTGTTTGTTTTAACCTGCACGTCGGACTTTAAAGTCTGACCTACAAAGTTGTTCTTCCCACTTGCACACCGAACTTTAAAGTCTAGTATGTAATTGATGATGTTTTTCTCTTGCACATCGGACTTTAAAGTTTGATGTGTGAGTATTGGTCTTCTAACTTGCAGATTGGACTTTAAAGTCCGACCTGCAAGTTTTTGTCTAGTTTTTTTCTGAAGTCCTTTTTGGCTCCAATTCTTGTTCCAATTGATGAAACTTTCCCTTCTAATGTTGATAATATTCAAAATACTAATGATTGGTATTGAATGCAGTGCTTTGCAAATGTCTAAGCCTGCTCAAGGGAAATCAAAGCCTTCATCAAGTCAGTTAGAACCTTCACCAAGCAAGCTACCTGTGAAGAAAATAAAGTCTAAGTATAATAAATACTTAAAAATGTTCCCATAAAGTTCAGTTGAATCAAATGTGAAATAAATCAGGGACACTGAGATTGTCCATGTGGACATGCAAGAATTTCTTGATCGATTTAAAAAAGGCTCCTTCTCATATGACATGCTTGATCAATTCAGAGTTTCATAAGTATGTGTCTTTCCTAGTAGCATCTCATGATCTGGAATTTGTGCTTGCAGTAGCGGATCATTTTGATCATCATACAAGATAGGTGAAGGATGCAAATAACAATATTGTTATGACATTAGACAATTTTTCTTTAACAGTGTGTTTAAGGGTTCTCCAGTGGAAGAAGTAGCATACATAACCAAAGATAGTGCTCGAGAGTATTATGAGAAAAATGAAGTGAAATGTATGAAGATGATCAATATAATTTTCTTATCTTCAGCCAGGGTCTCCACCACTTCAAGTTGGCCTAAATACTTCCATAGGAGTGATTTAATTAAAGAATAAAATGATATGGTCACTATGCTAGCATGAATGAAAGGTCTGAGAGATTCTCATTACTTTCAGAACTGGATGTGCTATTACATGAGCATAATTAGAAAAGGGACTATGGATGAGTAGATTAATGATGCACTTTGTGCATAGTTGAAAGAGGTCAAAACATGAACACTGAAGTTCTATATGATCTCGTACCTTGTGTATGTGGCTACCTCAATGAGGCAATATCCAGGTTTATCTACAAAGGGTGATAGAAGGTTAGTACCTATTTGGAACTATTATGATCAGCTTACAATCAATAATCAGGGAAGTCATTTCAGAAGAGTCAATGATGCCTTCTTTGTTGTCTGGAAGTGTATGTTTGATAAAGGTTTAGAGAAGAGAAGACTTTTAGAAGCAGCATACAATAGAGTTTCTTTCTTTGGTTGTGTATTCCTTCAATTTCCTACTTTCACATATATCTACATAGGATGTTTTATAGGTGAACCATTTATGTTGCCAAGGTATCCTTCAAATAAAATTGTCCTCATGGAATTATGTCGACAATTGATTCATGTACATGAGAGACAACCACAAGCTCATAAGACTGGCCTGAAATTTCCATAAGCCATTGGTTGATATTCAATGATGACCAACCAAAAGGCCAAAAATATGGAGGAAGAAATGCAATGCAATACCATGAGGAGGTTCAAGGCTAGTAATAATTTTCATTTTTGTGGGATGAAGAACAAAATCAAGAGGAGATATACACATGTATATCATCTTGAAGATGTCTAGGCAGATTGTGAAAATGCAAAAGATGTGAGGAGAATGGATTTCAGTCCTCTCACTTTGGAACAGATTAAAAATCTAGATTTGGCTAGGATCCTAGATATAATGGAAGATACTAATGACATAGTAGACCTAGCCTACTTTGAACAAAAGATTGTCGATTCTCCCTTGCCACTCATTCAATGGTCTAAAAAGGAAAGTAAGTCTATTACCCAAAGAATTGGTCTTATTCTTGCTAATACTAATGCATGGTTGTTGAAGAAAGGGATTAGAATGAAGCAACTTTCTTCTAGTTCTGGTGATGATGATGAAAGTGAAGTCCCAGTTGGTAAAATAGCTTAATTAAGGACCAAGAACAAAGCAGATGTGCAAACACCTCCATCAATCCCTTCGATACAATCTAAGGGAAAAGGACCTAAAATCAAATTCATGGTCAAAGGGTTGAAGAAAGGTGAATCTTCATTAGCTACACAAGTGACACAAGCAGAAGAGCCTAAGCAGCCAACTGTTGAAGAGGCTGAGAAAGAAAAAGAACAAGAAGAAGGATAAATTCCTCATGAAGAGGAAATACAAGTTGAAGAACCAACTCATCAAGGTGAAAGTGACACCCCCACCACTTCATAGGTATCAACCCCCACACAAGTGGTTATTCATTCTATTTAATTAGATTCAGATCAAGATGTAGAAGAATATGATGATGAATGGTTGGATATAGAATTACCACAAGGGGAGGGTGATCAAGAATATGTTGCATTGTCTAGTCTCCCAAGTTTTGATGTTGTTCCTACATCCATTATTGAATCTTCAATTCTGGATTTCATTGAATCTTTGAAGCAAATAGTTGTAGAGCAGCAGTCAATAGACCTACCTTCTATAACTATCATGGTTGAAGCTCCACCTATTGTAAGTAACATTGTTACTACTAAAACAACATCAATGGTTGTAACCACAGTTGTTTCAAGGGAAGCATCAATAATGACTACTATTGCTTCATTAGAACTAGCATTCATTACCACAATTGTAGTGCAGGTAATTCCATCTTCTACTACTACAACTTCAAGACATAATGTCTCTGAGATGTCGATTACTACTCAGAAAGAGGCCACAACTCCAACCACCAAACCAGATCTTCCACCATGGATGGATTTTGTGGCACCTAAAAGGAAGAAACAAGTAATTTCACTAGATGATTTTAATTTCAAGTAGTTAGTTTTATCCAAGGCAAAAAGGACAAAAAATATGAAGACTGTTTCTCGGGTGTTTGTGGATCCTACTATAAAAAGAAAATATGTTGAGGTCATGGTGCCATCTTCAAATAAAAACAAGGACAATATTCAACGTGAAGACTATACTGTGGAGATTATAGAACTTGGTGTGGAGACACATGAGAGTGTCAAGTTAGACTCTCAAACTACTTTCAGTTCTCTTGTGCGTAGGGTTGATCAAGAAAGATATGAGAAAAATGAATGAAAGTAGAAATATGAACAACTGACCAGTGTGCTTCTCAAAGTTGCACAATATTCCTAGGAGGTTGACCCTATTGTTTCCTCTATTGATACTAAGGCTCTCAAAATGTTGGAACAAGCATCAAGGGTCGATTCATGGATGAATGGATTGACCATTTGAAATTAGAGGGCTCTCTTCTTTTGGATTCAATGGTCAAGTTATTGATGGATTTTGAAATTGTTCAAAGTCAGATGCAAGGTACCAAAACCACTTTGACCAAAGAAATGGAAGACATTGAAAAGAGTATAACTCTTTGGAGCAAAATGGAAGATTTCAGGATTAATGTTCTTGTTGAAAACAAGGTAATAATGACACGAGAAAAATACATTCAAATTATGTCATTATTATCTCATAAGGGTAAAATAATAAGGTTAGTAATCTCAGAGATAGATCAAGAAAAGAAAGAATGTGATAATGAGATTGATCAGATTTTGGCAAGGATAGTTGAGATCTCTTTTTGCTTATATGATGAAAGTCAAAAACTAATATCTAGTGAGAACATCATACAAGAATTTCTTTCCCTAATTACTCACTGGGCAAAAAAGGACTTCTCGTTGAATTCATTTCATAAACTACTTGAGATACAGGTTGGTTTTGAAGTTCTTTCCTCAATGCTAAAAGATGGAAGAAAGAAGTATGTGAAAGTTGGAGATGCAGTTTCTAGAGTTCATGCCATCACTAGTTCTACCACAATGACGGACAAAGCTGAAATGGAATTTGTTTTGGCTCGGTTTGAGGAATTCAAGAAAATCAATGAGGAGAAAGATGAATAAAGTGTCCCCCATTGACACAATCTTTTCATGTAGTTGCATTCCTAGTTACTACAATTTTTCTCGCAGTTGCATTTTCATTTTATGCAGTAGGTGTAGTCAAGTGGGACTGTGCAATTGAATTAGTCAACTGTGCCCACCTTTTCTCAACTTATTTTCCTATATAAGGAGGACCTCATTTGTACATATTTATCTTTTATTATGCTTAGCAAAACTCTACCAAATTTTTTTCTCAACACAGACTTTGTGCTTTTTGATGTAAAAGTTGATTCAAGGAAATAAAGATAGAAATCTGCTAGTTTCCAAACTTTGTGTTGGAATGAAGATTGTGTTTATGATTGAAATCATTCTTATGTTTAGTTATCATAATCATTTCTTATGCACTTGAATCTTTTGCTGAAATTGTGAATGTTAATGAAAGAGATTTCTAATTGTGAAATGAATTTTTGTGCTATCTACATATTTGGAAAATCTTTTGACAATTAAGTGATTACGTAGGAAGCTTTGTAATTTTGCCAATTACTTGTAGTTTTAGGAATAATTGATCACATCTTGGAGACTTTGAGCTACAAGTTGAGATTCAAGTTGAAATAGTTGTGATAAGAGTAGTTGTATTCACGTAAGACTTTGAGCTTACATGATTGTCTAGATATTAAGAATCTTTGTCAAGAAGTTCTTTTAGTTGTCAAAGTTTATTAAGTTGTAAGAAATATCATCAAGTGAAGGGAAAGTACATTAATTCTGAAAAAAGAGAATTACATACCCTAAGCTTACATCCGAATTTTGTTTTCATAAGCTATTGAAATACCCAATATTCTAATAGGGAACTTCCCCTTGCTGAGAGGAAAGAATTTGTCTTATCATAGCTGTGCATGAAACATATATTTTGTCTTTAGTACACTAGTGACAAAATATTCACCCAATAGTTTTTTGGTGACTCTGTTGGGGAGAGACGTGCAACCGATATTTTCTCTTTTGGGTTGCAGTGCACTTTTTATTGTAATATATGTATTGTTGATTTTATCAAAGTACTAATCTGGCTGACCGAAGTTACACTCGTAGACAACGAGAAGTAGGAATTGTTGATCTTACCTTTGAGTTTTTGCAGCAACATAATTTTCCTTTTGTGACTCCTCCATGAACACGATCTCCTTTGCAGTGGACACGAAGTTTTCCTCCTACTGTACAATGGTATCCAATACCAAGTGAGGTGTCAAGTTTGCAAGTTGCGGTTGTTCCATTTGCAAATCGTTTTGTAATACCACAATATAATTTGTTAAGGATGGTTGTCCCAGGTCCTTGGGGTACTGGGTTTGGCCCTTTCAGCCTAACGACACCTTTACATGAACTTACAAAAGGCACAAGAAATAATTTGCCTAAGTTTTTGGGAGATGGTGCTCAACATCCATCCTAATGAGCACATCGCTTCTTTTTATATCACATGTGATATTCTCGGTGTTGAACATGAAGATGTTTCTATGAGATTGTTTATTGAAAGTTTGCAAGGTGCAACTGCTGATTGGTTTTATTAGCTTCCAAATAATTGTATTACAAATTGGGATAACCTTAGAACAAGGTTTGAGGCAAGGTTCAAGCCTACTGAAGATGATCATGCGCTTTTAGCGCAATTGACTCAAACGAAGAAACAACCACAAGAGCCTATGCGAGAATTTGTGGAAAAGTTTAATAAGCTGGCCAAACATATTCCAACCGCTTCTCAAGCTACTGCTGGAAACTTAAAATGTTTCTTTATTAATGCTCAATTGTCAAAAGTAAGTTTTTTTTTGTGGAGGGATGATCTTGCAGATTTGGCTGTTGCACAATAGATGGTCATATCAGTTGAAGATGATCTTATCCTTGTTGGTAAGATAAGAAAGGATCCTAACAAGGTTAGGAATAGTCAAATTGTTGATGCATTACCTTCTTCAACATATTTTGTTGATCCTATGATTCAAAAGTTAGCAATTGAGTTGTTTGCACTTAAGAAGAAAATTTCCTCTCAAGGGAATACTTCTTACCGTGATGTTCCAAGAAGGACTTATGCAAACAATGCTTCCAACTATGTTGCGTGCAATTAAAATAAGTTACCTCCTACTCCAAAGAGACTTGCATTGGAAGCACCGCCACATAATTCAGCTATAGGATACTATGAGGCTGAACAAAATGATCTTCCTCCATTTGGGGATGAAGATGCCAATTTTCTTCAAGGGGATGATCCAGAATTGGCTGGCGACTCTAACATTAGATATATGTAGTATGAAGAAGTTAATGTGCAAGATGTGCATGATGGAGATGTCTTTGCAATTTTCACTTGTTCGCAAGTGCAAGCAGCATAGTCGCCTGTCAATGTGAAGAGTGATAATTCCACACACGTTAAGGATTCTCAACGCTTGCCAGTTGTTATTGCTAAGCATGGAACTTCTTTACCAAATCTACCAAAGGACAACTCCATTCCTAAAGACAATACGAAGGATAAAAATGTAAGTGCTCCTTTAACTACTGCAAATTTTTTTGCACATGTTAATTCTTCTGCACCTGCATCAAAGACCAATGCACCTAATGTTTCAAGTTCTCAAAATGAGAACCTTAACCAATCTTTGATGAATACTTTTTAGTCATTTGATATTATAGATAATGCTAGAAAAACTAAAGTACAAATATCTGAAGTAGAATATTTGAGATCCAATCCAAATCAATTTGATCGATTGGTCAAATTTATAAAAGAGAAAGATACTTCCTCAAGTAATCCTCCCAAATCCAACATATCCCAAAATAATTTAGTGATTTCTCCTTCTCCAAAAAAAAAGATAGAACCATTTTATATCTCCTTATCGATTAATGGTCATAGGTTAAGTAATTGTGTAATTGATTATGGAGCATCTAACAATGTCATGCCGACAAAAGTTGCCAATGCTCTTGGTTTAACCTTGACTAAGATGTTTGGTAGATTCTTTTCTATGGATAACAAGCAAGTCCCAATAATAGGTCAAATTAAGGATGCACAATTTTCTTTTGCCGCATTCCTAGACAAGAAGATCAAAATGACAGTATTGGTAGTTGATATGTCATCTTCCTATGGCATACTATTGGGAAGGAATTTTTGCAGAGATATTGGAGGAGAATTGAATATGGATATGACTGAAGCACGTATTCCCATCAAGGGAGAGATCAAAAAGTTGTATCCTGAAAATGAATCACAATACACCGATGTGAAATATGATGATCAACGGGCTTAGATTCTTTTTGAGTCATCAGGTATGGGCAATTATTTCTTATATGTTGATGATGAGTTTGAAGTTGTACCTAAAGTAGAGGATGTCATTTCACATGATGAAAGTTCAAGTTATTGTGAGAGTATTGTTCTTGAATCTGTGGGATCCTCAACTCCATAAGAGAAAATTCTCAATTTTGATATTGTCAGTGTTGGTGATCCAAATGATGTTTGGACATTAGAGTTTGATGTTAATTGTTCTTCCACCAGATCATGGACAGGTATTGTTTTGGTGTCTCCTGATGGTAAGATGTTCCCATTTTCTTTCAAGTTACAATTTGACAACACTAATAAAACTGCTAAGTATGAGTCTCTTCTTTTGGGAATGAATGTTTCTCAAAAGAAAGGAATTAAGAATATGCATGCTCAAGGAGATACTGAATTGATTGTTTGTCAAGTCAAAAATATCTATCAGACAAGAAGCGATAGGCTAAGGCATTATCTTAATCTTGTGTGGGACTCAATTGAGGCATTTGATGCCTTTGATCTATCAGTTGTTTTCCAATAATTCAATGATAGAGCAGATTCCTTAGCAGTGTCCACAACCTTGTTGATTCTGCATAAGGATTTTTGAGGACCGACATATACTATGGAGATGATTTTTCGACCAAGTGTTCCTTATAATTCTGACAATTGGTAGGTGTTCAATGATGATCAACACATAATCAATTTCTTGTAGACTGTTGATAACTTTGATGATTTGTGTGTTGACTTGAATTTCATCATCAAAATACTACTTGCAACATATTAGTTTCACAAAATACAAAGGAAATGCTACAAGAAATTCAAACTCAACCAATGAAACTACATGAAATACATATAAAATAAAAATACTATTATTACCTTCATGATTTATGTCTCATTGTTTCCTAACTCCACTATTCCTGGTTGCAGATGGTGTACTCTCAAACAAGCACTGATAGCTTCCAAGATGGCATATGAAGAATGGACTAATAACTGATAGTTAACTGATACTATGACATGCAATGCTAAATGATTATGCTATTTGCTTCAAGATTAAAACTCATGGATGCATAAGTTTTCACAAATAATTAGCTTTTGAAAACTCACTTGAAGAATAACTCGAAGACTAACTCTCTCTCAACTCAAACTCCTGATTTTATAGACCTTGAGAGGATAAGATGATGTGGCCTGGATCAACGGTCATGATCAGATCTGCAAATTTGGATGGTTGTGAGAAAAGGTGAAGATTGAGAGAAAGGGGGAAGGAGAAGACAAGTGTCACTCATCTCACCTTGACTGGGTTGCTGACTGAGGGAATCTAGGGATGGTTGGAGAAGATTTAGGCATGAGAGGACAAGTGGACTCAAGTCCTTCCTAAGATGTAGGGATGTTGGAGAGAATATAGAAGAAGGTTATGAAATATGTGTATGTACATAATATTTCATTAAATTTGGAGGTTGGAGATAAGTGGCTAATAAATGATTTATTTATTTTAATTTTGTTGAATTAATTTAGCCACATGATGGATGAGTTGGCAAAGGAAAGATGAAGTGGAGATGGAAGGTGAGTTGGAAAAGGGATTAAATAATTTAAAAATTATTTAATATTTGAAATTATAGGAAAAAAGAATAATCATTAAACATTATATATTCAAATGATTGGAGAAAATAATTAAATATTAGATATTTTAATAATTGATCAGAAGAATAATTAAATATTAGATATTTAATTAATTAGAGGAATAGGATAGATGAATTAATTCATAAAATATTTCAATTAAATTAATTAATAGAAAGACACAAAATAAATTAAATAAATTAATCTTTTCAAATTAACTATTTAATAGAAGAATAAACATTAAATAAATATAAAATATTTATTTAATTGCTCATAGAGTATATGCACGAAGTTCTGGTACAAAAAAGGTGGCACACTTCAGAAAAATGAAAAATGCTCATAAGGTGCACACCTTATAAGGCGTGCGCACTATAGGGCGTGTGCACTATAGTGCGCCCGCCTTATAAGGCGTGTGCCTTATGAGAGAATGTGGGCTTGGATCACGAGTCAAGGGTCCTATATAACTATTTTTTTATTGCAGCTCATTTGGCTAGCACCAAATATGGTACTAGCCATATTTGGCACTAGCCAAATGACTTCCATTAAAAAATTTTAATCTTTGATAAATTTCTACTCTATACCCTATAATCTATACTCTATACCCTATAGTTTGATAGCCACAACCATAAAAATTAAACCATTTTAAACCTATAACAAATACCCTAGATCGTATGACCAAACATGCTAAATCCTCAACCTTATACAATAACCATAGACCCTATAACCTAAGATGCTAAACCATATGAGGTTGTTATGGGTTGTATGGTGTCCTAAGGGGTCATATGGTGTCCTATGACCCCTTAGGACACCATATGCCCCCTTAGGACACAATGTGAACCCTAATGACACGTAAGGGGTTATATGGTATCCTAAGGGGTCATAGGACATTATATGACCTGTTAGGACACCATATGACCCCTTAGGACATTGTATGACCCATAATGACACTATATGGTGTTATAAGGGGTCACATGGTGTCCTAAGGGGTCATATGGTGTCTTATGACACCTTAGGACACCATATGACCCATAACGACACTATATGGTGTTCTAAGGGGTCACATGGTGTCGTAAGGGTCATATGGTATCCTAATGGGTCATAGGACACTATATGAACCGTTAGGACACCATATGACCCCTTAGGACACAATATGGTGTTGTTATGGGTCGTATGGTGTTGTAAGGGGTCATATGGTATCCTATGACTCCTTAGGACACAATATGGTCTCGCTATGGGTTGTATGGTGTCCTAAGGGGTCATATGGTGTCCTATGACCCCTTAGGACACCATGTGACCCCTTAGGACATAATATGGTGTCGCTATGAGTTGTATGGTGTCTTAAGGCGTCATATGGTGTCCTATGACCCCTTAGGACACCATATGACTCCTTAGGTGTCGTTAGGGATCATATTGTGTCTTAACGGGTCATATGGTGTGTTATGACCCCTTAAGACACCATATGACTCCTTAGGACACCATACAACCCATAATGACACCATATGGTGTCCTAAAGGCTCATATAGTGTCCTAAGGGGTCATAGGAAACCATATGACCCCATAGGACACAATGTAAACCCTAACAACATGTAAGGGGTTATATGGTATCCTAAGGGGTCATAGGACACTATATGACCCATTAGGACACCATATGACCCCTTAGGACACCATATGACCCCTTAGGACACAATATGGTGTCTTTATGGGTCATATGGTGTCATAAGGGGCTATATGTTATCCTATGACCCCTTAGGACACCATATGACCCCTTAGGACACAATATGGTGTTGTTATGGGTTGTATGGTGTCCTAAGGGGTCATATGGTGTCCTATGTGGCCATATGACACTATATGACCCCTTAGATGTCGTTAGGGATCATATTGTGTCTTAACTGGTCATATGGTGTGTTATGACCCCTTAAGACACCATATTACCCCTTACAACACCATACAACCCATAATGACACCATATGGTGTCCTAAGGGGTCATATAGTTTCCTAATGGGTCATATAGTTTCCTAAGGGGTCATAGAACACCATATGACCCCTTAGGACACAATGTGAACCCTAACGACACGTAACGGGTTATATGGTATCCTAAGGGGTCATAGGACACTATATGACCTATTAGGACACCATATGACCCCTTAGGACATAATATGGTGTTTTTATGTGTCCTAAGGGGTCATATGGTATCCTATAACCCCTTAGGACACCATATGACCCCTTAGGACACAATATGGTGTCGTTATGGGTCGTATGGTATCCTAAGGGGCCATATGGGGTCCTATGACCCCTTAGGACATCATATGATCCCTTAGGACACAATATGGGGTCATTATGGTCCATTTGGTGTCCTAAGGGGTCATATGGTGTCATATAGAGTCATAGGACACCATATGACCCCTTAGGTGTCGTTACAGATCATATTGTGTCTTAGCGGGTCATATGGTGTGTTATGACCCCTTAAGACACCATATGACCCCTTAGGACACCATACGACCCATAATGACACCATATGGTGTCCTAAGGGGTCATATAATGTCCTAAGGGGTCATAGGACACCATATGACCCCTTAGGACACAATGTGAACCCTAACAACATGTAAGGGGTTATATGGTATCCTAAGGAGTCATAGGACACTATATGACCCATTAGGACACCATATGACCCATAACGACACTATATGGTGTTCTAAGGGGTCACATGGTGTCATAAGGGGTCATATGGTGTCCTATGACCCCTTAGGACACCATATGACCCCTTAGGACACAATATGGTGTCCTTATGGGTTGTATGGTGTCCTAAGGGGTCATATGGTGTCCTATGGGGTCATAGGACACCATATGACCCTTTAGGTGTCGTTAGGGATCATATTGTGTCTTAACAGGTCATATGGTGTGTTAAGACCCCTTAAGACACAATATGACCCCGTAGGACACCTTATGGTGTCATTATGGGTCATATGGTGTCCTAAGGGGTCATATGGTGTCCTATGGGATCATAAGACACCTAATGATCACTTAGGACACCATACGACCCATAATGACACCATATGGTGTCCTAAGGGGTCATAGGATGCCATATGACCCCTTAGGACACAATGTGAACCCTAACGACATGAAAGGGGTTATGTGGTATCCTAAGGGGTCATAGGACACTATATGAACCATTAGGATACCATATGACCCCTTAGGACACCATATGACCCATAACGACACTATATGGTGTTCTAAGGGGTCACATGGTATCCTAAGGGGTCATCTATTGTCCTATGACCTCTTCGGACACCATATGATCCTTTAGGACACAATATGGTGTCGTTATGGGTTGTATGGTGTTGTAAGGGGTCATATGGTGTCCTATGACTACTTAGGACACTATATGACCCCTTAGGACACAATATGGTGTTGTTATGGGTTGTATGGTGTCCTAAGGGGTCATATGGTGTCTTATGGGATCATAGGACACCATAGGATCCCTTAGGTGTCGTTAGGGATCATATTGTGTCTTAACGGGTCATATGGTATGTTATAACCCCTTAAGACACCATATGACCCCTTAGGACACCTTATGTTGTCATTATGGGTCGTATGGTGTCCTAAGGGGTCATATGGTGTCCTAAGGGATCATCGCACACCATAAGACCATACTGAGCCCATATGGTGTACTAGGGGCTCATATGGTGTCCTAAGGGTTCATAGGACACCATACGAACCATACTAACACCATATGGTGTACTAAGGTGTCATATGGTGTCCTAAGGCGTCATATGACACCATATAACCACTTAGGACACCATATGACACCTTAGTACACCATATGGTGTCAGTATGGTTCATATGGTGTCCTATGACCCCTTAGGATATGACACCATATAACCACTTAGGACACAATATTACCCCTAATGACACCTAAGGGGTCCTATGGTGTCCTATGACCCATTAAGAAACCATATGGTGTCGTTATGGGTTGTATGGTGTCCTAAGGGGTCATATGGTGTCCTATGACCACTTAGGACAAAATATGGTGTTGTTATGGGTCCTATGGTAACCTAAGAGGTCATATGGTGTCCTATGACCCCTTAGGACACCATATGACCCCTTAGGTGTTGTTAGGGGTCATATTGTGTCCTAAGGGGTCATATGGTTTCCTATGACCCCTTAGGACCTAGAGAGAGGAGGGAGTGAGGAAGAAATTGAGGGAAAGAGGTGAGAGGGGGAATTAGATGGGTGTAAGGATGAAGAGGGAGATAGCTCGAGGGATAGGAGAATAAGGGAATTGTCAGAGCTAGAGAGGGGAGGGACAAAGAAGAGTATGTATCTATAAGAATGAAGAGCCCAAGAAGAGGTAAGGGGAGAGAGAGAATATGAGATCTAGTTCATAGAGAGAGATGGAACTACGAGGGAAGGGAGATAAAGAAGGGAGAGGTGAGATGGGGGTTTCTATGTACACATTTGGCATTCTCCCTATTTGGCGCACACCAAATGTGGAATATGGACTACATTTGGCACACGCCAAATGGAAAAATCCATTCATCACATTTGGCGCACGCCAAATAGGGTGAGCGCCATATTTGGCACACGCCAAATGGCCTGCTTTGGGAAACACCAAATCTATGGGTTGGATTTTCCTTGGGCATCCAACCCAAAGGTTTGGACGACCATTTCAGGCTAGAGAGGTGTTTTTATCAGAACATTGAAAATTGACATATTTTTGGTCGTGCTCTCCGTCAGGTTTGCACATGTTTCAATGAAGTTAAAAAAAATATTGTGGTAAACTTGAGCTCCCTTTTTGCTATCCAACAATGTAATTTATTTCAAATTTTGATTTCGTTAAGTCTTTCATCTATAATTTCTTTTGTCAATGTGTCCATTTTTTGTCAAAAACCAACATGCACTATTTTGGGTATAGACTTTTACACGTTCATCAGATTTTGAAAAACCTTACATTTTTAGAAACTAGACTCCATTCTTCACAATTTTATTTTTTTTCAAATTTGATTTTTGATTAGTTTTCAAGGATTTTAGGGGGGAGCAAGCTCAAATTTATGTTTTTCAGGATGTGTCCACTTCGAAAATTAGTAAAAAATCACATAGTCATTAAAAAATTAGCTAAAAAATCTTTCATAAACTACAAGGTGTTAGCTAATTTCTCACTGAAGCGATTTTAAAAATTCAAAAAAAAAGTTAACATTTTAGGGGGGCCACAATAGACACTATGTTATGTTTTTTTGCATAAAAACAGGACCACTTTTTGTGGCCCCCCTTTTTGAAGCCCTTAATCTCCACCATTTTCAAAAAAAATTAGTAGTTTAGAAAGTAAACTCGAAGCACTCTGACTCTTGTTCTTGTTGCATCTTCAAATTTGGAGTGTAACTATCTTCAATTTTTTGTTGAAGTTCAGACTTGGCTGATTTCAGAAAAAAATAGTGGCATCTTAAGACCCCCTTTTGGTACCACAACTTGGTGCACATACCCCATAGCCAATTTTTATGTGTATACATTTTTCCCCTCTTTGAAATGATGTCAAGACAATATTGTTTCAAAGATTAAATCAAGTCTCGATAATGTGCCTGATAGAGATAAAAATCCGGATTGTGTGCCCCCTCGGGAGATTGATTGTGAATTTGTTGAATAATTTCGATAAGCGAATGATCTCACTATAATTGAAAAGGTCCATCAATTAAATTTATTCATTAAAAAATAAATATAATTGCCCCATTGGAAAACATTAATTACCCTTCCAAATAGGAAATATAAATTAACCAAAGTTAATTTTATTTTCATTTGCATTCTTGTCATCTTTGTGAAGAAACAGTCTTGGTGAGGTGGCAAAATGGTGATCCCATTGGAGAACCATCGATTTGAGCATGTTCGATGATATCAGTGACCTCCTGAGTATGTGTATCTAGTATGTATCTCATCCCAAATTTCTCACAACTTGTCGTTTGGTTTTTCATATTTGTTTAGCGCATTTTTGGCTATTTTTGAATTTTTCGATTTTCGGAATTATGTTTAGCATTTTTGCTTTTTGTTTTAGGGCTTTTGCATATAAAGTTAGCACATTTGATAAGTTTAGTGCATATGCTCATTTTTTTAGTGCATGTGTGATGTATGTTAGTGCTTTTTCTCTCAGTGTTTGCACTTTTGATGCTTAAAATAGTGCTTTTGTTCGTTTCATGCATATGCTCGAAGGTTTAGCACTTTTATTAACAAGGTTCATGCATATGTATGATTTAGTGTCTGCGTTCAATAGAATAGCGCTTTTGTTAAAAGGATTAGCACTTTTGCTTCTAATGAATGTGTTTGATGTATTTCATAGTAAAAAATCACTTTTGATGATTAGATTTAGGCGTTTTGATGTGCAATTGTGATGAATAGGTACTTGATTGTTTGATTTAATAATGTTGATTGATAGGATAAACGATTGATCTATTTGATTTGATTGGATAGAGTATCTCTAAGAAACTGATTTAGTTTTTTATGAAGAGAATAGCAAAGTTTGATTGAACTCAGTGATTGATAGAAAACCATGATTGATAGGTTTAATTTGATTTGATAGCCTGAATTGCTTCATGTGAAAAGATTTATCAATTGTTGTTTGTTAGAGATTAGTGATCTCTTTGATTTGATAAATAGATGATTGATGATCGAATTCTCTTGGTAAATAGGAGAAACTTGATGTTCTTCAGTGTCGGGATAAATTCTCGATGATGTGGCACTTAGTGCTAGAGCTTACAGAGGCAGAGGTGAGACATTAAGATGCCTGTGGATTACGCCACTTGTTATACATGCGTGATATTACCCATAATAGGGTATTGTTGACAGAGTTAGCCGAGAGATGGCATAGAGAGCTTAACACTTTCCATCTTCCCACGGGTGAGATTAGTGTGATGCTTGAGGATGTCTACAGGATTCTCCACATCCCAGTGGCCGATGAGTTAGTTTAGTATGATTTTTAGAATCGTGGAGAGACAGAGGCATGCAGAGCCGTATTCGGTGATGAGAGCATTTTGAGAGGAGAGATCTGATGGGAGGATATGATTATGTATTACGAGACTCTCCCTGTGATTCTTGCAAGTTTGATTGGGGGATTCATCTATCTAGATAGGAGATCTCAAGGTTTTGCTATTGGTTGGGGTGAGATTCTTCAGAGCATGATACAGTGTCGGACTCGATATGTGTGGGGTGTTTGCATGCTTGCTCATTTGTATCATGATCTTCATTAGGTTGTTTTTGATGATGGTGCTTGTCTGTCGACAAGATGCACAATTTTACAAATCTAGCATTGGGAGCACATTGCTATTACTCAACCTATTCATCATAGAGTTTGTGGTGAGAGGTAGCCATATGTTTATCTATATGCAGGTATCCTTACTCAACATAAGCTGGGTAAGATGGAGTATTGGCATTGGGTTCTTGATTCACTGGATAGTGTTATTTGGAGACCTTATATTGATTGTGAGCCATGGATGGATGATGCATAGACATTACCATTTATTATGCAGAGTAGATATCTCATTGGTTGGACTCCATTCATTGTTGAGAGATAGTTGATTAGTCACATTTTGAGACAGTTTGGTATCATTCAGCCTATGCCTATTGGTGTCATGATATATGCACGGCGGTACAAAGATAGGCGAGATTGGGGACCTTCTTTGTCATTTGAGTTAGCACGTGCAGAGTTTCTAGCTACTCCTAGGGTAGCTTATGATATGAGATTGCACATTCTTGATCCTAGGATTACCACAGATTATGCTCAGTACATATTGGCACACCAGTTTCCTCATATTACTGACCTAGCAGAGGGTATGTGCACAAAGATGGTGGTCAGAAAAGTGGACACCACCCAAAGAAAACATGGAAAACAAGCAGTGCATACATGGTTCTAAAATTTGAATTCATCGCGTATGCGCTTAGGTTTGTTCTTCTCGAGCCTAGAGAAGGTAGCGTGTATGTGCTGCTTTTAGGAAAATGAGTGCGTACACGCTACACCTAGGAAAATGAGCACGTACACACTAATTATAGGAAAATGAGCACGTACACGCTAATAATCCCAAGATAACCACGTACATGGTACCTGTTAAAAAAAAAAAATTTTAAAAAATTGGGTCTCATTTACCCGTGAATAGCGCATTTTTACTTTGTTTTTTCTTCATTTTATCTCCTAAACCTCGAATGGGGTGCTAGATTTCTCCTCCAGGCTATGGATCAAGGTTAGTTTTTGTTTATTTTTGTCTTTCTTTCCCGTTTGTTCAATTTGTTTTACATTTTGAATTTAATTTCATTAATTTTGATTATTTTTTTTCATTTTTTGTTTCAAAAACCGGATTCTTCTAATCCACAACAAGAACAACCAAATGCACCTCCTGAAAACCCACAAGAACAACCCCCAATTCCTCCTTTTGACCACACAACCAAAACACAAGAGAAATTAATTAATCAATTAGGACAAAATACATCTAAAATCAATAGACTGGTTGTTAAATTGAAAATATCTGAACTTGAGCATCATCAATCCCTCACCACTAGCCTAGAAACATTAGCTAGTGGTGCCATAGTTGTTTCCACACAAATTACCAAATGGGGAAGCTTTAGAGATAGGTGTCATCAATTCTATGTCGATGAGCTATCATACGATGGAGTAAAAAACAAAAATATTACTAAACAACAAATATGTCCCCTTTTCATTGATCCCAAACCTGGTCAGTCATTACCTCTTAATGCAAAGAGGTTTCCCATACATTGGTGTATCAATATGCAAATGAAGAATCTTTTTTGGTAGAGGTGGTGGATGGTCTTTGATGATCCACCTTGTAATAATTATGAGGTGCCATTATATTTTTTGAGAAAAGTATATTGTGAGTTTGTGCTCAATGTGTGCTCAAACTATTTTTACATGAGAGAGTTCCATGGTAGAGGTGGTGGCTCTACTCAAGATAGACCTGGAGCCCATAGGCAATTACCCACGGAGAGTCACCACCCCCTAGCACCCAAACTTAAGGTGCATCAGGTTGTCCCAGTAGAGCTGAAAGAGTCGATGGAGCTACAAACTCTTCAGGTGGCCACAATGTTGACTAGTGCCATCATCCAGCATGGGACGTCATTAGCACACCCTACTGTATTGGATGATGAGCCATTAGGTGGTGACAGAGAGCCCATCGAGCATATGTGTGTCAATTGCTCAGGGATATGCTTGGGGATAGATGATGCAGCTAGTGCAGATGGATCCTCATCTAATTTGTGCATGATTTTCGGGAGTAGATGTCAGGCCCGCATAGTTGAGGATTTCATGCTGACTAATGAGTTGATGGACATGGTGTTTGCCCATGAGCGACAAACACAGGTGTGTTGATTTGAATTCATAGCATTTTATTTATTAGTCACTTTAAATTTGTAATTACATAAATGAATTTTCATTTATACATCAATTTAAATTGAGACAAATAATATGCATTTCAGGATGCAACAACGGTATCCCATACTCCTCCCCCAGTTACTATAGCTACAACTTTGATGCCTGAGGTATAAATTTTGTAACATGTTAAAATAGAATAGTACACTTTGAATTAAAAAAAATACAAGATATACTAACTATCTTTAATGCTTGGTCTAATTTTTGGTTTGTAGGTGTTGATAGGGGACGAAATATCCTAGATTGATGACATCATGCTCTCAGCAATCGATTTTGGCCTACAAGGCTATAGGGTATCATATTTTGTACAACCCTTTTTATGTATTGTTTTGATGGAATATGCAAATCATTTCATTTTAGATTTTTAAAATTATGTTTAATTTATTATCTGTACTAATATCTCACGTTAATTTTGTTTTTTTAGGGTACCCCCTCCATGTCTAGGGCTCGTCCTAAGAAAAAAAATTCCTTGAAGACGCCAAAACATGGGAAGAAGGTAATTGAACACATTTTTAGTAGTACAATTGTTTGAAAATGTTGAAATCAAGTATTATTTGGGGTTTGTAGATTGATTAGTGTTTTTTGTCTATTTTATATGTACAACAGCCATTGAGCTACGTGAATTTGTTGAATGCACCTGATTCGCCCATGGATCAAGCGAGGGTGAAGGTATGCATCTCTACTTTATTTTCTTGATTTCATGATTATATGCACGCATACATGCGAACTTGTGATATATTATAATCTTATAATTTTTTCATACAGGAAATATTCATACCTATTTCATCAATGGTGAACCCTCCTCTGTGCACTGGAGAAGCATCTCAGGATCCAATACACTTTTGTTTGATATGTAAAATTAATTGTTTTTAACCTTCAATTCGTATCATTATATTAATTGTATTTAATATTTGAACATTTTTTATATAGGTAATAGCAACAGTTTCTACATTGATGGTGAGCCATCCTCAGTCCATTGGAGAAGAATCTTAGACACAGGTACGTCATTGTTCTCTATATTATAGCTTTTAAGTGTTTTTGATATATTTATGTTAGTACATTGTATTAATTTTACATTTAATCTACAATAGACCCCTTCGTGGTATGGCCATAACGTGGATCCATTTAAGTATGTCTTCAAGAAAAATCCTAAGAGTGACAAGGAGAGGAGAGTGAAAACATTAGCTCCTAGATCAGCCGATGAGGTAATCTACATTTCAATTGCAAAGGAATTATAGTTAAATGCATAGTTATGTTGTTAATTGTGAACTATTTTCTACAAAAGAATTCTAACTTGGCTTTTGAATTGTGGTTTGTAGCCATCTACAAAGTCATGTACTGCATCGAAGAGGCTTGATTTTGATGATCCACCACAAGTTTAGGATCATATAGTGTTAGTTTTGGTCATAGAATGACCAATATATCTAGATATATTCTACATTTTTATTTTATATCGATTTGGACATGGCATATGCCACATTTTTGTAATACTTGTTTTGAATTGGTAGACATGCTTTTTCTTTATATATATAAATATCGATATTTGATCCAATAAATGTGTACAGAGTTCATTATTTTGTATTTGTTGTATTCTTTTTCCCATTCTGTACTAATAAGTAGCACGTACGTGCTCCTAAGCCTAAAAAATGTTATCGTAGGGTAGCGATTAATGGGCTCAATACCCCATACATCCTTACAAGTAATAAGTACCACGTACGCGCTCCTATGCCTTAAAAAATTTATGGCAGGGTAGTGAACTAATAGTTTCAGTACCCCGTACAAACTATTGGTAGTAGAAAAAATGTGAATGAAAAGGGAGGGAGGGAGAGAGGGAGAGGGAGAGAGGGAGAGAGAGAGAGGGAGAGAGAGAGAGAGAGAGAGAGAGAGAGAGAGAGAGAGAGAGAGAGAGAGAGAGGAGAGTAGGGGGAGGGAGAGAGGAAGGCGGTGGAAGGGAAGGGGGGAGGGAGAGAGGGAGAGAGAGGGAGAGAGAGAGAGAGAGAGAGAGAGAGAGAGAGAGAGAGAGAGAGAGAGAAGAGAGAGAGAGAGGGGAGAGTAGGGGGAGGGAGAGAGGAAGGTGGTGGAAGGGAAGGGGGGAGGGAGAGAGGGAGAGAGAGAGAGAGAGAGAGAGAGAGAGAGAGAGAGAGAGAGAGAGAGAGAGAGAGAGAGAGAGAGAGGGGAGAGTAGGGGGAGGGAGAGAGGAAGGCGGTGGAAGGGAAGGGGGGAGGGAGAGAGGGAGAGAAGAGGGGAGAGGGTGGGAGAGAAGAAGGGGTATGGAGGAAAGGAGAGGGAGAGTAGGGGGGAGGGAGGGAGAGGCAAGGGTGGAGGGAGGGAGGGGGAGGGAGAGAGAGAGAGAGAGGGAGAGAGAGGGAGAGAGAGAGAGAGAGAGAGAGAGAGAGAGAGAGAGAGAGAGAGGAAGGTAGAGAGAGGAAAAGAGGTAGAGGGAGGGAGAGAGGAAGAGAAGAGGAGGGAGGGAGGGACTTATAACAACACCAAATAGCACACCATAGGACCTAAGGAGTCATATGACACTATATTATCCCTTAGCACACCATAGGACCTATAACGACACCAAATAGTGTCCTAAGGGGTCATAGAACACCATATGGTGTTGTTATGGGTCATTGGTGCCCCGAGGGGTCATATGGCATCCTATGACACCTTAGGAAACCATATGGTGTTGTTATGGATTGTATGGTGTCTTAAGGGGTCACAGGACACCATATGACCTCTTAGGAAACAATACGACCTCTAATGACACCTAAGGGGTCATATGGTGGGCTAATAAAATGATATATTAAATTTAAAGTTATGAATAGAACATAATACAATGAGACTCCAAGTGAACAAACAACGAGGTTTTGCTAAAAAGCAAGTGTAAGAGCTTGACCTAACCCTAAGAGTACTGCCTAATTTCTAAAACATATGATGCTATTAAATTTGCAAGGTTATAAGAGTGATCTCTATTGTGACTATAGGAATTACACACTTGATTTCTTTCATGGGTATGTATCATTCCAAGTCGTTTAACAAGTGATGATCATCATATACTACCACTATCATGCATACAACAAAATTTAATTTCTTTAGGTGACAGGCATTGTGTAACAACATGGTAACTCTTGCATACCCACCACTATCATTCTCCAAGACATCATTAGTGTTACTCTCCCTCTTTCTCTTCCTACCGGTTGTTTCCTTCTAAAAAACATATTGCAGGTACTCTGACTCATCATGTTGTTTTGTTGACACTATTTTCCACATCTGCTTTGCTCATTAAAAACACATTTGAGAAGAATATTGCTACAGGTTTCCTTATTTTTCACGGTAATACACCCATGGTTCAATTTCAAACCCTATTCCTCCTATTCAATATACACACACAAATCCATCAGTCAATTTTCTTAGGAGAGCATACATGATAAAAATCAAAGAGGAAGTTGCAAACAAGAAATAAATTTACTTACTTCTATAGAAGTGCAGACATAGTTGCACTGGGGTATGGAGGGAGGGAGGGAGAGAAGAAGAGAAAGAGGGATGGGGTATGGAGGAAGGGAGAAGGGGAGAGAGCGAGAGAGAGAGGGATGGGGTATGGAGGAAGGGATAAGGGGAGAGAGGGAGGGATGGTGTATGGAGGAAGGGAGAAGGGGAGAGAGGGAGGGAGAGAGAGGGATAGGGTATGTAGGAAGGGGGAGAGAGAGAGAGAGAGAGAGAGAGAGAGAGAGAGAGACCTTGTATGCGTTTGAGAGGGGGAGATAATACACTTACATGTGTGTATATATACTTAATATATTATATATATAAATATTATATATTATATGTATATAGACATTATATATACAATATCATATTATACACATATTATATATTACATATATTATATGTATATACACATATTATATACAATATCATATTATGCAATAGTGCATATGCGTTGTTTATAGTAAAAAGATTGTGTACGTGTTGTTTATAGTAAAAAGAGCGCGTACGTGTTGCTTACACCATAAGTACCCCATATGCACTTTTTCAACCATAAGTACCCCGTATGCGTTTTTTACTATTTAGGCTTGGAAATAGGCCTGGATGACAAAGCTACAGTTTGGAAGTTTGATTTGCCTCCATTTCTCTCATTTTTGACATGTTTTATTTTATCAACTTTGTCATCATCAGGTTTACACTTCATCAAGTGGGTATTTCTAAAATTGCCACCATATTTTCACCCATCTTCTGAGCTTTCTAACCATATAATTTTTTTCAATTTGAACAACAATAACATATTATTATTGAATTTCTTTTACCAGTGTCTCCATAGTTCTCACAGACATAGGTGCACCATTTTTTGAATAAATTTTGATATACTTATCCAAATTTTAAAAACTTTATATATTATTGTATTGCACTTGATTCTTTACAATTTAAAAAAAAATTGTATTTTCAATTTGTTTAGTGCAACTTATGCTTCATGCATGAATAGGTACCTAATTTTCAGGATGTGCTCAATTGGAAAAATCATAAAAAACCAAATACTCAACAAAAAATTACAAAAAAATACACATCTTCTAGTGCTCACTCTTAACTATCTTTCTTCCAAAGGATTTTTCAAAATAATAAATATGAATATGAATATTTAGATGCGTACACCAGTTACTATGTTATGTTTTCAGAAAAAATCAGGGTCAATTTTTTGTGCACAAAGGATTTGACCCCCTTAATCTTATCCAATTTTGAAGAAGTTTAGTAGTTTTGAAACTAGATTCAGAGTACTACAATATTTGTTGTTTGATTATCTTCATATCTTGAGTGGATGACTTTCAAATTTTGCCTCCAAGTTCAGGTTCACCTGATTTCAAAAGAAAAAAAA
This sequence comes from Cryptomeria japonica, assembly GCF_030272615.1. Taxonomy (NCBI): domain Eukaryota; kingdom Viridiplantae; phylum Streptophyta; class Pinopsida; order Cupressales; family Cupressaceae; genus Cryptomeria; species Cryptomeria japonica. The sequence continues at coordinate 65,133,808 of NC_081412.1, forward strand.
AAGTGTCCACTTATACCCCCTTTTTTGACCACCATCTTTGTGCACTTTCCCCAGATCCTCCTCCTAGCTCAGGAGATGAGGATGACAATTCAGATGACCTAGTTATCAGGAGATGAAGATGGAGACGAGAGCTTAGAGTTGCTCAGGAGAGTGAAGGGGATGGAGATGAGGGAGGATATGGAGGTGGTGGTGGTAGGAGACCCAGACGGAGAGGAGGGTGATTGAGAGTCCTTGGAGGACTGTTTGGACCAGTTGGCGGGATTGGGAGACCGCTTCCTATGGGTGGGAGAGAGTTTGGATAGATTGGGTGGGATACTGGCAGGACAGGGATGAGATCAACAAGAGGGTTGCCATTGACAAGAGGAGGCAAGATGAATGGACTGGATGGGGGTTGCGAGAGAGGCATTGATTTTGGTCAGATTTAGCCAGACCCTAGGGTTATTGCAACACATAGTGGAGAGGATGAGGATCTAGAGGATCATGTTCCATTCATTAGACGATGGGTTTTGAGCTACTCAGACTAAGATTCCAGCAGGTGGACAAGGAGGTGGAGATGAGGGTATTGGGGTTCATGTGCCACAACAAGATGTGCTAGAGTAGGAGACCATTGATAGTTTCAGAGCACAGATACAGACACTCATGATAGAGAGAGACACAGCTCTTAGGAGACAACAAAATACTCAGGGCCTTCTTGATCACATTCAGTAGGTTCGATCGGGCACTCTCTCAGGTGACACTGTTAGAGCACTACTTTGGGCCAAGAAGGATACTTCCCATTGGCAACGGCTATATGAGGATTTAGTCGTAGAGAGCCAGAGAGAAGGTAGTTATCATACCACTGTGAGGATGGATACTAGCAGTGGTGGAGTCATGGGACCTCCTCAGAGGAGTGGTGATCATGGGAGACAAGCATCTGGAGGATCTTCTCGCCCACAGCCACAGAGACTGACAAAGTCAAGTGGTAGTGGTACAGGATAGCCATGACTTGAATTTGTATTGATGAGGTATTTGTACTTTTGATTTGATATCATTGTATACTAGGACTTTTATTATTTCATGATGATCTATATGCAGACATGGACTCTATATGATGATGATCTTTATTATGCATGTTACTCTATTTTATGATGATCTACATGCATTGATTATATGGATTATGTTATGATATTTTCTCTTCATTATGATGATGCTTTACATGATGATGCAATGATAAATGTTTTTTATTTTTTATTTTGATGACCTTGGATGCAACTCAAAATGATTACTAACTTAAATGATGCAAATGCAATTATCTATATGGGAATGCAAATGAATGATTAATTTTATTTTTAATGCATAGGATGATGTAAATGCAAATGATCTACATGAAATGTTTTTTATTTTTATATGTAATGCTTACAATGATTATGAATCTAAGTGCAAAGATGCAACTTAATGATCATTAATGAAATGATAATGCAAATAATTATGATGATACACTACATGATTAATGAAATGTACTAAATTGAATGAAAACTAATACAATGATTAAAATGCAACTAAATGAAATGGATGATGATTAAAATGATTCTAAAAATGAATGCACCTACAATGATCAAATGCAAATTGTTTTTGTTTGTCCAAGTATACTCAATCTTTGTTCATGACCGTTGATATGTGAATGAAATGAAATGCTTATAATGCAACTGACAATGAATGCTTATAATACAGATGAACAATGAGCTAATCTAAAATGATCTAACTAAAAATGATACTACTGTAGACATCTAAAAATGGTCAACGCTTGTGGAGTCATACTTTAACATTTACGCATTGCCTTATTTTAAGGTTTTTGCATCGCATTAACATTTCTCCTATGATTCGCACTTGGTCTTTATCATTTGTGAGCATTGAGTCTTTCTTCTGCATTCTTCAGTTGTCTCGCTTTCAAAATTGGTCTTGTCGACAACAATCTTCAGTCATGATTTTGGTCAATCTTATCCTGTCACATCAATGTGCATGCTAATTTGTCATCATTTTGGACATCGTCAATCCTAATTAGGGTTTTGTCCTCTTGTCAATCTTGTCGTTTTGCGATCGATTTTTCATTGATCGTTATCATTTTCAATCTTGTTGTTTTGCGTTATCATTTTCAATCTTGTCATTTTGTGATCGATTTGTCATCGATCCTCATCCTTGTCAATCTCGTCAATTTTGTGATCGATTTGTCATCGATCCTTGTCCTCTTCAATCATGTCAATTGGCGCATATCAATTTGGTCTCTTTATCAATATTGGTCAATTTGTCAACCAATCTCAATTGTTTATCAATCAAATCATTTATCAATTCAAAATCATGATCGAATTGACATCAAGTCAATCTTACATCAAGACCTAATTGTCGTCCTTGCATTTCTAATTTATCTTCTATGGTTTTATGATTTATTCATTTAACCTTGTTTGTCATTTTCTCTCCATTTTCTCCCTCTAGGTTAAATAATTTATTTATTTATCCTAGGTCTTTGTGTCACAATTAAATGTTTAATTTAATCGGCTAACTAATTATTCCTCTTTTTATGAATTAATTAATAAATGAGAAATTATTAATTGATTTACCTAATTTCCTAATTTTTCATCAATTTATAAATTCCCTCTTTGTGAATTAATTAATAAATGAGAAATTATTAATTAATTCATTAAATTCCTAATTTCTTCATTTCTAGTTTTCTAATTTTCTAAGTTTCCTAATTCCTAATTTCCACCTATTTTCTAATTTGTCAAATTCAATTTCCACCTAATTAATTTCTCTCTAGTTCTCCCTATTTTTGTGCTTCGGTGGAAGCATGAATTTCTCATGTGTCATACTTTTGGCATAGCAAGATGTCATAAGCCTCTAGTCTTCTAACCTTTGCATTGGCAATATGTCATAATTCATGACATAGAAGGTGTCATAACCTTCTTCCTTCAACTCAATTTTGCCATTTTGAAATCAATTGCCTCTAATATCAATTTCATGCTAATCTTGTCTTTTCTCCAATTTATCTATAAATTGGATCAATTTCTTCAATCAAGACTAATCACTTTTTTGAATCACTTTGACGAATCAATCACGCTTCGAGTATTCTTGCACTACTATCTTGTCTACTTGCTTTCATCTCATGTGTATGCACTTGTAGGTGAGATCCACAAACAAAGCTATTTGAAGAAGAAAGAAGGACAATGGAGCCACATGAAAGAGATATTCAGATTTGCATTTGGTTTGCTTAGTTTTTAATCTTGAATGTTTTGCTTTCATGTCTCTATTGGATGTAATTAGGACTGATCATTGCATTTGTGCTTTTGTGATTGAGCTATGACTAATGTTTATATTGCTTTGATGATTTTTGATTTCCCAGCTACATTAATTAGTGAACTCGACGTGAACTAACCCCCTAACCATGCTTTTGAGTGCTTTTGAGTTGATTTGCAGGTGAAAAACTCAAGAAACAGGGCGACCTAGAGCTTTCTGGACACTTCTGCACCTATGTGAGTACTTTTGCGCCTGTGTAGGCAATCCTACACCTGTGTAATGCATCCTGCACCTGTGTGAGTACTTATGTGCCTGTGTAGGCAATCTTGTGCCTATGTAATACATCCTGCGCCTGTGTGAGTACTTTTGCGCCTGTGTAGGCAATCCTGCGCCTGTGTAATGCATCCTGCGCCTGTGTAGGCAATCCTGCGCCTGTGTAATGCATTCTGCGCTTGTGTCATGCATTTTGCGCCTATGTAAGGCCAGAAACAAAGGTAAAATAGGCAGTGTTTTTACTTGCAAATTACTTTGTTTTTCCATTCTATTTCTGCATTTTGGTTTTCTTTGGTACTGATTCTCTGTGCAGAACCTTGGCATACGCATGACAAAGACAATAAATGAAACTACTAACACATTTTATGCAGATTTGATAGTCAAAGATCAAACATATCAAACTTCTAACTTGGTGGTTTTGCAGGTTGCCTTGGACTACAACTAAACCTTGTGTTTGTAATTAATATTTAGGCACCTAGTATGATTTCTAAATAGGATGGAATGAATGTATGTTTTCTTTGATTATTGAGTTTGACATTGGGGTAGGAGAGTATGCTCTCATCCTTCTTAGGGTGATCAGAAATCCAGATCTTCAATACCATGCTCATGTTTTTTATTGTGTGTCACCTTTAGAGGGCCTACCTTCCCGACCATTTGCTTTTGCAAGCAAGTGACAATCGTGAGAAGGGAACGACCCAAAGTGAGTATGGCTAGAATACCTTGGCATTCTAACTCACTATAAACAAATACCTAATGGGTGAAAGCTTTGAAGGAAGGGTTACGTGGGAATTGCAGTTACTTGGGAAGTGATGACCGTTGAACTCTTTCTCATATCAACATCTAAGTAGGACCTCATGGTCTAAATCGTGCTTGCGCGACTACATTTGTTTGGTATCTTGGTGGGCTTAATGTCTCAATCACGCTTGCGTGACACCAAGGAGTAACACTTAACAGAAATCCTGACTAAACACCTTGTATCTAGAGGCCAAAAATACTTCTAGTTGCTTGAGAAGGACAAGTTCGGATACTTGGAAGAGATACTAAGTTCGCCATGGGGAGATTTCCATGGTGACTGATGCTTGGCTGCCCTGAGAAGTGAGTGTCGTGGAGGGGAGCCCGTGGGGTTAAGAATCTATGTATTTTCCTTGAATCCCATAACAAGTCTACCTCTCAAGTACCTAATGTCCTTGCGTACCATAAGAAATGTGTGAATGAGCATGATTGTCTTGAGTCTAAGTTGAAATATCTTGTCTTCTTTGTTTGTCAAAAGTTGAATTGCATATCATTTCAAAAACAAGACAAATTGATTCAAAACAAGGTTAAAACATAAGAACATTTCATTTAACAAAGGTCAAAACACCTTCAAACATGGTTGTCAAACATTTTTCAAAATCTTGTCTCAAAATTCATGTCACTTAGATTTAGGTTCATCCTAGGTTTGCATGTTGCAAATTCATTGTCAATTACCAAGGTTAGGTTTCACCTAGGTCATACTCCTTTTGCATATCAATAAAAGTCATCCATTTACATGTGTCCTCTTGCATTAGAGTCATACCATTGTCATATGTTTGCATTTGCATACCCTAGGTCTCTTCATCAAGCTTAGGTCATTATCATATCATATTAGGGTCATTTGCATAGTAATTGTCCCTTTGCATATAGTGTTAAAACTAGGTTTTGTCATACTTGAGTAATCCAAATCTTTGATAAACCCTAAGTCATTGTTAGGAGGTCTAGACCTTATCAAACCTTTTCTCTTTATGTCATTATTGTCATTTGGTCAAACCTAGCTTAGTATCCAAGCATATAGGGGAGACATTGTCATTTTGTCCTTTGAGGTCTAGACATCATTTCAATTTCCTAAGGGTCTCTTTTAGATTTGCATTCCAAAAAGTTTGTCAAAATCTTGAAAAACAATCAAAAACATAGGTTGCATTCTTGCCAAAGATTGCATTCTCATTTATTCAGTTTGCATTTAGTTGCATATCATACATCATCCTTGAAAAAAAAAAAATTCCAAAAATATTGCATTTGCATAGTGACATGTTTGTTGAAATGATGTCTCAACCTTCTTACGAAGCCATGTCATCAAAATTGAGCAATCAATCATGTCAATCCAATCTCTACATGTCTCATAACTTGGATCAAACTTATCATGATGATGTAAATGTCCAAATACAAAAACTAGAGGAGAAACTAGCTCAAGAAGAGGAGATATTAGAACAAAAAGTGAAAAACATTGAGAAGAATAGATCACAGATGTCCAAAATGTTTCAAAAATTTCCAGGTCAAAATCCAAATATTGAGCCAATTGATGTAAGATCTCTTCTTGAATGATCAGACATACTAGCTTTCCTCTCTCAAATAGAGATGATGAAACAATTTCAAGAAAAGAGACAACATCAATTTCAACATTATGTGCCTCCACAACAAGAACAAGAAGGTGTTTACTATCAATCACATTTTCAACCATTACAACCAATGGTTCAACCAATTGTTCAACATATACAACCAATACAACCAATGGTCCAATTTCAACAATATGTCCAACCAACTATACAATGTCCACAAATGGTTCAACTAATGGTGGAATATCAACAAGTTCAATCAACATATCAATGTCAACAACCACAATCACAAATTCAAAAACAAAGGTTGCAACACACACCAAGCCAAGTTTCAAACATGTTGGAACAATTGAACCAAGTCCAATATCAAAACATGACATCAGACCAAAACCAACTCCTTGCCAAACAAGTTCAAATTCCAGATACAACCATGTCAAAACCTTGAAAGAAAGGTGGCTTTATTGCAATGATCTTAAAGAAATTACCAAGTGAGTTCTTTGAGGAAGATCAAAATAATACACTTATGTCTAGCAATGCCTCATCCCCTCACAAACAAATGGACTCTCCAGTGGCATCTATCTCTACACCTCTAGAAGTTTCACAAGAACCTTCTATATTGTCCTCATCAAATAATACACCCAAGGATGCAATTATCCAAGAGCTATCCATAATTGATTGCCATGATAATCCAATTCATGATGCACATCCTTGTCATGTTTCAGAAATACAAGACCCAATGCCACCATGCACTTTATTGCCATTACCTATTTTGGAGGACCCCATTCGAAGTCCTTCCTCATGTTCAAGCATTGATTCCTTGCCAGAATCCATCACAAATGTTCAAAGTGCATTTCCTTAATGCCAAAACATTGATCCCTTGTCAGAATCCCACATGCATATCCAAAGTCCAACCTCATGTCAAGAGGATAATTTAGAGCACGAAGAAACATGTCTTGAAATAGATCAAGATCAAGATCCCGAAACCTTATCATCCCATCCAATTGTTGACCAGGACCCCATGTTCCTAGACACTCATGACGATTCCCCTATTCTTGTCCATCCTATCCAAATTCCTATTGACACTCCATTCCCTGAGCAAGATCAAGATATCCCAATCCATCAAATCCCAAATGATCCCCTTCCATTTCATGAAAAAAATGTCCTTTCAAATCCCATTGACATTCAAGATATCCTTTCCATCCTTTCCGATGTTCCCATTAAAAGTCAAGAGAAAAGCACCTTTAAAGAGGATTCCAATGATCTTCCTCCTTGTCAAGATCAAATTATTCCTTTAAATCCTCCACAAGATCCTTTTGTTCCTCCATCTCCTTGTCTTAATGCTCTATATACACTCCAAGATCGCATTTCTTTTGATGATCCCATTATTTTTCCCATTCCATCTCTTGAAGAGCCTATCATTGAACCATGTCCACTACATGATCCTAATCACCCTCATGATCCTAATCCTCCTCATGATTCTAACGTGTTAGTGCAAGATGTTCATGAACCCTCGACATGCACAATGGGTTCTTCCACTTTGGTGAAATCCAATCCACTTCAAGATCTCATTATTTCTCTCATATCATATCCACCTCATAATGGACTCGCGTCTTCTTCCCAAAGAAAAGAGTATCCTACAAGTCAAGATATTCATAAAGGAAAAGGAGTAGATCTTCATAAGAAAGAATCCCTCCATATCAAAGAAGATCTTAAGGGTCATGTCTACACAACTCACTCTCAAGACGTTGGTATCCCTCCATCAAAATCAAAACATACACCTTCCCCATCATACCTTCCATCCATCTTAGATCCTTATATCCCTTCATCCTCTATGCAAGGTCAGCAAAGGCACACATCCTTGAGTAAATTTCATCAATCCAAAAGAATTCCATTTCATTCATTTCCATCCATGCATTCCTTTCCCCCTCCAAGCAATTTGGATGCCAAGTATAAAAGTCATAAGTCTAAAAATCCACATGTATTCAAGGATCAACATGTCCAATCTAATCAACATGTCCAAGCAAAGAAAAATATGATCCAAAAAGAAAAGGAAAAATCCAAAAGGTCACAAAGGCCCATTGCTCAAAAAAAAAAGTTAAAATCTATATGGGTTCCTAAATCCCTTGTGCAAGCAATGCACTCCAAGGAATCACAAAAGCATGAAAAATCAAAAACCATGTGGATCCCTAAGAAGCTCCTTGAAGCACAAAAAGAAACATCCAACTTGGCATCCAAAATTGCTATTCCTCCATCCAAACCTTCCAAGTCTATTCCTTCATCACCTTCTTCATCCATTTTGGGCCCTTATGTCCCAAAATCCCAAGCTATTCCTCCATCCAAATCTCCATATCCAAAACCCACTCTTCCTCCATCAGTCCACCACCCATCAAGGTGTGTGCTAATGTTGATCTTGCCTTCATTTCCATCCACTGAAGCCCAATTCTTCCAATACCCTATCCATTATCCAATGCATATTTTCCATCCTTCGATCCCTTTGATCCCATCCTTTACATAAATCCTCGCCTTAGTTTCATCTCTTTTTCCATGTCCTTATCCTACCAACGTCTTTGAGCATGCTTTTAAAGGTCATGGTCCATTTTTTTTCAAGGATACTATCCAAAACAAAACAAAAATATGCTTGAGTCCTTCTTCCATCCCCTATCATGTGTCCATCTTCTCTTGAAAAAGTCAAAAATTAAAAATTGAAAAAAAGTGAAAAAAAAAAAAAGGACAAAAGAAAGAAAAAAAGTAAAGCAAAAATAATTCGTCCACTGGTGAAAACCTGGCAAACAGGTGCCTTGGGCAAGTATCGTGATGAAAACCTGGCAAACAGGCGTCATGCGTAATCTATGAACTTCTTGCATATCGTACTTGGGGATAGGTTTTATCCTATCATATCCTTTTGTCCTTCATTGTTCTACTATCCTATCGAACCCCTATCATTACCCTCCATTATCCTATTGTCCCTCATGTCCAGTTTCCCTTTCCACCTTTGATCTTGATAAGGCTGACGATCTTCATGAGCATCATGCATCTCTCTTGCAGCTTTTAGTCCATCATAGCTTTTGGTCATTTATCCATTTTCTTATTACAACCTTTCATCCATATTCCCTGGCTTATTGCAACTTTCTACCACTATCCCTTAGCCTACCCCGACCTTCAGTCCATGTCCCTTATCCAGTCTTGGTCTTTCTTATCCTATCCATCTCTTATCACTATCCATACACTCTGTTTCATTCCTTGATCTTGATCTGACAGGACACAAAATTTAAACATGGTTTCAAAAACCTCTTGACATGTCCCTCATGCCATGTCACTACTTTACATTGTCATATCCAGTCTCTTGTCCCATCACGCCATAGCCCTTGAAAATTGCATCCGCGTTGTCTCCATAATAAAAGGCCTTTATCTTCCTTCTATCCACCAACATTTCAGAAAGCCTATTTATTCACCTGTCATATTCCTTGCCTTGCTAGACACTGGGGGCAAATAATTCAAAAAATTTGAAAAATGTTCTGAAATAATTCCAAAAAAAAAATTGAAAAATGTCCTAAAATAATTCAAAAAAAATCAAATAATGTCCTGAAAAAATTTTTAAAAATCACATAATGTCTTGAAAAAAATCCAAAAAAATCAAATCATGTCCTGAAAAAAATCCAAAAAAATCAAATAATGTCCTGAAAAAATCCAAAAAAAAAAATCCAAAAATGTCCTGAGATAATCCCTAAAAAGTTAAATAAAGTCCTGAAAAAATGAACAAAATTTTTTTTCAAAAACATTAAAATCCAAAAACAAGCATTTTGTTAATAAATGATCCCCTTTGTGCGTAGACAGATCGCTAAGCATACATCCAATGACTCGCAATCATACACTGTGCTTTAATGAAATCATGCATAAACAGATGAACTTTTTCATTCAAACCAGACATTCAAACTGATCACAATTGTCATAACAATCGAACATCAGCATCACTATCATTCATCCTTGGCTAATATCATGGGTCTTATACAGGGTGTGGTATACTCGAAACTAGACTATGTCCTGTCTTAGACGGGGTACCGCATGTCCTGAAACCAGACAACATGATCGTCCTATCAGCACTTTCAACTTTTGACAATGAAGATCAAGATGTTTGTTTGATTTGTTGGAATTTGTGCATCTTATCTTTTTACTGATTTATTTTTGGCTTCGATCATGTTCCTATGTTGCTCGATGATGTCACTGAGTGATTTAGAGTGACTGGGATGGTTCATGGTCCTTTTCCTTTTTGTTGTGATTGTTGTTTGTTTGAGATGTGTCTGTCTTTTGCAAAAAAGGGTTGCATTCCAGCTCTGGCCTTCCATGCCATGATGCCACTTTGCTACAATAAATAAAGGTTCTCACCTACTTATGTGCATATGTGAAAGCAATTTTTCCTTCATCTCTAACTGTCCTTTGTCTAATTTCTTCTTACTAACATTTCTTCCATCAGTCTTGGTAGTCCGTTCGAACCTATCGTCTTCTGTCATTCTTATCGATCACTTGGCCTCTTTTCTAGATTTTTCTGGCCAATTCCTTGAGGGGGCATGCATATGTCATTGTCATTGTCTAGGGCATTTTCATTATTGTTCTTTGAAACAACGCTTAAAATCGCATTGTCTCAAAGAGGGGCAAAATGTAGACATCTAAAAATGGTCAACGCTTGTGGAGTCATACTTTAACATTTATGCATTGCCTTATTTTAGGGTTTTTGCGTCGCATTAACATTTCTCCTATGATTCGCACTTGGTCTTTATCATTTCCGAGCATCAAGTCTTTCTTCTGCATTCTTCAGTTGTCTCTCTTTTGAAATTGGTCTTGTCGACAACAATCTTCAGTCATGATTTTGGTCAATCTTATCCTGTTGCATCAATGTGCGTGCTAATTTGTCATCATTTTGGACATTGTCAATCCTAATTAGGGTTTTGTCCTCTTGTCAATCTTGTCGTTTTGCGATTGATTTGTCATTGATCGTTATCATTTTCAATCTTGTTGTTTTGCATTATCATTTTCAATCTTGTCATTTTGTGATCGATTTGTCATCAATCCTCATCCTTGTCAATCTCATCAATTTTGTGATCGATTTGTCATCGATCCTTGTCCTCTTCAATCATGTCAATTGGCGCATATCAATTTGGTCTCTTTATCAATATTGGTCAATTTGTCAACCAATCTCAATTGTTTATCAATCAAATCATTTATCAATTCAAAATCATGATCGAATCAACATCAAGTCAATCTTACATCAAGACCTAATTGTCGTCCTTGCATTTCTAATTTATCTTCTACAGTTTTATGATTTATTCATTTAACCTTGTTTGTCATTTTCTCTCCATTTTCTCCCTCTAGGTTAAATTATTTATTTATTTATTTATCCTAGGTCTTCGTGTCACAATTAAATGTTTAATTTAATTGGCTAACTAATTATTCCTCTTTTTGTGAATTAATTAATAAATGACAAATTATTAATTGATTTACCTAATTTCCTGATTTTTCATCAATTTCTAAATTCCCTCTTTGTGAATTAATTAATAAATGAGAAATTATTAATTAATTCACTAAATTCCTAATTTCTTCATTTCTAATTTTCTAATTTTCTAAGTTTCCTAATTCCTAATTTCCACCTAGTCAATTCCTCTCTAGTCTTTCCCTATTTTTGTGCTTCGGTGGAAGCATCAATTTATCATGCATCATACTATTGGCATAGCAAGATGTCATAGGCTTCTAGTCTTCTAACCTTTGCATTGGCAATATGTCATAATTCATGACATAGAAGGTGTCATAACCTTCTTCCTTCAACTCAATTTTGCCATTTTGAAATCAATTACCTCTAATATCAATTTCATGCTAATCTTGTCTTTTCTCCAATTTATCTATAAATTGGATCAATTTCTTCAATCAAGACTAATCACTTTTTTGAATCACTTTGACGAATCAATCACGCTTCGAGTATTCTTGCACTACTATCTTGTCTACTTGCTTTCATCTCATGTGTATGCACTTGTAGGTGAGATCCACAAACAAAGCTATTTGAAGAAGAAAGAAGGAAAATGGAGCCACATGAAGGAGATATTCAAATCTGCATTTGGTTTGCTTAGTTTTTAATCTTGAATGTTTTGCTTTCATGTCTCTATTGGATGTAATTAGGATTGATCATTGCATTTGTGCTTTTGTAATTGAGCTATGAGTAATGTTTATATTGCTTTGATGATTTCCGATATCCTAGCTACAACTACGATTCTTCATATGTTATCTTGTAACAGTGCTTGATTTCATCATTGAGCTTTAAAATGTTGTAAGAAAATACAAGCAACTTGACATAATGATTCAAGATGACCTGATTATTTCTTACATGGATTTTGATATAGCAAGTTAATACAAGCAACTTGATATAATGAATCAAGTTGACCTGAGTACTGTGTGCAGAACAGACAAGGATTATCTCCTTTCATGCATGACTCAGAACATCCTCCTTGATCTTTTGTCGATCATATCCTTAGACAAGTACATATTTTAATAAGAGATAAACAACAGGAAGTAGTCAAAGAAAATAACCATGCCCCATCATAGCCTCTCTAGTCATGGACATTCTTGAGTCGCATAGAGTACATGATTAGCAATAAAATCAAGAAATAAACACTGAATCTTGCATGTCATTCACATGTTCTCATGGTCATTAACTGATATAATTATCTTGATGAATGATCTTTGATAGTCCTTTATTACTTGTTGGTCGATTCTTCATTTTTTGGGTTTCATGATTCAATTGTTATAAAATGCCTTGATCTTTGTTGCTTTGTTGCTCGTTATCTATTTCAAAACCCTAGGTGTTTTCAGTTTTTCTAAGTTTTCTGAATGTTTTGGATATTCAAAGATTCAAAAGATCACCTTAGCAAAAGGAATTAGGATTTTTCTCCCAGCGGAAACAAAAATTTATTATGGATGTATGAATCGATCAAGATCCAAACCATGGCAGGATACAAATGCAGATTGATTGATACTGATAAAATCTAAGATAGTGACTACGACAAGTATGTCAAAAAATGATAACTGTTGGTAAGCTGCATATTTTTTGCTAAATGGTTGAGAGCAATAGATGTGAAAGATGGAATGGATAAGCTAAGATAGATGGAAGTGATAGATGTGATAGGATGGAGTGGATAGGTGCACAAAGAAATCTCATAGATGGAAGGACTCACTTTTTAGATAGCGCCTTCTTACTAGGTTTTCACCATCTAAATTTATTGCATTTTTCTCTCTTTTTCTTCTTTTTCTTTTTTAATTGTTTTATGATTTTTTAGGGATTTTCTAAATTTTATTGATTTCTTCAGGACTTTTTATCTCAAGCATAGAATTTCTTGAGATGGATGGAATTGATAGGTTCATCAAACCAATCACCTTTAGGGGTAGATAACTTGTATGCTCTTGAGCCATATGCTGCTACTATGACAAAAGGTCCTAGCCAATTTGGTTCAAATTTACCCTTCTTTTCTTGGTCTTGCTGATTTCTTGGATTCTCCCATAGAAATATATCTCCAATCTTAAAAATGTGTGGCTTGACTCTCTAATTATGACTTATTTCCATTCTCTATTGATACACTTTCAAATGATCTGTTGCATTTTGGCGATGTTCCTAGATCAGTTCAAGTTCTTGGAGTATAGAGACTCGTTGTTCTTCCTCTGGTATAAGACCTTTCAAGGAAACTCATAGAGAAGGTATATCTACTTCTACTAGTAATATGGCTTCTGATCCATAGACTAAGCAATATGGAGTTGCCCCTGTTGGTGTGTAGATTTTGGTTTGGTATGCCCAAAGAGCAGGATTTAGCTAAATGTGCCAGTCTTTTCCAGCTTCATTGATTGTTTTCTTCAAGATTTTCAAGATAGTTTTGTTTGATGCCTCAACTTGACCATTTCCTTGTGGATAATACGGAGTAGAAAACCTATGTTGGATATAAAATTTCTCACATAGTTCCTTCACATATTGATTCTTAAATGGTTATCCATTGTTAGTGATAATGGTCATAGGAACTCCATAACGATAGATTATATAATTCAAGATGAATGATGATATTTGTTTTCCTGTCACTTTTGTCAGAGGTACTGCTTCAATCCATTTAGTGAAATATTTAGTAGCAATCAGAATTAACATATGTCCATTAGAAGATGAAGGATTTATCTTTCCTACCAAATCAAGGCCCCATTGAGAAAATGGCCATGATTCGGCCATAGGATAGAATTCTTGTGCTGGTGCGTGAATGAGATTCCCATGGATCTAATATTGTTTTCATTTTTTGGCATATGTGAATGAATCTCTCTCCATAGTAGGCCAATAGTAACCCAAATGAAGAAGTTTCTTATCCAGTGTTAAGCCACTTGAGTGTGTGCCACAAAAACCTATGTGAACTTCGATAAGAACTTTCTCTGATTCTTCGTTTTCAAGATATCTCAATAAAGTACCATCTAGACCTCACCTATATAAGGTATCAGCAATTATAGTATAGTGGGATGACTGACGGATAAAATTTCTTCTTTGATTGCGAGATAGGTCAGGAGGAAGGATATTCTCTTTTAAGTACTGATAGGTTTGGCCGTATAAGGATTGACTGATTCCTAATATTTGACCAATCATGTAGGTATGTTGGGATTGAATGGTAGAGGTTAAGATATCTTCCATGAGGAACTCGTAACATTGTTGATTCTCCTGATTCTGCAAGAGAGATGTTATTGTAGCCATTGCATCTGTTGCTTTATTCTCATTTCTTGGGATTTGTAAATGATATTTCTGCAAAGTGTTCTTTAAACTCTTCTACCATCTATTTTTAGAGAATGAGCTTGTCATCCTTAGTTTGATAATCATCATTTATTTGTTGATGATAAGTTGTTAATCACCATAAACATGTAATTCCTTGATATTCCATTCAATAGCCATTTTGAGCCCAATAGTCAATGCTTCATATTCTGCAGTATTGTTTGTGCATGGAAACCATAGTCTATATGATTTTGGAATTGTATGTCCCTTAGGTGTGTTGAATAAAATTCTTCTACCTAATCCATATTGTGTATAAGAACCATCAAAGTGCAATTCCCAAAATTTTGTACTTACTGTCAGAATGTCTGCATCAGGAAATTCAATGTGCAATGGTATGTTATTTTTTAAAGGACCTTCAGCTAATTGATCAACAATGACCTATCCTTTGATAGCTTTTCAATCAACATACTCTA
This sequence comes from Cryptomeria japonica, assembly GCF_030272615.1. Classification (NCBI taxonomy): domain Eukaryota; kingdom Viridiplantae; phylum Streptophyta; class Pinopsida; order Cupressales; family Cupressaceae; genus Cryptomeria; species Cryptomeria japonica. Next base: position 65,148,939 of record NC_081412.1, read on the forward strand.
TATCAAATTCACTTAGTATCATAACCCATTTGGCTAATCTTCCTATCAAATTTGACTTGTTCAGTAAATACTTTAGTGGATCTATCTTTGCTATTAGCTTCATAGAATGAGTCAGCATATAATGTCGCAGCTTCTGAGTTGCAAATACAACTGCTAGACATGTCTTCTCTATTGATGTATAATTCAGTTCATAGCTAACAAGTGTTCTACTGATGTAATATACTGCTCTTTCTTTTCCTTCTTCATCATGTTGAGCTAGTAGAGCGCCTAATGATACATTTGTCGTCAAGATATAGAGAAACAATGCTTTCTCTTTGATTGGTGATACCAGTACTGGAGGATTCATGAGATATTCTTTGATTTTCATAAAATATTCTTCACATTTTTGATCCCATTTGAATGGAACATTCTTATGTAAAATATGAGTGAATGGATGACATCTATCTACTAATTGAGAGACAAATCTTCTGATTGATTGCAATCTTCCTTGTAAAGATTGCAATTGACTTATGTTCCTAGGTGACTCCATCTCCATGATGGCTTTTACCTTTTTAGGATCTACTTCAATTCCATAGGCTGATATAATGTACCCAAGAAGTTTTCTAGTGGTTACTCCAAATGCACATTTCTTTGGATTTAATCTCAACTGATATCTTTCCAGCCTATCAAAGATATTGCTTAAGATGTTCAAATGTTTTTGTCTTCTATGAGATTTTGCAAGTATATCATCTACATAATCTTCCATAAATGTATGCATCATATCATGGAAAATTGTTGTCATAGCCCTTTGATAAGTCACTTCTGCATTCTTAAGCCCAAATGGCATAACATTCCAACATTAAGTACCCCATGCATAGGTGAATGTTGCCTTTTCTTGATCTTTAGGGGCGATTCTTATTTGATTGTAACTTGAGAAACCATCCATTAATGAAAAAATCTCATGCCCTATTGATAAGTCCACAATTATATCAATGTTGGGTAGTGGGAAATCATCTTTGGGACATGCTTTGTTCAAATCTCTAAAATCCATTCAGACTCTTATGCTTTTATCCGACTTTGACACTAGTACAATGCTTGAAACCCATTCTGGATAGGCAACAGATCTTATGAAACCCACTGTTGGTATTTTGGTATGGTTTTGTCATTGATGTCAACACCTATCAATACTTATCAACTCTAGCACTTTGAAGGATTGGCAATGTTCACTGGCAAGCAAGTGACTTATGCACAGTCACTGGTATCTGGTACACCAATAGGATATATTGTTCACCGGCACTTGGAATGACATGGAAAACATCTGGTTATGTTGAAGACATCATTTAGACACTTCTTCTTGGAGATTTGTTCATTGGCATATTTATATTTGCATATTTGTTGTTACTAGCAAATAGGTCCAGGTTATGCACCGACAGGCTTATCTATTCCAGATCAACACAACATGCTTTGGAGATGTTTTGTTGTTATTGTAAATGCATTAAGCTGACATGTTGAATCAGATATTGCATTGGTTATTGATTTACTTGTAATTGTTTTATTGTAATATCTTTTAGAGCCGACCTACTAAAATTGGTCTTAGGCTATGGTATATATGTAAGATCTTATTTGTAAGATCAATATGTGATTGGGATAAGGAATTGTAAAACATTATATGTGAGAATAAGCAAAGCTATACACGCAGACATCATTTGAAGGTGAAGCAAGGTTTTTGTAAAGATGATCAGAACTACACTAGTACTGAATCCAGCATATGAAGATGCTATTTTGATTAGTACGTTCTTATAGGATTTAACCATCCAATTGTAGTCAGTGTGACTCCTATTTGTGTTTGAGCAGTGAGCTCTAGGCACTTGGCCTTTCTGCATGTGCAGACCCCATTTGTATACACATCCTATCTGCGGTAGTATCATCTGATTGTGGGTAAGGTTTCCCACTGTGGTTTTTCCCCTTATAGGGTTTCCACATACAAATATTGGTGTTATGTGTTGTGGATGTTATTGTCTTTCTATTTCATGCATTAATCTTTACCGATACTATAATTAACTAATAAACTGTCTATCTGCATAAAGTTTGGTTTACCGGTATTAAGCATTAAGGTTGGTTAAGTTGTTTTGGTTTGAATTTATTTGACAATTGATTCACCCCCCCCCCCCCCCTCTTAGTTGTCTCTGGGACCTAACAATTGGTATTGGAGCCTAGTCCTCTTTTTGTAGAAGCTTAACAACTTGAGGAGATCCAATGTCTACTAACTATTTCAAGAATGATAATCCTAAACTTGATGGAACCAACTATGGTATATGGAAGATTAGAATGAAGACACATATAAATTGCATTGGAAAGGACATCTGGGATATTAAAAAGAATGGCTATATTGCTCCTACTCAAAGTCAGCCTAATCCGCCAACCTTAGGAAAAGATGAAAAAAATGATTGCAAAGCAAGAGAAGCACTTTTGAGTGCATTAACAGATCAGCAAATCATGGGATTATCAGATAGGTCTACTGCTAAAGCTATTTGGGATCATTTGGAAACATTGAATGAAGGAGATTCCACAGTCAAAAATTGCAAAACTTGAAAGCTTCCGGGTCAAGTATGAAAATCTGAAAATGGAAGAAGATGAAAGGATTACTACTTTTATGGAAAGAGTAAATGAAATTGTTTTGGGTATTAAATATTGTGGAGGAACCTTAAGTGAAGATGAAATTGTTTCAAAAGTTTTAAGAGGATTGCCACCAGCATATAAAATGAAATTTACTACTATAAATGAGTTGATAACAATGCCTAATACTTCAGTAACTAGGTATACTGATGCAGAGCATCATGAAAAACCCTTCAAGAACCCCAAATCAACATTGAGTTCCAATCTCAACACAACATCTTCACTTGTATTAGAGACGTAATCTGATCATAATGATCATTCTATAGTCCAAAAAAATATTAATATCAACTAACCAATCCAATATCAAATCCATCATATCATTTTATAACCCTTTAAACATTAATCAAGACCAAAACAATGCATTATGCTATCCCAGTTAATGACAGCCTGATATACCTGTACTCAGTTATTAATAACTTTTGAAACTTGAGAACATTTTGAAGATTGCTTTGGTGAAGCAGTAGGAAACTAGGTTTCTAAAGCCATATCAAAAATTGAGAATGATCCAATGGTTCATTTGAAAGTTATTCCCTCTGGACCGAGACCTTTTTGACTGTTACAGAAAAAACAAGAAATGTGCATACCCAGTCCGCCTAGGAAATCAAATATCTCATGAAATACTTAACCAATCACATTGAAACTGAATTCATTTGAAATATAGTTCAAACCTCTATCAAACACAAAATTTACAACAATTTCCAATAGTGAAATCAAAATATTTTAGTGAAACTCTCCACAAACCCCAATTTGGAGGGTTTTTTGACAGTTTTCACCAAATCTTGCATAACTTGCTTCAAAATGGTTGAAATTGAATGAAACCAAAGGGAAAACAAATTTAACTTATTCCATTATCATATCCAATACATTTCCAATGGATAAAAAATATTTTTCATAAAGAAAAATGTGAATGATCAGACTACAATACCCAGAAAATAATGTGGAGTGTGTAAAAACTTCAAATATTATTCATTTCCTTCCTCCAATATTACACACACCCCTTGGATTTGAAAAAATGATGGTTTTTATAACCTCCACACATACATATGGAAGTTAAAACTACCCAATACCAATTACATTCTTGGTTTGCAACTTTATAATGCAATTTGTGCTTGACAACTTTTTGACACAATTGACAATTTTGAGATTTTGATAAATATGACCCCTAATCTTTGCTTGTGCACTTGAAATACATTTAGGTGGACTCAAAACAAATTTTTTCATCCTATTTAGCCTTCCATGGGTCTTTTGACTCATTTTGACCATCTTGACCTATAAGGGCGTATATGGACAACTAGGACATAATCAAGACTTGCTTACATTTTTAGGCTTCCAAGCCTTACAAATCATTCCAAATGGATTCAAATACATTATAAATGACCTTCAAATATCAATTATATTTTAAATGATGAATTTGATCATATATTTTCCTTACACCATGGGTGCTCCTGCACCATACTACTAGCCTTGAAAGATTTCCAAGTCTCTTGGAAATGAGTAACATGATACCTCTGCTACATTTTGCTTCAATCAAGACTCCTATCATTGGAGTTTATACTGGTTGCTTCCAATGGTGCATCTCTCATCTAAAGTCCACTACTACAAGCTACTACAAACACCCAACAACTTATGTCCCTCACTTGGGAGTCCTCTCTTGCCTCTCTCCCCAAGACTCTTGGCGACACACTGGACCTCCTTCTCAGGCCCTTTGGACCATCTTCTATGGCCCCCTCTGGTAGACCTTCTTGTCCACCCATTTGCAGCTGAGTGAACCTACACCAAACCTACAACCAAGAAACTTTAATCAAAAGAATCAAATAAAAAATCTCATGGGCTAAGTCCGGGTGTGAACTTCTCACACTCTCAAGAGCTTCTAGCTCTAATACCAATTTGATGCAGAGCATCATGAAAAACCCTTCAAGAACCCCAAATCAACATGGAGTTCCAATCTCAACACAACATTTTCACTTGTATTAGAGACATAATCTGATCATAATAATCATTCTATAGTCCAAAAAAATATTAATATCAACCAACCAATCCAATATCAAATCCATCATATCATTTTATAACCGTTTAAACATTAATCAAGACCAAAAAAATGCATTATGTTGTCCCAGTTAATGACAGCCTGATATACCCATACTCAGTTATTAATAACTTTTGTAACCTAGGAAAATTTTGAAGATCGCTTTGATGAAGCTGTAGAAAACTAGGTTTCTAAAACCATATCAAAAATTGAGAACAATCCAATGGTTCATTTGAAAGTTATTCCCTCTGGACCGAGACCTTTTTGACTGTTACAGAAAAAACAAGAAATGTGCATACCCAGTCCGCCTAGGGAATCAAATATCTCATGAAATACTTAACCAATCACATTGAAACTGAATTCATTTGAAATATAGTTCAAACCTCTATCAAAAACAAAATTTACAACAATTTCCAATAGTGAAATCAAAATATTTTAGTGAAACTCTCCACAAACCCCAATTTGGAGGGTTTTTTGACAGTTTTCACCAAATCTTGCATAACTTGCTTCAAAATGATTGAAATTGAATTAAACCAAAGGGAAAACAAATTTAACTCATGCCATTATCATATCCAATACATTTCCAATGGATAAAAAATATTTTTCATAAATAAAAATGTGAATGATCAGACTGCAATACCCAGAAAATAATGTGGAGTGTGTAAAAACTTCCAATATTATTCATTTCCTTCCTCCAATATTACACACACCCCTTGGATTTGAAAAAATGATTGTTTTTATAACCTCCACACATACATATGGTAGTTACAACTAACCAAGACCAATTACATTCTTGGTTTGCAACTTTATAATGCAATTTGTGCTTGACAACTTTTTGACACAATTGACAATTTTGAGATTTTGATAAATATGACCCCTAATCTTTGCTTGTGCACTTGAAATACATTTAGGTGGACTCAAAACAAATTTTTTCATCCTATTTACCCTTCCATGGGTCTTTTGACTCATTTTGACCATCTTGACCTATAAGGGCGTATATGGACAACTAGGACATAATCAAGACTTGCTTACATTTTTAGGCTTCCAAGCCTTACAAATCATTCCAAATGGATTCAAATACATTATAAATGACCTTCAAATATCAATTATATTTTAAATGATGACTTTGACCATATATTTTCCTTACACCATGGGTGCTCCTGCACCATACTACTAGCCTTGAAAGATTTCCAAGTCTCTTGGAAATGAGTAACAAGATGCCTCTGCTACATTCTGCTTCAATCAAGACTCCTATCAATGGAGTTTATACTGGCTACTTCCAATGGTGCATCTCTCATCTGAAGTCCACTCCTATAAGCTACTACAAACACCCAACAACTTATGTCCCTCACCTGGGAGTCCTCTCTTGCCTCTCTCCCCAAGACTCTTGGTGACACACTGGACCTCCTTCTTAGGCCCTTTGGACCATCTTCTATGGCCCCCTCTGGTAGACCTTCCTGTCCACCCATTTGCAGCTGAGTGAACCTGCACCAAACCTACAACAAAGAAACTTTAATCACAAGAATCAAATAAACAATCTCATTGGCTAGGTCTTGGTGTGAACTTCTCACACTCTCAAGAGCTTCTAGCTCTAATACCAATTTGATGCAGAGCATCATGAAAAACCCTTCAAGAACCCCAAATCAACATGGAGTTCCAATCTCAACACAACATCTTCACTTGTATTATAGACACAATCTGATCATAATAATCATTCTATAGTCCAAAAAAATATTAATATCAACCATCCAATCCAATATCAAATCCATCATATCATTTTATAACCCTTTAAACATTAATCAAGACCAAAACAATGCATTATGTTGTCCCAGTTAATGACAGCTTGATATACCCATACTCAGTTATTAATAACTCTTGAAACCTGAGAACATTTTGAAGATCGCTTCGGTGAAGCTATAGAAAACTAGGTTTCTAAAACCATATCAAAAATTGAGAACGATCCAACAGTTCATTTGAAAGTTATTCCCTCTGGACCAAGACCTTTTTGACTATTACAGAAAAAACAAGAAATGTGCATACCCGGTCCGCCTAGGGCATCAAATATCTCATGAAATACTTAACCAATCACATTGAAACTAAATTAATTTGAAAGATAGTTCAAACCTCTATCGAACACCAAAGTTACAACAATTTCCAATGGTGAAATCAAAATATTTTAGTGAAACTCTCCACAAACCCCAATTTGGAGGGTTTTTTGACAGTTTTCACCAAATCTTGCATAACTTGCTTCAAAATGATTGAAATTGAATGAAACCAAAGGGAAAAAAAATTTAACTCATGCCATTATCATATCCAATACATTTCCAATGGATATAAATTATTTTTCATAAATAAAAATGTGAATGATCAGACTGCAATACCTAGAAAACAATGTGGAGTGTGTGAAAACTTCAAATATTATTCATTTCCTTCCTCCAATACTACACACACCCCTTGCATTAAAAAAAATGATGGTTTTTATAACCTCCACACATACATATGGCAGTTACAACTACCCAAGACCAATTACATTCTTGGTTTGCAACTTTATAATGCAATTTGTGCTTAACAACTTTTTGACACAATTGACAATTTTGATAAATATGACCCCTAATCTTTGCTTGTGCACTTGAAATACATTTAGATGGACTCAAAACAAATTTTTTCATCCTATTTACCCTTCCATGGGTCTTTTGACTCATTTTGACCATCTTGACCTAAAAGGGCCTATATGGACAACTAGGACATAATCAAGACTTGCTTACATTTTTAGGCTTCCAAGCCTTACAAATCATTCCAAATGGATTCAAATACATTATAAATGACCTTAAAATATCAATTATATTTTAAATTATGACTTTGACCATATATTTGCCTTACACCATGGGTGCTCCTGCACCATATACATTGATTGGAAAACTTTCAGCTTTTGAAATTGAGGAATTTGGTCCTGTTGCTACTATAAAGACAGATTTAGCTTTTAAGGTATCAACATCATCTGCACCATATTTTGACATATTTGATTGGAAATCCTTTTATGCAAGAGAACTTAAGGAAAGCAATAGAGAAAATGAAGAACTTGAAGAACTTGAAGCACTATTCATAAGGAAAATGCCTAAAGGTCCAGTTAGAAGTAAGTATGAAGGTAAAGCACCCTTTAAATGTTTTAACTGTAATAAGATTGGTCACATGGCTTCAAGATGCCCTGATAGACATGCTAGACTAAGAGAAGAAGCTAGAAGAACATACAAGCCTAACCCTGAATATCAGAGATACAGATTTAAGAAGAATAAAGATAAATCTCATTATCTTGTTGATGAAGGAGTCACTGATGATTCTAATGAAGATCTAATAAATAATGGATAGGGTTTTGTTGCTATAACAGAAGATCAACCGGCACCTATTGTTCAACCGGTAGAGCAGGCCCTAGCAACTAAAGTTGAAGTTAAGGATGAATGGATCATTGATTCAGGATGTTCACATCATATGACTGGTGATAAAGGTAAATTCTTGAACGTTCGGGAATATAATGGAGGTTTGGTAAGATTTGGAGATGATAAAGCTTGTTTGATCAAAGGAAAAGGTACTATATCTCTTGATGGTAAGCATAATACTGACAATGTTTACTATATAGAAGGTTTAAAGCATAATCTTTTGAGTGTTGGTCAAGTAGTGGAAAAAGGATTTCAGTTACAATTCAAGAATGGAAAATACAAAATTATGAACAGAATTGGTTTGGAAATTGCAACTTGTAATCAAACCAGAGGTAATATATTTCATTTGAATAACAGTGAAAAGATATGCTTGATTGCACATATTGATGAAAGTTGGCTATGGCACAAGATACTATGTCATGTAAATTTTGATTGCATGGTAAAAATTAGTACTACTAAGGCAGTTAGAGATTTACCTAAGATTGTTAAGCCTCACAATCTGGTATGTAACGAATGTCAATTTGGAAAACAAGTTAGAGCATCTTTTAAAAGTATTCCAGAAAAATCCAATAATGCTCTTGACTTAATTCACACTAATTTATGTGTTTCAGCTAGAACTAAAAGCTTACAACGTGATAGATATTTCAATCTAATTATTGATGACTATTCTAGAATGTGCTGGGTTACTTTTCTCAGAGAAAAATCAGGAGCACTTGGGAAGTTCAAACTATTCAAAGCAATGGTAGAAAATGAAACCGACAAGAAAATCAAATGTCTAAGATCAGATCAAGGAGGTGATTTCACATCTAAGGAATTTAATACATTCTTTGAGGTGAATGGAATCAGAAGACAGTTATCAACACCTTGGACACCACAGCAGAATGGAGTTGTAGAAAGGAAAAATAGAACTATCTTGGATGCAGCTAGATGTATGTTATCTAAAGAAAATCTATCACATGTATATTGGAGAGAGGTAGTAAGCACAGTGGCCTATACATTCAACAAAGTTCACATCAAAGGAGAAACCAGTAAGACCCCTCATGAACTATGGTTTGGTATTACTCCTACTCTTAAATATTTCAGAATATTTGGAAGTAAATGCTATATTAGAAGAGATGAGTATATTGAAAAATTTGATCCTAGAAGTGATGAAGGTATATTTCTTGGTTATTCATCTAAGAGCAAGGCATATAGATGTTTTAACAAGAGATTGCAGAAAATTGTTGAGAGTACAAATGTGAAGATTGATGAACAGTTTAGAGGAACTTCAAGGTATATAGACACTAAATCGGAAACAGAGATACTTACAAATGAACCTACATTGAACCCACTGGTATAGAATGAAGATCCAGTTACACTGGTATCATCTGAAAATTCTACTATAATTGAGGAACAACAGCAAACGAAGATACCCTAGTATGTTAGATTGAACCACTCTGAAAATCAGATAATTGGGAACAAGTATCAAGGAGTTATGACAAGAGGAAGACTATAAAATGAAGAGGTATGTCTTATTTCTCAAATTGAACCATTATCAATTAATGAGGCATGTGAAGATAAACACTGGATTAAAGCAAGACTAGTGTGTAAGGGATATTCTCAGAAAGAAGGAATTGATTATAATGAAACCTTTGCACTAGTAGCTAGAATTGAGGTAGTCAGATTATTCTTGGCTTTTGCAGCACACAAGAACTACAAAGTATATCAAATGGATATTAAATGTGCATTTTTGAATGGAGATCTTGAATAAGAAGTTTACATTGAGCAACCTGATGGATTTTCTTTAAAAGATAATAAAGATATGGTTTGCAGGCTAAGGAAAGCTTTGTATGGATTGAAGCAAGCTCCAAGAGCTTGGTATGCTAGAATGGATAAATATCTTTTGAAGATTGGTTTTTCTAAAGGTAATGTTGACAACAACTTATACTATAAAGTGACTAATGATGACATCTTGGTTATAGAAGTTTTTGTTGATGATATAATCTTTGGAGGAGAAGATGGATTATGTAAAGACTTTTCTATTGAAATGCAACATGAATTTGAAATGTCTATGATTGGAGAGATAAAATTCTTTTGAGGATTGAAGATTTCACAGACTGACAAAGGTATATTCTTAAGTCAATCCAAGTACTTGAAAGAGTTACTAAAGAAATTTGGGATGGAAAACTCTAAACCGGTAAGAAAACCTATTACTACAAATGACAAATGATCACTAAGGGATGAATCTACACCTGTTAATCCGACTAGGTACAAGTCTATGATAGGAGGCCTACTATATTTGACACAAACAAGACCTGATATTATGAATGCAGTATGTATTATTTCAAGATTTCAGAGTAATCCTAGAGAAAATCATGAATCAGCAGTAAAAAGGATTTTTCGGTACTTACAAGGCACTACAAATCTTGGTTTATGGTATCCTAGAAATGAAAAATTTGAATTATGTGCATACACAAATGCAAATTGGGCAAGAGATGTGGATGACAGAAAAAGCACCACTGGTAGAGCATTTTTTCTTGGAAGTAGATTAATTTCTTGGTTGAGTAAGAAACAAAGTTGTACATCTTTATCAACAGCAAAATCAGAATATGTTATAGCAACAACTAACTGTACACAGATATTATGGCTTAAGAAAATGTTGAAGGACATAAAGGTAAAATGCAAGGAACCTATAACTATCTATTGTGACAACACTACAACAATTGATATATCTAAGAATCCAGTACTACATTCTAAAACTAAACATTTTTCTATCAAATTGAATTTTTCTGAAAGAGAATGTTGAAGCAAAAGAAGTAAAACTAGTTTATGTGAATACTAAAGAGCAGATTGCAGATATTTTCACTAAGCCTTTTCCTAAGGAGACCTTTGAATATCTCAGAGACCGGCTTGGGGTCATATCCCCACCAATAGAGACTTAGACAGTTGATGTTTGTCATCAACCGACATAATTAACAAAGAAATCCTTTACTCCGGCTTTGATGAGGAGAGCAACTTCTCAAGGGGAGTAGTTGGCATACTGAATTGGTTGGTATTTTATATTTGAACCTGGCTTTTGTATTAACTTTGGTATTTGATGTCAAAGTGGGAGAGATTGATATGGAAAAACACAAGAAAAACACATGTTACTCTCAAGGGGATAGATTGTTACTTTGGAGAGATTGATTATGAATTTTGATTTCTGGTTATGATCTCTTTTGGGGGATTATTGGTTTATTGGCTTTTGGCATTTCTATTTTGGCACTTTGATAGTTTTGTTGTCTTCAAAATCTTATTCACTTCAATATCCTTATAATAAAATGAGTAAACTCTATGTAGAAGAGATATTAAAGGGAAGGAAACTCTTAGGACAACATATGACAAGGTTTGATTTAACCTTCTACACTTCAGACCTACTCAGAGTCCGGGTGGGTATACCTTTGTGAATTAAATTCACACTTTCAAAAGATAAATCCATAGCAAACCAGTCCAGAAAACCAGTGGATCTAATCACCTTGAAACTAACTGAAACAAAGGAATGAAAATTATACTCATATTCAGTATTTTGAACTACAAAACATGTAATAGACAACCTCGATCTATACCAGTGCCTTATCCAAGGTCACAGAGTCATCTAAATTCAAACAATACTCCCCAAACAAAATATCTTTAACATCCCATTGGCTCAACTTCTGTTGATCCCTATATATGCCTGACACATAAGAATTTATGCATACCAAATTAAACTATGCTCATCAAGATTCAAAGTATCATACAAAGAATTCACTGGTAGAAATAATTCTTGCATATTTAATTCCCCTCCTGAAGAGAAAAGCTAAGAAAAATATCTACTAAAAGTTGCCTTACAACTCTATTCAAATAAAAATAACTCTGGATTATTCAGAATGAAATAGTAAACAATTGCAAATACATTTGAAGATGACACAAAGTTTTTACTCAAAACCGATGGTCTGTATATTGATATTATCTTCAAGAAAGTATTACAAAAAACTTTCGAATATTCTCCATTAAACTTAGAAAAGCTCAAATAAATTTCTGCAGCATTTTCTTACAATTCTTTTGCTATCATGTTTCTATTAGTCCTGGTAACCATTTATAACAATATGGATGCACATAGCTTCAGACTTTCCTAGGAGAATTTGTTACAATCATTTCTTTTCTAGAAGAAGTTACAAAGCCTTTTACAAAAACAGTTACAAGTCCTTTTCGACCTCTGCAACTTCTTCTACTTGCTATCTGGTTGCAACCTCTTCTAACTATTCAGGAGCGCCCTCTAACTGCTCTACATCTTGGATGGCATATTTTCTTCTCCACTCATTGTACACATCATCAGTAGGCCACGCGAAGTTAATCACTTTTGCCTTTGCCTTGGTTAACCTCTTCCAAGAATTTCTCATCTTGTTGACCTCTAAATTGAGAAAACCATAATGAGATTTGATTTTCTCTATCTCCTAAATTGTTACAACCAAAAAGGAAGCATCATCTAAATCAACAATTCCTTTTATTCTGGCTAATAGTTTGGCCTCTAATTCCTTAAGCCACACTTGTTTGTCCTTCAGTTGATCTAGGCTAACAAAAACTCCTGGGAGCAATTCAAAAACCTAATCAACATACTCCTTTTTGTATAAATTGAATTTCCTGTCAGCATTATCCACCCCTTCTACCAATTTTACTAAGTCCTTGGTGGTGTCACAAGTGGATTTGATGATAGGATCAGCCCCTCCTTCATCATAAGATACACAAATAACAAGTACTGCTCTCTAGGCTTCCACTTGTTAAAAATAGGTGTCAAAATGGCCTTATCTCCATTAAGCTCATTCCACATATCCAAAATCTTGCTTATGTTATTATATAACAGTGAGGCACTCATTGTATCTACAAAACTTGAAATGGTAGCCCTTACTCTTTCCTCATACTTATTTGCATACAAGGCCTGAGCTTGTTTTAAATTCTCTAACTCTTGAGGAGTAATCTCAATCATTTGGGAGCTAGAAGGTGCTGGAGACAATGGGAACTCAATGATGGGGCTGGTAGGTGGAGGTCTTGCAGGAGAAGAGGAGATCATCAGTGTTGAAGACTCACCTTGATGGTACTATCCTATCAACTGGCTTTGCAACTTAGCAATGATGCTATCTTTACCTCTTACCTCTTCCTTAGCATTGTTATAAGCCTTCAAAATTGTCTCCAACTTGACTTCGAGGTTTGCTTTTTCCTTAGCCTCCCTTTCTACTACTGCAACACTAAATCTTGCAATTTCTAACACAATGCTAGCAGCTTCCACCACCCCTATGTTCTGCACTCTCTTCACTATCATTCCACCAAGATAGCTTGACCTTGGAGTGTCCTTACTTTTCTTATTCTCATCTCTCTTGAGAGACCACATGACAAGTGTAGCATTATCTTTGCTAAAAGTGATTCCCTCCATGGGCTTGGTTTCTTTTCTCACTACCTCCAGGACCAAGGCATCTACTATGTCCCACTCAGGGAGAATGAGCACTCCAGCTTGTGCCATCATATCTCTTCCTTTCTCAGGAGTGATGGTCTTAAACTCATCAATCATTTCTTGCTTTATTTCCTCCTCCACCAGAGCTGGATCTTATTGAGGCTGCTCACCTTTTCTCTTCTCACATCTTGCATTGTATGTGTCTATATTTTGCTTCCATACAAACTGCATAAATGCTCTTGATGTAACAAAAATTTTGTTAGCCAAGAAGTCATCACTGACTTGTTTGATCTCAGGATCCCACTCCCGGCCCTTGAATTCATTGCTAGTGATGTTCATCTCAATAGCAAGGGGCTATTGTGGCATTCCTTCCTCCACTTCATCATATGTGTAGGCTATTTCTCCTAGACTGCCTAACTATATCAGTTGTTCAGCTGCTACATGTTAATCTCCTATGTGAATAGGGGATTGGGATGGAGAGTACAAGGGTGTATCAGATTGTACTTCTTTTCCTACTCTCTGCTTCTTTGGGCTCTCTTGGATGTCAATGACATCTTGTATCTTCCTCTTTCCTTTGGAGGTAGAGGGCTCCCCTGTTGTAGGCATCAGCACACTATAATTAGATTTCTTGTGCAATGTATAGTCACCAGGAGGGATTGCTCCGGTGGAGATAGACCTACTTAGAACCATTCTTGCCTTTTCAGGGCTACTTTTAATCATAGCCTCCCTCTTTTCTTTCAAAGTCTGCATTACATCCTCAAAGGAAACAATTAGGAACTTTATTTTCTCCTCAAAAGGGAAAAAGATAGACAATGGGTCATAGCTGGCATCAAACTGATGTACAAAATCTAAGGCTTTCTTATAAGCCATATATTTTTCCTTCCTCAGCTCCTGCTCATCTAGATCAAACTCATTTCTAATAAGGTCCTCAGGAAACAGAAATTGATGGGGTCTACCTCTGCACACTGCTCTCTTTCTAAACATGCCATTGAAGAAGTCTTCTGGATCGGCACACCTGGATATTGCAGTTGACAAATGATAAGGTTTGAGGAAATCCTCAAAACAATTCCAACCTCCCTTAGTTATTACAAATTGATGGGCTATGGTAACCGTAGGGAAAATAGTCCCTTTACCCCTGCTTGTCAGCTCTGCCTCTTGTACACTACCAATTTGTCTGAGGACTTCTGCAATTCCCACTTTGAGAGGGACTTGATAGGGCAATAAGAATGGAGTGCCTCTGAAACCAAAAACTCTGAATACTGTGGAGACAAGGTATAAGTAAATATCACCTCAATTATGGACAATCTTTATACTTTCTGCAAATTCTTTTGGTCTAATAAATTCCAAAAGAATCTTGGGGATTCTTGGGTTTTCTGAGCAAAGGAGAGTCTTAATCTTTGATGCAAAATATTTATCAAACTTTAAGAAACTGGCATCAACTCTGTCCCATGATAGCACAATACTCCATAGTTGCACTGGCATCTTTTCTCCATCCTTCTCTTTTATGAGGTCCATTCCACTTGCAAAGTAATCACCGCATTTGAACAAAAACATATGCATGAGGAGTGAATACCATCCAAAAGGCCTATCCACCTTCCCATTTTTTATTCCTATCAGCCCTCCATGGATAGCATCAGTAATGAAAGAAGCATAATCAAATGTTACTGCAAGAGAAGAATTCAAAATCTGAGCAATCATTAGCAAGTAGTGATTGGGCATATTTGCCTCAGCATCCTCTCCTAAAATCTCGCAAAGTGACCAATACATTCCCTTAGGCCTAAGGGTGAACAGATTCAATGAGAAGGGCTCTTCAATGTTGGGTCCTACAACTGTCAACCCACCTATCTTCACAAAAAATTGCTTAAGAGGCCCATTTCTAAGGTGGTTCCTCTATGCACTGTATACTTGAGCTAATGATTTGAAGTTAATGGGTTCCAGAAAATTGGTAAACTCATTGAGCCCAAAAGCACTTCTGAATTTCTCATTATTGATTTCAATGAGGGATTTCCCATTTATCTCCCTAATGCTCCTTGTGATTGGATCATAATTATGTGCAATTTGAGTCAATAGATCCATATCCATGAATACTCCTGGAACTACCAATTTTCCAACATCTAACTCCCAGATGCTATTTTGCGGGGCTAGAGAATTTCTCATTCCGAATCCAACTTTGAATAACCCCAACCCAGACAACCCAACCTGTGGATCTCTCAACCAATTTCCCTTATCATATAACCCTTCTCCTATTTTCAAACGAGGAGCTCTTGGCACCAGTTCTTTCACTTTTGATGCCTGATTAGTCGACAACGTGAACTGCTCAAGAAAATCATCACAAATGGCCCTCTCCTAATAATTAACTTTCCCAAAAAATTCTCTCTTAGGTGCCATTTTAAGATATGCAAGCAATTAAAATACTACCCCCAACTGGTTCTGTAACAAATCAAGACCCCAATTAAAACACATTGCAAAAGAATTACCACATAAAAGTACAAGAAAACCTATTTTTAGCTCGAAGGAATCCGCTCTGCAACTAAATTGACTTGCTCTATATTTGAAGAAAATAGCTCTGCAACTGCTCTTCTGCAACAATTCTTTTGAATGATACCTTTACTCAATCGACAGGAGATCATATATGGTACCCAGGCTCTTAACTGCGACATTGATACCGCATGCTTCGGTCGTCCCTTCAGAATTGAATTGTTAAGAGAATTCAAATTTTTCACTCCAATGGGTCACAACATTCCTGCACATTCTTTCCTTTTGCTCTTTCACTGTTTCACAAAGCATAACCTTCGGGCAATTTCGTTAAATGAAATCATGCCAACTGTCCGATCAAAAGAAACTTAATCGGCCTTTACACTGACTTAATAGCCTTGCCTTCATGTTGGGCCCTACCTCCTTTTTGCCATTTCACAAGCTTTATCCTTCGAGCACTTTTCCTTCGCGAAGCCGTGTCAGACGTTAGATGGAACTCTAACTGCTCAGCATTTAACTCTTACCAAAACCATCGACTTCTTCATTAACCACGCCTTTACCTTTACTACTAGCGGTCTTTTGCTATTTCGTGAAGCTTAAACAGCTTTCAACTTTAGGCCACCAAACAATGCGAAGCATTGGATTAGATCGGAGATGACCATCCTTTAAGGGAAACCTTTATGCTTGCTTTACTTATGCTGCCTTTTCATTGGTTACTGATTACCATGTGGCACTCAACCATTAGCTTTAGAAAACCATTCAAGCCTAGTTCAATGTCAGCCACGTGTCTCTCCCTTATACCACCGGTTACACCTTGGCAAGCCCTCAACTTCTTTTGAAACCACGTGTCAATCGACATGTCACCATCTAGCATTATGCCTGGATGAACCCTTTTTCCTTTCGCTATTTCGTGAAGCATATCCTTCAGTTGGTTCACAACCATAAAATAACGTGAGCCCTTGGATCAAAATGGAGTTGGTCCTCTTTTAACCTCATGCTTTATCTATCTTTGGGGCCGAAAAACCTTTTTGCAATTTCGTAGGGCATAAAACATGAGCATTTTACCTTTGCAAATTCATGCAGGCCCTTAGATTATTTTTGACTTGCTCAATGCTTAACAATCTTAACTGAATCCAGTAGATGTGGGCCCTCTAACTCAACTTCATCCACCTAGCATCTAGTCACTTTTAAACTAACATGTCAACCTTTCATTTGCTGAGAGAAAACACTGGGTTCCACCTCATCCTTGCCACCTGTATCTGCCAGGTCACTTCTTATCCCGCGGCATGACTCACCTTTGGGACCCACCTTTTAACCCTTAGACTTGCCTTACTAACTATTGTGGCCTCTGCCATGTGCCATCATCTTACTCACCCTCTCCACCAGCTGGACTGTCTGCTTGGAGTGCCATGTCATTTCGCTACTTTGCGAAAGCTAACTGTCGAGCATCTTCATCCTGCAAAACAATGCGAACCATCGGATCAGATTGGACTTGGTCCCCTTTTAGTCACTTAGAAAGTCTTCATTGCAGGATCCTACTAGACACTTTTTCCATTTCATGAAAGGTATTTCACTTGCAAGTTTAGGCTATGAAATAATGCCAGCCATTGGATCTTGGACGAGATGAAGCCATTTTAAACCGAACCAAATGCACCATTTAGAACACTTCTCCCTTTCACCATTTCATGAGTCTTAAAACACGCACAACTTCGCCTAACGAAATAGCAAAAACCATAGATCCCCCTGAGAACTATGCACAACTTACTGGGCCCGACAACATTATGAAGAAAACATAAGGCGTAAAATTTTACGATTAATTCAACAACCGCCTAGGAAAATGACAAGGGGGGAACACCTCCCATGACCCCAAGACCCATTACTTAAGTGGATAAAGCAACGAAGGAATAGAAACCAGAGGGTTTTTTGATAAAACATTAAATGATTTAAAATTAAAACTCTAAACCCCTAGGACCTAACATAGAGTTGAGGCAATTGATAGTGTGTCTAATTCAAAATTTCAAAAACTTAGCCGATTATGGGAAAGGAAAACCCATTTTTGAAATAGTGATAATAGCGGGTCTGACTGGGGATGGTTGATCGCAAGGTCAACACAAGAAAACTCAGAAACTCAGGAGAAACAGACCAAAACATAGACCCAAACAAAACAACAGGAAAGAAACAACATATATACAAACAAAAGACCTACTGTGCATGGACATCAAGAGAAATAATGTTTCAGGAATTGTCCATGCACTGGAAATTCCTGTATTTCATCATTCATATTCTTCACAAAATATGAATCCTTACCATTTAAGTCACAGACCACAAAAGGGCCAATCCATAATGATTCAAATTTTTTATGCTTTCCCTTGTCCTGTCCGTTTGCATTCCACTGAAGAACAATGTCATCAATTTGAAGCTTTCTTTAATGATGTCCTTTTATCAAAAAGGTATTTGGACTGTAGTTGAATCTTCTAATTTCTCTTATGAGCCAAAGTTCTGAGCTCTTGCACCTCCACAATTTGGATCATTTTGTTTTCCATAGGTTCAGATAGCTCCATGTCCTCATCTTGCAAGAACTTGTAAACTGGAAGAAGATTATTCACTGGCAATCTGACTTGAGTACCATAAACCAGTTCAAAAGGTGACATTCCAATGGCCTTCTTGACTATTATTCTATCTACCCACAAAGCTAACTTCAATTTTTGATCCCAAGATCTCTTATTTTCTTCCAGGATTTTCTTGATGATGTTCAAAAGGCTTTTATTGTTGGATTATGCTTGTCCATTCCCCTAAAGGTGATAAGGTGAAGAGTAAGACATGAGTATTCCATGAGTGGTTCAAAATCCTACAAACTCTTCTGACCTAAAACTCAAGGCATTGTCCATTACCAATTTAACAGGTATTCCAAACCTAGTTATTACATTATCCATCAGGAAATCAATGACAACCTTACTTGTAGCTCTTCTTGTAGGAATAGCTTCTATCCATTTGGTGAAATAGTCACTGGCTACTATGATCCATTTGTGACCTCTTCTTGACCTCTCAACAATTTCCCCAATAAAATCAATGCCCCACTGGACAAAAGGGGCTTCCATAGTTACTGGATTTAGGGGTAAAGCTCCTTCATACTTTAGCTTGGATGAAAACTTCTGACATAGGTCACATTTTTGGACATATGCATGAGCATCTTTGAATAAGGTAGGCCAAAAGTATCCAGCCCGGATTATCTTACTAGCAGTTGTTTTAGCAGAGTAATGACCCCCACATACTCCATCGTGCATTTCAATCAATACTCGTTTAGCCTAGAATTCATCCAAACACATTAGTAATTCTCCATCTCTTTTTCTCCAGAATAGATCACCTTGAATGAGCACATATTTTTGTGACTTGAGTTTCAGAGTTCTTTTCTGATTATGTGTCATTCCTTCTGAGAATGCAGCATCTCTTAGGAATTAGACTATCTCTGAGTACCAAGGTTGCCTTTCAATGCTAGTGACTAAAGTATCTCTGACTTCAACATTATGTATTTCAACATTCATAAGATTAGACTCAGTCATGAGCTTAGCCAAACCTAAACCTCTCACCAATTTGGTGATCTTTATCTCCAAGTCAAATTCTTGAATTCTATTAATCCATCTGCATCTTTTCCTTGTAACCTCAGACTGGGACAAAATATCCTTAACTGTAGCATGTGGGACATAGGCAATGATATTTGCATTTACCAGATATGGCCTAAAAGCCTTGATAGCTTTAACCAAAGCATAAGCTTGTTTCTCCATGGTCTCATATTTTAATTCTGCTGCTTGCAAAGACTTGTTGTAGAAAGTTATGGGATGTTCATATCCCTCATTGTCCTTTTGTAACAATACTACAGCTACTGTATGATATGAAGCAAAAGAAAATAGAAAAAAGGGCTTACTATAATCAGGAGATTTTAACACCGGTGCTTCCTGAATGGCCTTTTTAATTTCAGCAAAAGCCTTTGAGGCTTCTTGATCCCAACAAAATTTGGTATCCTTCTTGAGCAACTTGACAATAGGCTTCACTATCTCTGCAAAGTTTGCAATGAATCGCCTAACAAAATTTACTTTGCCTAAGGACTGAATACCTTTTACATTCTTTGGTTCAGAGACCTTTTTTATTGCTTCAATTCTTTTAGGGTCTATCCTTACCCCTTCCTTGGAAACAATGTGTCCCAATAGTTTTCCTTCAGTGACTCCAAAATGACATTTCTTGGGATTTAGCGACACACCAAATTCCAAGGATTTATTGAACACCTTTTCCAAATGTCCACAATGATCATTAGCCTTCTTAGAGAAACAGGTTAGATCATCTTGATAAACCACCATGATGATATTAATAAATTCTTTGAAGGCTATGTCCATGGCTCTGAAATGTAGCTCTAGCATTTTTCAATCCGAATGGCATTCTCACATAGACATATGTTCCCCATGGAGTAGTGAAGGTAGTTTTAAACTGTTCAGATTCCTTCACTAACACTTGATTGTATCCTGAAAAACCATCCATCATGGATAAAAGATCACAACCTGTTACTCTCTGCAACATGGCTTCCATATTTGGGGAAGAGTAATTATCTTTCAAAGAAGCCACATTCAAGTTTCTAAAATCTACACACAATCTAATGTCCCCATTTTTCTTTCTTACTAGGACTAGATTGGAGACCCATGAAGAATGCCTTATAGGTTTGATAATCCCCCCTTCTCTTAATTTAGTCAACTCTTTTTGCATCTTAGTTTCTAACAGGGGATTAATGGGTCTTTGTTTCTATCTGAAAGGCTTAGCATTTGGAAGTAAAGGAACTTCATGCTGAAAAAGATCTTGTATATACACCTTTAGGTCTTCATAAGACCAAGCAAAAACATGTTTATATTTCCTCAATAAATTAATAAGGTTAGTCCTGACATGGGGGGGTAATTTCTTCCCAATGTATACTAACTTAGGGGATGATTCAGTCCCCAGGTTTACCTCCTCTAGTTCTTCCAACTTGGTGGTAGACTGCTGATGTAAGTGACTATCATTGTAACTGAACATGCTTTCCAGCTCTACCAGCCCTTTAGGTATTTCATTGGTTTCCAACTGGACCAAATCATTTCCAAACACTGTTTCCCTATTGTCAACCACCTCCACCAGTGCCTTACAATCAATCTTCTGTCCATCATAATCATCAACACATTGGATGAACCTAAGAATATCTTCATCATCAGCAAAAACTTGCCAATTGTACACATTATCAGGAATAGGAGGCCTAGATTTTATTTCCATAGTGGAAATACCGGTTAGTGTTGCATCATCATTTTTCAAGGCAACATTAGCTAGGAAATCTGCCATAATATTCTTTGATCCCTCTATCCAATTAATAGAAAATGCACTAAAATGCTCAATAACATCCCAAATGGCATGTTTATATCTCTTTAATCTATCATTCTTGGATGCATATTTGGATCTTACCTAAGACACAACCAATTTTGAATCCCCTAACACTATCAACAACTGGATTTCGTGCTTCTTTGCTACTTCAAGCCCCAATAATAGAGCTTCATACTTTGCAGTATTATTTGTGCACTGGAAGGCCAATAAGAAAGAATACTTAAAAGTTATACCTGATGGGGATACAAAAAGAG
Organism: Cryptomeria japonica; assembly: GCF_030272615.1. NCBI lineage: Eukaryota > Viridiplantae > Streptophyta > Pinopsida > Cupressales > Cupressaceae > Cryptomeria > Cryptomeria japonica. The sequence goes on from NC_081412.1 coordinate 65,170,617, forward strand.
CCCCTGCTCCAGATCCTTCTTTGGAGCAAGCTCCATCAAAATACATCTGCCATAATCCATACTGTTGTGCTTCTAATTCGACCACAATGGGGTCAGTATTCTTCAATTGGGGTAAAATTGGTTGAAGTCTAAAGTTATCAAGATCTACATCAATCATACAATTGAGCATATTAGGGTCTAAATTTTCAATTACCCTAGGAGCACGTGGCTCTCTATACAATTTGACCTGATTTCCATTGATTGGAATGGTGGCATAAGATAAGGCCAGTTGAACATTTCCTCCTACTGTTGCTGCCCATTGCCTGGACAGTAACATACCATAATGGGGCTTGGTATCAGTAACAAGAACATCCATTTTATAAGTTGCCTCAAGGAATGCTACTATTTTTATCTCAACATCTTTCATTGTACTTATCACAGGTACTTCCATGTTATCCATAGCATAGCATTTTCCATATACAGTGGTTACTAACAGTCCCAATTCTTTCATAACACCATAGGGCATTACATTAGCAACAACTCTTGAATCTATCATGCAGTTTTTTATCAACTGATTGTTTTCTAACAAAGTAACATAGAAAGGATCTACCTGTGAGGGCTCTTGAGTGATAGTGGTTCCAACATAAACCTCTGGGGTTTGGAACTCTTGATCCTTTCCAATTCTAGTTGAACCGGTGGGCAAGACTGTGTCACTGTTAGGTATACTAGAAAATAAAGACAAAGTTGCATCCCTATGTTCTTTAATCTTCAGTAATTCTACTAATGGGACGGTGACCTTCATTAGTGTAAGAGCTTGAACCATGTCAAATGTTGAACTATTGCTTATTCCAGTACTAGCTCTAACTCTTTTTGCCTTAAATTGACTTGTCTTTTTTACTGTGGCAGCTCCTTGTATATCACTAGTGTTTTTATCATCTGTACTCTTGGGTACATCTTTAACTTGTTCCCTTTTTTCTTGACCAATCTTAGGAACAATAGTAGCATTACTTGCTGCCCCTTTTTGAGTGACCTCTTTTATGAGCATGGAACCAGGTTCACCCTGATCAGTGTCCTTCTTAGTGCTCCTCAAGTTATAGTTGTGTTTTGCTTTGGCAATGGCAGCTTTAGTAAAATTTTTAACTTCTTCCTCACTAGGCCTTCTAAGATGAACTTCTTCATCCTCAATTGTTACCACATTCAATGTAGGATGCGAATCTAAGGTTAGTTGTCCTTGAACAAACCTTTCATTATCTAGTACATCACTGTATTCAATTTGTATAGACTCCTCATCACTTTCTATGATGGTTTCAAACATATTGATGTCAGGCTCAGCTTCTTGCCTCATAGATTCTTCAAGAGCTTGAGCCACTACACACCGATGAGGAGAATGTCGTCCATCACAAGCAATACACCTGGGAGTATTTTCTATATTATGGATAGTTTTCCCTTTCAAGGGATCTGGAGTGTCCCGATTCTGAGCAATTTTGGGCTTCTCATTTTAGGGTTTTCCATCTTTCCAATTGGTATTATATGGCATGTCATGCAATCTAGGGGGTATATCCTACCAGCTATAATGAGGTTTATCATTTTTGTTTACCTTGGCAGTCAGATCCTTCATAGCAATGACCAACTTCTCTATCTTATCTTCCTCCTTAGCTGCTTCGCTAGGTTGTTGTTTTGTTTCTTGCCATAATCTACCATCTGTTCTTCTTCCTAACTTCCTGGATTCTTTTCTATTACTTTCTACATTAATGGAAATTCTAAAAGCATCTCTCAAGTTATGTGGATTCTTATCTCTCAAGATATAGGCCATCTTAGAATCAAATGCATTGTAGTAGGTATTTAAACACATGTTATCATCTAATCTCATCACCTGATACAATCTATGCATGGCCTTTTGGAATCTGGCATTGAAGTCAGTGACCATTTCATTATCAGACTTTTTGATGTTATTGAATTCATTGAGCATGAAGCTCACATTAGTCTTATCACCATACTACTCTTGAAAACAATTTTTAAAATCCTCCCATGACCCTATGCTATTAACTGGAAGACCTTTGTACCAATCTCTTGCATCATCAACCAGGGATTGGACAAACAGTTTCATGATAACATCTTCATCCACTATCTCATAATCATTGATTAGGTCCCCAAAAGATTTTAGATGTTCCTCAGCACTAATTGCATTATTCCCAGCAAATTTATGGAGTCTATCTCTTAACTCAGTAGGAACATGATTAGGATATCCTGGGATCCCATCAAAGAACAATTGTCTATATTGTTCTAAATTGATTGGTCTCCTTTGAAAAGGGGTAATAGCATTATTGTTTCCCATAGTCATTCTAACTTTTGGAATTGGAGACTGAGATATTTGGGTGTACTGACTGTTCACAGGAATTTGACTTGCTGATGCTATATTAGTAGGCACTATAGGTTGAATTTTAACCAGAGGAAGGGAAACTTGTTGAGGATCAGGCTTACTAAGGTCTTCTAATGGAAACGTGATAGGGGGAGCCTTTAAGTAACTAATTTTTCTTTTTACTTCCTAATTTGTTGCTTCCAATTCAGCTTTCTCTAGTTCCATTTGGAGATCCTCTTTTTCTTTCCTCATTCTTTCCATTTCTCTCTCATGTGTTGACAACCTATGAGAAATCTCCTCTGTAGTTTTAGATTCAATTCCATCATCCACCTATTTCTGTTTTCCTTTATCCACATTAGTCCTAGGAAGTTGAGAATCACTAAATACTTCCCTGTTTAGTTGGACTACTGACCTATATGCTTGCTTGGCTTTGGGGATCAGAATTTCTCTGATCACAGGGTCTTCCTCATCACTCTTTTCTTTTTCCTTAGCCAGCACTTCAAGATCAACTATTTGTCTAAGAATCCTATCTCTCTCCATTAATTTAGCTTTGACTTCCTTCTCCTTATTTGCTTCCTTTGGGCTCTTAGGGAGATTAGATGGTGAACTCTCTTGTTCAAATCTTTAATTTCTTGGGACACTTTATCTTCATCAGGGAAATTTTCCTCAGAATCTAATATGTTGACTTGATCTATGTCAATCAAACTAATGTTTCCATTGATTATTCTAGGCACAGAGTGTCTAATTGCGTTTGAACTGGTCCTATCTCTTGCAGAGACACTAACATGGGATAAATCTTGATTTAAAACATGTGCATTATCAATATTTCCAAACAACCCAAAATGGAAACCTAATATATCTTCTTCAGAATCTCCGGAAGAAGAATTAGACTTTGCATAAACAGGTTGATCAGGCATCTTACTAGTATTATTATTCTTCTGTACCCAAGCAGCACTTGATGGCTCATGTAACACTGATCTCTTCTAGACTCTTCATGACTGCTCGGGCAAACCTTCCTACAAAGTTTTACGAGGATGCTTCTTCATGAATGATTTGGTGTTTTTTCCTCCTTGCATTACACTTGTTTTCCTTTTAGAATGATTTATAATCCACAAGGACTGGTTCCAAGATAACAGAGTCGCCACCCATAAGAATATGGGAATTATGAAAAACAAGCTTTAGAATAATATGTAGATATTCAACACACACAATGAGTTTCTTTACAACTTTAGCACAAATCTGCGTCTGGATCCTTAATGTGACTCTCCCTAGTACAGTCGCCACTTTTGTTGTCTTCAAAATCTGATTCACTTCAATATCCTTATAATAAAATGAGTAAACTCTATGCAGAAGAGATATTAAAGGGAAGGAAACTCTTATGACAACATATGACAAGGTTTGATTTAACCTTCTACACTTCGGACCTACTTAGAGTCCGCATGGGTACACCTTTGTGAATTAAATTCACACTTTCAAAAGATAAATCCATAGCAAACCAGTCTAGAAAACTAGTGGATCTAATCACCTTGAAACTAACTGAAACAAAGGAATGAAAATTATACTCATATTCAGTATTTTGACCTACAAAACATGTAATAGACAACCTCAATCTATACCAGTGCCTTATCCAAGGTCACAGAGTCATCTAAATTCAAACAATACTCCCCAAACAAAATATCCTTAACATCCCATTGGCTCGGCTTCTGTTGATCCCTATATATGCCTGACACATAAGAATTTATGCATACCAAATTAAACTATTCTCATCAAGATTCAAAGTATCCTACAGAGAATTTACTGGTAGAAATAATTCTTGCATATTTAATTCCCCTCCTGAAGAGAAAAGCTAAGAAAAATATCTACTGAAAGTTTCCTTACAACCCTATTCAAACAAAATAACCTTGGATTATTCAAAATGAAACAGTAAATAATTGCAAACACATTTGAAGATGACACAAAGTTTTTACTCAAAACTGATGGTCTGTATATTGATATTATCTTCAAGAAAGTATTACAAAAATCTTTCGAATATTCCCCATTAAACTTAGAAAAGCTCAGATAAATTTCTGCAACGTTTTCTTACAATTCTTTTGTGATCATGTTTCTATTAGTCTTGGTATCCATTTATAACAATATGGATGCACATAACTTCGGACTTTCCTAGAAGAATTTGTTAAAATCATTTCTTTTCTAGAAGAAGTTACAAAGCATTTTACAAAAATAGTTACAAGTCCTTTTCGACCTCTACAGCTTCTTCTACTTGCTGTACGATTGCAACCTCTTCTAACTGTTCAAGAGCGCCCTCTAACTGCTCTACATCCTAGATGGCATATTTTCTTGTCCACTCATTGTACACATCATCAGTAGGCCACGTGAAGTTAATCACTTTTGCCTTTGCCTTGGTTAACCTCTTCCAAGAATTTCTCATCTTGTTGACCTCTGAATTGAGAAAACCATAATGAGATTTGATTTTCTCTATCTCCTGAATTGTTATGACAAAAAAGGAAGCATCATCTAAATCAACAATTCCTTTTATTCTCGCTGATAGTTTGGCCTCTAATTACTTAAGCCACACTTGTTTGTCCTTCAGTTGACCTGGGCTGACAAAAACTCTTGGGAGCAATTCAAAAACCTAATCAGCATACTCCTTTTTGTACAAATTGATTTTCCTATCAGCATTATCCACCCCTTCTGCCAATTTTACTAAGTCCTTGGTGGTGTCACAAGTGGATTTGATGATAGGATCAGCCCAGCCTTCATCATAAGATACACAAATAAGCTCCAAGTCCTACTCTCTAGGCTTCCACTTGTCAAAAATAGGTGTCAAAATGACCTTATCTTCATTAAGCTCATTCCACATATCCAAAATCTTGCTTATGATATTATATAACAGTGAGGCACTCATTGTATCTGCAAAATTTTAAATGGTAGCCCTTACTCTTTCTTCATAATTCTTTGCATACAAGGCCTAAGCCTGTTTTAAATTCTCTAACTCTTGAGGAGTAATCTCAATCATTTGGGAGCTAGAAGGTGCTGGAGATGGTGGGAACTCAATGATGGGGCTGGTAGGTGGAGGTCTTGTAGGAGAAGAGGAGATCATCAGTGTTGAAGACTCACCTTGATGGTACTGTCCTGCCAACTGGCTTTGTAGCTTAGCAATGATGCTATCTTTACCTCTTACCTCTTCCTTAGCACTGTTATAAGCCTTCAAAATTGTCTCCAACTTGACTTCAAGGTCTTTTTTTTCCTTAGCCTTCCTTTCTACTACTACAACACTAAATTTTATAGTTTCTAACATAGTGCTAGCAGCTTCCACCACCCCTGTGTTCTGCACTCTCTTCACTATCATTCCACCAAGGTAGCTTGACCCTGGGGTGTCCTTACTTTTCTTATTCTCATCTCTCTTGAGAGACCACATGACAAGTGCAGCATTATCTTTGCTAAAAGTGATTCCCTCATGGGCTTGGTTTCTTTTCTCACTGCCTCTAGTACCAAGGCATTTGCTATGTCCCACTCAGGGAGAATGAGCACTCTAGCTTGTGCCACAATATCTCTTCCTTGCTCAGGAGTGATGGTCTTAAACTCATCCATCATTTCTTAGTTTATTTCCTCCTCCACCAGAGCTAGATCTTATTGAGGCTGCTCATATTTCTCTTCTCACATCTTGCATTGTATTTGTCTATATTTGCTTCCATACAAACTACATAAATGCTCCTGATGTAACAAAATTATTGTTAGCCGAGAAGTCATCGCTAGCCTGTTTGATCTCAGGATCCCACTCCTGGCCCATGAATTCATTTGTAGTGATGTTAATATTAGCAAAAAGGGGCTCTTCTGGCATTCCTTCCTCCACTTCATCATATGTATAGGCTATTTCTCCTAGACTGCCTAACTATATCAATTGTTCAGCTACTACCTGTTCATCTCCTATGTGAATAGGGGATTGGGATGGAGAATACAAGCGTGTATCAGATTGTACTTCTTTTCCTACTCTCTACTTCTTTGGGCTCTCTTGGATGTCAATGACATCTTGTATCTTCCACTTTCCTTTGGAGGTAGAGGGCTCCCCTGTTGTAGGCATCAGCACACTATAATTAGATTTCTTGTGCAATGTATAGTCACCAGGAGGGATTGCTTTGGTGGAGACAGACCTACTTAGAACCATTCCTGCCTTTTCAGGGTTGCTTTTAATCATAGCCTCCCTCTTTTCTTTCAAAGTCTGCATTACATCCTCAAAGCAAACAATTAGGAACTTTATTTTCTCCTCAAAAGGGAAAAAGCTAGATAATGGGTCATAGCTAGCATCAAACTGATGTACAAAATCTAAGGCTTTCTTATAAGCAACCCATTTTTACTTCCTCAGCTCCTACTCATCTAGATCAAACTTATTTCTAAAGAGGTCTTGAGGAAACCGAAATTGATGGGGTCTACCTCTGCACACTGCTCTCTTTCTAAACATGCCATTGAAGAAGTTTTCTGGATCGACACACCTAGATATTGCAGTTGACAAATGATAAGGTTTGAGGAAATCCTCAAAACAATTCCAATCTCCCTTTGTTATTACAAATTGATGGGCTATGGTAACCGTAGGGAAAATAGTCCCTTTACCCCTGCTTGTCAGCTCTGCCTCTTGTACACTACCAATTTGTCTGAGGACTTCTACAATTCCCACTTTGAGAGGGACTTGATAGGGCAATAAGAATGGAGTGCCTCTGAAACCAAAAACTCTGAATACTGTGGAGACAGGGTATAAGTAAATATCACCCCAATTATGGACAATCTTTATACTTTCTGCAAATTCTTTTGGTCTAATAAATTCCAAAAGAATCTTGGGGAGTCTTGGGTTTTCTGAGCAGAGGAGAGTCCTAATCTTTGATGCAAAATATTTATCAAATTTTAAGAAATTGGCATCATCTCTATCCCATGACAGCACAGTACTCCATAGTTGCACTGGCATCTTTTCTCCATCCTTCTCTTTTATGAGGTCCATTCCACTTGCAAAGTAATCACCACCTTTGAACAAAAACAGATGCATGAGGAGTGTATACCATTCGAAAGGCCTATCCACCTTCCCATTTTTTATTCCTATCAACCCTCCATGGATAGCATCAGTAATAAAAGAAGCATAATCAAATGTTACTACAAGAGAAGAATTTAAAATCTGAGCAATTATTAGCAAGTACTGATTGGGCATATTTGCCTCAGCATCCTCTCCTAAAATCTCGCAAAGTGACCAATACATTCCCTTAGCCTTAACGGTGAACAGATTCAATGAGAAGGGCTCTTCAGTGTTGGGTCCTACAACTATCAACCCACCTATCTTAACAAAAACTTCCTTAAGAGGCCCATTTCTAAGGTGGTTCCTCTGTGCACTGTATACTTGAGCTAATGATTTGATGTTAATGGGTTCTAGAAAATTGGTAAACTCATTGAGCCCAAAAGCACTTCTGAATTCCTCATTATTGATTTCAATGAGGGCTTTCCCATTTATGTCCGTAATTCTCCTTGTGACTGGATCATAATTATGTGCAATTTGAGTCAATAGATCCATATCCATGAATACTCCTGGAACTACCAATTTTCCAACATCTAACTCCTAGATGCTATTATGCGGGGCTGGAGAATTTCTCATTTCGAATCCAACTTTGAATAACCCCAACCTAGACAACCCAACCTATGGATCTCTCAACCAATTACCCTTATCATATAACCCTTCTCCTATTTTCAAATGAGGAGCTCTTGGCACCAGTTCTTTCACTTTTGATTCCTGATTAGTCAACAACGTCAACTACTCAAATAAATCATCACAAATGGCCATCTCCTAATAATTAACTTTCTCAAAAAATTCTCTCTTAGGTGCCATTTTAAGATATGCAAGTAATTAAATTACTACCCCCAATTGGTTCTGTGACAAATCAAGGCCCCAATTAAAACACACTGCAAAGGAATTACCACACAAAAGTACAAGAAAACCTATTTTTAGCTCGAAGGAATCCGCTCAACAACTGAATTGACTTGCTCTGTATTTGAAGAAAATAGCTCTGCAACTGCTCTTCTGCAACAATTCTTTTGAATGATACCTTTACTCAATCGACAGGAGATCATATATGGTACCTAGGCTCTTAACTGCGACATTGATACCGCATGCTTTGGCCGTCCCTTCAGAATTGAATTCTTGAGAGAATTCAAATTTTTTGCTCCAACGAGTCACAACATAATTGCACATTCTTTCCTTTCGTTGTTTCACTATTTTGCAAAGCATAACCTTCAGGCAATTTCGTTAAATGAAATCACTCCAACTGTCTGATCAAAAGAAACTTAATCGGCCTTTAAACTGACTTAACAGCCTTGCCTTCTCACTGGGCCCTACCTCCTTTTCGCCATTTCACTGGCTTTATCCTCTGAGCACTTCTCCTTTGGGAAGCCACACCAGACGTTAGATGGAACTCTAACTGCTCGGCATTTAACTCTTACCGAAACCATCGACTTCTTCGTTAACCGTGCCTTTACCTTGACTACTAGCGGTCTTTCTCTATTTCATGAAGCTTAAACAACTTTCAACTTCGGGCCACCAAACAACGTGAAGCGTTGGATCAGATCAGATAGGACCATCCTTTAAGGGAAACCTTTATGCTTGCTTTACTTATGCTACCTTTTCATTGGTTACTGACTACCACGTGGCACTCAACCATTAGCTTTAGAAAACCGTTCAAGCCTAGTTCAATGTCAGTCACGTGTCTCTCCCTTATACTGCCGATTACACCTTGGCGGGCCCTCAACTTCTTCTAAAACCACGTGTCAATTGACACGTCACCATCTAGCATTACACCTTGACGAACCCTTTTTCCTTTCGCTATTTTGGGAAGCATATCCTTTGGTTGGTTTGCAATTGCAAAATAACGTGAGCCCTTGGATCAAAATGGAGTTGATCCTCTCTTAACCTCATGCTTTATCTGTCTTTGGGGCCAAAAAACCTTTTTGCCATTTCGTAGGGCATAAAACATGAGCATTTTACCTTTGCGAATTCACACAGGCCGTTAGATTATTTTTGACTTGCTGAATGCTTAACAATCTTAATTGAATCTAGCAGACATGGGCCCTCTGACTCAACTTCATCCACCTGGCATCTAGTCACTTTTAAACTGACATGTCAACCTTTCATTTGCTGAGAGAAAACACTGGGTTCCACCTCATCCTTGCCACCTGTATCTGCCAGGTCACTTCTTATCCCGCAGCATGACTCACCTCTAGGACCCACCTTTTAACCCTTAGACCCACCTTACTGACTATTGTGGCCTCTACCACGTGCCATCATCTTACTCGCCCTCTCGACCAACTAGACCGTGTGCTTGGAGTGCCATGTCATTTCGCTACTTCACGAAAGCTAACTGTCGAGCATCTTCATCCTTTGAAATAGTGCGAACCATCAGATCAGATTGGACTTGGTCCCCTTTTAGTCGCTTAGAAAGTCTTCGCTATAGGGTCCCACTAGATGCTTTCACCATTTCGCAAAAGGTATTTCACTTGCAAGTTCAGGCTGCAAAATAACGCCAGCCATTGGATCTTGGACAAGATGAAGCCATTTTAAACCAGACCAAATGCGCCATTTAGAACGCTTCTCCCTTTTGCCATTTTGTGAGTCTTAAACCACGCGCAACTTCACCTAATGAAATAGTGAAAACTGTAGATCCCCCTGAGAACTATGCACAACTTACTGGGCCCAACAACATTATGAAGAAAACATAAGGCGTAAAATTTTACGATTAATTCAACAACCGCCTGGGCAAATGAGAAGGGGGGAACACCTCCCATGACCCCAAGACCCATTACGTAAGTGGATAAAGCAACGAAGGAATAGAATCCAGAGGGTTTTTTGATAAAACATTGAATGATTTAAAATTAAAACCCTAAACCCCTAGGACCTAACAGAGAGCTGAAGCAATTGATAGTGTGTATAATTCAAAATTTCAAAAACTTAGCCGATTATGGAAAAGGAAAACCCATTTTTTAAATAGTGATAACATGTTTTTCTGTCTTGTGTTGCCATCAATGCCAAAGGGGGAGATTGGTGGTATTTTGGTATGGTTTTTTCATTGATGTCAACACCTATCAACACTTATCAACTCTGGCACTTTGAAGGATTGGCAATATTCACCGGCAAGCAAGTGACTTATGCACAGTCATCGGTATCTGGTACACCGGCAGGATATATTATTCACCAACACTTGGAATGACATGGAAAACATTTGGTTATGTCGAAGACATCGTTTGGACACTTTGTCTTGGAGATTTGTTCATTGGCATATTCATATTTGCATATTTGTTGTTACCGGCAAATAGGTCCAAGTTATGCACGGACAGGCTTATCTATTCCAGATCAGCACAACATGCTTTGGAGATGTTTTGTTGTTATTGTAAATGCATTAAGCCAACATGTTGAATTGGATATTGCATCGGTTATTGATTTACTTGTAATATCTTATAGAGCCGACCTACTAAAATTGGTCTTAGGTTATGGTATATATGTGAGATCTTATTTGTAAGATCGATATGCGATTGGGATAAGGAATTGTAAAAAGGTATATGTGAGAATAAGCAAAGCTATAAATGCATACATCATTTGAAGGTGAAGCAAGATTTTTGTAAAGACAATCAGAACTACATCGGTACTGAATTCAGCATATGAAGATGTTATTTTGAGTAGTACATTCTTATTGTATTTAACCATCCAATTGTAGTCAGTGTGACTCCTATTTGTGTTTGATAAGTGAGCTCTAGGCGCTTGGCCTTTCTGCATGTGCAGACCCCATTTGTATACACATACTATCTGCAATAGTATCATTTGATTGTGGGTAAGGTTTCCCACCATGGTTTTTCTCCTTACAGGGTTTCCATGTACAAATATTGGTGTCATGTGTTGTGGATGTTATTGTCTTTCTGTTTCATGCATTAATCTTTATCGGTACTATAACTAACTGATAAACTATCTACCGGCATAAAGTTTGGTTTACCGATATTAAGCATTAAGGTTGGTTAAGTTGTTTTGGTTTGAATTTATTTGACAACTGATTCACCCCCCCCCACTCTCAGTTGTCTCCAGGACCTAACACCCACATCTAATAGTTTCTTTAGCTTGGCTTTTACAAGAAGAGGAATGTGTGGATGCATCTTCCTTAGCTTTTTCTTAACTAATTTTTCTTTTAAATCCACATTGAGATGATGCATTCTAAGATCTGGATTAAGTCTTGGCATGTCAACATAGGACCAAGAAAAATTTATTTGTCTTTGTCTGCAGAATTGTATGTATTATTTCCTCTATTTATCTGATAATGAGGCAGTAGAATGAAGTATCTTGGGATCCTTTGATGTTTTAATGTTTATTGCTTATGTTGGTACTATTATAATAGCAGATATGTCTTGAAAATATGCAGGGAGGATGTCAACCTTTCCATCTTCTGGAACCTCTAAGAGGTTTTCACCGTCAGATACATCATTTATTTTCCCTTTTGATTGATCTAGTGTTGCCATGAAATGGTTTACAACAGTAGGTCTCTTTCCTTGTTTTATTTCAATTTTGTGATTGGAAAGTTTGGCATTCTCCTGACTGCAAGAAATGTTACTTGATTCCACCATGGAAGATATCTTAGGTGTTATGGGTTCGACAACATTAAGATACATAGTTAAGTCATGATCATTGGAAAAGACATCTAATTCAGGGTTTTCTAGATTATCCCGATCAATTAGTTTAGGATGAAGAAGGGGTAATTCATAATCATCATCATCGTTAGGTGCTTCAAAGTTCATGACATAATGGTCATAATTTGGCATAGAGTAGGTAGTTTCATAGATAGAATTATCTTGAGGATTGTCTCTCCCAATTATTCTCCAATTAGTTATAACAAAATTAGTATTAGCATTTTGTGGTTCACACTCAAATGGATCTTGATCTGATGTTTTTCCCTTAAACGAGTGGATTATATCAACACACACGTCTTTAGTACTGCAAGTTCCTTCTTGATTATTTTCAATAAATTTATTTACAATTTGAAGTTGACATACTGGTGCACATGATATAGAGAATTCTTTTTCTAGCTTTTGTCTTCTTTTAAACTCAGCTTCTTCTGGACTAATAGTCAATTCTACTTGACTATCTCTTAGTTCTTCTATGGTTCTGCCATACCTTGGTACATCTTGCTCTTTATTTGATAAAAATTTGATATTTCCAGATGCTCGATCTATATTCCTTGTGGTGTTATTTCTTTGTCTTTGTCATCCCCTTTCTTTTGTTGTCTTGTATATGCCTCTTTTCTCTGGATTTTGAGTTCTTTGTGTCTTCTTTCTAACTCCATCTTTTGTTTTGTAATAAACAAGTCTTCCTTTCTGATAGTTGCTTGCTCTTCATTTCTTTCTTCACTTTATATACTAGATGAGACATTTGGACCCCATTCATATTCATTTGAATCTGTCTCTGAACCATTGTCTAGGGCTATACCACTATACCACATAGGAATGTTGTATGGTGCAAAAAGTTCTCTGATTTCTACCATCTCGATTTTCACTGCTTCTAGAATATCTTGTTCTGATTTTACACTTGCTCATATTCCTTGAACTTGTTGACAAGATTATTCTTTTCTTTTGATTGCAATCTCTTCTTCTTTTTTCTCATGTTCTTCTTGTTTATGCTTATTGGTTACTATTTTTTTTTCTTAATGTAGCTTTTCTTCCCATTGTTCTTCTTTAGAGATTGATTTCTTTCTCCACTTTGGTTGTTTATGATTATGTTGCTTTTGATTTATTTTTAGATATCCAAGCCCTGATTTATCTTCTTTAGATTGTGAGTGGGGACAAATAGGTTTTGAAATACCTTGATTTCGCTTACCAATTGGTGCTTTTCCTCCATATCCCATTTTTTGCATGATTTTATAACCATTGCCATATTGTTCTATGGGAATATTGATTTCTGCTGCTGTTGCTATAGTTTCATTTACATCTTTGTACAACCAACCAAGAATGTCCTTGTCTTCGGCTTCTTCTTCAAGGGTTCCAGCTCTAACAAATGATCCATTAAACATATCTTTTGATTTCTCTAAGATCTTTGATTGGATATTTGTAGGCTTTCCATATGACTTAGGTGAAAGTGGAAAATTATGCAAAGAATATTTCCCCATTCCTTCATCATTCAATTTGATCTTTTTCTCAAAGGTATCCCATAAATTTTCTTGAATTTCTTTGGTAGGATATACTGATTCTCTTTTATGTGTAACTCTTGTATCTTGTGTTGGCCTCAAATTATTGTACTATTGGCTAGAGTCTGCAATTATAGTGACCTCTTGTCCTTCATGAGAAAATTTTACACATTGATGATATGTAGAAGGAACTGCTTGCATTGTGTGAATCCATGGTCTTCCCAGAAGAATGTTGTAAGAGAGGTTCAAATCTAAAACTTGACATAATGTATTCCTTTCCATAGGTCCTATTTTGATTGGCAACACCACAGTTCCTTTAGAAGAATGCTCTTCTTCATCATAAGCCTTAATAGTTATTTTCTTCTTTGGATCTACTGCATTTTCTGAATATCCCAAAGCTTTTATCAAACTTAATGCACAAATTTTTAAGCCCGCTCCACCATCTATGAGTACGTGTTCGACATGAGTTTTATTAATGGTGACTTCAACATGTAAAGGAGCGTTGTGAGGATGTTGCAAGGACGTGTCAACATTTTCAGAAAATGATAAGCAATGAGGGGCTATAAGGTGTCCCACCATGTTTTGGAACTGATCCACATCCAAATATTTTGAACTTGTTGTTTCCACTAAAGCTTTTTCCAAAATTTCCTTATGCATAGGTGAAACTTTGAGAAGTTCCAAAATTGATATTTGAGCGAGTATCCTTTGTAATTTCTCTACTAAATTGTATTGTTGTGAAGTGGATGTTGAGTCTTTTATTATACCTGGAAAGGTGACCTTTGTTTTGCTTCTCGTAATGACATTTATTGGCTCTAAAGGTGGATTATCTTTAACAATGATGACATTTGCCACATCATCATATGTATAAGTGTAGTTCACTTTGGCTTATCCTTTGTCATCTTTTAATTGGGATGGTTCACCTTTGTCATAATTCAGGAGTGGAGTTTTGAAAGCTAGTTGTGATTTGCTTGTCTTATGGCTATCCATTGTGATAGTTCCATGATCAATTAGATCCTGGATAAGGTGTTTCAATCTATGACAATCATTTTTTCGGTGTCCTTTATTCTGATGGTAATTACAAAAATGATTGTCATTCCACCAACTAGGCTTGATTGGTGGTTCATAACTTATTTCTTCTAGTAAAACATACAGTTTGTTTGCAAGAAGAGTTTTTAAAGTTGATTCTAATGGTTCTCTAATGTTTGTGAATTTCATGAGAGGATTGGAGAAAAAAGACTTGGCTTTATTGCTTTCTTGATTGTTATTTTTGGGGATTTGACTTCATAGATTAAAATTGGTTGTTGTTTCGTAGCACTATCATCATCATTTCCTCCATTGATGACATTCCTATTATTTGACCAAAATTTGGGTTTGTCATTATTGTTGTTGTTGTAAGAATTATTGTAAAGTTTTAGCTCTCCTTTCTTTACCATTGCATCTTCTATTTTCAGACCATTGTCAACCATCTTGGCGAAGGAGGGAGGACATTGCATTTTTAGTTGATTACTCATTTCACTGATAAGATTATCAATGAATATGTCCATCTTTTCTTGATCAGGTACATCTCTTGGATACCTATTCAACATTTGTTTCCATTGCTACAAGAAGATCATAAAAGATTCACCATTCTTTTGTTTAACATTGCACAAATCCACCATTGTTATCTCATTCCTTACATTGTAGGAATACTATGAAATAAATATATTCATGAGTTCTTCAAAAGATTTGATTTCAGATGGTAATCTTGAAAACCATTCCATTGATTGTCCATTTAAACTCCTAGGGAAAAGATGCATCAGGTAAGTTCCATTGTGCGCAAATTCCATACTCATAGTACAAAAATCCCTAATGTGATCCTGAGGATCAGATTTTCCATCGTATTTATCATATTTAGGGATCTCGCAATGCTGTGGAAATCGTGCTTGTTTATGGTGAAAATGGATACAACAATATTGAAAGACTAAATGAATTCAACCACAAAACCCTAGCCTAATAACAACAAAGATCCACCATAACATATGAACATTACCTAAGACAATGCAAATCAAATGAAATCACAAAGATTATACCATCACATGTCCAATAGGGTTTGGATCTCCATTCTTCCTATCTCCATTGATCTTGCTTGATATATTTGCTCTCAGATTTTATATGCACAAGCGCTCAACAAAGAACGGAAATGTGGTTGCAAGTAGGATCGCATATGAAAGTTCGAAAGCCTAGTGTAGTCGAATAATCATCAAGGGTTGAATACATAGTTGAGGGTTTTATAATGAAGGAAGCATCTCCTTATATAGAAGACACTATACGAAATGGATGGATAAGATTGAGAGGTGTAAAAGATAAATGTTCAGCTATGATTAGAGGGTAGGTAGAGAAAATAAGAGAATAATGAGAGGGTAGGTAGTGTATGAATTAAGAGATGAATGACATGTGTCATAGGTAGAAAAGGCTAATGAATTAATTAAATAAATAAAGATTCATTTAATTAATAGAGGAAGTGGGATCAATTATATAAATAAGATATTTATTTAATTTAGGAAAAGGATAATTTAAATAAATAAATGTATTTATTTAGATGAGAAATAAGGCTAGAAGAGGATAAATGAATTAATTAAATAAATAAAGATATTTATTTAATTAGACATGACAATTTTAGGTGTCTACATTTTTCCCCTCTTTGAGACAATGCAGCTTGTCACGTTGTTTCAAAGAAGATAATATGAACTGATACAAAGTTTCCCCAAGAAGGGAATGATATGCCCCCTCGAGAGATTGGATGAAAATGTTTGAAAAGATCATAGACAATCTCTCGATAAGAAAGGAAGGCTAGAATGGACTGACAAGATAGAGTGACAAGGTCACGGGATAAAGAAGACTGACTCGGGAAATGAGGGCTAGGGCAGTCTATAAAATAGACCATGAGGGGAATACATCCTCATTGTCATCCACACATCCAAGAGATCAGAGTGCAAAGAGAGAATAGAGTAGCAGCAGTCAGCAACGATGGCATTGGTGCATAGATTCGATCATGTTCACCAATTTTAGAGGCCAGTAAATACAGGAGAGTTGGTAAGTACCACAAAACCTCCTTGTACTTTGCCGCATGAAATGTTGTCATTAATGCATGTTAGGTAGAGCAATAAATGCATTTTTAGGTATGTCAACAAAGGTCAAAAAATGTCAAGGCACGTCTGTACTAGTGCCAGGCACGTCTAGGTTAGCTAGGTGCGTCTGTATTTGTACCAGGTGCATCTGTGTAGGAAAAGGCATCTATATCAAATGTGAGTGTGTCTACGTTGTGCAGGCACATTTGTGCTATGTGGGCATGTCTGTGCAGAGCATAGGCACGTCTGTGTATTTTAGGCGCATCTATGCAGAGCAGGCGCATTTGTGTAATATGTAAACGTGTTTATGTCATGAAGGTGCATTTATGTCTTCAAGGCCGAATCAATAGTTCTGTGATGAACATACACTATTGATTGGATAAGTTATTGAGAGGATACACTCAAGCAGGTCCTCTAGGGAAGACTAGAATAGCAAATAGAGCTAGGATTGACAATTTTGTGATAGAACATACATTGCCAATTAGGAAACTACTCAAGAGGATACACTCAAGCAGAGGCCCTAGGATAGGATAGATCAAGGCACTTTGTGATGAATAGTAAGTACCAAGACATAGTACTTTGTGATGAACAGGGAGTACTAATATGAGCATCACTTTGTGATGAACAGGGAGTGCTAATATGAGCAGCACTTTGTGATAAATAGGGAGTGCAAAGACACGTAGTACTTTGTGATGAACATGGAGTACCACTAGGATAAACAGCAACACTTTGTGATGAACAGTGAGTGTCACTAGGATAAAGCGCTTAATGATAGATATAAGCACTAGGATAATAAGTATCATTTTGTGATGAATAGGGAATGCTACTATGACTGACATGATTGATTTGCTTGACTGTAGGAGTACCTACCTATGTTGGAGTCACGGGAGAGATTCCCCTCGACACAGAGTTTACGACCGGAGCTGACTTTTGAGAAAAGAGCTGATAGTTCTGATACTAATTGTAAATTACAGATGCTAAAAGCTAACAAGATGAGAGGGGGGGTGAATCATACAAACTTAATCTTCCATGAAATCAACAGATTCAACCTCGCTAACTTATACTTCAACAATATAACCAAAAACTGCTAAACATGCAAACTCATAGACACATAATCATCATAACACTCATAACACTAGATTTAACGTAAAAACCCAAATAGGGAAAAACCATTGTGGGATTTCGGACCCACTAAGAAATAAACCCTTCTAGAGTATGCTCGGTTAAAAGAAAATCCTATTAAAGATTACAAACACATTGCTAGATGTGACCCGGTTAAGGGATTTCCCTCAGATCTGTTAGGAACTTTAGTTTGTTAGAAGTGACCTTGTCAAAGGATTTCAAACACTCATTTAGAATGTTACCTTGCTAGAGGGTTTACAAATAAGACTGTTAAGTCCACTCGGTTAAGAGATTTCCTGTCACTTACAAAATAACAGGAATAAAAATATATCTGCAACTTCACATCTAAAATGCTAAAGCAGATTCTTATTTTCTCAAAACAATCTAGTCATGAGACTTATATTGTCCCTCTACTAGGCTCTCTACTCTATTATTCAAATAGGTCTTCAAGCTTCTATGCTCGGTAATCACTATGTAGAATCCCTGTGCTTACACTTGCCTACATACATTGTTTATTAACAATTCCTTATTTATAAACAATTGCTAACTGCTAAATCTCCTTGATCACATTTCCCATGATCAATCTTAGCCATCATATCTTCAAACTTGACCAATTTCAATATATCCTTTCGATCTGAAAATGTTTTACCTTGCCTAGGGACTTGTATTCCTTTCTTGGAACTTGCACAAGGTTATTGTAGTTCAATCTGTGCTGTAGATCTTCCTGTCGATTTTCCTTTGCCATAGATCCTTAACAAACTTCATGTACGACATACCAATCATTTATACATCTCCAGCTAATCATTGTCCTTCATTAAATAATGCTTTTATCCATCCAATACGCACTGTCATAACTTGGTTGCAACTCGGTAAATACTAAACTTTACTCAGTAGACATTTCACCTTTATTAACCGATATCGATAACCTTAGGGTTTTACCGACTAGGTTCCTTAGGGTTTACCGACTAGGTTCTTTGCTCGGTGACATAGTATAGTATTAACCTTACAATCAACAACATATGTAGGATATCAAAACAATCTAAACATCATGATCTCATCATTATCTAACTTGGTAATAGTTGCCCATTGAATAACTTATTCCTCCTCTTATTCATCACATTCTTTCTGTGTCTTTTATCGACATCTTAATTCTCTTCAAATCAATCTTCTCAAGATATGGCAACATCATACTAAATCAAATAATCAATTTCTTGACATCAATGACAAAATAATGTTATAAATATAGTTATCATCCTTCTTCAGTTATATCAATAATCTTCAACAACCTTCTCAATATCCTTATTGAATATCAACAATATTTCTTTCTACTGAAATGCCAACAATCTCCCCCTTTGGCATTGATGGCAAAACCAACAATTAAATGGTAATACCAACAAGATATTCAAATTGATTCAGATTCAAATTATTGTTAGACTTCTCCTATTATCCTTGATGTGTTGTCTTGCATTTAGTCTTCTCCCTGTTGTAGTAATCTCCCCCTGTCATTAGTCTTCTGTTATGTTCATTTAGGATTTTACCATTTAGTCTTCTCCCCCTTTGACAACAATGTCAAAAAGTAAAAGAACTAAATCATGATTGTTTCCTTTGTGAAGTGATTTGCCTTGCTATGTATCATCTCAGTCTCGGTCAGAGCAACTTATCTCTATTCACTATTTCTTGCACAACTTTAGAAAACCTTCTAAAGTGCGTAAATCAACATCAATCCACACATAATATTCTATAGATTCATCGAATTGATGCTTTCACCGAACTTGGTCAGTGAGTAGAAGATAGGGGTAGGACCCCTAACTTGCTTCTGAGATACTCAAAAGTGTCCCTTGGCAATGGCTTTGTGAAGATGTCTGCTAATTGCTCCTTTGAACTGATATATTCTAGCACAACTTTATTCTCTTGAACTTCT
The DNA here is from genome assembly GCF_030272615.1 of Cryptomeria japonica. Lineage (NCBI taxonomy): Eukaryota > Viridiplantae > Streptophyta > Pinopsida > Cupressales > Cupressaceae > Cryptomeria > Cryptomeria japonica. Next base: position 65,190,291 of record NC_081412.1, read on the forward strand.
TCTCTGAGATAATGATACTTTATAGATATATGCTTTGTCTTAGAGTGCATTACTGGATTCTTTGAAATGTTAATGGCACTAGTATTATCATAGAATATAGTTACTGGCTCGGTAACTTTCTCATTTATACCTTCCAATAGTTGTTTGATCCATGCTATATTGGTACAATTCAATGCTGCAGCAACATATTCAGCTTCTGTTGTTGACTGTGAAATACATCCTTGTTTCTTGCTAAGCCAACTTACTAGTCTTTCTCCCAAAAAGAAATCTCCACCACTTGTGATTTTCCTGTCATCTATGTTGCCTGCCCAATCAACATCAGTATAAACTTTTAAATCAAAATTATTCCTCTTTTCATATACTAAGCCATAATCTTCAGTGCCTCTCAGGTATCTGAAAATTCTCTTGATTGTTGTCATATGGGTTTCCTTGGGATTTGTAGCGAATCTTGCTACAATACCTACTGTATGTGCTATATCCAGTCTACTATGCACAACATATTGTAACTTTCCAATCATAGATCGGTAAAGTGTCTCATCAACAGATGCAGATTCATCATTCTTTGATAGTTTACAGTTAGTAGTCATAGGAGTACTTACTAGTTTAGAATCCTCCATTCCAAATTTCTTTAAGATTTCCTTTATGTACTTAGATTGAGTAATGAAAATCTCATCTTTCATTTGCAATATCTATAAACCTATAAAATACTTTATCTCACCGATTAGTGACATCTCAAATTCTTTGCACATTTTATTTCCAAAATTTTTGCATAAGGAGTCATTTCCACAAAATATAATGTCATCAACAAATATGGCTAAGATTAGTATTCCATTGTCCTCATCATTCTTCATGTACATATTGTTGTTTTCACTTGTCCTTATAAAACCAATCTTGATCAAATAAGAGTGCAGTCTCTCATACCATGCTCTAGGTGCTTGTTTCAGACCATATAAAGCTTTGTTCAGTTTACATACCTGATATTTACTCTTGTCTTCAACAAATCCTTTAGTTTGTTCTATATAAACTTCTTCTTCTAGTATACCATTCAAAAATGTAAATTTAACATCCATTTGATATACCTTGAAATTTTTGAAAGCAACATATGCCAACAATGTTCTTACTCCCTCAAGTCTAGCCATAGGTGCAAAAGTCTCACCATAATCTATTCCTTTTTCTTGAGCATAACCTTTGCAAACTAGTCTTGCTTTGTTGCGAATGACCTCACATATTTCATTTAGATTGTTTATGAAAATCCACTTTGTACCGATTACATTTTTGTCCTTTGGTCTTGAGATCAGTGTCCATGTGTCATTCTTCTTGATTTGATCAATCTCTTCTGTCATAGAATTTACCCAATCTTCACTGTTAAATGCCTCTTTCACTATTCTTGGTTCAAATTCAGATATCAGACATGTGTTTTGTCTCAGTTTGTTCCTTGTCATTACTGGATCATCCTTATCTCCTATAATCTAACTTGATGCATGATGTCTTCTGACATATTTGGCTAATATAGGCTCGCTAGGTTCTATATGATCTTCTTCATTACTCGATAACTGGACATTATCTTCATTTTCTTCAGCAGCTTTCTCGGTAGGACTTCTCAGTTGAACATAAACAAATTATTCATAATATTTTGGTTCTTTGGAATTTCCTTCATCATTTCTTTCTGCAAATTCATCAATTTTTACATTTGCACTTTCCACTATTTTGTTAGATGATTTGATCAAACATTTAAATGCTTTACTTCTAGAAGAATAACCAAGAAATGTTCCTTCTTCACTTTTTTGATCAAGCTTTCCATTTTTGTCATCTTTGTGAACATAGCATCTACTTCCAAAGAATTTAAAGTAAATTGGATTAGGTTTCTTGTCATACAAGATCTCATATGGTGTCTTCATAGTTCCTTTCTTCAATTGAACTCAGTTCAGGGTGTAAATTGCAGTGTTGATTGCTTCTCTCCAAAATGTTTGAGGTACCCTCTTTTCTATCATCAGGGTTCTCACACAATCCACAATTAATCTGTTTCTTCTCTCGGCTATCCTATTTTGCTGAGGTGTTCTCAGTGTAGATAATTGCCTCTTTATACCATGATCATTGCAGAATAAGTTAAATTCATCAAAAGTGAACTCTCCTCTATCAGATCTAGGACATTTCAACTATCTTCCTATTTCATTTTCAACTCTTGCCTTGTACCATTTAAACATTTGAAAAGCTTCTGATTTTTCTTTTAAAAACATGACTGACATCATCCTTGAATAATCATCCACAAATAATATGAAATATTTATCACCATAATAACTTTGAACTTTCATAGGGCCACACAGATCAGTTTGTACTAGATCTATAATTCCTTTAGAAGTGTACGACTTACTTGTAAAGCTTGATCTTGTCATCTTACCCATTTGGCATCCTCAGCACATAGCATTCTCAGGTTTTTCCAGACTCGGTAAACCTCTTACTCGATGCTTCTTACTTATTTTGATCAGATTATCAAAATTTACATGACAAAACCTTTTATGCCATAACCAGGTATCATCTATCTTTGCATAAAGACACTTGTTCTGAGTTGAGTCAAGATGAAATGTATTACCTTTTGTTTGTGTCCCGGTAGCAGCTAACTTTCCATGCTTGTCATGAACTTTGACAATTCCTTTCTGAAATTCTATTTTGTATCCTATTTTGTTTAGCTATGCTACACTCAACAAATTTTATTTCAATCCTTCAACCCAATATACATCATCACATTTAGCATTGTCAAGAAGTGTTATAGATCCTTTACCTTTCACCGGACATGGTGCATCATTACCAAATCTTACATAGCCTCCATCATAGTCTTATAATTTAACAAACTTGTGTTTATCACCTATCATATGATGTGAGCATCCACTATCTATGATCCAAGAGTCATTATTATTTATGTGAGATATTAGGGCTTTTTCTTCATACCTTTCTTCATCAGATCCATCTTTAATAGCCACATAAACAACTTCCTCAGTATTAGTTTCATCAGATTTGTCATCGTTGGATTCCTCATCTGCTACTAGACATGTCTTTCTATCTCTCCTTCTGAAGTCTCGATGTCCTCTGTATTGGTTGTCTTTCTACCTGTTATCTCGGTATTCTCTCTTTTCACTAGATTCTTTGTCAAGGTAGTTAGAAGCCATATGTCCTATTTTATCACAATTGAAACATTTTAAAGGTAGCTTTCCTTTATACTTACCTTTTCCTCTCAGTAACCTTCTGGCTAATAATGCTTCAAACTCTTCTTGCTTCTTGATTTCTTCATACAGTTTGTGCACTTCTTCCATGTTCTTACGAAATCTTTCACTTGCTCCACTGTGATCCCCTTCAAAGTACTTACTCATTCTATCATTGTAATCATCAGATTCACCAATATGAAAAGAACTGAATGCAGATTCTACTTTATTTACCAAAGACCCGCTATTATCAAAATTACTTAACTCAAATGCATGTAGCTTACCAATAGTAGCATCCAAAGAAATGGGCATGTTAGGTACAGACCTCAATTTATTGATTGCAGAGACTCGAATAGCATAAGCTAGTAGAAGGGTTCTCAACAACTTACTTGTTATATCCTTTTCTTCAATAGTTCCACCTGCTCCTTTAATTTGATTGACAATCTCCTTTAGTCTTGTACTGTATTGGGTTATGTTCTCACCTTCATTCATTCTCATGGATTCAAGTTGTCCTCTTAGACTATCTACTTTTGCTCTTTGAACATGTTCATCACCTCCATACACAGATATGAGCTTAGTCCACATTTCTTTTGCATCATTATAGCCTTCTAGATCATTAAACTCTGAGTCGGTCAATGCTGATGTTATTTCAATCATAGCTTGAATATGTTCTTGCTTTTCCTTTATCTCTTCCAAGGTCATAGGGTTGGTGCTCCGTGCAATGTAATCATTCTCCAAATAATATGTTGCATATTCTCCAATTCTTGATAAATGCAGCATCATCCTTTTCTACCATGTGGAGAAACTTGACTTGTTCAGCTTCAGTGCATCCCTTTTATACATCTTCGGATCTTTGCCTCAAGTACCTTTAAACTTTTTCTTCCGAAGTCCAAGGCTCTGATACCAATTGATAGTTTTGATACTAATTGTAAAGTACAGATGCTAATAGCTAACAAGATGAGAGGGGGGGGTGAATCATACAAACTTAATCTTCCATGAAATCAACATATTCAACCTCGCTAACTTATACTTCAGCAATATAACCAAAAACTACTAAACATGCAAACTCATAAACACATAATCATCATAACACTCATAACACCAGATTTAATGTGGAAACCCAAATAGGGAAAAACCATTGTGGGATTTCAGACCCACTAAGAAATTTACTCTTCTAGAGTATGCTCGGTTAAAAGCAAATCATGTTAAAGATTACAAACACATTGCTAGATGTGACCCGGTTAAGGGATTTCCCTCAGATCTGTTAGGATCTTCACTTTGTTAGAAGTGACCTTATCAAAGGATTTCAAACACTCATTTAGAATGTTACCTTGCTAGAGGGTTTACAAATAAGACTGTTAAGTCCACTTGGTTAAGAGATTTCCTATCACTTACAAAATAACAGTAATAAAAATATATCTGCAACTTCACATCTAAAATGCTAAAGCAGATTCTTATTTGCTCAAAACAATCTAGTCATAAGATTTATCTTGTCCCTCTGCTAGGCTCTCTACTCTGTTATTCAAATAGGTCTTCAATCTTTTGTGCTCGGTAATCACTATGTAGCATCCATGTGCTTACACTTGCCCGCATACATTGTTTATTAACAATTCCTTATTTATAAACAATTACTAACCGCTAAATCTCCTTGATCACATTTCCCATGATCAATCTTAGCCATCAAATCTTCAAACTTGACCAGGTTCAATGTATCCTTTCGATCTAAAAATGTTTTACCTTTCCTAGGGACTTGCATTCCTTTCTTGGAACTTGCACAAGGTTATTGCAATTCAATCTACACTGTAGATCTTCCTGTCGATTTTCCTTTGCCATAGATCCTTAACAAACTTCATGCAAGGCATACCAATCACTTATACATCTCCAGCTAATCATTGTCCTTCATTAAATAATGCTTTTATCCATCCAATGCATACTGTCATAACTCGATTGCAACTTGGTAAATACTAAACTTTACTCGGTAGATATTTCGCCTTCATTAATCGATATCGATAACTTTAGGGTTTTATCGACTAGGTTCCTTAGGGTTTACCGCCTAGGTTCTTTGCTCGGTGACATAGTATAGTATTAACCTTACAATCAACAACATATGTAGGATATCAAAACAATCTAAACATTGTGATCTCATCATTGTCTAACTCGGTAATAGTTGCCCATTGAATAACTTATTCCTCCTCTTATTCATCACATTCTTTCTATGTCTTTTACCGACATCTTAATTCTCTTCAAATCAATCTTCTCAAGATATGGCAACATCATACTGAATCAGATAATCAATTTCTTGACATCAATGACAAAATAATTTTATAAACATAGTTATCATCCTTCTTCAGTTATATCAATAATCTTCAACAGCCTTCTCAATATCCTTATTGAATATCAACAATCTTTCTTTCTATTGAAATGCCAACAAGAGCAGCCATTAAGGTTATGGGTTTGCGATTCATTTTGTATGTGCCTGAGTTTTAGGTGAACATGGGGTTGCTGACTATGCTAGCTGAGAGATGGCACTCAGAGACTTGCATTTTTCATTTGCCAATGGGTGGGATGATAGTCACCTTGGAGGACTTTACAAGATACTGTAGATACAGATCAATGGGGATTTGATACCCTATGATCGAGATGGAGACAGGGATGCCCTAAGACGAGTGTTTCAGGATCCTGGACTGGAGATGAGGGTAAGACACATGGCATGGGACATGATGACATGGATTGGATTAGCATTACCAGTAGTACTAGCAGGTGTGATCAGTGGATTCCTGTGTCCGGATAGGGCGACACGAGGGTTCACTGTGGGCCTGGGGAGCACATTAGAGACATTGGTGACACAGCATACCAGATATGCCTGGGGACCATGTGTGCTGGCACATTTGGATTATGAGCTCCATCAATTTGTATACCATGGATCTGTAGGATTGGGCTGCGGAGTAACATTATTGCAAGTATGGGCTTATGAGCATCTGCCAGTTACCTGACTGATTCATTTCAGAGGCAGGGGCCATGGACATAGTTTTGTTCACTTTTATGACATGATTACCTTGTAGCTGCGGATCGGGAGACTGGAGCACTGGCACAGGGTCATTGATGAGATTGACACTCTAGTATGGAGGCCATACCGAGAGTGCCAGGAGTGGGAGGATGACATCGTGGAGCTGCCATACACATTCAGAAGCAGGTATCTAATTGGGTGAATGCCCTATGTACTAGAGAGGTAGTTGGTTGACAAGGTATGCAGGCAGTTCAGCAGGATTCAGTGGATGCCATGAGGTTCCAGGATGTATGCTCGGATAGTGAGGGATCGGGCACACTTCGGGCCATTATTGTCATATGATCAGGTAGTGATGCAGCTGGTAGAGATGATTCTCTTGCCTTGGGATATGTGGCCAGAGATAGAAGATGCAGGGATGGATGCAGAGTATACTGCATATTGGGTTGAGCATCCATTTCCTTGACTAACAAACCTAAGAGAGTAGATAGATGGAGATGGTGGGGGTGATGAGGATGAAGATGGAGATGGTAGGGGTAGAGGTCGGTGGAGGAGGCAGGGTGTGATAGGGGAGAGGAGAGTGGCTCTGTAGAGAGAGGGTAGGGAGGAGAGATAGGCTCAGGCTCGAGTGGTGAGATGCAGAGGTGGATTGCCTTTATAGGTACCAGCAACATAGGGTCCCAGATAGGTACAAGGATGAGGACAGGGGTAGGGGCAGCCACAGGTGCAGCCATAGGTATAGGGGCATGAGCAGCCACAGGTATAGGGGGGAGAGGAGGAGGATGAGCTACTGGAGTTGAGGGAGATCTGCTAGGAATAGGCAGATGAGATCCAGGATCTAGAGAGGGAGACAACTAGACTCAGAGACAGCTGAGGGACATGGAGTGGGAGAGAGATCAAGCTATCCAACGTTATACAGAGGCTGACATAGCACTGAGGGCAGGGAGGTAGGAGACATAGGACACAGGAGTTGGTTATGCTTATGTTCTATGAGCCAGGGAGGAGATAGGTTACTAGAGAGACCTATACTATGGAGTTGTGCCACTAGATCAGCGGGCTAGGAGCTTCCAGAGACCATCATGGACAATGATGACCACTGGAGGGAGGGACAAGAGACATGCATCCAGTGGTGGGGTCATGGGTCCTCCACCACCACCAAACAGAGGGGATGGGAGAGATGATCCTGGGGTGGGTCCTTCCAGGGCTCAGACTCTGTCAAGGCTAGGCGGCTCCGAGGGAGGGAGATCATCATAGCCTAGAGGGCTCCCTATGTATCATTTTTTGTACCATTTTGTATGATGATGTAGACACCTTCAGGTGATTTAGCCATAGGATTATGATATCATTGTATCATGACACTTATGATTATATATATGAGATGATTCATGTTTGCGGCAGCTATATGCATGTGTACCTATGTGATGCTTCTATATGTCTTATGATGTATGTTTCTATGTGATGCTTATGATATGGATGCAAATATGTACATGATGAAATGCAATATTTTTGATCTTTTATGTTTTTTATATGTTATGCCAATGCAAATGTGAATGTATGGAATGTAGATGAATATGATAATGCAAATGCAAAATGTGCTAACATGTGTTGTGTGCAGGATGTGATGCAATTATGGTATCTATATGTATGTATGAAATGCTTATATGTGATAATGTAGGTGCAACTACATGAGATGCAAATATTTTTGGTGTGTCATTATACTCAGTCATGTGATAGCAGGCTACATGGACTCAGGAAGGATGATGGAAGTCAATCAAGAAAGGGGGATGGAAGATAGAAGATATGAAAGTGAAAGAACATCTTGTGCGTTATCATCATTGAGCTTTATTATGGCAAAATAGGTTAAGACAATCCAGGCATATGTTCGACCCAAAAAGTCATTGTGCCTATTTCCATGGAGATAAGACAGTCACAAACAAGGAATGCCCCAGTTCACACTAGACTCTCAGTGTCCTCATAGCCTTGGACAAGTCATAGCATTACTAAGAGACAATCCACAGATAGCAAAGAAAATAGGTGACGATACCCCATCCTCACTTTTCTAGTCAAAGACATCCTGGAGATAAAATCTCTAGTCAGAGACATCCCAGAAAAGCTAAAAGACATGTCACCAAAAAGTTAAAATCAAAAGAAAACCAAAACTCAACACCAGCATCCACTGTAGTCCTCAAGTTTAGTGTCTCTTGTCACTTGTATAAGTCTATTTGATTATGGTCACAATGTTCACTTTCACAAAAGGATAGATAACACTGAACCATAATGTTGTCTGAGTTTGTTGAAAGATTTGATTTGTTGAAGCCCATTGTTGTTGTTGTGTCTCATCTGAAACTGACTAAATCCATGAAACTGATACTTTATTATGGAGAAGATGAAATTTTATTGCGGATCGGTGATGCAAGTGTTTCTTTATTGTGGATTGTGCACGGATAGACTAAAGAAAAGTGGAAGAAACTATACTCCTCAAAACATGTGATGCTCTTAGTTCCACACCCATCACTAGACTTAGGATTAGCCTTAGACATAGATAGGATCTGATTTATTATGGATGGAAAGGGGTGAAAAGGAATGCTATTATGAATGGCTAACCAATCTTAGGTAGATCAATAACAAGCCATGATGGGAATGGGTAAGTTTATTATGAATGGATAGGTCGTGAGTGTGTGCAAAGTGAAAGGATGAGATGGAATCCTGAAGGAGGGAGGAGAAATGTCTCTATACATGGTGCCAGTGACCCAGTTTTCACCATGGTACTTGCCCAGGGCGCCACCGAAGTGGTTTTCACCATTGGACGAAATGTTTTTCAGTTTTTTTTTTTGTCACAAGGTGCCTATTTGCCAGGTTTTCACCAAGTAACGATTTATAATTTTTATGAATTTTTTTTGTATTTTTTTATTTTATTTATTTATTTATTTATTTATTTATTTTGTGTCACAAGGCACCTATTTGCTAGGTTTTCACCAAGTAACGATTTTTTTTATTTTTATGATTTTTTTGTATTGTGTGTTTTGTTTTGTTTTTTTTTTATTTTTGAATTAGGATACTCTGATGAGCTATGTGTAAAACCTGCGAAGGTGCATGTTGTTGATAGGATCCTCCAAAGGTTCGCCCTCTGTGGTTGAGAGTTGATATGCACCAGATCCATATGTTGCTATGATGATGTAAGGGCCAAGCCAGTTTGGTTCGAACTTGCCCTTCTTCTCTTTGTCTTGCTGATTTTTATGATTTTCTCTGAGAACCAAGTCACCTACCTCAAATGTGCAAGGCTTGACTTTATGATTGTAGTTGTAACTCATTCATTGTTGATAAGCCTTGAGATGATTAAAATCAGTTTGTCTTCGTTCATCCAATAGTTCAAGTTCTTGTAAGAGAGAGGCTCTGTAGTCTTCGTCACTGATAATGTTTTGCAAAGAGACTCGTAAAGAGGGTAACTCGACCTCAATAGGCAAAATAGCTTCAGCATTGTAGACAAGTGAAAAGGGGGTAGCTTCTGTAGGTGTGCGGACGCTTGTGCGGTAAGCCCAAAGTGCAGGATTAAGTTGGATATGCCAATTGCGGCCAGCGTCGTCGACTGTCTTTTTCAGGATTTCAAGGATTGTTTTATTAGACGCCTCAGCTTGACCGTTACCTTGGGGGTAATAAGGTGTGGAAAACCAATGGGTAATATGGAAGCAGTCACAAAGTTCATGAACATCCTGATTTTTGAAGGGACACCCGTTATCGGTGATGATGGAAATAGGAATACCATATCAACAAATGATATAGTTGAGAATGAATGTAGCAATTTGTTTTCCAGTGACTTGTGTAAGAGGCACTGCTTTGATCCATTTTGTGAAATACTCTGTGGCAGTGATGATGAATTTATGACCATTGGAGGAAGGAGGGTGAATCTTGCCTATGAGATCGAGTCCCCATTGACAAAAGGGCCAAGGAGTCACAATTGGTTGAAGTTCTTGTGTTGGCACATGAATGAGGTCTCCATGAATTTGACACTGCTTACATTTCTTGACAAACTAATATGAGTCTTTTTCCATATTGGGCCAGTAATATCCAGTCCTAATGAGTTTCTTGGTTAAGGTAGGACCACTAGAATGTGGACCACATATACCTTCATGAACTTTGCGTAATGCAATCTGAGCTTCATCCCTTTCTAAACATCTAAGAAGAGTGCCATCTAGACCTTGACGGTATAGGATATTGGCTAAAATAACATATCGAGAAGATTGGTGAATGAAAGTGCGACATTGGTTATTGGATAGGTCAGGAGGAAGGGTATTGTCATGAAGGTATGTGAAAATGGGACCATATAACTGGGACTTAGGACCAATGACACATATCATCTCAGTAGGAGTGATCTCATATGAGGAAACCAAAAGGTTATCCACCAAGAACTCATAGTGGATCTCATTATGTGGTAGATCGATTAGTGAAGCAATTGTAGCCATAGCATCTACAGCTCGATTCTACTCTCTTGGTATTTGTTCAAATTCTAACTTCGTAAAATGTTGTTTCAGGTCATCCACCATTCTTTTGTAAGACATTAATTTCTCATCCTTTGTTTGGTAGTCATCAGTGGCTTGATGAATTACAAGTTGAGAGTCCCCAAAAACATGAAGTTCCTGGATCTTCCACTGAACTGCAATCCGTAATCCAGTTGTTAATGCTTCATATTCTGCTATGTTATTAGTGCAGGGAAATGATAATCAATATGATTTTGGTATGGAATCCCCTTGAGGAGTTATGAAGATGATGCCAGCTCCTGCACCATGCTTTGTGTATGAGCCGTCAAAGTATAGTTGTCAAGGCTTTGTGTGTGATATTGTCAAGATGGATTCATCTAGGAATTTTCAAGATAGAGGAACATCACCTATTATGGGAGCATCTGCTAATTTATCTGGTATAGCTTGTCCTTTTATTACTTTTCTATCCACATACTCAATGTTGAATTCACTCAGGAGCATCACCCATTTGGTTAGTCACCTAGTAAGCATTGCTTTATTGAGAAGGTATTTCAATGGATCGATCCTTGCAACCAACTTAGTTTTATGAGTTAGCATGTAATGTCGTAATTTTTGTGAAGCAAAGACCACATCAAGACACACATGCTCAATTGGTGTATAGTTTAGCTCATATCCCACCAATGTGCGAATGATGTAGTAGACTTCCTTTTCTTTGCCCTCAGCAACCTATTGTGCTAAGAGTGCCCCCAGTGCTGTTGAAGTAGCTGATATGTATAATAATAGAGGTTGATCTGGAACTAGTGGCATCAATACTGGCGGATTCAAAAGATAATCTTTGAGTGTCTAGAAAGCCTATTGATAGTTATCATCCCATTTGAATTTGATGTTTTTATGTAGCAGGTGTTGAAAAGGATTACATTTATCTGCAAGTTGTGCTATGAATCTTCATATGGACTGGAGTCTCCCTTGAAAAGATTGAAGTTGACTGATATTTCTTGGTGGTTGCATCTCTAGGATGCCCTTGACTTTTGTTGGATCAGCTTCGATTCCTCTTTTTGAGATAATGAATCCCAGAAGCTTCCCAGAGGTTACTCCAAAGACAGATTTCTTGGGGTTTAATATTACTTTATATTTTTCCAACTGATCAAAGATGACTGAAAGTATGTCCAAATGTGTATCTCTATCTATTGATTTTCCCAAGAGGTCATCAACATAATCTTCCATAGTAACGTGCATGAGATCATGAAAGATAGTAGTCATGGCTCTTTGATATGTAGTGCCTGCATTTTTTAGCCCAAAGGGCATGACATTCCAGCAGAAAGTTCCCCAAGGACAAGTGAATGTTGTTTTGTGCTAGTCTTCGGATGCGATTTTTATTTGATTATAACCAGAGAATCCACCCATCAAAGATAACATCGCATGACCTGTTGTGAGATCTACAATCAAGTCAATATTTGGTAATGGAAAATCATCCTTCGGACAAGCTTTGTTGATGTCTCTAAAGTTTGTACATATTCTGATGCTACAATATGGTTTGCTGATAGGCACTAAGTTGGAGATCCATTCAGGATAATCAATTGGGTGTATGAATCTGACATCCAATAATTTTTCAAGCTTTGCCTTAACTAATAATGCCACTTGTGGATGCATCTTTCTTAATTTCTGTTTCACTAGTTTTGCCCCCGGTTTAACTGCCAAATGATGCATTACCAAATCTGGATCCAATCTAGGCATATCAGCATATGACCATGCAAAATTAATTTGTCACACCATGAAGAAACTTATGAACTTTGATCTTTCTGTCTTTGTCAAAGATTGAGCCAGGAATATGTTATGTGGACTTTCTTCTGTACCAATGTTTGTTTTGATGGTCTCCTTTACCAACATAGATTATTTTTCTTCATATGATGCTAGGAGAATGTCAAGCCTTCCATCCTCGGGTGCCTCAGAGAGGTTTTCACCCTCAGATACGTCCTTTCTTTTTACTTTTTTGGGGTCAGATAGCGCCACAATGTGGTTTTCGCCATAAGACCCTTGATTTGTTTTTATTTTTATATTTTTGCAACTGGAAGGCCCGACACCCTCACCAAAATATGCCACGCTATTGAGTTCTATAGTGTATCCTACCTTATGGTCCCCAGGGGGAAGATCATCTCGTATGCCTATATAGTCAATAAAGGCTTCATCATTTTGGAATGTGTCAAACTGTGCAGGTCCTTCATGTTCCCAGTCAATAAGTTGGTGGTGAACAAGGAGAAGGCCTTTGATGTCTTCGAAGTTAGCAGGGCTAAGCGTGAAGATGCAGTTATATTCAGGTATGTCGAGGTAGTTATCGAGGTCATCATTGGCACTCTCCTCATCTATCTCAATCGTGAACGAATCCAAAATGTCATCACTAGTAGTGCATTCCAGGACAGGTGTTCTCGTTCTTCGTGATTTCAACCTAGAACCTAGATGTAAGGACTGTGTGGGATCCTCAGGGGTTGTTTCTTGACCAACTTTGAATTTTCTATAAAATTCCTCTTCTTTTGTGGGTTCACCTAGTTCTTTGAATGTCTTGGTGAGTTCATAGTCACTGGAGGATTTGTCTGAATCCCATTCCCATTCATTGGAGTCTATGGAATAGTGATTCTCTTGTTGAATTTTGGCAGCTTTGATTTGTAATGCTTCTCCTGTCTTTCGAATGTTTTCCTTGGAAGACATGAAACCAAGTCCTTTCAAGTTTTCCTTTTTGAATGTTAATTCTAGTTGTAAAGGTTCAATGATGCCTTCCTTTCTCAAGCCAAGAGGACTTTTGCCATCATACCCAAATTTTTGTAGGATCTTGAATCCTTTCCCATATTTTGCACATGGTAGGTTGATGTGATCTTGTGTATCATTTTCAGGGTCTTTGTAAAGTATTTTGTATAAGTCTTCTTCTTCTTCTAGTTCACCCCATCTTTGAAAGATAGTAGGGTCCCATTTGAGTATAATGATAGATACCTGCTTATTAGGATGTGGTCTTCCATATTCTTTTGGTGAACTCATAACTTGTTGCAAGCACATGGTTTGATTCAAAGTGTATTCACCCATTCCCTTGTCCTGATATTTCCCTTTAAGCTCACCTTGTTTTGATGTCAAAGGTTTTAATGATTCAGGATCAATGTATGTAGAAGAAGGGATAGCTTCCCTATTGCTTGGAATGATCATCTCAGTTTTTGGTCTCAAGTTATTGCAGTATATGAATGGATTAGGATAACCATTAACTATTATTTCAACTCCATTGTGAGGAAAATTAATGCATTGGTGATATGTAGATGGGACTGCCCTCATTTCATGAATCCAAGGAAGTCCTAGTAATATATTGTATGTGAGATCCAAGTCTAAGACTTGACAAACCACATCCTTTGTAACTGGCCCAACTCTGAGAGGTAAGGTGACTGTGCCCTTGGATGAGCGCTCTTCATAATCATATGCCTTGATGGTAATTTTGTTTGTAGAATTCACTTCTTTATCTGAATATCCCAATTGTTTAATAGTGTTCAATGTGCAAATGTTTAGACCTGCTCCTCCATCTATCAGGACTCCTTTTATTTGATTTTTGTGTATGAAGGCTTCAATGTGTAATGGTGCATTATGAAGCTGACTTACGGAGGCGTTATCAGCTTCTGTGAATGTAAGGGAGTGTGGAATAGAAAGGTATCCCACCATGGCTTGAAACTGGTCCACGTTCAGATTAGTGGGGATAGAAGTGTCTCTCAATATTTTGTCAAGAATGGCTTTATGTGCAGGGGATATGCGTAAGAGCTCAAGGATTGAGATAAGCATGGGTGTTTTCCCTAACTGTTCTACAAGGTAGGCTTAGCTGATGAGGAAGCAATGTTTTTAGTTGGAGCACCTTACAAAGTGAATTTACCTCGGTGAGTTGTAACATTACATTCAGAGGTAGGTTTGGAAGAAGATCCAATGCCTTTTAGGACAATCTTAGGTCTATGGGTAGAATTCTCAAGCATTTTGTCCTTGATGATAATGGTAGAGACATAATTGTCCATTAAAATGTGATTAATAGTTGAATCATAGTTATAAGATGCTCTAGTATAGTTGGTTTGGTCATTTGTGGCTTTAGCTTTTCCCTTGTCATGTTTTGGGTATGGTTCCTTAAACATCTCATGTTCTTGATTGGATGAGTGTCCCTCAATCTCTATGTCACCTCTATCAATAAGATCTTGTATGATGTTCTTTAGTCGGTGACAATTTCCTATCTTATGACCCTTGCTCTTATGAAATTCACAATACTCATCATCATTCCACCACTTTGGTTTAACCTTTGGCTCATATGGAGGCAAAACTAGAATTGTTATTATTTTGTTTGCCACTAGCTTCTTGAAAACGGACTCAAGTGGTTCTCCCAATGGCGTGTACTTCCTTCGTGACTTGGAAGTTGTTTGAGTATTCACTTGATTGTTTGTAGAGCTTGATCCAAAAAAAATGATTGTGGGTCGTACTGTATTGGCATCCACAACACCATCATTGACTGTGTTCTTGTTTTTATTCCAAAATCTTGGCTTATTTTTTCCTTTAAAGTCCTCTTGTTTTCTTTGAATATTTTGATGACTCCTTGTTCAATTAGGACCTTCTCTATTGCTAAGCCTTTTTCAATGACATCCTTGAAGGTGGACAAACAAGCTTTTCTTAAGTCATAAACAATATCTTTGTTAACATTTTGGGTGAACATCTCTACCATTTGTTTTTGTGGAATTTCACAAGAGCATCTGTTGGCTAGATTCCTCCATCTTTGTAAAAATGATGAAAAAGACTCTCCATCCCTTTGTTTGGTGTTGCACAAGGTCGTGACTGATATGTCTATCTCTATGTTGTATGAGAAATGTTGGATAAATGCCTCTGCTAAATCACCCCATGACTTAATTCCAGGGGGGAGTTGCGATAACTATTCCATAGCTTGATCGCCTAAGCTCTGTGGGAATAATCTCATCAAATATGTCTATTATGCTGCTACCTCAATGCAAGCTATGAAAAAATGTCTTATATGTGCCTTAGGATCCCCTTTTCCTCTATACTTATCAAACTTAGGTGTCACAAAGTGTGTAGGAAATGGAGGCATTGGAATGCTTTTGTCAAATGGATAGGGACATATGTCTCTCATTGTGTAAGTTGGCTTCGGTGTATTTATGTCCTCCATTTTATTTTGTAAGTCCTTAATTTGCTGCTCCAAATTGTTCTTAGGTGGAGATCGACTTCTTGGACCATACACCATGCATAAACCACCGGGTGGAGGAGGAGCATATTGCATATATGGATGGTACTGATCATACACATGTTCATATGGAGGAGGTCTATAATGATGCTGCATATATGGACCACTTGGTATAGAGTCATGGTGAGGAATGGAATATCTGCTTTGTCCATGTATACCATACTCTATAAGAATGTCATGAGTTTGTTCTATTGTGTTACCCCCAAATTTGACACGGGGTTTCCTTGTGTCCAAATTTTGAGCATGCATTTGAATATCCAATTGCTTTGGTGGTAGGTCTTTAGCATTAGCATGTGAATGAGTATATTTTTCTGCATAAGACTTCCATAATGGTCTGCAAAGGTGAGTATCATATGCTTGACCATGTGTGTATGGGACCTTGGGTTTTTGAAATAAAGATGATGGTGATTTAGGCACAAGATGTGGTCCTCTATTGCCTCCACTGTTAGGCCTCCTTTGAGCCATGTTGAGGTGAGGTTATTGCAAAGGTCGATTTTCCATTATTTGAGACATGTCAAAATCGTGAGGGATCTTGGCTCCACTTTGTACCATCACTTGTAAGAAATATTGTCTATCTCTCCTCATTATTTCCTCAACCAATCTATTGAAATGGGGATCCATAATGGTGTCTTCCACCTCTGCTAAATGTACGAAAATGTTGTCCATATTGTCATTGTGTGTATCATTGGTGTTTGTAGTGTCCATGTTCTCAACATTTGGAATGTTTCTATATGCATCCATGTCAGGTAATAAGCATCCATGTTAGGTAATGTAGTATGATCAGAATTGAAAAAGACATCATTGTCATATTCATAGGAACTCATGTTTACAGACTCTTGAGCCTCTTTAGTTTCTCTCCTAGGTTTTTGGGAATGGGTTTCAACCATGAACTAGGTATTGACCAAGATGTTTGAGACTAGATGAAAATGGAAATAGTATGGAAGACCAAGAGTTGGATGGAATGTAAATGAATCTGAGGTTTACTTGCAATGTCCAAAGTGTAAGACCAAGTATGTATGTAGTAGAGTAGGTGTGGCTTCCAAAGGGATGATAGTTTCTCTTGATGAGGTAAGTTGACCTTGACTCTAAGTAAGACCAAATGAGACCCAAAGGTGATAGACCTTGATGAGGGACCACTTAGAAAAATATTGTTGTATGTAGTGTGTTGACAAAGTATGATGAGGACAAGCAAGTGACCTTTTGACTCAAGTTTAGACAAACGTGAATGTAATGTAAGGTGTAAAGAACTGATGGAATTTGTGAGACCCAGAGATAGGTTGAATGCTAGATAAAAACACAAAGAGATACCTACGAAGCTCAATAAGTCTCAAACTGACTGTTCTTGTTTGTTGGACTGTAAAAGTTTTTCAATTCTGAACACAGACATGCCTGTATACTTCACAGATGTGCTTAAATGACACAGACGCTATTCTTTCAGACACAGACACGCTTAAATGACACAAGCGCTATTCTATCAGACACAGACGCGCTTCTGACATGTTGTAAGTGCAATGTTGCTCAAAAGACACAGACATGTTTCTGCCCTTCACAGATGCAATTATATGACACAGATGCGGTTCTGAAAACTTTAGGCAATTTTCCCAATCTATGAAGTTGTTTGTAGTGACCAAATCTGAAATTTTAACTATTTTTCGTGACAAGAGGACACAGTGTTGATGAGGACACAATGTTTGCAAGTGTTTAGACTCAAAATGACTCACAAAAAAGTGTTTTGTTTGATGTAAAATTATTTTACATACACTTGAAGATGCAAAAGACACAATGTTTTAATGTTTGGTCTTGAATGTTTCATTGTTCAAAATAAGACAAGCACAATTCTTATGGTTGGCCAGGACAATAGTTGTTGATCCCACATGAGGCTACACTATTCAGAGCGGATACTTAGATGCTTGACCCCACTGGCTCCACCCTCGACACTCACTTCTCGGGGCAGCCAAGCATCAGTACCCATGAAAACTCCTCATGGCAAACTTTGTATCTCTACTAAGAACCGTATGTATGTGGGCCGCTCCAGAGGTCCGACTTCCTACCCCAACAATTAGAAGGATTTTGGCTTCTAAAACAAAAAGGTGCTAGTAAGGGCATCCGTTCGTGTGGCCATACATGTGGCACTTCCAGCTCTGTAAATACAGAAGACTCCTAGCTGGTAGGGGTTACACCCTACAAATGATCAAATAAATTTGATCAAACAGTTTTATGGGAGACATAGTGTCGGTATGAACTAATCAGCACACGTTATCCATCATTTTCACCATGAATATAGTTGTTTATAGTGGTTCAGAAGAGGTGGGTTTTCCTCACTACCACTTGGGTCATTCTCTCCTCACTAGTAGTCCTAATGACCACACGGGGAGATAGGCCCTCTGAAGATTAAACAAAAAGAGCCTATTCCTCAAGACACAAAAGACACTAGTTCAATTTTAGTGCACCAATTGAAGTGTTTGATAATCTATGAAAACAAGGCACACAATAAAGATCAAAAACCCTTGTCAAAATTCTGCAACAAATATTTGTTAGTAGTTTTGCAATAATACCCTTCCTGCAAGCACACAAGTTAGGCAAATTTTTAGATTCAAAAGACTTTGTGAAATAGGGGCCTTCAACAAAACGATTTTGCTTTCAAAAAAAACTGCACCAATTTCATTAGATTTGAAGATGTTAGCTTAATATAAACCAGATCTGAAATCCGAAAAAAAATTGAATCAAAGAAGTCAAAATGCAACAGCTAAACAAAGACGTAGTTATAAGTAACACAAATGCTATATAAATGTGCAGACGTGGCTTGATCTGACACAGATGCGGTTCCTGAACACAAACGTGTTTGGAGGCCTCACAGACGCGAATAGGGAACACAGATGCATTTCCTAGAATCTGCAAAAAAATAAAATAATGCCGAAGGCACAAACACGATTCCAGATGTCACAGATGAGACATAAAAGAAAAAACACGATCTGAATGTACGCAAACGTGAAAATATCAAAATGTTGTCGTAAATGCCAGATCTGCAACTTAAAAACACAAAATCTACAACAAAATATGTTAAATGCAAAAGGGACAAGAGTCCCACCGGGCATGCCAAAATGTTTATGGTGAAAATGGATACAACAATATTGAAAGACTAAATGAATTCAACCACAAAACCCTAGCCTAACAACAACAAAGATCCATCATAACATATGAAGATTACCTAAGACAATGCAAATCAAATGAAATAACAAAGATTATACCATCACATGTCCAATAGGGTTTGGATCTCCATTCTTCCTATCTCCATTGATCTTGCTTGATATATTTGCTCTCAAATTTTATATGCACAAGATCTCAACAAAGAACGGAAATGTGGTTGCAAGTAGGATTGCATATGAAAGTTCGAAAGCCTAGTGTAGTCAAATAATCATCAGGGGTTGAATGGATAGTTGAGGGTTTGATAATGAAGGAAGCATCTCCTTATATAGAAGACACTATAAGAAATGGAGGGATAAGATTGAGAGGTGTAGAAGATAAATGGTCGGCTATGATTAGAGGGTAGGTAGAGAAAATAAGAAAATAATGAGAGGGTAGGTAGTGTATGAATTAAGAGATGAATGACATGTGTCAAAGGTAGAAAAGGCTAATGAATTAATTAAATAAATAAAAATTCATTTAATTAATAGAGGAAGTGGGATCAATTAAATAAATAAGATATTTATTTAATTTAGGAAAAGGATAATTTAAATAAATAAATGTATTTATTTAAATGAGAAATAAGGCTAGAAGAGGATAAATGAATTAATTAAATAAATAAAGATTTATTCAATTAATAGAATAATTAGGCTTAGATAATTAAATAAATAAAGATATATATTTAATTAGACATGACAATTTTAGGTGTCTACAATGCCATATTCATTTTTTTATTGAAAGGATATGGGCAGATATCTTCTAATGAATACTTCTTGGAGCTTGTTCCATTTTGCATATCTTGTATCTGTTGTTGTAGAGTTTGCATTTGTTGACTGAGGTTTAACAACGAATTATCCATATAGTTTCTCCTTATTTCTTCGTAAGTTCTTTTATCACTATGCTCTTTTCTTGTGTCATCCCATTCTTTTCTTGTCTCTTCATGACTTTCTTTGTTCTCGTATTCATTATTTGGATCATCTTCGTTTTGGGTGTTACTTGCCTCTGCATCTTGTTTCAAGATTTCTATGTTAAAATCTTGTGGCAATTTCGCTCCTAATTTTGCCAACATCAAAAGATGTTTCTTTTTTTGTTTTGCCAATAATTTTTCCATTAGTCTATCAAATTTATAATCTTTCTCAATGTCTCTAATGGTGCTATTGACTGCTTCTTCATCAACAGTGGTATACCCAAAATTTTGGAATATTGAATTATCTTCTTCCTCCATTTGTTTTTGTTGTTTTCTAAGTTGTTCGTATTGAGCTCTAGTCCAAACTAGCATGTGATTGTTTCAAAAATTTTGAAGTTTCCAAAGGACAACTCAATAAGTGATTATTGGTTTAGGAAGATATGCTTTGTTTATTTTACCACTATTGTTTGTTCATTGTGATAAAGAGTCTCTTTATTGAAAAGCAAGTCTTTGCAAAATTTTTCTGTCAAACTCTGTCTCTCAGCCACTTAAATAGTGACAAAAACGATGTAGGAATGTCCTATGTTTTAATAAGATCTTGCGATTGATATACAAGAATCTTATTCTTTTCTGGGTAGCTTTATAACTGGGTTTTCTTTTCTTAAGGCGATACTTAAAAGTCATATAAGCATCTGATAGTTCACAAGTTTGTTTGATTCCAATGTTGGTGCAATTCTGATTTTGATATGACCTAGGTTCAAAATAGGAAAGATATATCCAAGATAATGAACACAAGATGAATTGATCAAGCTTCGTGATAGAGGATTTGATATATCCTGATGAGAGACTTGACAATGATGTTGATTTTTTTTGCACTTAAAATGTTTGAATCAATAGCTTGTTGAATGTTTATGCTTATTGAAACTTTTCGGAAATAGCCTATTGGATTAGTGACCTAGTTGTTGAACTTATTTGAAAATGTGTGATAGTTTAGAGACAAATCTACTCAAGAAGTGTTTTGATAATGATGTGGAAATTTTGGTTTGATATGCTTTTTAGATGTGAAAAAGCTTTTGTGCTAACTCTTATGGCAAAGAATGTTAACTAATGGGATAAAAGCAGTGTTTTGTTGTTTGAAAGCGCTATTCTGATTATGTTTCAAGGATTCTTCTCAAATCCTTCAACAAGTTGTTGGATTTTCGTTCATTTTTTTAGATGATGATTTTCTCAAATTTTTGACCATTTTGAACATGTCATAGACATAGAAGACACAATGTTTTTGAAAAACAAAATGCATAAGCAAGTACAAATCCTATGGCAGGCTGAGACAATAATTGTTGAATCTCACATGGGGTTTCCCCCGAGGCTACGCTATTCAAAGCAGATATTTACATGCTTGACCCCACTGGCTCCACCCTCGGCACTCACTTCTCTAGGGAAGCCAAGCACCATTTTCCATGAAAACTCCCCATGGCAAACTTTATATCTCTACTAAGAACCATATGTGTGTGAGCCACTTTAGAGGTTCGACCTCCTGCACCAACAACTAGAAGGATTTTGGCAACTAGTACAAGTGGTTTTTAGTAAAGGCTTTCGGTCATGTGGCCATACATGCAGCACTTTAATCTCTGTAAATACAGAAGGTTCCCAACCTATAGAGGTTACGCTCCATAGGGTTTATGGGGAAACATAGTGTCGGTATGAACTTATCAGCACATGTTGGTTGTGACTTTCATCACAAACATGATCTATTTAGAGTGGATTGGAAGGACTCGGTATTAGCCTGTTTCCACTTTAGGTCGTTCCCCTCTCACTAGCCCCCTCAAGGAAGCTCGGGAAGGTAGGCCCTCTAAAATTTATACATAAAAGAAAGTATGTATGGTTTTTTTATCACCGTATGATGGTGAGAGCATACTTACCTACTACTTCATCAAGCACGGAAAACACAAGTCCATTTTAGCTTTTGTAAAATCTATGTGCAACTATTTTAAAGAAGTCACTCAAAAATGCAAGTTTCATGTTGTTAATTTATCCCCCTTAGTTAAGCTAAATGAGCATGACATGATGTGTTACTTTCCAAATTAAAACTCTTAATTAGCTAGGTGAGGAAATGCATGAAATTTTTTTTAAAAATAACTCTGCATATGCATGTCAGTAGTTTGAAAAATTTAAGTTCTTGGACATTCGAACGTGCAATAAAATTTTATCAGTTGCAAATAAAAACACTATCCTAATAAATGTGTTGTCTTTCACATCAAAAGAACTAACCTGAAGGACAAAAGTGCTAACCTAAAACACAAAAATGTTGCTATGTGGACTAAGAAGTGAGAATTCTCTGACAAAAGCGTTAACCAAACTAACAAATGCACGAACCTGAAGGACAAAAGGGTTGTTTTGAAGATTAAATGCATTGATTTATAGATAAAAGAGCTAACCTAAATGACACATGCGCTAACCTAAAGGACAAAAGCTCTAACCTATCAAATAAAAGGGCTGTCAGAACTCACATGGGTGTGAATCTGTATACAAATGCATTAAATTGCTTTTTGCAAGAATTAGATAGGATATTAGAAAGAATATGCGAGGCTTTGAGCCCCACGGTGGACACCAAAATGTGTCGACTTGAATTTCATCATCAGAATACTACCTGCAACATATTAGTTTCACAAAATACAAAGGAAATGCTACAAAAAATTCAAACTCAGCCAATGAAACTACATGAAATACATATAAAATAAAAATAATACTATTACCTTCATGATTTATGTCTCATTGTGTCCTAGCTCCATTGTTCCTGGTTGCAGATGGTGTGCTCTCAGATAAGCACTGATAGCTTCCAAGATGGCATATGAAGAATGGACTGATAACTGATAGTTAACTGATACTATGATATGCAATGCTAAATTACTATGCTAAATGATTATGCTATTTGCTTCAAGATTAAAATTCACAGATGCATAAGTTTTCACAAATGATTAGCTTTTGAAAACTCACTTGAAGACTAACTCAAAGACTAACTCTCTCTCAACTCAAACTCCTAATTTTATAGACCTTGAGAGGATAAGATGATGTGGTCTGGATCAATGGTCATGATCAAATCTGCAGATTTGGATGGTTGTGAGCAAAGGTGAAGGTTGAGAGAAAGGGGGAAGGAGAAGACAAGTGACACTCATCTCACCTTGATTGGGTTGCTGACTGAGGGAATCTAGGGATGGTTGGAGAAGATTTAGGCATGAGAGAACAAGTGGACTCAAGTCCTTCCTAAGATGTAGGGATGTTGGAAAGAATATAGAAGAAGGTTATCAAATATGTGTACGTACACAATATTTCATTAAATATGGAGGTTGGAGATAAGTGGCTAATAAATTATTTATTTATTTTAATTTTGTTGAATTAATTTAGCCACATGATGGATGAGTTGGCAAAGGAAAGATGAAGGGGAGATGGAAGGTGAGTTGGAAAAGGGATTAAATAATTTAAAAATTATTTAATATTTGAGACTATAGGATCGAAGAATAATCATTAAATATTAGATATTCAAATGATTGGAGAAAATAATTAAATATTAGATATTTAATTAATTGATTAGAAGAATAATTAAATATTAGATATTTAATTAATTAGAGGAATAGGATAGATGAATTAATTAATAAAATATTTCAATTAAATTAATTAATAGAAAGACACAAAATAAATTAAATAAATTAATCTTTTCAAATTAACTATTTAATAGAAGAATAAACATTAAATAAATAAAAAATATTTATTTAATTGCTCATAGGCAATTTTTTGGTGTATATAATTTGTATTTTGATGGCAGTCAGTATCCTTCAACAGATGCCATTGAAAGTGTTGATGCAAAAACTGGTGAAAATTTCCTACAACTGAAAGGTAATAAGATTCCTAAGGGTCTTGTTTCTCTTGAAAAAAAAATTGACAAGCATGATCGCTATGTCAAAAAGCAACAAAAAATAGTTGCTAGTACAATGGAGTATGAGCAAGCGAATATTGGAATGGATGAGAATCCGAAGATGATCAACATTGGAAAATGTTGTTCACTTGAAGAAATACGTAAATTTGTTGCATTATTGCAGCAATATATTGATTTCTTGGCCTACTCTTATGATGGCTTGAAGTCTTTCCGACCTAAAGAGCTTCATCATGATATTCCATTGAAGCCAGGTTTTTCTCCTTTTCGTCAAAAGCAAAGGTAGTACAATCCAAAGATTTATGATACCATCTTTGCCGAAATCTAGAAAATGCTAAAGGAAAGGCTAATCTTCCCTATTCACCACTCCACCTGGATAGCTAATATTGTGCCCGTGCGCAACAAGAATGGTGAGATCCGAATATGTGTTTATTTTTTAAATTTTAAATCAAGCATCTTTGAAAGAAAATTACTCGTTTCCTATCATGGATCACGTTTTACAAGCTTTCACTAGATCCGAGATGATGTCCATGTTGGACAGATTTTTAGGTTATAATAAAGTGGAGGTTCTTGAGCAATATCAACACAAGACTGCTTTTACAACCCCATGGGGTACCTTTGCATACCATTGAATGCCTTTTGGTTTGATAAATGCAGGAGTGACTTTTCAGCGTGCAATGGATTTGGCTTTTCAAGATTTTCTTGGTAAGATCATTGTGGTTTATCTTGATGATTTAACTTTTTCCTCTAAACATCATCACAATCATTTTTATCATCTACAACAAGTGCTAGAGAAGTGTCGACGGCATGGGATATCTCTTAATCCCAATAAATCAATTTTTGGGGTTACAAAGGGAAAATTGCTTGGACACATTGTGTCTAAGGAAGGTATCAAGATTGATGTTGAAAGAGTTAAATCTATTCGTAGTCTTTCCTTACCGACAAGCAAAATTATTGTATACTCCTTTTTTGGTAAAGTAAACTTCTTGCAAAGGTTCATTCCAGACTTTGTTGAATAGACTAGTCACATAGTTGACATGATGAAAGGGAAATCTCTTTTCAAATGGAGTCCTGAAGGTAAGAAATCCTTTAGTGAAATTAAGGAAGCCATTGCTCATGCTCCGGTCTTGGTATGTTCAGATTACACTAAGGAATTCATAATGTATAGTTATGCATCAGATCATACTTTTTCAACTATATTGATGCAGAAGATCAAAGAAGGTGTTGAATCACCTACTACTTTTATGAGTTATCCTTTGAAAACTCATGAGTTAAATTTTTCCATAATAGAGAAGCATGCCTTTGCTGTAGTAAAAGCAGTAAAACATTTTAGGTTCTACATTCTCAATTCTCATGTAACTGATCTTGTTCCTAATGTTGTTGTCAAGTCTATTCTTACGCAATAGGAATTTGGAACTAAAAGGGGCAATTGGGTTGCCAAAATTCAAGAGTATGGCATGGTAATAAAGCTTACTAAGTTGGTTCATGGAAAAGGTTTGTGTCAGTTGATCGTCGATAACAAATCAAGTGATTAGGTAGTGCTCAAAAATGAAGGCATGAATGAAGATCTTCCCAAGGTTTTGTTTGTCAGCACCACTGATGAGTGGTATTCTGATTTGGCATATCTTTTTAACATATGGTGAGTGTCTCGCGCACTTGTCACGCAATGAAAGGTGGACTTTAAAGCTCAAAGTGGTGAAATTTTTCTTATGGGATAATGGTTTGTATAAGAAGGGTTTGGATGGGAATTTCTTGCATTGCATTGACAACCAACAACAAGTAAGGTTACTTCAAGCTTTCCATGATCTTGCTTGTGGAAGACACTTTTCTACTCCTATCATTGCACACAAAATTTTGCGTGTGAGGTACTACTAGCCTACCTTGTTTAAGGATGCATACAGTTGGGTTCACAAATACAAACAATTTTAGTAGTTTGTTGGTAAGCCTAAGCTGGCTGCACTTCCTCTCAAGCTAGTGGTAATTAAATAGCCATTTCAATAGTGGGGATTGGATTTCATCGGACCTGTCAATCCATCATCTAGTGTGGGTCACATGTACATTCTCACTGGTACAGATTATTTTACCAAATGGGTGCAGGAAATTCCCACCAAGCAAGCTACCTCGGTAGTGGTTTGTCAATTTTTGAAAGAGAACATTGTTTCAAGGTCTGGTGTTCCTCATAAGATAGTAGTTGATAATGCTCCTTGTTTTTCATCTTATGAGATCATTGACTTCTGTTTCGATTGTGGTATTACCATTTCACTCTCATCTGATTATTATCCGCAAGGAAATGGTTAGGTTGAGTCAAGCAATAAGAACCTGGTTACAATTATTAGGAAGCTTGTTGATGAGAAACAATGAACTTGGCACAAGGATCTCTATGATGCGCTATGGGCGGATCGTATAACTCCTAAGAGATCAATTGGTATGTCACCATTCCAAATTCTGTATGGAATGAATGTTGAGATTCTTATTACTTTGGAACTTCTAGAATTGAATCTTGCCAAGGCCATTGAAGATGAGTCCTACTCAAATTCACTTTATAAGCAGATAATGTTTCTTTCTCAGTTGGAGGAAACAAGGGCAGAGGTGGTAGATAGAATTGTTGTACACCAAAGCCAAATGAAGGTGTTGTTTGACAAGAAGGAAACTTCTCATGAGTTCACAATTGGTGATCAAATCTTGTTATGGGACAAGAGGAGGGAACCAAAGGGAATGCACGGGAAATTTGATTCCCTATGGAGAGGCCCCTTCACTATTCATGAAGTATGTGGTGAGCATAGTTACTTGCTCATGTATGCCAATGGTACCCCGTTCTCACTGCCTCATAGTGGAGAACATTTGAATCTCTTTACTCAATAAGGAGCAATGCAAAAACAAAGTTGTACATATTGTAAATATTTGTATAGTATTTATTTTATGTCGTTTTGTCACCTCACTCTATATCCCAATGGATATAGGCACTCAGAGTTCTGGATTCTACAATCTTCAAGTGGTGAAGCTTGTTCCCTAGTTAAAGCTAGTTGTTGTCATCAATTTAAGCATGCCCGAAATTATGAGGCATCCCTATGAAATTGGTCATAATCAGTTTATGTAGTTGATTGATTTCACGGATGCTAAATATGGCCTACCTATCTAGTGTTTGTCTAGTTTTACATCCCATTGATGATTTGTCTGATGTTCAATTAATGTGTTGATTTGTCTAATTTTTAGTTGATCTGTTTGAATTGATGGTCTAATGATGTTTAGTTAATGATTTGTCCAATATCTAGTTGATATGTTTTAGTCAATGATTTGCTTGGTCATCAATTGATGGTTTCAGTTGATGTTTTGATGATGTTTAGTTGATGATTTGCTTAGTGATCAGTTGATGTGTTTGTTTGGTTCTTTAGTTGTTGATCATTTGTTTGGTGCTTAGTTGATGATCAATCATGTAGACTACATGGTTCAAAATATTAGTGCAGATGTTGTTGTTTATGTTCAGATGTTGTTTCTCTATCTGTTAGGAATCCCACAGATACTGAGAGGGGGGGGTGAATCAGTATCTGACCGGTATATAGAATTTCTTAACTTAAAACATACAGAACATAATATAACAGTGTACTGGTATGCAAGAAATAATGCAATAAACAAAATCAAGAAATCCACATGAAAAGCACACCATAACACAAGATTTTAACGAGGAAACCCGATGTGGGAAAAACCTCGGTGGGATTTGTGACCCACAATATTCACTCACTGGCCAATCAGAGAATATTACTTACAATAGGGGCCTGCACATGCAAGAAGGCCAATTGCCTAGAGCTCACTGCTCAATGGGAAGTCTCACTGACTTACAATGAGGATTATACAAATCCAATATCTTGTACTGCTTTACAATAGCATCTTCAATGCCTGATCCAGTACTGGTTGCTGCTTTGTTGCTTACATAAACCTCTTAACCTATATTTGGCATAATAGATCTGCCTAATATTTTTCCTTACTACTTACATCTCTTATATGAAATGTCTACAATGATCTCTTTTATATATAAGAGTCATTTTACAATTTACCAAGTCGGCTTACACATTTTTACAATAATAAACAAAATATAATATAACAAAATCCTGTCGGCCTCTATGTCGGTATACTTCCTTTCTTCTGTGTCGGTGTAGAGTGTAATCTATTGATGCCGATATAATGCCTTTGTCGGTGCCATAGGATTGCAAGGTTGCCATCAATGACAAAACCTTCAATCACATACAATGTCTCATTGGAGTGTGCATATCCCAACAATCTCCCCCTTTGGCATTGATGGCAACACTCATGAGAAATTTCAAAATTGATCCAAAAAAAATGTGAAGTCCGAAAATGTTACCAAAAATGTGTGAGCTCCCCCTGAGCATATGATTCCTGTGATTTGAATTTTCTCATCCTACTACTCCCCCTTTGGCATCAATGACAAAGGTTGACAAGATGTCAGTAGAGTTTGTAGTTTCAATCTTGTGACTGGGTAGTTACAATTTGAAAAAGATCTCCCAAAATCAAGTTTATACTATTCATAAACTTTTTGCTATCCTTTATTGATGTCTCTGTTCTCTTCACTGTACCAGTGAGATGTTGTAAATGCTATGCCGGTGTTTTCTTTCCCTGTATTAGTGCCTCAGATACTTCCTTCCATAGTGATGCTAGATAGTCCAATCTTGGACTTAGTTTTGATCTCAAATGCTTTGCTTTATTCACTATTCTTTCTTTCTCTCTTTCCAATTTAAGTAATTCTTCTTCAAAAAAATTTATCTTTTCCTCAAAAACTGATAGTGTATCAGGTGAGTTGACAAAACTATCTGCAAGTTTATTGATCTCATCTTGTACCTTGCTCATCTTCTTGTCTATATCTATAGTCAAAAAGTTTGTTTTACAGGTATATTTGTACATATTTTTGTACTCTTTCAATAAATTACATAATTCTAGTAGAATTGTGTCAAAATCTCTATTACACTTCTTTATTTGCTCATCAAAGAATTTATATTTTTTAACTTCTACTTTATCCATCAATGACTCTTCTTTTATTTTCTCAATGTTTTCTATGATATATTTACACAGTGTATCAAGTTGTCCTAAAGAATCTTTATTGTCTATATTACAATTGGGAGTAAGTACCTTCAAAATTGGTATGGTATCATCAATTGCTTTCTAAGCTTGTGAGCTGCAGTCGGTTATTTTCTTGATAGAATCTAATAGTACCTCGGTCACATTAGTTGATTTGTAGCCTGATGATGAATCAACAATCTAAGTACTGGTGGAAGTAACCAAGCTTGTATTGACCTCTGGTAGGTTTGTTTGTGTCTACATTTCTTTAAGCAATGGTTTTTCTACTTCACTAGTTGTCGGTGGTACTATTTCCTTATGTACCTGTTCTTGTTGTTGTTGTTCATGTTCCGAAGCCTTTTTCTCTTTGTCTTCTGCCGGTTTCTCCTATGTGTTATTAGTTTCCTCAGCTACCAGAGGCTCACTAGCCATATCAGTCTTATCAGTTGTATCTTATTCTACCACTATGTTGATCTTTTGAGTATCAACATCCATAGTATATAAAACTTCAGGATTAGGATTATCATCTTCTGCATCCATACTCTCAGCTACCAGTTGATCTTTTGTAGTTGTTGTTTTTGCCGGTGGAGTAATTAAAGGAGGTGGGGGTAACTTGTCTCTAACCTTGATACTAGGTGGTCCACCAACTTTACCTTTACCCTTGTCTCTATCTTTCTAATAAACTTTTATGGGTTTGGGGTTCCTATACTCTTCTTGTTTTTCTTTCTCAACTAGGAATATGTCCCATCCATTTTCTGTCTCCTCAGTCACCTCATTAATTCTTCCAACCATTAAAGCAATGTGCCGGTGTGCAGTAGAAAATATTGATCGGTTGGCTCCAGCAATTAGGTCATCAATTTCTTTGGGTGAGTTTACCGAATATACAGTAAGTAGCTTTTCAATCTTTATTTTCTTATCTAGTTCTATTACTGCTTGTCTTCTTGCTTCTAGTCTTTTAAATAGCTCATCTAGAATTTCATTGACTACTTCCATCAAAAATTTCTTATACATATCCATATGTAATATAACACTATTTTCAACTTTCTCTTTTTCATCAACTATTAGAGTATCATATATTTTCTCTATATTCTTCAATTTACCTTCCTCTGTGATTTCATTCAGCAGTATATCAAGAGGGGCCAAGTCTTTGTTTGTCCTCTTCTTCTTCTTGGGTGTCAGTTTCTTCTTTGGTGTAGCCTTTCTTACTGGAGATCTCACTGCTTGTTGTTTTTGCCTTGTCCTCCTAGGTGAGGGTGTGGTTGCCGGTGAGGGATCTCTTTTCCTTACAACTCTTTTGAAAGTTGCAGGCATGTCACTCCCTGAAGAAGTACCTACAAGTGATAGGTGAGTTTCAGGTTGTGGAGCTGCTAACTCATCCTCTATTATACCGGTTTTCTTCAACACATCTTCTTTGATGGCTTTTGCTTGTCTAGAACCTTTCCTTACAACTGCCTCAACCTTTTTCACTCTTTTCTTTGATTGTATTTGGCTTTCAATAGTTTTTGCACTACCAAATACTTATTCCTTAGGTTCTCTGGGGGCTTCCACAAGTGCTTTAGCATATGTTTCAACTATGTGATCATCTATTTCATAGCCCATCTTGGTTACCCAAACTGTCCTAGGAATGACTGCTTCCATCCAGGTTTCATCTTTCTTGATTACAAAGCATATTTCATCTTTGTATTTGTCAACAATCTTTTGTGATAACCTGATTCTTTTCTTCATTTTGGCTTTTAATGCATGAAAAAAGTCATGAATATTATTTTCCTTGTTTTCTCCCATGCTATTGAATAGTTCTGTTAACTGTTTGCCTACCGATATATCATATCCAAGTTCTTTGTAGCCTATACCGGGAACCTATTTGGTTGTGTGTAGCATCAGACATACTAACAGATTTCCAAACCTGAAAGTTCCTTTCTTGTCCTTTTTAATCTTTCCAAGGTTGTCAATTAATTCATCTTTTAACCATTCACATATATCAATCTTTGTATTATCTGTGACCATATCATAAGCACTCTTAATGCATAAACTTGAAACTGAATTGAGTCTATTTGCATGAGTAGCTTTATACCCTAATATCATGCTGATAAATCTCACATTAATGTCTATTACATCATTAACTCTTAGGGACCTCTTGTCGAATGTTGCACTAGTTAGGTTTGTAACTAGGTCATTGGATACCTTCTTGTTTTTATCTGGCCTCTTACCGGTGGTTGATAACCCTGTGACAGCTTTCACAACTTCCTTGGTGATTTTGTGGACTGCATCTAACTAGAAAAATGCACCATGTACCTTGCTTAAGACTATCCTAATCACATCCTTGGGAAATTCAGGAATGCTAAGGATCTCTGTAAATCCTAGGGTCTCAATGATCTTGTGTTCATCTTTTACATTGCTGGTTTTATCACATATCATAGTTTTAAACATAGTCTTAATTTCTTCATCTCCTAGTTCCTCAATGTTGCAGTGGATGTACATTATGAGGTCTTCAGTATAAACAACTCCCTTAGGAATTTGAGAAAAAGCACCTAAGGTATCATCTTTCTTTGCTACCTCGGGAACTAACTAAAATATGGGCCTAGGTCTTTTTATCACTTCAACAATAGTAGGGTTTGCTATATATTCAATTGCAGAGGTGGATGCCATGATTAAATACCTTTTATTGCCTTTAGGATGGATGATTGCTTGGAGTGTTTTTGCTTCTTGCTCGAAATGCCTTAGCTCAAAATCTTCGCACTCTTCATAAGTTTGAAATCTTAGTGAAATGAAATGGAGCCAAAACCTTGATTTTATAGTGTATTTTCACCATCTACCACATTAATTACATGTCGGTTAAGTATTCACTTAACATTGTTTGCCGGTAATAAGTAATTTTCAACTTCTTATCTCTAACCGAGGGAATAATAGCACATGTGTCATTAGTTTGCCAAACCCTCAAGGAAACTTTCTTCAATTAGATGAAGAACTTCCTGTCAATGGAGCACTACTCTGTCCTTTCGATGAAGCATCACTCTATTATGTCGGTGAAGCATTGGTTTGTTTTATCGGTGGAGGAGTATTCCCAATATTTAGATCAGCTTTTCTAATCCATTGTTTTGAGAATTCTTGCTTAACCTCTTCAACTTTTTCTTTACCTTTCAAGCTAGAACTTTTGTTGTCTACCGGTGTTCCTTTACTTCTACAAAATTTAGCAATATTCCCAATCTTGTTACGTGCATAGCAAGTTACATTATTTTTCTAAATAGCTTTCCCATAACCTATGCTGGTTTGTGTTCTGCATTGATTAGATAAATGTCCAAATCTTCTACAAACATAACATCTCACATTCATTTTTCAGTTTTCAGAGTTGTGACCTATTTTGTTGCATTTAGAACATTCACTAGTGGGTGTGTCGATATTCTGATAATTTCTAGATCTACATTCATTCGCTCTATGACCATACTTATTACAGTTAAAGCATTTTCCATTGAATTTATAAGCATTAGGTTGTCTTACCAGTTTGTTGTGATCCTGAGTATTTGTGGTACCGGAGCTTTCACCAACTTCAAAGCCAATTCTAGAAGTGTCACCTTTAGGTTTTTTATTCTTCAGCAAGGTGTCAAGTTTCTCTGAGCTTTTCTTGAATTTTTCTATGTTGATTTGCAGTTTCTAGTTCTCTTTCTAAGACTTCTTTTTGTCTCATCAGTTCATTTGAATCATTCTGAGTATGCATCAGATCTATCTTCAACGTGTCATTTTCATAGATAAGACTTGTGTTCTCATTTGCTGCATCACTTAGTCTTCTGGTCAATTCTTCCTCATTCTTCTTCCTATCCTCAATCTCTTTTCAAAATCTCATAGTCATATCCTGCATCTCATTCTTTGTTGTCATGATCTCTTGTTTCAACTTGCTTATCATATCATTAAGTGATTCCTTTTCATCATTCTGTCATGCCCAACTTTTGGGCACGAACGGAATAATTTTTTTTTTAAATTACTTAACTAATTAGCGACTTAATTAAAATATTGCAACTTTGGTTTGGTCTAAACTATATTTGTGTAATTCAGGTAATTGAATTCAATTTAGTGATAAGGTTAACTAAATCATCTATGAGCTAAATTTTCTCCCAAAAGGTTTAACACTAAACTTCATTAATAAATAATTAGAATCTCAAGTATAACGATTATCCTCAAATTTAACGTTTTAAAAATTTCTCTTTCTTCCTTAACCCACTAGAGTTCTAAGTTTAATTATCCTCATTATTAAAACACCCTATTAAGGTAAAACCCCCCCGAAAATTAAAAATATTTTATAAGCTTTTACTTAAATGGCCCTCTTGGCCCTACAACTAATGTTGCTTATACTTTTCTTTCTTAGTCTAATCCACCAAGTATTATAATCCTTTTATAAAGTTTCTTCTACATTTGCCCAATGTTTAAATAAAAAAATACTCGAACTAAATTTTACATCTAACAAATTTATTTACCCATAAGTACTAAAATTAATCCACTCCTATATATATATATATATATATATATATATATATATATATATATATATATATATATATATATATGTATATATATATATATATATGTATATATATATATATATACATCCACATATATTTATTCACTTGAATATTTTATTTAATGATGTATTCTAAAGAGGGAGTTTATATTTAAGTCTATAAATACACCCTAGAGAGGGTGGGACTTTTATTTCACTATTAAACTCTCCCATTTAAATAATTTTTCTCCCCCCACACTCACATGTTTATTTTAAATTGTGTGTGTGTTGCCCTAACCCGAAACTAGGGTTAGGGCGAACATGTTAATACCAACCCTTTTTTTTTGTGTGCTGTGTGTGTGAGTGAAGCCCATTATATATATATTTTTTTTAATCTTTGGAGCTTGTGTGTGTGTGTTGTGTGCAGGGTGGGTCGGCGGCCACGGGAAGAGCGTGCAGGGCCGAACCCGCAGCCGGACCCTCACCCATTTTTTATTTTTTTTTATGTGTTTGTTTTAATGGCCGGGCAGAGGGGCGAAGGGAGGGTTGAGCGGAGGAAACCCCAAAACCAACCCCGAGCGCCGTTTTATTTGTTTCTTTGCGAAGCCATGCGGGTTGTGGAGGAGGGAGACGCAGGGGCACCGCCGGTCGCAGGCAGCGCCGCCAGCCTGCGGCTCCCGCAGTCCCTAGACGACGGCGCCCACAGGTCTGCGGTCCCCGCAGGCCATGGACGTCACCGCCCATGGGCTGCGGGTTCCGCAGGCTGTGGGCGCCGCCGCCCAAGGCTGCAGCCCGCTTATTTCAAGCACAGTTTTTTTTTTTTGTTTAAACGTTATTACGTGGTTTTATTACCAAGCTAAACATTTTGTAAAATATGATTTTTTTTCTTTCATTTGTTTGACATTTATTTATATATATATATATATGTATATATACATATATATATATATATGCATATAAATATATGTTTATATATATTTTGGAAGAAAAACTCATTACATACAGTTTTATACTTTGGGAACTGGCAGATTTCTCGTAAAGGAATAAATATATATATATATACACACACACACACACATATATATATATATTCATTTAATCATATTATCAGTTCTCATCTCTTTTTTTTTGTGGTAATATCAGATCTGGAAATGTATCACTTTTTTTTTAACAGATTCTTCTAATGATACTTAATGTTTAAATATGTATATATATATATATATATATATATATATGGTTAGTTGTTACTCAAGTAAGCACATTTTTCTCCCAATTCCACACTAACTTTCTCCAAATTCCACCAAAAGTGCTATTCTCCTACTAACTTTTCAAAACAAGCCTAATCTCCAAGAATGGAGAGTGGGTGATTACCCACTAAGTCTCCAATTCTTGCCTAAGAAGTACTCTCACACACTTCCCAACCCCTTGGGTGAGGTGAGAGTTCCCATTGGTTGCCCTTCCCAAACTCTTACACATTACTAAAATTGGAAAGGGAAAAGGTGGAAGAAGATGGGGAAGAGAGTTTGACATCTAAAGAGAAGGTTCTCTATCCTAGGAGGAACTTTCTAAGTTGAATTTTCGTTCATCTTGGAAACACCACTTTTTGAAGTGACTAAATAGTCACATGGGAGAAGCCACATGTTGCAAAATACCCCTAACCCATAGGTATACCCTTTGGACCCTTGGAAAAGCCTTAAAACTGACCCTAGGAGTCCATTAAACCCTTTGGAAACCCAACTGAAGTTTACCTACGGGTCAAACTTGAGTTGACCACTCCCAAGACTCCCTACCCAAGGCAAATTTGGGACCACACTCATGTTTTTGAATGGCTTTGGTAGAAACAAAACTCCCTCCAAGAGACAAGTCAAAATCAATGACACTAATCAGCACATGTGTCAAGTGACACAATAAAAAAATACAATATAAAAATCACACATGGAATTTGTCTCTTGTAGGATTACACATATACATATAAATTAATTTTAACACTCAAGCATTATACACTTCACAAATAAAATACATTACAATGGGGTGTTGTCTCTCCAAATAGACAACTCCCGGCTTAACAAACACACATTGGTCTAGGCTTGGTTCTCCATATAAATTCCATGGTCTCATGGATAATTTTCCTACGCATCTCAATTAACACATTAGTAATTCCAAATCATCACAATTATACATAATCAAACACATGGATTTCATTACACATCACACACTCATACATTTGGCAACAATAATTCAATATCTCATTCGTTCAAATTCAATTTCACATAAGCAATTAATATAATTTTTTCCAAAATTGAACCATTCATAAATATGCATCATTTTTCTATCATCAAAATGAAATCCTGCAAATTTCTAATAACGACATTCACCATCATAAGGTAATTCTATTCTAGTAACATATCTAAAGTTTCATAATCATCATGCATGAAATAAAGCATCAACATATGTCAGTGTGATCCAAATCATGGAATCATATAAGTTCTAAGTCCATAAAGCATAAAATAAAGCATCCATAATAGTCTCAATATGCAAATAACTGAAAATGTCAAACTGAGTCAGGGTAGGGCCTCACACCCTCCCCCTCTAGGCCTGAACTTCCTCCTGGAGTTCATCAAAAAGGTGGGGGTACTGTGATCTCATAAGTGTTGCATACTCCCATGAGGCTGTGACCTCATCATAGCAATCCCACTGGACCCTAACCTGGTCCAGCTCTCACCCTCGAAGGCTCAGCGTCCGGCGTGCCAAAATGCGAATGGGCTCCAAAGCTAGCTGCCCATCTGACTCCACCTGCAAGGCATCCCAATCTAGAATATGAGACTCATCATAGATATACTTCCTCAAAACTAAAACATGAAACACATCGTGGATGCGTGACAGGCTAGGTGGCAATGCTAGGCGGTAGGCAACTGGCCCTATCCTCTCAAGGATCTCAAATGGTCCTACAAATTGAGGTGCGAGCTTAGAACCCTTTCCATAATGGATTGGACTCTTATGCGGTCGCACTCTCAAGAAGACTCTGTCTCCAATTGAGTAGCTACGATCAACCCTCTTTGCATCTGCATATTTCTTCTATCTATCCTGTGCCTCTCTAAGATGCTGCCTAATCAAATCCACCTGCTACTCCATATCCTGAACTATCTCTGGACCAATAGCAACTCTGTCCTCTATGCGGTCCCAACTTAATGGTGTCCTACAAGGCCTACCATATAATGCTTGATAGGGTGGCATCTCCAAGGACGTGTGATGCCCATTGTTATAGGCAAACTCCACTAAGGGAAGATACTCTTCCCATCTGGTCTGGTGATCCATGACATACATGCGAAGCATATCCTCTAACACCTGATTAACCCTCTCTGTCTGGCCATCCGTCTCCAGATGATAGGCTGTACTAAAATTGAGCTTGGTACCCATGGCTGCCTGTAATGCCTTCCAAAAGGATGAAGTGAAGAGGGAATCCCTGTCGGAAATGATCTTACGTGGAACACCATGAAGTCTGACAATGTCTCGCAAAAACACCTGTGCTACTGCTGGTGCTGTGAAGGTGGTACGAATTGGTGAAAAGTGAGCCACTTTGGTCAACTTGTCAACTGTCACCAAGATGGCATCATGGCGACGAGCTGACATAGGGAGACCAATGATGAAATCCATGGATATAGTGTCCCACTTCCACTCTGGTATAGCATGAGATTGGAGCAACCTACCTGGATGGTGGTGCTCCACCTTAACTCTCTGGCACTCAAGGCATCGGGCTACCAACTCGGCAATAAGCTGTCGCATTCCTGGCCAATGGTATAGTTCTCTCAAGTCTGCATGCAACTTCTTGACCCCGGGATGCGCTGCATAAGGAGCTCTATGAGCCTCTGTGATAATGAACTCCCGCAATCCCCCGGAAGAAGGTACATAGATGCACCCTCTATGGTGTAATAAACCATCTGACTCTAAGGAGTAATCCACATATTTCCCTTCTACGGTTTCCTGAGATCGAATAGCCTGGCAAACCTCTAAATACCATATGTCCTCTGGCAATCGCTGCATGATCCGATCTCTCAAATCCGTGCTCATAGACATGGTGTATACCTCGTGACGTCTCCTACTCAAAGCGTCTGCAACTACATTTTCTTTCCCTTTGATGTAGTGAATGTCAAAATCATACTCACACAAGAATTCCATCCATCTCCTCTGTCGTGCATTAAGATTTGGCTGAGTAAATATGTACTGAAGGCTCTGATGGTCTGAGTGCAACTCAAAGTGATGACCCAAAAGGAAATGTCTCCATCTCACAAGTGCATGCACTATGGCTGCAAGCTCAAGGTCATGAGTAGGGTAATTAAGCTCATGAGTCTTGATTTTCCTAGACTCAAAAGCTATAGCTCTGCCATTCTGCATAAGT
The DNA here is from genome assembly GCF_030272615.1 of Cryptomeria japonica. Classification (NCBI taxonomy): domain Eukaryota; kingdom Viridiplantae; phylum Streptophyta; class Pinopsida; order Cupressales; family Cupressaceae; genus Cryptomeria; species Cryptomeria japonica. The sequence goes on from NC_081412.1 coordinate 65,228,191, forward strand.
ACTGCTCCTAAACCCTCTAGGGAAGCATCTGTGCAAACCATGAAATCAGCTGATGGATCTGGTACTACAAGGATAGGCGCGGTAGTAAGTGCCTTTTTAAGTTCCTGAAAGGCCTCCTCGCACTTCTCCGTCCACTCAAACTTCTTCCCTTTGCGCTGAAGAGAAGTGATAGGATGAGCAACTCTAGAGAATCCCTCAACAAAACGTCGGTAATAACCTGCTAAGCCCATGAAGCTCCTGACCTCTATCACACTGGTAGGTGCTGGCCAATCCATAATGGCTCTGATCTTGGATGGGTCTACTGAGATCCATCACCGGATATAACATGACCAAGGTACTTGATCTCAGTTCTAAAGAAAGCACACTTCGACAAACTGCCATACAACTGATTTTCCCGCAAACACTGCAAAACCTGTCTCAAGTGCTCCTCATGTTCCTCCTCATTCCGTGAATATATCAAAATATCGTCGAGAAACACAATCACAAAATGGTCAAGGAATGTACGGAATACTCCATTCATGAGACTCATAAAAACTGCTGGGGCATTTGTAAGACCGAATGGAACCACGGTGAACTCATAGTGGCCATATCTAGTGCGAAATGCGGTCTTGTGGATATCACTTTCCACTATCCTCAACTGATGGTATCCTAACTTTAGATCGATCTTGGAAAATACTTTGGCACCTTGAAGTTGGTCAAACAAATCATCGATCCTGGGCAATGGATATCAGTTCTTCATGGTTACTTTGTTCAACTAACGGTAGTCCATGCATAATCGGAGAGATCCATCCTTCTTCTTCACGAAGATGACTGGTGCACCCCAAGGGGATACACTAGGGCGAATGTGGCCCTTCTCTAGGAGTTCCTCAAGCTGAATCTTGAGCTCATTAAGCTCATTTGTGGTCATTCTATATGGTGCTCTTGAAATTGGTTTGGCTCCTGGAACAAGGTCTATATGAAAATCAATCTCTCTACGGGGCGGCATACCAGGTAACTCTGAAGGAAATACATCTGAAAATTCTCTAAGGATAGGATGGTCATCAATAGAAGGTTCCTTTTCCTCTTCTTCTTCTCTATCACTAATGGTGATGGCAAATAATTGACATCCCTTTCGCATGCTCCGCTTAAGCTGCATGGCGGAGATCATACGAAGAGACACGTGTCTCTGAATTCCAGTGATCACTATTGGAGAGCCATGATCATCCTCACACTCGATCCTTTTTAGGTGACAATCCATCTTGGCTCTGTGGGCATAAAGCCAATCCATGCCAAGTACGACGCCATATGATCTGAGTGGTGTAACTCTAAGGTCTACTAAGGTGGTGGTATTACCAATCTGAAGCTGACAACCCTTAACCTCTGATTCCACTGACACTCTAGCCCCTGAAGCTAATTCCACTTCCCAACTGACCTCTTGCCTAATTGCCACTAGCCCGCAACGCTCCACAACCAATGGAGATATAAAAGAATCAGTAGCTCCTGAATCAAATAATATAGATACACTGCTACCTCTGATCATACCTGCTACCTCAATAACTGTGGCCTGATGCTCTGCCTGGTGGTTGTCAACCGCTGCGAAGACCCTATGGGACTTGCCCATATCCCCAACTGTCGGCTCTGATGCTGCCATCCCCTGATTCCCTGCCATCTAACCCTGAGGACACTCTCTCGCCATGTGTCCCATGGCTCCACATGTGAAGCAAGCGCCACGTGCCTGAAACTGCACTCCCTATGGTCTGGAGAAAGACTATCCCCCTGTCCTACTAGAACCACTGTACCCACCTCTAGAGGATTGTTGAGTCCTCGCCGGAGGTGTGTATGGACCCTGAGATCTCTGATCTCGCCTCTGACCCTGTGACTGCCACTGCTTGGGCTTTGTGCCCTGCTGACTCTGCGGAGGCCTGTGCCTCTGGTTTTGCTGTGACTGTTGCGGAGGAGGGGGTTTGGAGAACCCCGATGAGTGCCTGTTGTTGCCTTTCCAATGGGGTTTCTGAAACCCATAAGTCTGTGGTGAAGGGTTACAGTTCTGGAACCGATCCTTCGAGTCATGTGGTCTGGCCTGAATCTCCTCGGTTATCAAAGCCTTCTCCACGGCAACCCAGAGGCTCCCTGGAGCGGCCATTCTCATTGGTCCTGCTATGCCAGAATTCAACCCTCTGATAAATCGGTTGACGAGAAGCTTTTCATCTTTCAAGAAGTCTACATAAGGTAAGAGTTCAAAGAACTTGTTCTCGTACTGTGTCACTGTAAGACCCTTCTGCTGGAGGTCATGAAACTCATCCACCCTACGCTGTCTGAAATGCTCTGATAAATACCTCTCCCTGAATCTCTCTGTGAAAATCTCCCAAGTGAGGGTCTCTATCTCTAAGCCACACTTATATTCTTCCTGTCTCCACCATGTGGAGGCTGTTCCTCGCAGTAGGTGAACCGCTGCACGTGCTTTTAGATTGCTCTCATAAGAGCGCAATGCAAAGCACCTATCTAGGCTTAAAAGCCATGCCTCTGCCTCTACCCCGTCGGTAGATCCCCCAAACAATGGTGGCTGAAGTCGCATAACCTCTCTGATTAGATCCCCTGGATCTCGACGTGCCCTCTCAATATACACTGGTGCTACGGCTGGAGGTGGTGCTGGTAGGTGAATGGGTTCGGGCTCATGCTCAGCTTGACTCTCTATGGGATTAGGAGGTGGACTCCTACTCCGTTCCCGTTCTACTGTTCTATGACTTCCTGAGTTCTGGTTCTCAACATTATGATCTACTGCTGGAAGCCTATCCTGTACTAATCCAATCAGGTTCTGAAGAGCTACCAAGATGTCTCGGTTTGGGTCAACTGATTGCTCGGGAGGAGCTACTGGGTTCACTTCCTGAACTGATTCCTCCCTAATGACCTCTTCGCGTGCCATGCTTTCACGCCTAGGGCCTCTACCACGTTTGCGAGCTTGTCGCGTAGTTGGAGGCATCCTCTTTAAGAAAATAAAATAAAATGAAATAAATAACTATTTTAGGAGAAAATATTTTAGCTAGTTTAAAAATAAAATTAAATACAATTTAATTAATTAAATAATTATAGCGAAATGTAATGGAGTAAGGTTCCTAGTGTTGGCAACCTTGCTCTGATACCAAAACGTCATGCCCAACTTTTGGGCACGAATGGAATAATTTTTTTTTTCAAATTACTTAACTAATTAGCGACTTACTTAATTAAAATATTGCAACTTTGGTTTGGTCTAAACTATATTTGTGTAATTCAGGTAATTGAATTCAATTTAGCGATAAGGTTAACTAAATCATCTATGAGCTAAATTTTCTCCCAAAAGGTTTAACACTAAACTTCATTAATAAATAATTAGAATCTCAAGTATAACGATTATCCTCAAATTTAACGTTTTAAAAATTTCTCTTTCTTCTTTAACCCACTAGAGTTCTAAGTTTAATTATCCTCGTTATTAAAACACCCTATTAAGGTAAACCCCCCCCCGGAAATTAAAAATATTTTATAAGCTTTTACTTAAATGGCCCTCTTGGCCCTACAACTAATATTGCTTATACTTTTCTTTCTTAGTCTAATCCACCAAGTATTATAATCCTTTTATAAAGTTTCTTCTACATTTGCCCAATGTTTAAATAAAAAAATACTCGAACTAAATTTTACATCTAACAAATTTATTTACCCATAAGTACTAAAATTAATCCACTCCTATATATATATATATGTATGTATATCTATATATATATATATATATATATATATATACATACACATATATTTATTCACTTGAATATTTTATTTAATGATGTATTCTAAAGAGGGAGTTTATATTTAAGTCTATAAATACACCCTAGAGAGGGTGGGACTTTTATTTCACTATTAAATTCTCCCATTTAAATAATTTTTCTCCCCCCACACTCACATGTTTATTTTAAATTGTGTGTGTGTTGCCCTAACCTGAAACTAGGGTTAGGGCGAACATGTTAATACCAACCCTTTTTTTTTGTGTGCTGTGTGTGTGAGTGAAGCCCATTATATATTTATTTTTTTTATCTTTGGAGCTTGTGTGTGTGTGTTGTGTGCAGGGTGGGTCGGCAGCCACGGGAACAGCGTGCAGGGCCGAACCCGCAGCCAGACCCTCACCCATTTGTTTTTTTTCTTTTATGTGTTTGTTTTAATGGTCGGGCGGAGGGGCGAAGGGAGGGTTGAGCGGAGGAAACCCCAAAACCAACCCCGAGCGTCGTTTTATTTGTTTCTTTGCGAAGCCATGAGGGTTGTGGAGGGGGGAGACGCGGGGGCACCACCGGCCGCGGGCAGCGCCGCCAGCCTGCGGCTCCCGCAGTCCCTGGACGACGGCGCCCACAGGTCTGCGGTCCCCGCAGGCCGTGGACGTCGCCGCCCATGGGCTGCGGGTTCCGCAGCCTGTGGGCGCCGCCGCCCAAGGCTGCAGCCCGCTTATTTCAAGCACAGTTTTTTTTTTTTTGTTTAAACGTTATTACGTGGTTTTATTACCGAGCTAAACATTCAATAAAATATGATTTTTTTTTCTTTCATTTGTTTGACATTTATTTATATATATATATATATATATGTATATATACATATATATATATATGTATATATGCATATAAATATATGTTTATATATATTTTGGAAGAAAAACTCATTACATACAGTTTTATACTTTGGGAACTGGCAGATTTCTCGTAAAGGAATAAATATATATATATATATACACACACACACACACATATATATATATATAAATATATATATATATATATTCATTTAATCATATTATCAGTTCTCATCTCTTTTTTTTTGTGGTAATATCAGATTTGGAAATGTATCACTTTTTTTTAACAGATTCTTCTAATGATACTTAATGTTTAAATATATATATATATATATATATATATATATATATATATATGGTTAGTTGTTACTCAAGTAAGCACATTTTTCTTAAATACTAACAAGGCATTCTATTTAGTAAATAGCAATGTAATCTTTTTGAATAACAAAATAAACCTAAAACTAAGTGTTTTTTTTTTTTGAAAAGAAAATAGACTACTATAGAAAAACTTTATTTCTGCTATTCAAAGAGAAATACATAACTGGTTTATTTATTTGCAGCAGCTTAGTAACATAAGGAACATGCAGTAATAAACTACATCTAGGTGCAGAAATCTTAAATTTGCATTTGATAAAAAAATTTCTTTTATTTTCCCTTTTGTAAATCATGAAGATTCATACCCTATTTAGTACATTCCTTCACTCCTTTGCAACACTAACTAGAGTGAGAACAGCATACATATTTTTTTGCAATCTAAATACAAGTAAATATGATCACAAAGATTTTGGCAATAAAACATTTACATTTTCCTTTCCATGGAATAGGAATACATTGCTTTACTTTTTGGAAAAATAAATACAACATTGACTATCTCTTTCTTTTTTTTTGAAACACTTTTCTGCAACACAAAACAGCAACATAGTCCTTTAATCCTGCTTTTCCCATCCCATGCAACCTGCAATAAAAACACATCTTGACCATGGAGAGCTCACCTCCCAGCCTAGGCTTACTAGAAGCCACCCCCGAGCTTGGAGAACCAAGCACTAGACGGGTTACAAACAAGCAACTCCACAACAAACATAGGAAGACACTCACATACAAGTTTCCCATCCCAAGCTACACTTTCACCACATTCATGGTGACTCTTCCATGGGTGGAAGTGGACCAAGTACCTATGGGGAGATTTGCAAGTCAAATACAACACAAGCCACCTCATGGCAATACAAATGCAACAAAATACTTTCACAATCCTTATGCCCCCCAAAAAGGCTCAAGGCCATATTTACTCCCCTTATGACCCCCAAATGCATACACAAGGCTATGCAACAAGGGTCACAAAGGACAACCTTGAGATCACTCTCCATAAGGAGAGCCTCTCACCCATGGCTGTCATACTCTTTCCACCCCAAGATCTTCCTACCCTTCCAAGAGTAGGAGATCTTGGACACTCCCAAAACAACAAGAACACAAAACAAAACATATAGAAAAGAAAACTACACATTCTTAACTTCAACAAAAACTTCATAAAACACTTTCTTTACAAGCAACTCTTTTTTTTTACAAAACAACATAAACTAACACATACAACATAACAAGAGGAGATAAGAAGGAACCAACCTTATTCTGCCAATAGGTATGCTAAAATTAGTTGGGGATGAGCTGCCCAATTCCACACTAACTTTCTCCAAATTCCACCAAAAGTGCTATTCTCCTACTAACTTTTCAAAACAAGCCTAATATCCAAGAATGGAGAGTGGGTGATTACTCACTAAGTCTCCAATTCTTGCCTAAGAAGTACTCTCACACACTTCCCAACCCCTTGGGTGAGGTGAGAGTTTCCATTGGTTGCCCTTCCCAAACTCTTACACATTACTAAAATTGGAAAGGGAAAAGGTGGAAGAAGATGGGGAAGAGAGTTTGACATCTAAAGAGAAGGTTCTCTATCCTAGGAGGAACTTTCTAAGTTGAATTTTCGTTCATCTTGGAAACACCACTTTTTGAAGTGACTAAATAGTCACATGGGAGAAGCCACATGTTGCAAAATACCCCTAACCCATAGGTATACCCTTTGGACCCTTGGAAAAGCCTTAAAACTGACCCTAGGAGTCCATTAAACCCTTTGGAAACCCAACTGAAGTTTACCTACGGGTCAAACTTGAGTTGACCACTCCCAAGACTCCCTACCCAAGGCAAATTTGGGACCACACTCATGTTTTTGAATGGCTTTGGTAGAAACAAAACTCCCTCCAAGAGACAAGTCAAAATCAATGACACTAATCAGCACATGTGTCAAGTGACACAATAAAAAAATACAATATAAAAATCACACATGGAATTTGTCTCTTGTAGGATTACACATATACATATAAATTAATTTTAACACTCAAGCATTATACACTTCACAAATAAAATACATTACAATGGGGTGTTGTCTCTCCAAATAGACAACTCCCGGCTTAACAAACGCACATTGGTCTAGGCTTGGTTCTCCATATAAATTCCATGGTCTCATGGATAATTTTCCTGCGCATCTCAATTAACACATTAGTAATTCCAAATCATCACAATTATACATAATCAAACACATGGATTTCATTACACATCACACACTCATACATTTGGCAACAATAATTCAATATCTCATTCGTTCAAATTCAATTTCACATAAGCAATTAATATAATTTTTTCCAAAATTGAACCATTCATAAATATGCATCATTTTTCTATCATCAAAATGAAATCCTGCAAATTTCCAATAATGACATTCACCATCATAAGGTAATTCTATTCTAGTAACATATCTAAAGTTTCATAATCATCATGAATGAAATAAAGCATCAACATATGTCAGTGTGATCCAAATCATGGAATCATATAAGTTCTAAGTCCATAAAGCATAAAATAAAGCATCCATAATAGTCTCAATATGCAAATAACTGAAAATGTCAAACTGAGTCGGGGTAGGGCCTCACACATTCTCATTTTGTAATTTTTCACAAAGTTCTCTTCTCTTATTTCTTGCAACAGTAAAATTTTCTTGAACTTCCTGAATGATATCCTGAGCTACCCTTAAATCATCATCTAGTTTGATATTTTTCAATTTTTCTGCATCATAGTCTGTAAGAGCTCCTTCCAATTGCTTCATCAGATTTTTCATCTTTACTGGTGTCAAGATCTTCCTCAAGCTATTAGGCTTCTGAAAATAGATGACCAGGCTCTGATACCAATTTTTAGGAATCCCACAGATACTGAGAGGGGGGGGTGAATCAGTATTTGACCGGTATATAGAATTTCTTAACTTAAAATATGCAGAACATAATATAACAGTGTACCGGTATGCAAGAAATAATGAAATAAACAAAATCAAGAACATCCACATGAAAAGCACACCATAACACAAGATTTAACGAGGAAACCCGGTGTGGGAAAAACCTCGGTGGGATTTGTGACCCACAATATTCACTTACTAGCCAATAAGAGAATATTACTTACAATAGGGGCCTGCACATGCAAGAAGGCCAATTGCCTAGAGCTCACTGCTCAATGGGAAGTCTCACTGACTTACAATGAGGATTATACAAATTCAATATCTTGTACTGCTTTACAATAGCATCTTCAATGCCTGATCCAGTACCGGTTGTTGCTTTGTTGCTTACATAAACCTCTTAACCTATATTTTGCATAATAGGTCTGCCTAATATTTTTCCTTACTACTTACATCTCTTATATGAAATGTCTACAATGATCTCTTTTATATATAAGAGTCATTTTACAATTTTCCAAGTCGTCTTACACATTTTTACAATAATAAACAAAATATAATATAACAAAATCCTGTCGGCCTCTGTGCTAGTATACTTTCTTTCTTCTGTGCTGGTATAGAGTGTGATCTACTGATGCCGGTATAATGCCTTTGTCGGTGCCATAGGATTGCAAGGTTGCCATCAATGACAAAACCTTCAATCACATACAATGTCTCATTGGAGCATGCATATGCCAACACTATCTAATGGTGGTGTTAGCTTTCTAGACATCTACAATGTTGGATGTTTCAGTATGGAAAAGATAAATGATATGTTGTTTGATAGTTATGTTGAGTAATCTTTAATATGTTGGTAAGAGTACTTATGTCATATGTGCATAAAATGTTACCTTGTTTGGTTTGTCACAATCAATTTGTGTAGAATATGCAATAGATATTTAGTTATGATAAGGATGCATGGAAACTTGGAGATGATGGTTGTTTATGCATTGTGTTGTCATTGATATCAACTTTAGAAGTTGTCAATTGTCTTTGATTGCAAGTGTTCAGTAAAGATCTAGGATTAGGACTTCAGATGTTGTCATGTTTCCTAGTACTAATTTTTTGCATACATAAGTTGGTTTTGGAAGGTTACAGCACAAGTATCAATATGTAGGAAAGAGTATTTAATGTTCCAATGAAAGAATATTTTGCATCCTTCTGGATTATAAATATCATGATGTGTGTAGTTGGATATAATATTTATGTTTTATGAATGATATACTATCAAGTGTGCAGGTCCTTTGATTGCTTAGATGATGAGGCTAGTTGTTTTTGTTTTCTGATAGTGAGGTTGTTTATCAGACTAGTTCATAAATTACCTAGTGGCTTTTGGATATGAGGATTCAAGGTTTGTGATTTAGAGGACATGTTCATTTGGTTTGTGCAATATTCATGTTCAACTTTCAAGTGTTGGTTTTGTTCCAAATATTAGTTATGTTTGTATGTGTTTGACATGTTATCTTGTGTTGAATCTCAATTGTTTTGGTTGATCTATCTTATTTGTATTATGTTATTTTGTTCTGGATAAGCTTTGTAGGATGAGTTATATTGTTGATATGTATCTCACTATTTGTCTCTCCTAATGGTTCTAATAAATAGACTCTAATGCCATGACTTAGGGATTGGAAAACCATACTAAGTAGTTATATGATCATCATGAAATATTATTTCTCTGTCAACCCAGGGCATATACTTGAAATGGGTCAGCAAGGTATATGCACTAAAGTCCTCATTGTAGTCATTCTATTAAGAAGAAAATGTTTATAAAAGTAAATAACTGAAATGATTGAATAGAGACTACCTTGAATTCAGAAATATACTAACTTGGTCCATAGCAAGAAGGCAGGAAACTACTCTATCTGCCTTGGTTGTGGGAACAATCACAAGATGATTTCCAGTGGCTGCGGGAACAATCAACCACCAAGACAGCAAACTAAATACTGAAAGAAAATAACTTTTGAATACAAAGGGAAAAATTCTTACTAAGTGAGCCCCCTTAGAAAGTCTTCACAAAACTTAACTAGGTACTACAAACTAGAATATTGTCTTATTATTCTAAAAACACTTGCTACATCATAGTATTTTTGAAAATTGTTTTGCAATAAAAGACTGAAAAATTACAATAGCTGATGTTCACCATCCCTGAGAAGGGATATCCGAGCTTATTTATAATAAAGAAACTCCTAACTAACTCTAACTACTGCCAGGTACACTCCCAGAAAATTAGGAGGATGCCATTTATTACAACATAAGAAAGAGGACATGGAGATACACTCTGAATAGGAAATAGTCAATTTGTTTCAACTATAGAGGAAATATAGAATAACCATCCCTCCTAGATTTATTCTCCAACAAACATGACTACCAAAGTTTCATAATTACACTCTTTGAGCTATAGATAACCAATTGTTGACTCCTTCAATACTCATCTTGCTAAGACATTGTTTTCAACCAACTAACTAGCATGAACTCCCACATTGTGAATCTTTGACCTTTTCCTATTCTTCATTAACTCTTGCATCATATCATTAGAATGTATAAAATAAAGGTATATCTATTCCATGTTAGAATAACATTTATCTAACTACATGCAAGATTAATATGGATAAATCACATAGCATGGCCACTTCATCATTAATCATAATTTTAACCAAAAGGAATATATATAAGGGTAAGTTCATGTCATTTTGTCAAGTTCTTGAAAACATAATAGGATTGTTGTTTTAACAAAGTTTGAGGACATAGACGGTATCTAGACCCTTGTCAAAACCATGTATAAGTATAGAAAACATATACAAAATTGAGCCATTATTTGAGTTCATCATTCCCCCCAACCCACCTCCATGTTGGTCCTCCAGTAGGCACAATGTTCTGCATTTGAGATTGCAACCTGTGATCACCAGTCCAATAACTTGGCCTAATCCATTATTAGCAAGGCTCCAATAGAACCCTTTGTTTTTCTCCAATCTGTCCCATCTGGGTTTTTCTGTTGCTTCATCAAAAATATTCTCATAATGTCTACAATCTAGAATTGGCCATAGGAGCATTGGCAACTTAAAAATGAGAGGAAGCCAATTATTCTACTTTGATCGGCCCATATGTATTAACAATGGTTCTCTTCTAACAACTGCATAATAATTCTGAAGGAGATGTGGTTTTGCTTGTTATAATTCCTCTGTTAAACTATTCCATCTTTGTACCAAGTATCCCATTATTGTTTGTCTTGTAGCAGAACTCAAAACTCTTGGAATATCTCCTCTCTCAAGGCTAAGATATGAGATTTACATTCAAGTCTATATAAATATTTTTCTAATCAAAGTAGAGGCATCTTGGATTTATAGCTTCAACCCTTAAGGGTGGGGGAATCTAAAGATCCTCTTCCCTACATGCTCTAAAATATCATCCCCAATTATTTTCATTCTGAATCCATGACATGAGAGCTCTGGTATGAATATCACCAATGTACAATAAAGGATTCCAATCATTGTCATTGGGAACTGCATGATTGTGAAGATAAAACTCACAAACCAAATTTGTATTTGTTGCGAGAAAGGACTAATACATCTGATAAAACTCCTGAGGAGTTTCAATGGAACGATCTAAATCTGAAATAATTCTTGACAATTTCAAAGAAAGATTGAGTTCTTTAAGGTACATGGCATATACTCTAGGTGGTGTTATGCATCCTACAATATATGGTATCATGGTTACTACATTATCCACCTTATTTTGTAATGCAACAATTTCTTTATTTTTCTTCTCAATCTCTTCATCTTTCTAACTAATTATTTCCTACAACTTAATTTTTCTTTACTCCATTCTTCCTCTTTTTCTAACATATCTTGATATAAATCCAAAGCTACAAACATCCATGAGAAATGAGTGGGTCTATGTCTTTCAACATTGGGCCTTTTCTGAACTAATTCTCCTTCTTTTTCCTCTTTTGGTTCTTGATCAGCCATTTGTTCTATTGCAGCAACTAATCCAGCAAGGCCACTCAAACCTATATTCTCTTGAAGCTATTCTTCTTCCATTACTAGGCCCTGTTGTTCTGGAGATAAATCTCTCATTTCCTCATCTTGTGCCACCTTTTCTCCTTTTTTTTCTAGACTAGAGGTAGAGTTCTCAAACCCTGAAGAATCAATTTGAATATTTATTCTAGGCTCACTATGTCTAATTTTCCTAGGTTTCCCTCTGAGCCTGTGGCTTACTCTTTGCAGTGTCTTCTCAACTATTTTGGAGGGTTTGGCATGTTTAGTTCTTTTAACAGATGTACCATCTTGACTAGTGGTATCAAGAAACTTTCCCTCTTCTTTTTTCCTTTTTTATTTTCGGTTTTTGTGTCCCTTCCCTTGTTGCTTCATTTTTCTTTGCCTTACCTTTTTTCTTTTGGATAGAAGCCCTAGTCCTTTTTGGAGTTTCAATTTGAATATTGACATCCGGTTCTACTGAAGATTTACTTGTATCACTAGATGAAGGTTCTTCTATTGGAGAGTTTGTAGCAGAGGCAACCCTAGATGTTGAATCTCCTAGGGTTTATTTAATAGTTTCCTTTGTTAAACTAGCCCTTAATTTTGAAGATTGACCCCTACTTCTAGCATTTGTTACTTTAAATTTCTTTATTGTCATGAATTCATCCTAGGTCATCTAGGAGACATCTTGTAAAGACCTTTCTACAAGAAATTTAATCAAACAATGATGAGAGATAGAGTTTGACCTACCTTTTTGTGTTTCAACTATCATGACTGAGAGCAAATCGTACAAGATATTTGGCACATTCAACCTTTGAACATGCTTCATGTGGCTTAGCAGTTTGAAATGAAGAGAATGCAGGTAGGATTGTCTACCCTCACAAGGAAGATATTTGATCATGTATAATGCTACTTGTTTCTAGTTGTCTAGCAAAGAAGGTCTCCTAGTCCCCTTTTTGTCCACATTAAGAGGAGGGTCACGAGGTATTGAGAAATATTCCCTAGCGGACCTATCATCTTTAGACTTAGGATATTTTTCTTCTTCCATCGGTAGCTCTGAGACCTCTGCAATTCATTCTTTTGTAGCATTTACTTTTAGTCCATTCACCATTGATTCACCATTGGAGAAGGTTTGAGCAAATTCTAAAGCAATGTCATTGTTAAACCCGTTAAGCTTCAAGAAATAATTCATCCTGCCACATTGTCTGAATTCTGGCTCACAATTTTGATCCTGCAGAAGTATGGTATGAGTTGTAGGCTCATTCTTGATAAGAGACGCTCCCATTGTTTACCTTTAGCTGTATGCTTCAGATTTCTAAAATATACTATTCTGAAAAATTCAAATGTTTCCTGCAACTTATAACCTTTCACCAAGACAAAACCCTTAAAATTAATATTTCTTAACTTATCACATAATAATAACAATTAAATTCATTATAGAAGGCTATTATGACTTAAAATGTTGGCAATGTCAATACAGCTAGGCTCAAGCATGCAATTTTAAAAGAGAGGTCATACCACCTAATACAAACTATCATAAATGACATAATGGCATATTTCAAACAGATTTTATGTTGAGAGTTTTAATGATGTGGATGACACATATGTCACATTATGACACATGTATCATAGAATGACACAAGCATACCTTCCCCCCCAACCTAAATTTTGACAGGTGTCCACACATGTCATGCATAAAAGTAGAAAAGAATGTGCTATGTGAAGTATTCATATTAATTAAACTGTAGTAAAATAAATGCATCTAAAATAAATAATATATACAATGTGTTAAGTACATACTTGGAGCGTGTAGAATGCACAAGATCTAATCATGCTGGAGGTAATCGCAATACTAAATTGATTAACTAGTTGAAAAGGCAAAATGGAAGGAAGCGGATTGAAGGTGGAAGAGAAGACCATGAGATGGAATGATTGTTTAGTCCTAAATGTATAGTTGGTGAATAATCAAATAACACAGTATTTCCCGCACGTACCAAGTATTCATGAAATAGAACAATTGTACATCATAACATAAATGACAATGATAATATTTAGACTAGAAAAGTTATATCTTTATTCCAATGTCCAGAATTGTCCATACATAATCCCCCCTGCCGAGGTTCCAACTAAACAATACATAGACCCAATGGTTTGTCAAGTTGCCAACCGTCACCAACTCCCAACTACCCAATGGGAACCTCTCAGTGACAAACATAAACATAAACACAACATAACACACTTATAAATATTATTCTTACTAACATACATTATTTACCCCTAACATTAGCCCCCCCAAAAACATAGTCATCTTCCAGATGACTCAAACAAGAGAAATTGAAAAAACATAGCTAAGATCGAGAAGAGGGAGGAGGCATCCCTATAGTGGCCACAATGGGAGGTTGTTGTCCGACCTGAAGTTTCAAGTTCTTTTCTGTCATCAACTATCGTTCTCATGATTTTTTTACCATGTGAGCAGCTTCCAGTAGCTTTTTATCTTTTTGTTCCAGCTGTAAAGTGAGCTCTGCCACCTGGGCTGCTAATGCATGTGCCTCCTTCTCCAGCATGCTGCAATAGGCCTCATAGGTAGTCATCTTCATTTCCATATCCTTCCTCAAGCTCCTCTCTACTATGACCAACTGTGCCTGCTTCTCACCTTCCATTTCTAGTGTTGTTATGTAAATCCGTTGAGCCTCTTTTTCCACCTGGTGTTGCCGCATCTGTAAGTACACCTCCCCGAAGGCCTTCTCCATGTTGTGGAAGGTGGTGCCCAAGGTGCCTATGCCCCCTACCAAGTGCCTATGGGTCCAATTCTAAATCATCTTAGGAGTACTATGGTCCGGCCACCCCTGCTACTCAAAGTGGTGTGTGAACTCCTCCTTGCACCCCTCGGTCATGAAGTAACACAGCTATGTAGCATCATCTGAAATGCCTACCTCCATCTATCCCGTAAGCTGAGCCATGCTATGTGCAACATCAGAGAGCCCCTATAGCTCCTCTGGGAATCATCCGAGTGAGCCTACTGGATCATTCAGATTGGGTGGTGTGATGTGGAGCCCTGCGAGAGCTCCCTCTGGTCCACTGCTCTGCTTGTCCCTTCCCTATTATTCTTGATCAATGGATCTCTCTCTATCCAGGTCTGGGATAGTAATATCTCTATTTATAGTCATGCTTGGCCTAATGGCCATGTTATGTGGTGTAGGGGAGGGGGGAAGGTGTGGGGCAAGTGTGAACTGCCCTAGCCATCCATCCAGTGAGGCATCTATATCTTCATCTATCAGAATATCCAAAGTTGCCGCTGCCTCCAACTCACTTGTGCCAGTTTCTACTGGCATCGTACCAGTTTCTGCTACAAGTATGACCAACCTGATATGTGGCAGGGATACCTGTTGTTGTGCTGGCAATTCCCCTTCACCAATTTTCTGGAATAACACCCCAACTGGTCGTACATCTCCCACTGGGTTGGCTACTGCAAGAGCCTCCTTAGGTACCAAGTGTGTCGAGGATAGTTTCAAGGGTGTGAATTTTACCCTTGTACTTTTCCATTGAGCCTGCAATCCTCCCTGTTGCTCCTCCTCTTCCTCTTCTTCCTACGACCATGACTCTGTTTCCTCTTCCTCCTCCATAGTTGTGTGTCCTGACAGATGGAACCCCTCATCACCACTTTCCTTCTCTTCCGTATCTTCCACCTCCTATGAATCCTCTACGTTGCTAACCTCTTCAATCTCCATGGATGTGTCCAGTTTCCTCCTTTTCCTTGTCAGCTACACTGTGTCGCCTAGGGTGTCCAGGTGGATATAGTAGTATATGGTGGGTTTATTTGGTTCTAACCTTCCATGTGGTTCAAATGCCCCCCATAATTTTGGTGGTACCTGCAGGTGTACAACATCCAGGAACAAGCTGATAGCATGATGACACATGTAGAATGTTTTGTGTTCCTGTCTGAGGAAGTCGTGGATTCATTCTGCCAAGAGTTGCCCCTAATTGTACACCTTCCCACTTCTGATCCCATTCATTGACCCTATCATCCATATAGCTATGTCATATGTGTGGTTGGCTCCCGTAAGGCGGCTTTTGAACAGGCCCATTAACATCCTCCATTCACCAGGTGTGATAAATGCATGATTCATTCCTCAGTTGTCAGCCCAAGAACTTTTCCACTGCTCTTCCATGAGGTCATCTCTACACACCAAATCCATCAACCACTTCTTCTTTTCCCTAGTGAGTTTTTTGGTTGGTTTGGCCGCAGATGCTCCTTTCTCCGATATACCAAATACCTGCTTGAAATCCTTAAGTTTGAACAAAACTCATACTATGCACCCTTGGACCTGAATGTTTGAAGCTCATTCCTATGGATTATAGCCTAATACCATGGTTCACAGGATTGGCTCGAACTCCTTAATGTTGAATATGGGCATTTAGACGGCATGATCAACCTATGCCCTCTTGAGAGATTCCTTCATCACATGGTCTGGAGAGTTTTATTCCCACCAAGTATGGCATTCACTGTCAGTCACACTCTCAAATGCTACATTCACTGCCATGAGTCCCTCTGAGTCCTTTGGTGTCTTTGGTCTGCTCTCAATTTTCTTGCTACTAGCGGGCTCTGTGGTAGTCATGGCTACACTGCAACTGCCTTTTTCCTATTCTTCTTCCCTTACCTCTTCCTTGGTCGTTATTATAACTATTAGAAAGATTATCTTGCTAGTTTGTACGGCCCATTGTATCACTCATAGTTTCCTTGCCATACAGCTTCCTTATTGTGTTCTACCAGATAGCCCCCTTGCTTCTTATTCCTACTTGTTTCCTGCTTAAATGGACTATTGAGTACCCACCATCTGGACAAGGTACTATCATCATACATCTACACTTCTCTATCTTCCCTCCTTATACCATACACCATACCGTTTTTTCCTCAGGTGAATTCCCCTACATGTGCCGGTAGCTGTGGACCGTACACCATACGGTGAAAGTATGTTCCTTCTTCTGAATGCATTCATATGGCAATATCATATGCCATATGGTGATCCTCGCTAGCACTCTCCTGAACTCCATACTTTGTACACATACAGCAAAAATGTGCTTCCAAACTCCATACGTCATACACATACAGTAGGTGTGGACCGTAGGTCATACGATGATGCTCATTGGCACTCTCTCGAACTCTGTATGTCGTACACATACAATAAAAACATGCTTCCCCTCCATATGTCGTACACGTACGGTAGAAAAAATTGCTTCCGCTCCTCTTGCTCCATATGTCGTATGTTGTACATTGATTTCTGTTCTATGGCTTGTCCATACATGGAGATCATACATCGTACGATACACCTTGCTAACACCTCTCTGCAATCCGTACGTTGTATGGCGAAGCTTCCTGGCACTCGTGCTTCCCTACTTGTGCAATTTGTACACCATATGGATTTATCAACTCCTCCTGGTTTTCCCTTTCGTCCATATAATTGGTCTATATGGTGTATTACGTCCGTACATTTGGTTTGTATGGTGTGTTGCTTGCTTCTATCTGTTCAATTCTGCCTGGCTATCGGGTTCACCTTGTTGTCTTCCCTGTGTTGTGCCTAATGGGGTCTCGTGGAGGCTTTTATAAGAAGTTTTCTTTGCCAGGGTTAGGGTTAGGTATAAATGTTTTATTAACTCAACATAAAATAATTGTCTTTTCAGCAGTCTTAATTTTTCCCTACTATTTTTGCTTGTACTTGCCTGATATTTCAATTTTTTAATACCTGCCGACTTGGACTTATTTTCTTTTTTCCTGTATTTTTCCTCCTCACCCTTTAAGACCCCTTTTTTTTCCAGTCGTCTTACTTCCTTTATCTGATATGGCTTTTTCAATATTAGTCTCCTTGCCTTTTGTTGGGTGAATATTTTGTCACCAATGTACTAATGACAAAACATAAAATTCACACAACACTATGCTAAGAAATTAATCTCTCCTCTCATCAAGGGGAGGTTCCCTATAAAATTTCTCCTCTAATTAATGAGAAATTAAATTGGTGGGTTGGCGTTGGGCATATAACTCTCTTTTTTCAGAGTTTATGTATTCTCCCTTCACCTAGTTACAATTTCTCTACCTCTTCAGATATTCAAAGAAAAGAACTATTAACCTAACAAACTACACAAAGAGTTACTTTTAAGTAGCACAAAGTCTCCTTTATAGTAACACTAATTCACACTGATCGTTACAAATTAAATAATTAGAAACTTAGCTTAAAGCTCAAAATCTTCAAGTATAGATTTCTAATCCATTAAACTACAAATAACCACAGCAATACAAAACTTACTACAAGTTATTTAATTTATCAATAGATTTCTCAAGTATGCTAAGAGCACAAAGTCTATTGGCAAGATTTGAGAGCTCTCTAACCACGTAGCAATATCTTAAAGATCAAAGAAGTAAAGGTAATATGTATTCAATGAACATAGGAACATTAAATAATATAAACAACTTTCTTGATACAACATAAAGTTTGCAATCAACAAAACTGTTTTCTTTATTTGTTTCATTGAATTTTCACCACAAAAGCTCAAAGTCTTAATTGGGATAAAAATCCAGCAGAGTTTTGCTAAGCATGAAAAAGAAAAAATATTTACAAAAAGGTCCTCCTTATATAGGAAAAGAAGTTGAGAAAAAGGTGGGCACAGTTGACTTATTCAACCGCACAGTCTCATTTTACTACAACTACTACATAAAGAAAACGTGCAGTTGCATAAAAATTTACAACATATATTGGTGCAGCTACATGAAGAAAGAGTGCCAAAAGAGGGTACTTCATTCTTGATTCTCTTCTTCATTGGATTTCTGGAAAACTTCGAATTTAGCAAGGATGGCTTTCACCTCTTCTTCATTCGGCATCAAGGTAGAACTTGTGATGATTTGGACGCGGGACATGGCATCTTGAATCTTAACCTATTTCTTTTTAACATCCTTCAACATGGATGCGAGGACTTCAAAGTAGGCCTGAATTTCTAACAGTTTATCAAAGATATCAAGCAAGAAATCTTGTCCCATGCATTGGTCCATCAAGAAAATAAATTCATGTGTGACGACTTCAGCAATGACGAGATTTTGATCACTATCATATAAATAGCAAGGGAGATCACCAACTTTAGAAAAATAACGTCAACCTCGTCATCACCTTCTTTCTTCTCCTGGTCCAGTTTTGCAATCATTAACTTCATTGTCTCTTGTTTATGAGACAATAATGACAAGATCTTATTGTACTTCTCCCTTGTGGGAATTACCTTGTTCTCAACCAAGACATCTATCCTGAAATCCTCCATTTTGCTCCACAAGGTAGTGTTTTTCACAACTTCCTCAATTTCCTATGATAAAGAGGTTTTGAGTCTTTGCATCTGACTCTAGATCAATTCATAATCAAACAATAGTTCCACTGTTGAGCTCAGAAGATGAGAGCCTTCTTACCTTAGCCACGAGATATATTCATCCATGACCCAGACTTTAGCTCCTACCTGTTCAATCTTTTTGAGAGCTCCGGTGTCTATTGATGACCCTATAGGTTCAACCTCTTGAGAAGATTGTGTTACCTTTAAAAGGATACTGGTTAGCTGTTCACACTTCTATTTCAAGACATTTTTCACATCCCTCTCTTGATCCAATCTTCTCAATAAATAATTAAGGGCTGTCTGAGAATCTAATTTCAAGCTCTCATGTGTTTCCACCCCAAGCTCTACAACCTGCATGGTATAATCTTCTGATCTTACGTTTCCTTTATTCTTGTCTGACGTCGGCACCATAACTTCAGCATATTTTCTCTTGGAAGCAGGATCTACTACTACCTGAGATACTGTCTTCGGCTTTTTGATTCCCTTAGGTTTTGGAAGAACTACAAGTTCAAAGTCAAACTCATTTCGGGATATCACCTATTTTTTCCTATTAGGGGCCACTACTTCCATCCAAGGAGGAAGTTCTCGATTGGCTGATGGGGTGGTAGCTCCTTGCTGACTTGGAGTTGAGGCTTCGGAAGTAGGTTGACTGGAACTTGGAGCAATTGTGAGTATTACTGAGAGTGCTGATATTGAGGCATCTAATGGAACATTTGTTGTTGCTACCTCTTCATTTATAGATGGAAGAGTTGAGGGTGTCATGAATGTAACTTCAGCACTTACCAGCAGGGGAATTGTTGTGGTGGTGGTAGTATTAACAGGTAAATCTATTGAAACTTGTTCTGCAAGTGCATCTTGCAAGGTCTCATTAAAATCCATCATGGTAGATTCAAAAGTAGATGAAGGGATGTCATCTAAATTAGAGAAGTTGGTTATTGTGAAGAACTGACTAGCGGTCTCAGATTGAGTCATACCCATACTTAGGTCTCCATCTTCTTGAAAATCTTCATCCTCTTCATCAGAATCAGATTTGATAGAGTGAATGACTACTTGTGAAGTGGATGTGGTATCTACTTTAACTGAATGTTGTACTTCTTTTGCCTGTACTTCCTCTTGTTGAGGAATTTCAGCTTCTTCGACCTCTTTGCCCTATCCAGCTTCACTGGTAGGTGGTTGTTCTGGCTCTTTCACCACTGCTTCCTGTGATGTTGATGATGATTCACCCTTCTTTACCCCTTTAACTGTAAATTTGATTTTGGGCCCTTTACCCTTCGATTGTACCACAAGAGCTAAGGATAGTGCTTGTGAGTATGCCTTGCTCTTGGTTCTTGTTTCAGCTATCACTATCATGCCCAATGGACCATCACTGTTGTCATCATCTCCTGAACTAGTGGGAAGTTGTTTCATCCTGAGATTCTTCTTTAGCAACAAAGCATTGGTGTTTGCTAAGATGGGAGAGATCCTTTGTGTAATAGACTTGCTTTCCTTCTTTGACCATTGCACAAGTGGAAGTGGGGAATCAGCAATCATCTTCTCATAATAAACAAGATCCACTATGTCATCTGTGTCTTCCATAGTCATTGGGATCTTAGCTAGAACCAGATTTTCAATTTGTTCTAGAGTAAGGTGGCTGAAATCCATCCTTCTTATATCCTCCTCATTCTGACAATCCGCCCAAACATCCTCAAACCTATAAACATGAGTGTATGTCCTTTTGAGTTTGCTCTTTATACCCCAAAAATCAAAATTGGTTCGGGCCTTGAATCTTCTCATGGTATTCCACTTCATTTCCTCCTCCATATTTTTGGCTTTGGGATTGGTTAGCACGGAATACCTGCCAATTGACTCTGGGAATTTCAGCCCAGTCTTATGTGCTTGTGATTATTTCTCATGCACACTAATCAGTTGTCTACATAGCTACATAAGGACAATTTTTTCTAAAGGGAATCTTGGAAGGATGAAGGGCTCACATGAGAAGCATCCAATTCAGATATAGGTGAATGTGGGAAATTGTAGGAATACACACCCAAAATAGGACACCCTGTTGTAAGCGGCCTCTGATATTCTTCTCTTCTGCAAGGATTTATCAAAAATACACTTCCAAATAGAAAAGAAAGTTTCATTAACCCTCCTATAATGATTACCTTGATTTTTGATAGTTAGTTGGTCATAGTACTCCCAAACAGGCACCACTCTTCTGTCACCCTTGGTTGACAAGCCTGGATATTGCCTCATAGAAGCAGCTGCGTAAACTAGGTATGAGGTCATATAAAACTTCAGTGTTACCTTGACCTCTTTCAATTGGGTGCAAAGCACATCATTGATCTGTTCTCCCCAATCAATTCTTGCAACTCCCTTTCTGATTATATTCATGTAGTAAATCATCCAGCTTTGGAAATAATGTGAGTCTTTTAATCCTCTTACTTTGGACAACATAGTAACCATGTCATTATATTCTTCATTAAAATCACTTCTGTGGAAGGATTTGGGCCAACGTGAGGTGAGGGAAGTTCTTGCAGCAGAGAGATAAACAGTATTGATCACCTTTTTGCATTTATCCTCATGTTTCTTGTAGTACTCTTGAGCACTCTCTTGAGAAATATTAGCTACTTCTTCAACTGATGAACCTTTAAAGACACTATTGAAGAATACACTGTCTAAAGTCATGATGACATTCTGATCATCATCTTTTACTTGCCTTGTGCTTGGATCAAAGTGATCAGCCACTACCAATACAAATTCAGGATCGTGAGCCGCAACTGGGAAAGATGCATATACTTATGCAGCTCATATTTGATTAAACTAGTTAATCGTGCAGGAGCATTTTGAACCCGATCAACAAATTCTTGCATGTCAACATGCCCAATTTTAGTGTCCCTGATCTCCTTAATTTTTGAGTCCACTGAACTCTTAGGGTACATATTCAAGTATCTGTCATACTTATATTTCAGCTTTTTTGATGATGCTTTACTTGGAGACGGTTGTCCTAAGGAAGACTCGGGCTTGTTGTGAGAGAGCTTTGACATTCATGCACAATGACTCCGTTCAACACTGATAATTAGCTATTCATCATAATCAAAATCAATTTTTCTCAAACGGATCGAAAAACGGGACTCAAAACAGGCTAAGGAGTAAAAACTACCAAAAACAGCAGGTCGAAGAAAAAAGTCTGACCTGCTTCTTTACCAACAAAAATTTGCACATCGGACTTTAAAGTCCAAAGTGCAATAAAACACCTCCATCTGCACATCGTAATTTGTAGTCTGATGTGCAATTTTGTGAAAGGATATCAACACATCAGACTTTAAAGTCTAATGTGTCAATCTGGGGAAAGACATTTACATATCGGACTTTAAAGTCAGATGTGTTGAGAAAAAACCTCAAACAAGCACATCGGACTTTAAAGTCCGATGTGCTATCTAGAAAAGTTTAGAGGCACATCAGACTTTAAAGTCTGATGTGCTTCTTAGGGGAAGGATAACTGGTTAGCATGTCGGGTTTTGAAACCCGATATGCTGACCGACTCCCCTCTTCATATCGGATTTTAAAGCCCGATATGCGTAGGGAAAGATCCCACATATTGGACTTTAAAGTCTGATATGTGGAGGGACTAATCTCTAGCTGCATACTGAAGTTTAAACTCTGATGTACAGGGAAGATAAGGGGATCCGGAGAATAGTCCAGTTTTGAAATCCGATTGTTCTCTGAAACAAAACCGAAGAAGGAAAGCACAAACAGACAAAAAGAAAAGGAAAAAATGAAAACAAGCAAAGAAGAACAAATGAAAACAAAAAACCCACCTCTTCCACTTTGGTCTTCGAAAAATCTGAGTCGTGAGCGATCCGATCGGGCCACGGAGAAGAAAATCCGAGTTGTGAGTGATGAAAATGGGGGAGGAGGCGCGCGATACAAACCAGAAATGAAGATTAAAATGCAAAGATTAGCTTTATAAAGTGTTTTAACAAACCCTAAAAGAACAATTAATGCGGCATTAAAACCACACACAGTTGTAGTTCGGACTTTAAAGTCCGAACTGCTGGCAAAGACCACATGTAGTTCGGACTTTAAAGTCCGAACTGCCAGCAAAGACCACATGCAGTTTGGACTTTAAAGTCTGAACTGCAGGGAAAGACCAGCAAATACACATTGGATTCTAAACTCCGATGTGCAGCTTTAGCCAAAAGAACCCTGCAGTTCAGACTTTAAAGTCCGAACTGCAGGTAAAACTGCAAACTGGAAAAAATAAGGCAAACAATAAAACGAAGAGAAAAGAATGAAACAAACTAACCGACTAAGTCGATTAAGCCCACCCAAAAACTGTAAGGTACAAAATGGACCAGTTTTGTAGGGTTGCCTCATGATTTTGGTTGTTTTGAAATCGAGGACAATGACTGGTTCTGACTGGGGAACAAGTTGCACCACCTGAAGCTTGTAGAATCCAGAACTCTGAGTTCCTGTATCCATTGGGCTATAGAGTTAGGTGACGAAAAGACTGAAAAGAAAAGACTATACATATTTTACAAAAAGGTACAACTTTCTGTGCATCTCTCTCTATTGAGCAGAGAGCTTCAAATTTTCTCCACTATGAGGTAGCGAGAACAGGGTACCATCTGCATATGCAAGTAAGTAGCTATGCTCACCACATGCTTCATGAATAGTAAAGGGACCTCTCCATAAAGAATCAAACTTTCCATGCAAACCTTTTGGTTCCCTCCTCTTGTCCCATAACAAGACTTGATCACCAACTGTGAAGTCACAGGAAGTTGTTTTCCTATTAAAAAATGCCTTCACTTGATTTTGGTGTGCAACAATCCTATCTACCACTTTAGCCCTTATTTCTTCCAGCTAAGAGAGAAACATAATCCTCTTGTCCAGTGAATCTTGATATGTTTCATCCTCAATGGCCTTGGTGAGCTTTAGTGTTGGAGCCATAGTGATCGGAATCTCGGCATTCAACCCATACAAAAGTTGAAAAGATGACATACCGATTGCTCTTTTTGGAGTTATACGATCCACCTATAGCGCATCATAAAGAGCTTTATGCCAAGTCCGTTGTTTCTCATCAACAAGTTTCCTCATAATAGTAACCAGGTTCTTGTTACTTGACTCAACCTGACCATTTCCTTGTGGATAATAGTCAGATGAGTGTGAAAGAGTAATACCATGATCAAAACAAAATTCAATTATCTCATAAGATGAAAAACATGAAGCATTATCAACTACTATCTTATGAGGGACGCCAAACCTTGAGATGATGTTTTCCTTTAGGAATTGACAAACCACTGTCGAGGTAGATTGCTTAGTTGGGATTGCCTCCACCCACTTGGAGAAGTAATCCATCGCTATGAGGATGTATATGTGACCTGCACTTGATGTTAGATTGACAAGTCCAATGAAGTCCAATCCCCACTGTTTGAAAGGCTCTTCAATTATTACTAGCTTTAGTGGAAGTGCAGCTAGTTTAGGCTTGCCAACAAATTGCTGACATTGCTCACACTTGTGAACCCAAATGTATGTATCTTTAAACAATATTGGCTAGTAATACCTAGCACGCAAGATCTTGTGTGTAGTAATAGGGGCAGAAAAATGTCCTCCACAAGCAAGATCATGAAAAGATTGAAGTAATCTTACTTCTTGTTGTTTGTCCATGCAGCGCAGGAAATTGTCATCCAGACCCTTCTTGTACAAACCATTATCCCATAGGATGAAATTAACTGCATTAAGCTTCAAGTTTCACTTTTATTTCCTTGACAGGTGTGCAGGACAATCTCCATATGTCAAGAGATAAGCCAAGTTGGAATACCACTCATCAGTAGTGCTAACAAATAGAACATGAGGAAGATCTTGATTAATACCTTCTTTTTCAAGTACCACTTCATCTATTGATTTGTTGTCAGCTATCAACTAACATAGACCTTTTCCATGAACCAACTTAGTGGGCTTGATTTTCATATCATATTCTTGAATCTTGGCAACCCAATTGCCCCTTTTGGTCCCAAACTCTTGTTGAGTCAGAATTGACTTGACAACAGCATCAGGAACAAGAGCAATAACATGCGAATTCAAAATATAAAACCTGAAATGTTTAACTGCTTTCACCACGGCAAAAGCATGCTTCTCCATTTCAGAGTATTTCAACCCATGAGCCTTCAGTGGATAACTCATGAATGCAATAGGTGATTCCACACCTTCCTTATTTCTTTGCATTAGTATAGCCAAACAAGTATGATCTGATGCATAACTATACATAATGAATTCTTTAGTATAATCTGGGCATACTAAGACTGGAGCATTTGCCATAGCTTCCTTGATCTAATGGAAAGCTTGCTTCCCTTTGGGAGTCCATTTGAAGAGAGAATTACCTTTCATCATATTGACTATATGACGAGTTTGTTCAGCGAAGTCTGGAATGAATCTTCGCAGGAAATTAACTTTTCCGTAGAAAGAATGAACGGCAGTCTTTCTTGTTGGCAAGGAAATGTCATGGATAGCTTTTACCCTTTCTACATCAATTTTTATACCTTCCTTTGAAACATATGCCCAGGCAATTTAGTTTTAGTGACCCCAAAAACAAATTTCTTGGGATTGAGGGAAATTCCATGCTAACGACATTTTTCTAAGACTCGTTGCAAGTGAGAAAAATGATCTTGACATTCCTTAGAATAAACTGTCAAATCATCCAAATAGACCATAATGAACTTACCAAGAAAACTTCAGAAGGCCAATTCCATTGCACATTGGAAAGTTGCTCCCACATTTATTAATCCAAAAGGCATCTTGCGATATGAAAAGGTACCCCAAGGTGTAGTGAATGCGGTCTTATGTTGATCTTGCTCCAACACTTCTTCCTAATTATAACCTGAAAACCCATCCAACATGGACATCATTTCTGCTCTAGTAACAGCTTGTAGGACATGGTCCATGATAGGTAAAGGATAATTATCCTTCAAGGATGCTTGATTCAAGTTCTGGAAATCTACACATATCCAAATTTTGCCATTCTTCTTACATATAGGTACAATATTGGCTATCCAAGAAGAATGGTGGATGGGGAAGATTATCCTTGCTTTCAACATCTTTTGTACTTCAGCAAAGATAGTGTCAGAGATTTTTGGGTTATATTGCCTTTTCTTCTATCAAAAAGGCATAATACCTAGTTTCAATGGAATATCATGGCGGAGCTCTTCAAGACGAAAAGACTTTAGATCTTCATAGGAGTATGCTAAGACGTCAACATACTGCTGCAATAATGCAACAAATTTATGCCTTTCTCCTTGTGAACAACACTTTCCAATGTTGATCATTTTGGGATTGTCTTCAGTCCCAATGTTTATTTGTTCATATTCCATGGACCCTGTGGTTGACCTTTGTTGCTTCTTAACATAGCAATCATGCTTGTAAAAAAGCTTTTCTAGCGAAACTAGACCCTTGGGGATCTTGTTTCCTTTTAATTGCAGAAACTTCTCTCCTGTTTCTGCGTCAACACTTTTAATTGCATCCTTTGAAGGGCAGTGACTACCTTCAAAGTATAGATCATCAAAATTATCAGAAGTCTGCAAGAAATTTATTACATGATGATCATCATTAAACACCTGCCAATGATCAGAGTTGTCAGGAACGCTTGGCTGGAAAACTAACTCAACAACATAAGTTGATCCTGAAAAATCTTTGTGAGGAACCAAAGATGTTGTTGATACTGCTAATGAGTCAGTCCTATCATTGAATTAATAGGAAACCACAGATATATCAAAAGCATCAAATGTTTCTATTAAATTCTAGATAAGGTTGCAGTAATGCCGCAGCTTTTCACTCCTTGTTTGATATATGTTCCTGATCTGACAAACTATTAACTTGGCATCTCCTTGAGCATGCAAGTTCTTGATTCCCTTCTGCTGAGCAACATTCATTCCTAGAAGGAGAGACTCATACTCAGCAGTGTTGTTTGTGTTATCGAACTGCAATTTGAAGGAGAAAGGGAAAAGATTACCCTTAGGAGAAATCAAAACAATACCGGCTCCCAATCTGGTGGAAGAACAACTACCATCAAACTCCAGCGTCCAAACATCATCTGGACTACCAATGCTAACGGTATCAAAATTGAGAATTTCTTGTTGTGAAGTTGAAGATCCTTCTGATTCAATAACACTACTTTCACACTTACTTTCACAATCAACTGGGAAATAATTGAGTGAAGTATCAACTTCACTCTCAGGAGTCATCTTTAGACCATCATCAGCATGCATGAAGTAATTACCCATTCCTAATGATTCAAAAA
The DNA here is from genome assembly GCF_030272615.1 of Cryptomeria japonica. Lineage (NCBI taxonomy): Eukaryota > Viridiplantae > Streptophyta > Pinopsida > Cupressales > Cupressaceae > Cryptomeria > Cryptomeria japonica. The sequence goes on from NC_081412.1 coordinate 65,255,667, forward strand.
TAATCTGGGCTTGTTGATCGTCTGACTTGACAATGGTATATTTCGATTCCTTTTCTGGAAGTAGCCTTTGAACAATTCCTTTAACAGGGATACGAGCCTCATTCATATCCATGTTTAACTCACCCCCAACATCTCTACAGAAGTTTCTTCCCAACAGTATCCCATAGGAAGCCAGTACATCAGCTACCAAGACTATCACCTTAATTTTCTTTTCTGGGAACAAAGCAAAAGCAAATTGTGTGTCCTTGATTTGACTAATCAAAGGAACTTGTTTATTATCCATGGAGAAACACCTTCCAAATGTTTTGGTCAAAGTCAAACCAAGAGCATTGGCAACTTTTGATGGCATAACATTATCAGATGCCCCAGAATCAATTACACAGTTACTAAGCTTATAACCATTAATTAACAAAGAGATGTAAAATGGTTCTATCTTCTCAACAAGAGAAGGGGAAGTTACTAGGTTGTTTTGAAGCAAGTTTGATTTTGGAAGATTTCTAGGGGTAGAATCTTTTTCTTTAACAAATTTGACCAAATGGTCAAATTGATCGGGGTTAGATCTCAAAAATTCAACTTCAGACATTTGCATTTTGGTTTTCTTTGCATGATCTAAAATATCAAATGACTGAAAGGAATTCATCACCAAAGATGGATTTGGATTCTCATTTTGAGAATTTAAAATATTTGGTACACTAGTCTTTAGTGCATGTGCAGAAGAGTTGACAAGTGCAAAAAAATTGACAGCAGTCGAAGAATCACTTACATTTTTATCCTTCACAGCATCCATTGAGATAGTGTTGTCCTTCGCAGGATTTGGTATAAGAGTCCCACGCTTTGCAATAAAAATCGGCAAACATTGAGAGTCCTTTACTTGAGTGGAATCATCACCCTTCGTAATGACAGGTAGCTAAGCTGCCTGTGCTTGAGAATGGGTGAATACTGCAAAGACATCTCCATCATATGTATCTGGTGTATCACCTTCTCAATATTGTATAAACCTGATATTAGAGTCACCAGCTAAATCTGCATCACCTTCTTGATGCGAATTAGCATCTTTTTCACCAAAAGGAGGAAGATCATTTTGTTCAGCTTCATAGTATCTAGTAGCTAAACTTTGGGGTGGTTCTTCCAATGCAAGCCTCTCTAGAGCAGGAGGTAATTTATTCTGATTACGCATAGCATAATTGGAGGTATTGTTTGGGTAAGTCCTTCTTGGAATGTCTCCATAAGAAGTATTTCCTTGTGAGGAAATCTACTTCTTAAGTGCCAACAACTCATATGATAGCTTTTGTATCATAGGATTAGCGGAACTAGTTGAAGAAAGAGATGCATTGGCAGCTTGATTAGTCCTAACCTTGTTAGGATCTCTCCTTATCTTGCCACCAAGGATAAGATCATCTTCAACCGATATGGCCATTTGTTGAGTTGCAGCCAAATCTGTAGGATTGTTCCTTCGCAAAAGGAAACTCACCTCTAGCAATTGGGAGTTGATGAAAAAGCATTTCAAGTTTCCAGTAGTAAGTCTTGAAGCAACTGGAATATGATTATGCAACTTGTCGAACTTGGCTACAAACTCACGCATGGGTTCCTGAGGCTCTTTCTTCAACTGAGTTAATTATGCCAATAAAGCATGACCATCTTTAGTAGACTTGAATCTCACCTCAAACAACGTTCTGAGAGATACCCAATTTGTGATACAAGCATTCGGTAGATGATAGAACCAATCAGTAGAAGCTCCATGCAAAGTTTCAATGAATAATCTTATTGAAACATCTTCATGTTCAACACCAAGAACTCCACAAGAAATGTAGAAGGCAGCAATGTGTTCGTCTGGGCATTGAACACCATCCCCAAAAAATTTGGGTAGATTTTTCCGCGTACCTTTGGGTAATTCATGCAAAGGTGCAGTCAAGTTCAGAGGACCAAAAGAAGTACCCCAAGGGCCAGCAGTAGCCATCCTTAATGGATTATAAGGTGGTATTACAAAATGATTTGCAAGTGGAACAACTGCAACTTGCAAACTTGATGCCTCACTTGGTACGGGAGATAGCCATGTAGATGGAGGAAGACTTCGCGTCCATTGCAAAGGAGAAAACGTCCGTGGAGGTGTCACAAAGGGAAAATTGAATTGCTGCAATACTTCAAAGGTAGGATCAACAATTCCTGCTAATTGTTGCCCACATGTGTAATGTCGATCAGCCAGATTATGATTTGAAGAAAAACAACAATATGGAAATTACAATGAAAGTGCACTGCAACCCAAGAGACAAACCGGTTGCACGTAACTCCCCAGCAGAGTCACCAAAAAACTGTTGGGTGAATATTTTGTCACCAACGTACTAATGACAAAACATAAAATTCACACAATGGTATGCTAAGAAATTAATCTCTCATCTCATCAAGGGGAGGTTCCCTATGAAATTTCTCCTCTAATTAATAAGAAATTAAATTGGTGGGTTGGCATTGGGCATATAACTCTCTTTTTTCAGAGTTTATGTATTCTCCCTTCACCTAGTTACAATTTCTCTACATCTTTAGATATTCAAAGAAAAGAACTATTAATCTAACAAACTACACAAAGAGTTACTTTTAAGCAACACAAAGTCTCCTTTACAGTAGCAGTAATTCACACTGATCATTACAAATTAAACAATTAGAAACTTAGCTTAAAGCTCAAACTATTCAAGTGTAGATTTCTAATCCATTAAACTACAAATAACCACAGCAATACAAAGCTTACTACAAGTTATTTAATTTATCAGCAGATTTCTCAAGTATGCTAAGAGCACAAAGTCTATTGGCAAGATTTGAGAGCTCTCTAACCACGTAGCAATATCTTAAAGATCAAAGAAGTAAAGGTAATATGTATTCAATGAACATAGGAACATTAAATAATATAAACAACTTTCTTGATACAACACAAAGTTTGCAATCAACAAAACTGTTTTCTTTATTTGTTTCATTGAATTTTCACCACAAAAGCTCAAAGTCTTAATTGGGATAAAAATCCAGCAGAGTTTTGCTAAGCATGAAAAAGATAAAAAATATTTACAAAAAGGTCCTCCTTATATAGGAAAAGAAGTTAAGAAAAAGGTGGGCACGGTTGACTTATTCAACCACGCAGTCCCATTTTACTACAACTAATACATAAAGAAAATGTGCAGCTGCATAAAAATTTACAACATATATTGGTGCAGCTACATGAAGAAAGAGTGCCAAAAGAGGGTACTTCATTCTTGATTCTCTTCTTCATTGGATTTCTGGAAAACTTTGAATTTAGAAAGGATGGCTTTCACCTCTTCTTCGTTCGGCATCAAGGTAGAACTTGTGATGATCTGGATGCAGGACATGGCATCTTGAATCTTAACCTGTTTCTTTTTAACATCCTTCAACATGGATGCAAGGACTTTAAAGCTGACCTAAATTTCTAACAGTTTATCAAAGATATCAAGCGAGAAATCTTGTCCAGTGCATTGGTCCATCAAGGAAAGAAATTCCTATGTGACGACTTCAAAAGTGATGAGATTTTGATCGCTATCACATAAATAGCAAAGGAGATCACCAACTTTAGAAAGAATAAGGTCAACCTCATCATCACCTTTCTTCTCCCAGTCCAGTTCTGTAATCATTAAATTCATTGTCTCTTGTTTATGAGACAATAAAGACAAGATCTGAATGTACTTCTCCCTTGTGGGAATTACCTTGTTCTCAACCAAGACATCTATCCTGAAATCCTCCATTTTGCTCCACAAGATAGTGCTTTTCACAGCTTCCTCAATTTCCTATGATAAAGAGGTTTTGAGTCTTTGCATCTAACTCTAGATCACTTCATAATTAGACAATAAATCCACTGTTGAGCTCAGAAGATGAGAGCCTTCTAACCTTAGCCGTGAGATCCATTCATCCATGACCCGGCCTTTAGCTCCTACCTATTCAATCTTTTTGAGAGCTTCGGTATCTATTGATGGCCCTATAGGTTCAACCTCTTGAGAATATTGTGATACCTTAAAAAGGACATTGGTCAGCTGTTCCCACTTCTGTTTCAAGACATTTTTCTCATCCCTCTCTTGATCCAATCTTCTCAATAAAGAATTAAGGGCTATCTAAGAATCTAATTTCACGCTCTCATGTGTTTCCACCTTGAGCTCTACAACCGGCATGGTATAATCTTCTGATCTTATGTTGCGTTTATCCTTGTCTGACGTCGGCACCATAACTTCAACATATTTTCTCTTGGAAGCAGGATCTACTACTACCCGAGATATTGTCTTTGGTTTTTTTATTCCCTTAGGTTTTGGAGGAACTAAAAGTTCAAAGTCAAACTCATCTGGGGATATCACCTATTTTTTCCTCTTAAGAGCCACTACATCCATCCAAGGAGGAAGTTTTAGATTGGCTCATGGGGTGGTAGCTCCTTGTTGACTTGGAGTTGAGGCTTCGAAAGCATGTTGACTAGAACTTGGCGTAGTTGTGAGTGTTACTGAGGATGCTGATATTGACGCATCTTGTGGAACATTTTTTGTTGCTACCTCTTCAGTTATAGATGGAAGAGTTGAGGGTGCCATGAATGTAACTTCAACACTTACCAACGGGGGAATTGTTGTGGTGGTGGTAGTATTAACGGGTAAATCTATTGAAACTTGTTGTGCAAGTGCATCTTGCAAGGTCTCATTAAAATCCATCATGGTATATTCAAAAGTAGATGAAGGGATGTCATCTAAATTAGAGAAGTTGGTTATTGTGAAGAACTGACCAGTGATCTCAGATTGAGTCATACCCATACTTAGGTCTCCATCTTCTTGAAAATCTTCATCCTCTTCATCAGAATCAGATTCGACGGAGTGAATGACTACTTGTGAAGTGGTTGTGGTATCTACTTCAACTGAATGTGGTACTTCTTCTATCTATACTTCCTCTTGTTGAGGAATTTCACCTTCTTCGACCTCTTTTCCCTTTCTAGCTTCACTGGAAGGTGGTTGTTCTATCTCTTTAACCACTGCTTCTTGTGATGTTGATGATGATTCACCCTTCTTTGCCCCTTTAACTATAAATTTGATTTTGGGCCCTTTACCCTTCAATTTTACCACAAGAGCTAAGGATAGTGCTTGTGAGTCTTCCCTGCTCTTGGTTCTTATTTCAGCTGTCGTTGTCTTGCCCAATGGACCATCACTGTTGTCATCATCTCCTGAACTAGTGGGAAGTTGTTTCATCCGAGATTCTTCTTTCGCAACCAAGCATTGGTGTTTGCTAAGATGGGAGAGATCCTTTGCGTAATGGACTTGCTTTCCTTCTTTGACCATTGCACAAGTGGAAGTGGGGAATCAACAATCTTCTTCTCATAATAAACAGGATCCACTATGTCATCTGTGTCTTCCATAGTCATCGGGATCTTAGCTAGATCCAGATTTTCATTTTTTTCTAGAGTAAGGCAGTTGAAATCCATCCTTCTTAAATCCTCCTCATTTTGACAATCTGCCCAAACATCCTCAAACCTATAAACATGAGTGTATGTCCTTATGAGTTTTCTCTTTTTACCCCAAAAATCAAAATTAGTTCAGGCCTTGAATCTTCTCATGGTATTCCACTTCATTTCCTCCTCCATATTTCTGGCTTTGGGATTAGTTAGCATGGAATACCTGCCAATTGACTCTGGGAATTTTAGCCCAGTCTTATTTGCTTGTGATTGTTTCTCATGCACACTAATCAGTTGTCTGCACAACTCCATAAGGACAATTTTGTCTAAAGGGAATCTTGGAAGGATGAAGGGCTCACCTGAGAAGCATCCAATTCGGATATAGGTGAATGTGGGAAATTGTAGGAATACACAACCAAAATAGGACACCCTATTGTAAGCGGCCTCTGATATTCTTCTCTTCTGCAGGGCTTTATCAAAAATGCACTTCCAAATAGCAAAGAAAGTTTCATTAACCCTCCTATAATTATTACCTTGATTTTTGATAGTTAGTTGGTCATAGTACTCCCAAACGGGCACCACTCTTCTGTCACCCTTGGTTGACAAGCCTGGATATTGCCTCATTGAAGCAGCTGTGTAAACTAGGTATGAGGTCATATAAAACTTCAGTGTTACCTTGACCTCTTTCAATTGGGTGCAAAGCGCATCACTGATCTGTTCTCCCCAATCAATTCTTGCAACTCCCTTTCTGATTATATTCATGTAGTAAATCATCCAGCTTTTGAAATAATGAGTCTTTTAATCCTCTTACCCTGGACAACATAGTAACCATGTCATTATATTCTTCGTTAAAAATCACTTTTGTGGAAGGGTTTGGGCCAGCGTGAGGTGAGGGAAGTTCTTGCAGCAGAGAGATAAACAGTATTGATCACCTTTTTAAATTTATCCTCATGTTTCTCGTAGTACTCTTGAGCACTCTCTTGAGAAATATCAGCTACTTCTTCAACTGATGAACCTTTAAAGACACTATTGAAGAATAATTTGTCTAAAGTCATGATGACATTTTGATCATCATCTTTTACTTGCCTTGTGCTTGGATCAAAGTGATCAACCACTACCAGTACAAATTCAGGATCGTGAGCCGCAACTGGGAAAGATGCATACTTATGCAGCTCAGATTTGATTAAACTGGTTAGTCATGCAGGAGCATTTTGAACCTGGTCAACAAATTCTTGCATGTCAACATGCCCAATTTTGGTGTCCTTGATCTCCTTAATGTTTGATTCCACTGAACTCTCAGGGTACATATTCAAGTACCTATCATACTTGTATTTCATCTTTTTTGATGATGCTTTACTTGGAGACGATTGTCCTGAGGAAGACTCAGGCTTGTTGTGAGAGAGCTTTGAGATTCATGCACAATGACTACATTCAACACTAATGATTAGCTATTCATCATGATCAAAATCATTTTTTCTCAAATGGATAGATAAACAGGACTCAAAACAGGCTAAGGAGTAAAAACTACCAAAAACAGCAGGTCGAAGAAAAAAGTCCGACCTGCTTCTTTACCAACAAAAATTTGCACATCAGACTTTAAAGTCCGAAGTGCAATAAAACACCTCCATCTGCACGTCGGAATTTGAAGTCCGATGTGCAATTTTGTGAAAGGATATCAATACATCGGACTTTCAATCTGGGGAAAGACATTTACATATTGGACTTTAAAGTTCGATGTGCTTCTTAGGGGAAGGAAAACCGGTCGGCACGTCGGGTTTGAAACTCGATATGCTGACCGACTCCCCTCTGCATATCAGATTTTAAAGCCCAATATGTGGACGGAAAGATCCCACATATCAAACTTTAAAGTCCAATATGCGGAGGGACTAATCTCCAGCTGCATACCAGAGTTTAAACTTCGATGTGTAGGGAAGATAAGGGGATTTGGAGAACAGTCAAGTTTTGAAATCCGATTGTTCTCTAGAACAAAACCGAAGAAGGTAAGCAAAAACAAACAAAAAGAAAAGGAAAAAATGAAAAAAAGCAAAGAAGAACAAATAAAAACAAAAAACCCACCTCTTCCACTTTGGTCTTTGAAAAATTCAAGTTGTGAGCGATCCAATCGAGCCACGGAGAAGAAAATCCAAGTGGTGAGTGATGAAAATGGGGGAGGAGACGCGCGATACAAACCAGAAATGAAGATTAAAATGCAAAGATTAACTTTATAAAGAATTTTAACAAACCCTAAAAGAACAATTAATGCGGCATTAAAACCACACACAGTTGCAGTTCGGAGTTTAAAGTCCGAACTGCAGGCAAAGACCACATGCAATTCGGACTTTAAAGTCCGAACTGCCAATAAAGACCACATGTAGTTCTGACTTTAAAGTCTGAATTGCAGGCAAAGACCAGCAAATACACACCAGAGTCTAAACTCCAATGTGCAGCTTTAGCCAAAAGAATCCTGCAGTTCGGACTTTAAAGTCCGAACTGCAGGTAAAACTGCAATCTAGAAAAAACAAGGCAAATAATAAAATAAAGAGAAAAGAATGAAACGAACTAACCAACCAAGTCAATTAAGCCTAAAGTCCGAACTGCAGGTAAAACTGCAATCTAGAAAAAACAAGGCAAACAATAAAATAAAGAGAAAAGAATGAAACGAACTAACCAACCAAGTCAATTAAGCCCTCCTGGAGACCATAAGGTACAAAATGGACCAGTTTCATAGTGTTGCCTCATGATTTTGGTTGTACCGAAATCGAGGACAACACCTTTAATTTACCTAGGTATCCCTTTGCCTGATTGTGCCCTCTAGTTGGCCTTCTGTAAGCCACTAGCCAGTTTATTGTGTTTGTTCTTGTAGCTGAAGAGTTTCCCTATCTCCTTTGTTTCCTTCTCATTGGCCCCCTACCTTGCTTCTTTTTCAATTTCTTTCATGTTTCTTTGTTCCTCGCCCTATCTTCCTTCCATTTCTTGTTTGGTTCCTATTCGGAGTCTTCATCCATGTCGTTGTTCCTTTTTACCCCTGAGGCATTGATGGTCATCTTCATTCTTATTTCTGAGTCATGTAGCCATGTACATATGTGTGGTAGTTTTTTGTATCATTCTTGTGCAAAAATGTCCCCACGTACTCCAGATCCTATATCTTGTCCACCAATGGGGCGGGTCCCACACCCTTGTAGTGGTCGTCAATGTAGCGAACCCTGTACTGTTGGTACCATTTTAATCTCTCTTTGTTAATCTCTAGTGTCCCAATGAGGTTAGGAATCACCTGGTACAATGAGTTAGGTTTGGCTTCTACCTCGCCTACTTCAGAAGCGATGACGAATAGGTCTTCTGTTTTCAGCACCATTTTTAAACATGGGCCTAGGGTTGCCCCATTTACTTCCAAGTCAAGCTCTTCCTCCAGGTCCATCGGCTCCTCCTCTTTATTTATATTCTTCTTCATCAATTTCATGTGCTATGTATCCCTCCCGAGATCCTTCATATGGGGCCTGCTTCTTCCAATATCCTGAAACTCGCACCCACATAGTTGGGTCCCCGAAGAACACATTCTTGAGATGTTTGTGGATCTTGGTAACTGCCACACCTTCCACCCTTTTTGGTACAAGTCATTCTTCCATGGGTGCCAAAGGCTTCACCCAATCATCATCCCTCTGATACGGTTCTTTTTTAACCACCGGGTCCTCTTCAACCTCCTTTCTTTGACCAATGGTCCAATGCCCTCTCCTGGCATATCCTAGCATGTTAAACCCAATCACAAGTTTGTTCCTTCCCCTATAGATTTTCAACTTGGAACCATTCACCGAGTCTTTGATCGGATTATTGTCCAGAGTTGAGAGCTTTACTGCTCTGTTCCTACTGACCTCTTTGATCTTATAGGGTCCGAGCAAATGGACCTTGAACTTCCCTGGTCGAAGTTCAGTCCGACTGTTATACTTCAAAACTAACTGCCCTGACCAGAAATTGGCCTTCCGCAGATGTTGGTCATGCCAATGCTTCTGTCGATGTTGTGCCACCACTATTGCTCATTGTGCCATCAATCTTCATTCATCTAGCTTTATCAAACCATCAAGCCTTGCATTCAATCTTTCTTGGTCCCCAAGTCTATTCTCCACTGCCACTCGAAGGCTTGACACGGTATACTCAATTGGTAACGTTGCCTTTTGCCTGTACATGAGCTGAAATGGGGTATGCCCGGTAGTGACTTTGTATGTTGTACGGTAGGCCCATAGCACGGTTGGTAGTCTTTCCTCCAAGTCTTCTTTTTCCACCCCACACGATTTGTAGATTATTGATACCAACACCTTGTTGGTTGCTTCTGCCTATCCATTAGCGCGGGGATAGTATGGACTAGATAGTTTATGGAATATTTTAAATTCCATGGTCATGGTATGGATTACTTGATTGACAAAGTGCACTCCTCTATCACTGGTGATTTGGAGTGGTATCCCATACTTGGTGACAATTTGTTCATACAAGAACCATGTCGTACTCAGAGTTGTGTTATTTGGAAAGGCCCTAGATTCTCCCCACTTGGTGAGATATTTTGTGGCAACTACAGTATATTTGCACTGGTGTAGGTTACTTGGCTTCAAAGGTCCCATAAAGTCCAAAACCCATTGTTCGAATAGCTCCTGTGGCTGCGAAGGAAAGAGAGGCATGAAGTCCCTCTTGAGAATTTTTCCCGCTCATTGGCAAGTGTCGCATCCGATCACCCACTCTCGAGCGTCGGTGTGTAGAGTTGGCTACCATAGACCTACCAGAAGCACTTTCCTGGTGGTTGCATCTAGCCCCATATGTCTGCCTGCTAATTCGTCATCTGCCTCCTTTAATACACCACAAATTTCCTCCTCCATGACACACCTCCTGAAGATTTGGTTGGGACCCATCTTATATAAAAGCCCATTAATTAGTTGGAAGGTTTTGCTCTTCAATTCCAACTTCCTTCGTTCCCCTAAAGGCATCTCACTTGGAAATGTGGAGGTAGATAGGTATTGGCCTATCTTTTCATACCAGGTTGGTAGTGTTGCAATTTGGAACAAGTGTGCATCTGGAAAGTCTTCGTTTACTCCCTCGGTCGGTTCCCCTGATCTGATCCTTGATAGTTGGTTGGCTATTACATGGGACTTCCCTAGCCTTATGGCAATGGTGAAGGTAAATTCATGTAAGAGCAGTAGCCACCGACTTACCCTCCCTTGGATGATTGGTTTATTCACCAGGTACATTAGTGCCTGATGGTCCACATAAAATGTGAACAGTGTAGCCAACAAGTAGTGTCAGAACTTCTGTACTGCGTACACCATCCCTAGTGCCTCTTGCTCTGTTGTGCTATAGTTTTGTTTGGCTTTTGATAGGAGTCGGCTTGCAAAGAAGATAGAATGGTCTATTCCTTGCACCCCTACCTGGTAAAGGGTAGCACCAATTGCAAAGTTGGAGGCGTTGATGTGTACGTGAAATTCTTTGTTCCAGTCTGGGTATACCAATATCGGTGCACTCACCACTCGGTCTTTCAATTCTTTGAAGGCTTCTTCCTGCTCTGTACCCCACATGAATGGATCTCCCTTCCTTGTCAACTTATCTAAGGGCCAGGACACCTACGCAAATCCTTTGATGAATCTCTGGTAGTAGCTGACATAGCTGAGGAATGATTTCACCCCTGTTATATTTGTTGGGCTCTCCATGTTGACAATTACTCCTATCTTGTCTAGGTTTGTCTTCAATCCTTCCTTATAGACAATGTGGCCCAGGAGTTTCCCTTGTGGTACCATAAACCTACATTTCTTTGGATCTAGGGCTAACCTAGCCTTTTGACATCTTTCCATGCATTCCCCAAAAGCCTTCAAATGGGTGTCCTGATCGCTAAAAATTGACCAGTCATCCAGGAATGCTTTGAAATTCCCTACTGACATCTTGTCAAAAATGTGCAAAATTATTCTTCGGAAGGTCACGGGCACATTGCATAGCCTGAAGGGCATGCAATTATAGGAATACACTCCTTCCTCCACCACGAATGTGGTCTTTGACTTATCTTCTTCCGCAATACTTCTCTGATTGTACCTGGAGAATCCATCCAAAAATGTGTATATTTTGTGCCCAGTGACTTCTTCGAGAATGTTGTCAATGAATGGAATTGAGAATGGGTCCTTGATGGTTACTGCATTTAGATACCTGCAATCCACACATATCCTTATCTGATTAGCCTCTTTTTTTAAGAGAGATGACTATTGGAGAAACCAAGTCACTAGTTTCCACTTTGAATATAATCCCTGCTTCTAACATTTTATTGATCTCCTCATTTACTTTGGCTGCCTAATTTTTGTTCATCCTATACAGCCTCCTTCGTACCAATTGGGATCCTCGTATGAGGGTTATGCGATACATGCATAGCTCCGGCAGTACCCCTTCAAGTCCTTGTAGGTCCAGGCAAAGACGTCTTTATATTCCATAAATATCTTGAAGGTTGTTGCGTTTAGCACGGGGTTCCAGTCATCTCCTACCAGTATCACCTATGGTTCTACCTCATTGCCTAGATTAACCTTCTCCATACCCCATTCCTCGTACTTGATGGGTTTATCCTATTGAAACTAGTGGGCTGGCATGTCGTCCATCCATGTCATTCCCTCTTGGTATCTACCATACTTCAGGGGAAATGATTGTTCTTCCATCCCACCTCTTGATTCTCCTATCTCACATATTTGAAGCATGTGACACTCCGAGTGGAAGACCTCATAATCCTCCATTTTCCAATGAAAAAGTCTCACCATTGAACTGGTTCCATCCTCAGAACATCCATCCAGTTCCAACACTCCTTCCTCATCGAGTTCTTTCCCTCCTCTATCTCCTTCAGAACCCCACTCCCATCTATTTGAATATTTTGAGTCGGAGTCCAATGACGCAAGCTCTTTGCTAACAGATTGGTTCCTTAGATCAATTACATACTTATGACCATCACTCTTGATTGAGAGCGTATTCCTTTTCTAGTTGTGATTAGCTTTGGCCATGATCAGCCATCCCCTTCCTAGAAGAGTGTTGTACGCTTTCCTTTCCAATGGAATGACTACAAAATCTAGAAGGAATTATTGCATCCCAATTACCACCTTTTGTGCCATAAGGGTACCGAGGGGTTTGATACCATGTTGATCTGCACCGACCAGGTGGAAGGTTGGTGGCCAGAGTGTAGGCTTGTTGAGGCTTCACCAAGTTTCCTCTAGTAGTACATTGACTCCAGACCCACCATCAATAATGGTGTTTGTAAGCTTTTGTCCCCTTATATCCATCTCTTCAACTGTGGGTTTCCATTCAACACCCACCGTGAGTAGCATAGGATTCATGGCATCCATACCAGATTCCTTCACTGGGTTCATACCAGATTTCACCATCGTTTGGTGTTCCTGACCGAGGGTAGTGTCCCCCGTTACATTTTTCAGAGCCATCCTTAACTGTGGCATGGTCTGTAGAAGGTCAAACACTTGTATGGGTATTGTGGTTTGTAACATCTGCTTGATGATATTTTTCTCTAGTTCCAACCGGACTGGTGTATCGACAGCCAAGTGTGAGGCCCTCCACTCTCCAACCATCACCCGCTCGATATCTGCCCTTGCCTCCTGGAGCCTTTCCTTTTCTATGTGAGGGTCCAGGTACATGGCTTTCTTGTTTTGCAACCTTGTGATTTCCAGTACATCTTCTCCTAATCCCTCCACGTCGAGCATGTTCACCCCTTTTTGCTTTGGACAATCTATGTCCTCATGATTTCCTGGACCGCACCATCTGCACAGCAAACTTCCTGCATCACCTCCATTTTGGCATTCTCGAGAAAAGTGACCCCATTTTTTGCACTTCCTACATTGAATCATGGGTCACCCCTTCTCGTCGTATTGAATTCTTCTCCTTGGTGTGTTATTATTGGATCTATTATTACCCGTCGATTGTTTCTATACCCTCCAAGGGAGGCATCAGAGTTTTTTGTTGGCTTCGGAGGTGTCATTGGCGGTGTGGCTTGGTCGGGTTGGGCATAAAGCACTTGTGTTCTTTGTGCTTTCAAGTTGTACAAGCATTCCTTATTGGAATGTCCCATTACTTGGCAGATGTCACAGATAACTTTGCAAGGACAACTTCCTTTAGTGTGTCCTTCAGTCTTGCAATCAGTACACCATAGTTCTTTTCCTTCCCTACCACTTTCCTTGTCACCTTTTAACTCCTTCATCATCCTCATCATATCCTTCCAGAGTGCTTGCATGGTTTTGGATCCCCCATCGTTGTCTTCATTTGTGCTGTCACCATTGCTTGCCTGTCGCTTCCCCCGAGATGTCTTGTTTTCACTTTCAATATCCATGGCACGGTTGTATGCTTCATTGTACAATGGCGAAGGGACCACTTTCATCATCCTTCTTAGGGATGGTACCAATCCTTCCATGAACCACCTCTTCTTGAGGCCATCTGCCAACTAGTTCTCCATTTTGTTAAGTAGTTTCCTTGGCCTTCTATTATATGCGCGCACACTTTCATTTTTTCCTTGTTTGGTGTTGTAAATTTCCGCCACAATTTTGTTGTCATCCCGTAGGAGTTTGAATTCTTCCTTGAAGGCCTTCTTTAGATTGCTCCCAGATGTTTTATGCTGAGCATCAAGGTCTGTGTACCAGTCAATAGTTATTCCTTGCAGAGTGGTCGAGAATGCCTTCACCCAGTAGTCCCGGTCGTCCTGACCATTTGCTTCCTAGATGGTGACACATGTCTTGCAATGTCGTATGGGGTCCTCTAACCTGTCGCCTATGAATTTTGAGAGTTTATGCTTCTCTAGAGTTTGTTCCATCATTCTTTTCTATACGGTTTTATGTAGTGCCTGGAAATGGCTATATGTGGGGAAGGTACTATTTGTCTGGGAGGTACCATACACTCCTAGTCTAGTCAGGCCCCTATCAACCGAGCTTTGGTCACCTTCACTTCTATAGTCCCTCCTTCCCATGGTTTTCGAATCTGACCATCCTATTTTGATGCCCTCTGATAAGGACAAATTTTTAATGCCAGATAATGTTGTTTCAAAAATAGTGGTGATTTCCTTGTGCAGGTCTCATACCACGTCCTCTCCTTGTTTGGAAAATTCTGATTGGGTGCTTTGTGATTCGGCTCTGGAGTCTTCTTCACTTGACATTGAGTGTGGGGCCTGGTTGGTGAGATCTTCCTCTGCTACATCTAGAAGTGGCAAGTTCCTAGCAACCTTAGCCAACTCCTTCCACGTACACTGTTTTTTCCTCTCCCGACTACGAATCCAACTTTTGTTGTGTTTCTCTGGACTCTTTGAGTCGGAAAACTCCCTTAGTCATCATCTCATGTTGGCCTATTCTTTTATGTAGAGAGATCTTCATACAATTCCCTCATTTACTCCTTTGGTAGCAGTGGTACATCTGTCTTTGTTTGGTCGTAGGGGCATCAAGTGCCAGAGGTACGACACCATCTATCCTCTCTTCCTCCCTATGACTATGTTCCTCGTACCATCAAAGAACTCATTCCCGCTGAATTTCCTTTTTCGTTTCCTCCCTTTGGTCTTGGAGTACAATCAAATTTATGGTGATTAACCTTGGAATACTCCTGAGTAGGTCAAAGATGGGGGTGGTGACAGTGAGTTCACCACGTACCGTTCCTTCTAAGACGTCTCTCTTCTGAGCCTCTTGTTGCACCTACTGTGTGACTGACACGTCCCACAACTCCACCAAGTCTATCGTCAACTGATAATCTCATTCCTCTTCTGTGGTACTCTCTTCGTGTGTGTTGTTGTCCACGACAATTAATTGTTGGTTAAATGGTCAGCCCATTAATTACTTCCCCCTATCGCCATAGTTATCTCAAGGTCCGTTCAGGCAACGGCGCCAAAATGTTTAGTCCTAAATGTATAGTTAGTGAATAATCAGATAACACAATATTTCCCGCATGTACCAAGTATTCATGAAACAGAATAATTGTACATCATAACATAAATGACAATGATAATATTTAGACCAGAAAAGTTATATCTTTATTCCAGTGTACAGAATTGTCCGTACATAATCCCCCTACCGAGGTTCCAACCAAACAATATATAGACCCGATAGTTGGTCAAGTTGTCAACCGTCACCAACTCCCAACTACCCGAAGGGAACCTCTCGGCGACAAACATAAACATAAACACAACATAACACACTTATAAATATTATTCCTACTAACATACGTTATTTACCCCTAACAATGATGATGTATTTATTGATGGAGAATGCACTCCCACAAAAAGTGGAAGTGTTTATTATGCATGTGATGATATGAATAGGGAGAAGGTAAAACATCAAGTCCACCTTCTTTAGCTACAAGAATTCTGGAAAGGGAAGATGCATTAAATTGTTGCAGAAACTCTTGTTTGGAAGATGGCTTATTATAAAGCTTCAGGCGATGACCATTGACTAGAAACTTGAATTTCACTAGGTCAATAGTTATGAGTTGCATAGCTCTATTTGGAAAAACATCTGCAATAATATATGGGCCTAACCATCTTTTCTATAATTTGCCCTTGTTATCCTTATATCTAGAATCATAGAAGAGTGCCCAATCTCTTGTTTGGAACTTCTTTTCCTTGATATATTTATCATGCCATTTGATCCTTTGATTTAGTAGCATTTATGTCTAATGTAAAGCTGATTTTCTGATTTCATCTAAAGCATTTAATTACAGAATTATTTCTTTTTGCGTTGCAAATATGTCCATTCCAAGTTCAAGTGTTGTCCTCGATGTTTTATGTTCAATTTCAATGGGCATCATTGTTGTTTTTCCATATAACATCTCAAAAGGAGTAAATCTTGTGGTGGTTTTCCATGGTGTTCTATATGCCCAAACCGCTTTAGGTAGTTTGGTTGCCCAATATTTTCTATGCAAAGCCATTGTTTTAGTGAGAATAGCTTCAATTTCCTTGTTTGTGATTTATGCATGTCCATTAGCTTGTGGATGGTAAGGTGTAGATTTTCTATGGCTGATATTATATTCATTTACCAATGTTGTGACAAGAGTGGAGGTAAAATAAGCCCCTTGATCTATTACTATTTCTCTAGGAACTCCATAATGGGTGAAGATTTCTTCATAAAAGAACTCTGCTACTTTGTTATCCCTTGCATGTTTCATGGCCTTAACTTCAACCCATTTTGTCACATAGTCGGTATAGACCAAGATGTAAGACATTCCATTTGATGGAGGATCAATAGGTCCTACAAAGTCAAGTCCCCATTTGTCAAAGGGTGTTACCACCACTTGTGGATATAATGGAATTTCATCTGATCTTGTGGGTCTGCCCATTCTTTGGCATCTATCACATTTTTTGGTGTATTTCGCTACATCCTTGTGCAGGGTAGGTCAATAGTATCTTGTATTGAGTATCTTAATGGTTGTCTTAGCTGCAAAATTGGTGCAATCACAGTGGAAAAATCCTCAAAAATAATAGTCTATACCATGCAGCAAGAGTTACACAGCATAAACAATTCAAAGTGATGGAGGAAATGCAGAAACAAACTATATAAAATCATGAAAATCAGTTACAAACTATTAGCAAAATGTGGGCTCCAAGATTCAGTTCACAGACCTGAATACAAAACATGTGTGTTATGCAACATTCGGCTCAAGCAAGAATGCAAGCCAACTCTGGACATCCTAACCTATAGATCAATTTTCTATCTTATCCAACTTTATTCTAAATGCTTAATTATATTGAATTATATGATCAATGGTGATCCACATCATCCCAAGGTGAAACAATCTTTGATGAACAAGATGAAATGTGTAGAACAACAAGGTCAGCCTCCTCCAAAGAGATCCATCAGTAAAATCCATATGATGAAGTGTGGACCCAAGGGAAGGTCGGCCACTTGTCAAGGAACATTGGAAACAACAAACTGAAGCTTTGCAAGCTACGGAAGAGATCCACAAGATTTGCCAATAGCAAAATATGTCCAAGCAGTTCTAGTGTTCTAAGCTAGAAAATTGTCTTGGATTCTAGAAATGATAAATTGTCAAGAAAATATCTAAAATTTCTGCAGACTTAGGATAAGGCAAATGAACATGTCCATAGTCAAGATGTAGCTCTGCAAGGTTCGATGAGAAAATGCCAAGAAACTCGGAATGAAATGTTGAAACTACAAAATAGGAACAAACTGAAAGAAAATGTTTTTAGGTTGATGCAAGATTGCCAAGAACCAGGGATGCTCCTGCATTAGACATACATGGGGTTATTGAAAAAAGTGAGTCTCTCACTTTATTGGAGTTAGAGGAAAACCAAGGTGGTCTACCTCTACCTGAGAAATCCATGATGAATCTTCAACTGGTCTATCTTTCCACTTCACAAGATACTCTCTGTATCGGTTGCTCTAGGTGCTACGCCCAATTCTGCTCTCAAAAATCTCTTCAATGTGATTTGGTATCTTCTGAGGTGTCTTCTTCTCCAAGTCTGCTACACTGTTCTCACTAAATTTTGTCTCATGATACTTATGTAGATCTATAATGTTGAATATAGGTGAAATACCCAAACTATCTGGTAACTCCACTTCATATGCATTTCCATAATTGAATTTCCTAAAGATTTAACAAGGTCCAAACTTTGTCATCTACAACTTATTATAGGTTCCAACTAGAAATCTCTCTTTTCTCAGATACACCATCACTTTATCTCCAACTTCAAATTCCTTGTCTCCTCTTCGCATCTGCCTTCTCCCTGTACTTATTGTTCATGTCCTCCAGATGTTGTTTAACCTGAGTATGTATTGTCTTCATATGCTCTACAAATTCTTCTTCTTTTGCACTCCTTTTATCTTCATTACTGATGTCTCTCAATTCTGATATGCCTCTAGGGTGTGCTTCAATAACAATCTCAAAAGGTGTTTTTTTGGTACTCCTATTCACTGAATTATTGTAGGCAAATTCTTCTTGTGCAAGAATCAAAACCCAAATTCTAGTTTTCTCTCCCACTAAGCATCTCAGCAAATTCCCCAAGCTCCTATTCACTACCTCTATTTGTCCATCAGTGTGTGGGTAAAAATTCAAAGTAAACTTCAGATTTGTCTTCATCTTCTTTCAAAGTTTCTCCAAAACTATCCAACAAACTTAGTGTCTCTATCTGAAACTATGCTCTTAGGTAATCCATGCAATCTCACTACTTCCTTGAAAAATAGGTCTGCAACATGTACTACATTTGTTGCCTTTTTACAAGGTATGAAATGTGCCATTTTAGAAAATATATCCACCACCACAAATATAGTATCATTTCCTCTTTATGTCTTAGACAATCCAAGTATAAATCCATTCTTATGTCCTCCCAAGGTCTCTCTGAAACTATCAAAGGCTTATACAATCCCACATCTTGACTACTACCTTTTGCAAGTTGACAACTCCTATAGCTCTGCACAAATTTCCTAACATCCTTATGAATTTGAGGCCAAAATTAATTCTCACTTATCAATGACATTGTCTTATCAATACCAAAATGTTCAGCTAATCCTCCACTATTATTCTCCTTTATAAGACTTTCTCTCATAGAACTTCTAGGTATGAACAATTGAACTCCTCCAAACAACATCTCATCTTGAATTAAATAATCCAGCCACTTACTTCTTTCTACCATAACCGGTTCCTTACAAGCTTTCCAAGGTTTTGCAAAATCCGGGTCATCCTTATACAAGTTCTTCAATTCTTGAAAACCTAACACCTCCACTCTCATCTCTATTAGCAAGTTCCTCCTCCTACTCAAGGAATCAACAACTCTATTTGACTTTCCACTTCTATGATTCAACACAAAGCTATAACTCTGCAATAACTCTACCCATCTCATATGTCTTTGATTCAGCTTACTCTGAGTGTTCAAATACTGCAAAGCTTGATGATCTGAATACAACACAAACTCCTCAAGAAACAAGTAATGTCTCCACTTCTTGATTTCTTGAATTATGGCATAAAATTCCTAATCATACACAAAATATCTCCTCCTTGTATCATTCATCTTCTCATTGAAATAAGCTACCGGTCTTCCTTCTTGACTCAACACGGCTCCAATTGCATTCCCACTTGTATCACAATCCACTTGAAATACTTTGCTAAAATCCAGTAAAGCTAACACAAGCTGCTATGTCACCTTTTTCTTCAACAATTCAAAGCTCCTATTTTTTTGGTTGTCCACTTGAAATCCTTTCTATCTCCTCTCATTATTTCAGTCATAGAGTTACAAACTGAACTAAAATTTTTGATAAACTTTCGGTGGAAATTATCCAATCCATGAAACAATCTTACCTCTCCAATACTTTTTAGTGTAGGCCATTTGACAATTTGACAATTGCTCTTACCTTCTCAGGGTCAATCTTCAATCCATCCACATATATCACAAATCCAAATAGACTAACTCTTCCTTCATGAAACTACACTTCGTAATGTTTATCAACAACTTTTCTTTTCTCAACCACTGCAAAACTTGTCTCAAATGCAACATATGTTCCTCCTTTGTCTTTCTGAAAATCAAAATGTCATCCAAATAAATAATAACAAACTTACCCAATAATTTCTTCAATACTTTATTCATCAACCTCATGAAAGTACTCGATGCATTAGTCAATCTAAAAGGCATCACCAACCATTCATACAATTCATTTGTCTTGAATGTTGTCTTCTACTCATCTCCTTCTATGATTCCGATCTGATGGTATCCACTCTTCAAGTCTATCTTTGTGTAGTATTTGGTTCCACTCAATCCATTATGTCATCCATCCTAGGCAAAGGAATGTTGGCAATTGACACTCATTCGATGATTTCAGGTGACTTCCGGTGGTTGATTGTTTGGTCTAGGGTTGTCATTGATGGTAACTCTTCGTGGTGATTCGATCTGATAGTCGTGATTCATCTTATCTGGAAGTTGGTGTTAACTCGTAGCCAGTTAACCAGTAAAGCATGGTATTTTGGTAACATGTTGGTATGGAATTATTTCTGATGATTGTGGTATTTTTGGTGATTGTTTTTGTGATCTCGATGATAGGGAAGATCTTTGGGAAGCGTGTGATTAAAATATTTTAGTCCGGTGCTATGTTTTGTTTGAGATTGAAGTTGACTTTGAGCTATACGTTACATCTCTTGAAGCCAACTTGAAGGAGATTGCTTTTGTGTTATGACCAGATATATAAGATCGATTTGGCGATTGATTTTTGGTATGTTAGAGATTTGGTGATCCGTTTTGGTGCGATTGAGCGCAGTTTCACGTGTGCATTTTTCTTTTAGACCAACCGGAAGTTGATTGAGACAGAAACAGAATATTCAGTAGAGCAGAGATAGTCAGAGATACAACACTTAACTGGAACACTTTTTTGCATAGTCAGATGCTAAATAAGAGTTCATTTCATTGTAATTTATTATTGTAATCTCTATACACATAAGATTGGCTCTGAGAAATTAAATAATTTTTTTATATTTATTTAATGATTATTCTTCTATTAAATAGTTAATTTGAAAATATTAATTTATTTAATTCATTTGATATTCTTCTATTAATTAATTTAATTCAAACATTTTATTAATTAATTCATTATATTTCTTTCTTCTAGCCAATTAATTAGATATCTAATATTTAGTTATCTCCTATCCACTATCCTACAGTTCCATTATTAAATAATTTGTTAATTAATTAAATCTTCCTTTTCCAACCAACCCTCATCTCCACATCATCTTCTTCTTTTCCAACTCATCAATATTGTGGCTAAAGATATTAATAATTTTAATATTAATATGCATCATTATCTTCAAACTTCCAAATTCATTCTCCAAATAATGTGTACGTACACACATTCCTCAACCTCCCTATATTCTCTCCAAGCTTCCTACTTCTTTGGAGAGAGCTGGGTCCACTTGTCCTCTTATCCCTAAATCTTCTCCAACTATCTTAGATTCTCTCAAGTCTTCTCCTCAATCAAGGTGAGCCTTTTGACACTTGGCTTCTCCTTCCACCTTTTCCTTCATTTTTTAGGTGTAGGAGGAACATCCTCCACCTTTATCTCTCACATCTCAACCTCTTGCTCATAGCCATCCAAATTGCAATATTTAATCATGATCATTGCTCTCTACCACCTAAGCTTATGCACTCAAAAATCTATAAATAGATGTCTCCTAACCCATTTTTGAAACTAATAGATAATCTCATAGTCAATTAGGAGTCTTTATATTTGCATCTATGAGTTCATTTGTTTAGCATTTTTAGAGTTTTTGAGCAATTTAGCATAAATCATTATCATAGCAATAGTTTTGCATATCATATTATCTATCAATCCATTCCACACTTGCCATCTTGGAAGCTACCAGTACTTGTCTGAGAGCGAAATCATCTGCAACCAAGAGCAATGGAGTTAGGACATAATGAGACATAAATCAAGAAGGTATAATCTTTTATTTACTTTTATTTCATGTTGTTTCATTGGTTGAAGCTTGAGTTATATTTTCATGATGGACTAATGAGTTTGCAGGTATATTCTCTGAGGTGAAACTTAAATTGATATATTTTTTGTGCCCACCATGTTGGTATTTTGGCTATGTTGATATGCTTTTATCATTCATGTCAACACCTATTAACACTTATCAACTCTGGCACTTTGGAGAATTGGCAATGTTCACCGACAAGCAAGTGACTTATGCACAGTCATCGGTATCTTATTACACCAGCAGGATATATTGTCTACCGGCACTTGGAATGACATGGAAAACATCTAGTTATGTCGAAGACATCATTTGGACACTTTTTCTTGGAGATTTGTTCATTGGTGTATGCGGGAAAAGCGGGTCGATAGAACTTAATATGTGAAAAATGTTCCAAAATACCTGTCCACACACACATACAGGACGTCTTGGTGCAAGCTATGGAGTGATGAAGTATCACTCAGCTTCCCAAGGTTGGTCCCATGGTTCTCTATCTTACAATGTCCCTCAAACCAATGTTTTTGCTCTCAGATCACTGAGCAAAATGGTTTAGGCATGGCAAATGCAAGAACGAGGGATGGTTTTGTTGGTTTTAATATGAGATGCATCCTAAGCTATGCATGATTCTAGAAATGCAATAAACTAGATTATAAGATGACAAGGTTAGTATAAATACTATCCTAACATGATATATTTAGTCTATGATTGAGCTAAATGATAAAGAAAGTATTCTAAACATGCATATTTAGACTAATTCCTAGTTAAAGAGAGGCTAAAATGATGAGCATAAAAATGATATGGAAGCTTGAATGTATTTGAGCATAAGTATGATACTACAAATTTGTAGGATGATTTAAGATGGAGGAATGAGAGCTCTATTTATAGCGAAAACAGGGCAATGGATGGTCAAGATTGAAAGGTTTAATCAAGGGTTGAGTTTGAAAGTTGGGGATCCATGTTTGCAATTTGCACCAATGAAATGGTGACAAGTGTCAACATAGGGTTGGGTTGAGAGAAGGGGTTGGAGGCATTAAATGCCTGAGAAGACCTTATGGTTATCTAGAGATAAGGGTTAAGCTTAAGTTAAGATTACCCAATGGATTAAGAGTTAATCTAAGGATAAACCTTTGTGCAAATGATTAAGAGATAATCATGGTCAAAGCATTAAAGGCCTGATGAGACCCTTGGGTTGGATAAAGGTTGAGTTAAAAGAAATTCTTTAACCATGTAAGAGGGTTTGAGTTAACCATTAATGGTTATGAAGACTTTGGGGAATTTAGTGGTTGAAGGCTTGAAGCCTTTAATGGTTATCAAAGACTTTGAGGAATTAAGTGGTTGAAGCCTTTAATTAAATAGAGGAATGCGGGTAATTTAATTAAATTAGATTTAATTAAATAGAGAAATGAACATAAAATATTCATTTAGGAATATGGTTATTTTTATACGTCTACATTTTGTCCCTCTTTGAAGTGACATGTGTGCACATGTTATTTCAAAGAAAATGATGCATTATCGTGATTTATGATCAAATGCCCTTTTGTGTCACTCTTTTGATTTGCAAGTCATGCCCCAGATTTGATTTGATGCGTGATGCCCCAGATTTGATATTTGATGGTGATGCCCCCTCGGGAGATGAATCAATATTTTAAAAAAATTTGATTTAATTTGATGAGTTGTGTGTGATGTGTAGGATTTCGTCTATGTGAAAGGTGGGTAAATTGATTCATCTCCCGATAAGTTACAAATTTTAGGGTATAAGGGAGACCGCGACCATATTACAAGTCCATTTGGCTAACCTTAATTTCATTTTCCTCCTATAAAAAGGGGAAAAGAGCTTTGATTTGATTCATTTGTGCCTTGTTGACTTTGGAGAAAGAGAAATTGGTCTGAAGAGAAAATGTCTATTCCGTATTCCAAACACCGTTTCGAGAGCGTTCGGAGGTACCGGAGACCTGCAGCATATGGACCACCAGTAAGTCAACATTTTTGACCCTCTTTTGATTTTTGATTTGGTTGTTTTTAGTCATTTTTTTATTTTTAAAACTCGGTTTTAGCGTTTTAGCGCGTCAAAATCATAGATTAGCGCATACGAACTTTTAAGTAGCGCATCAAGTCGATTATTTGGGTCACGTCCGAAATAAAATAGGGTAGCTCATAGGAAATATAGGTTAGCGCATAGACGTAGAATAACGCATGGCGATAGTCAGGTGGCGCATCAAGTTAGCAGGTTAGCGCGTAGGGTAGACCTAGCGCATAGGAGCCGCAGAGGTTCGCATGGGTAAGGGGGTTTAGCGTGTAGGGTTAACCTAGCGCATAAGGTCAAATAGGTAGCGCCCGGGAGGTATAGATTAGTGCGTGGGTATGGGCAAGCACATAGGGTAGGTTAGGTGGTGCATGGGGCGAAAAGATTAGCGCGTAGAGTCAGTCTAGCACATAGGGTGAATAGATTAGCGCATAGGAAAAACAGCCTAGCATGTGGGTGAATTTTAGCGCAGCAGGAGTCTATTTTAGTGCATCTGGAAAAAAATTTGCAAGATGATGTGGTTTGTAAATTTGTTGTGTCGTGCTATCATGATTTTATGGATTTGTTCAATATGAGTGTTGATATAACTTGTTTTGATTTGCAATATTTCAAGTTATGTATAGATATCCATGTGGTGTTTTGATCAAAATATGATTTATTTGCGTACCGTGTTTCAAGTTCAATGTGTGAAGCCTGATTTGTGTTACAAGCTGATATGGGTTGGAAACTTGAGTTGTGTTACAAGTTCATATGGATGGGAAACTTGAGTTGTTTTACAAGTTTATGTGATTGTGGAGACTTGAGTTGTGTTACAAGTTTTGATATGGTTTTTGAGAACTTGAGTTGTTTTACAAGTTGATATGAAATGATAGGATTTTGAACTTGATGTAGATGAGCAAATTGTGTCATGTTGTTGATGTGAGTTTGATTTTGATATCTTTGTTTTGATGTGGAAACTAATATTGGATTTGTTTTGCTTGTTGACAGGAGCGATTGGGTGTGGTGCAGTCGCGAGAGAGATTTTCGAGACCATGGACATTGATACCGCAGTTGTCTCAGGCTGATCTCGACATCATTGAGAGATGTGGGTTGACCTCTCTTTTAGATATGTCTCGGTTCACTGTGAACCGAGGGCTACTGATAGCATTGACAGAGAGATGGCATAGCGACACAAACACCTTTCATTTTGTGATCGGAGAGATGACAGTCACACCAGAGGACTGTTACAGGATCCTGCGGATTCCCATAGTAGGTGCACTACTACCGTATGAGCAGTCGGAGGAGGGTGGTACAGAGGCTCTTCGCTATATTTTCCATGATGAGATGGTATGTGGTTATGAGATCCCATGGCAGGAGTTCTTAGACCTGGATTACGCACCCCTGCCATCTGTACTAGTAGGGTTTATTGGTGGATTCCTTTGTCCTGATCGTAGGTCAAAGGGATTCTCTGTGGGATGGGGGCTGGTATTGGAGGAGATGGTGACATAGGGGCAAAGATTTTCATGGGGATCAGCTATGCTGGCCCATCTGTACAGAGGCTTACATGAGGTGGTATACCTTGGTTATGGTAGTTTGTCAGCTGGCGTGACACTGTTGCAAGTATGGTGCTGGGAGCACATTCCAGCGGCGAGGCCACTAGCAGATAGAGATAGGCCCGTGGGGTGCGCATATGCATATGGATACAGAGGTCTAGTTGTCTAGCGCAAGCTGGGCAAACTAGAGCATTGGAAGAGAGTGTTCAATGATATAGATACGGTCACCTGGCGACCGTATACAGGATGTGAGGTGTGGGCAGAGGACGGGTTGGAGATGCCTTTTGTTTTTATGACCAGATACCTGATCGAGAGGACCCCTTTTGTGATAGAGAGGTTTGTGGTGACCCAAGTTTTGAGACAGTTTGGGCGCCAGCAGGGTATTCCACAAGGAGCATGCCTATATGCATGTCGGAGGTAGGATGTAGGTGATTGGGGGTCAACCATTGATAGCGCAGTGGAGGTGGAGGAGTTTGTCTGGTTGGCATGGCAGATATGGGATTATGCCCCTGAGATTCTGGAGGCGGGCATGACCGATGAGTTTGCTAGATTGTTTGTTGTGTGGGCGGTGGCCAGGATATCGGATTCGGAGGAGATGAGGCCATCTTTTGATTCTGATGAGGAGGGAGAGGGAGATGATGATGATGATGGAGAGGATGGAGGAGATGGATGAGGGAGAGGAGCCAGAGGGAGGTGGGGAGGTAGAGGGAGGAGAGGAGATAGAGGTGTGGAGAGAGCGGTGAGACAGGGGGTGATAGACAGGGGGAGAGGTGGATTGGCGATTGGAGCTGGTGGAGAGGGGAGAGTGGGGGAGATGCAAGCGGCAGTGGGGGTACTGATGAGGCAAGGCGACCAGCACAAAGGAGGAGGAAAGATGTGCTCCCACCTCCAACACCGAGGATAGACTGAGTAGGAGGAGTTTCCCCTACACAGGTACCACTACAGGTTCAGGTCCCTACACATATTGAGGATGCGCAGATCCAGACCCTACAGGTGACTATACAGCAACTGCAGGCACAGATTTTGACATATCAGCGGCAGATCACGGAGTTGACTACTGAGCGGGACACCGAGATAGAGCGGAGGGGGCGAGTAGAGGAGCTAGTATCCAGCATACAGAAAGTAGCGGTGGGTGGTCCGATGAGAGACACCCTGAGAGAGCTAGCATTGAGATCTCAGGAGGTGGAGTACTACCGGCGGCACTATGAGGCTACGGTACCCAGGGACCGGCGAGTACAAAGCTTTGCACAGTCGAGATCTAGTCGATCTCGAGATACTGGGTTGCAGTCTGAGAGCCGAGGTGTTACAGGACCACCGAGACAGGACCCTCCTAGAGATCCAGGGGTGGGTACATCTGGAGCTAGACCATCTCCGTCAGGGGATAGTCATACTTGAGAGACGTGGTCTCTGTTGTATTTTTGATCATTTGTATTCTTTGTACTGGACACAGTGTTGATACATTTTGTACATTTTGATTATTTTTGAGATATATATATATATATACTGCACCATTTTCATTGATCATGTGGTGTGTTTATATGGATGCATGTTATGTGGGTTATTTTGTCTATGTGATGATGATGCAATGCTTAAATATATGATATAATGCATGATGCAAGATGTATGTTTTTATATGTTGTGAGATGTATCTTGAATATGAGATGTATGATTTGATATGCTGTGAGATGTATCTTGAAAATGAGATGTTTGATTGGATATGTTGTGAGATGTATCTTGAAAATGAGATGTATGATTTGATATGCAACAAAATGTAAAATGATATGCAAACATGTTAAATGATATGCAACTAATTGTAAAATGATATGCAACTATGTTTTTGGTAGCATCCTCATTTTGTATTTGCCATCTGATATAGCCATATGTTGTTTGCTTTCTTTTTAGGTATCATCATTGAGCATTGATTT
This sequence comes from Cryptomeria japonica, assembly GCF_030272615.1. Lineage (NCBI taxonomy): Eukaryota > Viridiplantae > Streptophyta > Pinopsida > Cupressales > Cupressaceae > Cryptomeria > Cryptomeria japonica. The sequence goes on from NC_081412.1 coordinate 65,283,009, forward strand.
GTTTAGGATCTGTTGAAAATTTATACAAGCATAATGGTATAATTGAACCATAATGACCTGAGAAAAATTTACATGATATTTGATTTTGCAAGATAGCACAAGCGTCAAGGTATAATTGAACCAGGACGACCTGAGTGCGTATTGCGTAAATAGACAAGATTAGATCATTTGTATGTGTGAAGTGGAATCAGGCCTTCAGTGATATTCGATGTATCACGTCTCGAGGAAAGTATTCACACAATACAAGTGATCACCTCCCAGATAGAAGACTAAGAAAATATTGGAAGTTCCTCATGATCTCTAGCTTTGAAGCATTTAGTGAGACAAGGAAGAGAATCCAAATAATCGAAAAAGTTCAAAAGGTAAAACTAGTCAAGATTTTATGTTGTAATGCAACATCCAGTACTTCAGAAAATCATCCATCCTTGGTATTTTTGTGAATTATTTTGTTTTGTTTTGTGATGAAGCGTAGTTTTTGGTTTGTTGGATGTCATGCTTTTGAGTTTTGCAAATAGCCTTGATGTCTTGAATGTTTGCAATATTTAGACAATTTGAATGCCCCTAGCTGAGTGTGTCTCTTGATGTGAATATGTACAGTGATTTCCAAGCCATGGTGTATTTGTGGTAAGAGGATATATATGGATAAACCAGGATAGTGACTATGCTAAGTATGTCCTGAATGGATATTTGTTAAGTGTCGAGCAATGGCCGATAGTGTTTTGATGGATAAAATGGTATGGAGATAGATAGAGGAGCCATTCTTTCACAAGAGCGCCTGTTTACCAGGTTTTCGCCATTTGTTTTTATTGTACTTTATGTTTTTTCTTTTTCTAGTTTTTTTTTATTTTTTTTTCTGCTTGTTTTTGGCTTTTTCCGTGCACTAGGTTACTTAAGTGTAGTACTTATTTAGATGGATGTTGTTAGTTGGTTCGTCGAGCACATCTCCTTCTAAATTTGTGAGCTGATACACACCTAAACCATAGACTGATATAATAACATAGGGACCCAACCAGTTAGGTTCAAATTTCCCTTTCTTTTCCAGATCTTGTTGATTTCTTGGATTTTCTTTGAGGACTAGGTCACCAACTTTGAAGTTGTGGGGGATGACCTTGTGATTGTAGCTCCTGCACATGCGTTGTTGATATGCTTTGAGATGAGTATAAGCATGCTGACGTCTTTCATCTAATAGTTCAAGTTCTTGCAGTCGATTAACTCGATACTCTTCATCTGGGATTAAGCCTTTCAAAGAGACTCTGAGAGATGGGATTTCTACTTCTAGGGGTAAAATGGCTTCTGATCCATATACCAATGAGTATGGTGTTGCTCTTGTAGGTGTACGGATGCTGGTTCTATATGCCCAAAGTGCTAGATTGAGTTGGACGTGCCAATCTTTGTCTGCATCATTTACTGTTTTCTTTAGGATTTTCAAGATTGTCTTGTTAGATGCTTCCGCTTGACCATTTCCCTATGGGTAGTATGGTGTAGAGAACTTATGTTGGATTTTGAATTTTTCACATAGTTCTTGGACATCTTGATTTTTGAAAGGCCGACCATTATCTGTGATGATTGAACTTGGAATACCATATCTATAGATCAGATAATTGAAGATAAAAGAGGCAATTTGTTTCCCAGTCACTGTGGTCATGGGAACTGCTTCTATCCATTTGGTAAAGTACTTTGTTGTAGTTATAATGAACTTGTGTCCATTTGAAGATGAAGGATGAATTTTGCCAGCTAAGTCTAGTCCCCACTGACAAAAGGGCCATGATGTTGTAAATGGTTGTAGTTCCTATGCTGGTGCATGTATCAGATTACCATGGATCTGGCATTTAGGACATTTCTTGGCAAAGTGGTATGAGTCTTTCTCCATTGTAGGCCAGTAGTATCCCATCCTTAGAATATTTTTAGCAAGAGTAGTACCACTTGAATGTGTGCCACAAATACCTTCGTAAAGCTCGTGTAAAACATAATCAGAATCATTATGATCAAGGCAATGAAGAAGAGTACCATCTAGACCTCAACGATACAAAGTATCAGTGGTAAGGGTGTAACGGGCAGCTTGTCAGATAAAGTTACGCTTTTGGTTATGGGATTGGTCAATTGGTAAGATATTGTGCTTGAGGTAGTCGTATATCAGTCCATATAATGGAGAATCTGAACCAGTCAAGGCATAGATAACCTAGGATTCAAAGTGGTCATAGGCAGGGGAGAACAGTTGCTCTACCAGGAACTCGTAACGACTCTATTGCTCTGGAATTTGTAGTAGTGAAGCGATAGTAGCCATTGCATTGGTTGCTTTGTTGTTTAACCTTGGTATTTGTTCAAAGGTGATGTGCATAAAATACTATTTGAAGTCATCCACCATTCGCTTGTAGGGTAGTAGCTTGTCATCCTTTGTCTGATAGTCGTTGTTGATTTGATGGATGACTAGTTGTGAGTCTCCATAGACCTTTAACTCTGTGATTTTACACTCTATGGCCATTTTGATGCCTATAACCAATGCCTCATATTCAGCCACATTATTTGTGCATGGAAACATAAGCCTATATGATCTTGGTATAGTGTGTCCTTCAGGAGTGATGAACAGAATGCCAGCACCTGAACCATGCTGGGTATAGGATCCGTCAAAGTATAGGGTCCATTGTTTAGTAGAAAGAGCAAGAACGTCCCTGTCCGGAAATTCAATCTCCATGGTTTGTTTTCCTAGTAGTGGTGCTTCAGCCAGCTGATCTGCAATTGCTTGTCCTTTGATAGCTCATCTTTCTATGTACTGAATGTCAAATTCACTGAGAATCATGACCCATTTAGCCAATCGGCTTGTAAGAGCTGCCTTGCTGAGTAGATATTTGAGAGGATCAATTTTTGCGACTAGCTTAATGGTGTGTGCTAGCATATAATGTCAGAACTTTTGAGATGCGAAGACCACTGTTAGGCAAGCCTTTTCAATGAACGTATAGTTGATTTCATATCCATTTAGTGTCCTACTGATGTAATATATGGCTCATTCCTTTCCTTGTTGATCTTCTTGCGCCAATAGTGCCCCCAGCAATATATCTGTTGTTGAGATATATAGGATAAGTGGCTTTCCTGCGACTAGTGGTACTAGAACTGGTGGAGTCATCAGGTACTATTTGATTTGGTAAAAAGATTCTGCACACTTGGTCTCCCATCTGAATGGTACATTTTTGTGTAGTAAATGGTTAAATGGTAGACTTTTATCTGCTAGTTGAGCGATGAATCGCCTGATTGATTGAATTCGTCCTTGTAAAGATCTGAGTTGACTTATATTCTGTGGTGGTGGCATGTCCATAATGACTTGTACCTTTGCTGGATCTACTTTAATACCTTTAGCTGAGACTATATAGCCTAGTAACTTGCCTGATGTAACCCTGAAGACACACTTCTTAGGGTTGAGCCTGACTTGGAATTTCTCCAATCAATCAAAGATCTTTGTTAGGATGCCAAGATGTTCTGCTCTGGTGAAGGATTTAGCTAGTAGATCATCCACATAGTCTTCCATAAATGTGTGCATCATGTCATGGAATATTGTCATCATTGCTCTTTGATAAGTGGCCCCTGCATTCTTTAAGCCAAAAGGCATAACATTCCAACAGTACATTCCCCAAGGATAGGTGAACGTGGTTTTATCTTGATCTTCTGGGGCTATTTTGATTTGATTATAGCCTGAGAAACCATCCATTAGTGAGAGCATTGCATGGCCTGTTGTGAGATCTACAATTATGTCGATACTGGGTAGAGGAAAGTTGTCTTTTGGACAAGCTTTGTTGGCGTCTTTGAAGTCAGTGCATATTCTAATACTACCATCTAGTTTTGATACTAGAACGATGTTGGAAATCCATTCTGCATAGTCAATGGGTCGGATGAATCCGACATCTAATAATTTCTTTAGTTTAGTTTTGACCATGAGTGCCACTTGTGGATTCATCTTTCGTAGCTTTTGCTTGACTGGTTTAACTCCTGAAGAGATGGACAAGTGATGCATGATTAAGTGTGAATCCACTCCAGGCATATCAGCATATGACCAAGCAAAGTTAATTTGTTGTTCTTTAAAGAAGATGATGAATGTTGAACTTTCTTCCTCTGTCAGAGATTCTGCAAGGTGTAGGTTTCTAACTGCTTCTGTGGTACCAATGTTGATTGATTGAGTGGGCTCAATCAATATGGGTGATCACTCATGAAAGTGCTCAGAAAGAGTGTCAAGTCTCCCATTGTTAGGTGCCTTAAAAAGGTTTTCACCTTCCAATGGGTCCTTTATTTTTACTTTTTGTGATCTAGAACTGCCATTGACTAGTTTTCAGCATCAGATCTTTTACTTGGTTCGTTTTTGCGACTGAGAGACTCGACACTCTCTGGTTTGCAGATATTGTTACTTTATTCACTAGTAGAGCCTGTTTCTGGGTTTACGGTACATAGGTAATGGATAATGGATTCATCATCTGGGAAAATTGGTATATCATGGATTTCAAGTTCATCCCAGTCGATGAGGTCAGGAAAGACAAGCGGTAAGGAATCGTTAGGTGGATCAAGTTCGGCTACTGTGAGTGTTAGGACAGAGTTTTCATCGTGATTGTGCTTGGTTTTAAAGAAGTCTAGGATTTCATCAAGGTCTTCGATGGTATTATCTTCCACATAGACTTGTTCATAATGTTTTTGTTCACTTTCCCCGATGTCATAGATATTCTGCGGTCCAAATTCAAGAGGTCTATCTTTTACGTTATGTTCTTCTTGAGAAAGAAATATAGAATCCGTATCATTAGGGATATTTGTAGTAGCATTGGAGCAGGTACCCCATTCATATTCATTGGAATCAGTATCTGAGGCATCATCCTAGATTCTATCAGTGCTGTAAACTGGTATGTTGTATGGTGAAAACAAATCTTTGATGATAGATACCATTTTGATAGTTTTTGTTGATTCTGTGTCAGATCCGTCTTCTATTTTCTGTATTTGTTCATAGACTGTGCTTCCTCGGGGAGGAATAATGGTATCTGGAGATGATTTTATTATTTCTTGAGATATTGGTGTTTGAATATGAGCTACTGCTGCAGATATGGCCCTTTTGTGTTTGAGAAGCTTTTCCTGATGTAACTTCTGATCTTGACGTTCCCATGCCTTGCGGATTGTTTCTGTTGATTCAAAGAGTGCTTCCTGCCAGGATTCTTCTTTGTACTTTGTCTTTACTTTCCATTGAGGTTTTATAGTTAGGTGGGGTGGCCTTTTTAATAAGAAAGTGAGCTCACAACCCAATCCTGCTTTGTTTCTATTGGGTTGTGAAGGAAGATTTATAGGTTCAGTGACTCCTTCCTTGCGTTTCCCAATAGGTCCTTTACCGCCATATCCCATTTGTTGCATGATTAAGTATCCTTTTCCATATAGGTGTGTAGGTAAAACAATGTCTAGGGTAGCTGCTCTATTATCTTCTTTCTCATCTTTGTATAACCAGCTAAGAACGTCCTTGTCTTCGGATTCATGTGCTAGAGTGCCCAATTGGATAAAGGTACCATCAAATTTGGTGATGGGCTGAGTGACTAGATGTGTTGATGTAGTAGGCAATCCATGAGATCTAGGTGATGTTGGTAATTTGGCCAAACATAAAGGCTCCAAAGAGTATTCTCCCATACCTTGGTCTTTGATTTGCATGTGTTGTTCGAAATCTCTAGATAAGGAATTAGGTGTTGTTGTTTGTAGATCTGATGATAAGGATTGTTGCTTTTCTCTATTATGAGGAACTAAACTATCTTGGGCTGCCCCCATTACATTGCAATGTTGAAATGGATTGTGATCAGCAGATATGGAGACTTCTTGTCCATCATAATGAAATTTGACACACTGGTGATATGTAGAAGGTACTGCTTACATTTCATGTATCTAGGGTCGCCCTAACAAAATATTGTAGGTAAGATCTATGTCCAAGACTTGACATATAGTATCCTTTTGCACTGGTCCCACTTGAATAGGTAATATCACAGTTCCTTTAGAGGACCTTTCCTCATCATCATATGCCTTTATAGTAATTTTATTGCAGGGATCAATAGACTCTTCTGAGAAACCTAATGCATGGATAAGCTTTAAAGTACATATATTAAGTCCGGCTCCTCCATCTATTAGGACTCTTTTTACTCGGTGTTTGCAAACAATGACTTTGATATGGAGAGGAGTATTATGCGGATGGCTTAAGGAAGCATCGTCATGCTCTGAGAAGGTGAGGTTATGAAGTCCACTCATATGGGTGACCATGGCTTGAAATCTATCTGTATCCAAATTTTGAGGTACATTGGTTTCCAATAGCGCTTGTTCCAATATATCTTTTTGCTTTGGTGATAGTTTCAGCAATTCTAGTATAGATATCTGAGCTGGAGTTTTACGTAGTTGGCTAACCAAGTCATATTGGATTTTTGGTGTGGTAGTTGTAGGTGCAGTATGTCCTTTCAAGACATATTTTTGAGTTTAGGTTGTTACATTGACAGATTCATGATCACGCTTATCTCGGATGGTGATGACATTTACTTGATGATCTTCAGCTGATATGTGATTTATGGTGTTGTTGTAGATATGGTTGACATGAGCTCCACGTGTATTATCCGAGGTTGAAGCTCCATCTTTGTAATTTGGAAGAGGATTTTTAAAGGCTCCATGATCACCATTTGTTTTGAGACCATCTATTGTTAAGTCACCTCGATCAATCATATCTTGCACCATGTGTTTCAACCTCATGCAATCATTCATCTGATGAACCTTGTTACAATGGTAATCACAATAGTGTGAATCATTCCACCAAGGTGGTTTGATTTGAGGTTCATAGTTGCTTATTGGAGGCAAAGAAAGAATCTTGTGTGCCAAAAGTTCTCTGAATGTTGATTCTAGTGACTGCCCTAGTGGTGTGAAGATACGTTTTTGGAAATTGTTTGCGTTGTTGCATGAATTGTTGCTAGGTCTTGGAATCATGTTTTTGCTTTGAGTATCATTGGTGTTGTTTGTGTTGAGTTGTCCTTGATTGGTGTTTGGTGCATATGTGTTAGCATTTGGATTAGCATTTTTAGGATTTTTCATGTTTTGAGGATTTCCAGATAATGCGAGCACTGGTTGCTTAGATTTGGGATCATGTGTTTCATTGTTGCCTTTGTTTTTGTTTCGAGTCCAAAATCGAGATTTGTCAAGGTTGGTGTTGTTCTGGTTATTGTAGTTTGATGAGTTGGTTCCTTCCTTGTAGAATTTGAGTGTTCCCTTTTTGACACATGCTTCTTCTACTTGAATGTCATTCTCAATTAATTTAGTGAAAGATGGTATGCATTGAAGTTTTAGTCTGTAACTCATTTCACCATTCAAGTTATCAATGAAGATCTCCATTTTTTCATTTTCGAGAATATCTCGAGGATATCTGGATACCATACGTCGCCAGCGTTGAAGGAATATCATGAATGTTTCATTGTTCTTTTGTTTGGTGTTGCAAACATCTAGCATGGTTATGGCATGTTGGATGTTGTAGGAATATTGGGTTATGAATTTGTTAACCAATTCATCAAATGATCTGACAGGTGGTGTAATTTTGGATAACCATTCCATGGTTTGCCCTCCCAAGCTTCTTGGGAATAACCTCATCAAATAGGTGTCATCATGAGCAAATTCAAGGCTCATGGTGCAAAATTCTCAAACATGATCTCGGGGATCACTTTTCCCATCATATTTATCAAATTTGGGAACGTCTGAGTTGGGAGGAAAAGGAACCATGTTCAATCTTCTGTCAAATGGATATGGACAGATTTCGTTTAAAGAGTACTACACTATTGTCCCTTGTTGCATATCCTGTATTTGCCTTTGCAACATTTGCATTTGTTGAGTAAGGGCAGCCAAAGGTATATGGTCTTGTCGAGGGAAAAGTTCTTCCCTTGTATTTGTTCTTAGTTGAAAAGGTGTTGTAAATGGTATATTTTTCTCTGGTGTTTCTAGTTCGGGTATACGCATTTTTGGTATGCGTTGTTCTGGAATGTGTTGCTCAGGTATGTGTTGTTCAAAGTTATGAGTTTCATCATCTCTTTGTTGCTCTTGATATGTATATTGTCGAGATCCAGTTTTAAAGATGTTTGAGTCTAAATCTTTGGGAAGTTTAATGCCTTTACTTGTAAGCATGAGCAAATATTTTTCTTTGTCATTTTCCATGAGCCTTTCTACAAGCTTTTGGAATGAAGGGTTTTCCTGACATTCCTGAAGAAGTGCTTCAGAAATTTCAGGATCTTCTAAGTGTGGAACTTCAAAATGATTTGACAATCTTCGATTCATACTAGACTCGGCGTGTGTCTCGCTTTGTTGGTTTCTTTGAGAGCGAGTAACAAGCATTTTAGTAAAAAAATTTAGTGATGAAAGGGACAAAAGCTTCATTGATATGTTGCTCAGGAGTGGGTGGTTCTACTCGAGATGTGTTATAAGTGATACACTCGTCAGGCAAGAATGCTGGATTGATTTTTCCTCCACGGTTTATGATTTGATTAAAAGTAGACTTTTGACAGTAGGCTCTTGTCTTCAAGGGTTCTTTGTCAAATTCGTTGGATATGTTTTGGATATAACGTTTGACATGATGAAGGAATACCCGATGAGATTTCAATAGTTGACAATTGATGTATAAAAACCTGTTTCTCTTGATGAATTTGGAAAAACTAGGTTGTTGTTTCTTCAACGTGATGTTACGATAAAGGTTCTTTCTTCTCAGAATATGAGGATTAGTCATACATGAGCAATCAATGGTTTCCTTTGATTTGTTTGGATTCAGTTGATCTTGTTTGAAAAATTTCAAATCTTACTCTATCAAAGTGAAGGTTTAGATGCCCCTTCACGACAAAGTGTGTCAAATGATATGGATAAAAGTCTCCTGATATGGAAACTTGATTTGACAACTTGAAAATTTTAAACAAGTGTTTTTGTGAGATAAAATCCGTAAGATAGTAAAGGATTCTGTTGATACTAATGATGAGGTTTCTAGATTATGATAAGATAGACATGTTTTATCGTGCGATTCATTTAGGATTTTACAATGTTTGTTTTAACACAAATTTAGCTCAAGAAATAGTCTTCACGGTTTGTTTTTGCTATTCTTGTTTGATGAAAAATGATGTTTGATGAAGAAGGCTTCGAAAAATGTTTTCAAATATTTTAAAATTCCTCACTGTTTTGCCCTCTATTTTTGTGTTTTGGATTATGCGCTAAAACAGAGACTATATGCACTACAAAATTTACCCCACGCGCTAAAACAATGACCACACGTGCTAGGCTGCCCCCAGACATGCGCTAAAGTTTTGAATGTTCAAAAATATTTTCTATTTGTTTTGAAAAATCTATGCACTACCCTGGGCCTGCAACGCGCTAACCTGTGAACCCGATGTGCTAATGTTTAGCCTCCATGCGCTAAGCTGATGCTTCCACGTGCTAGACTATTTCTTTGATGCGCTAAATGTTTTCACATTTTTTTGCCTTGAGATGAAACGCTACTGTTTGAAATCGATGCGCTAATTTGATGTTTTGATGCACTAACAAAAAGTCAGCACGTGCTAAGAAGTTGCTCTTATGCGCTAAACTGCCATGATTTTTCTTTTGGTTGATTTTTTGCAAATTTTGAACTTTTGTTGTGAAATTTTCAAGTTTGATGGATGATTTTCTGAAGTAGTAAATGCAAGCATGGCACAAAAAGTACAACCATTTTGCCTAATCTAACAAAAAGTGTATGTTTTGCAAGGATGTGTTCAAATTCCCAATGTTTTAACAGGTTTTGATATGAATAATACACTTCAGAAAGACTCTTTAGTCAATGGTCATAAATAACATCTTAGCCCACTAGTCTTGATACTCCGTCAGCTCAAACAGTCATGTCGCCCCTTAGAGGGCACCTTTTTTTTACCTTTTGCCAGAAATTAACCCAAAGTGAATTGCTTCATAGTTGAGTAGTTATCTTGGGAGATATATGGTGAGTAATCTTGGGGGCGGATTCTTCCCCACCCTTGCACTATGATGTTATAAATGTTTGGTTACTGACTCGGTTCAAAGCTTCTATTTCTATGGTTCGTAATCAGGCTTCCCGTTCGGTCGTCAGTGATAAACTCCCTCAGGAGGCTTCCCAACCTTTAGAACAAAGGCTTTACGTATCTCAAGGATACTGGGGGAAGGCTAATCGCTGCGCGCAACCGTTGAAAAGGACTTTCGTCACTTTCCACGTTTGATTATAGTGGGTTGGAATTCTTGGCGTCAAAGTCGTTCCCCACTTAGGTCGTTCCCTTCACACCGGCCATAAACAGCTTTAAGAGTTGATTTCAACTCTTCGGGAAGGTAGGCCTGCTAAAGGATTTAAATGCAATATGACTGAAAGCGTAAGAGTAGGCTGCTTTTTGATCACCCAGTTGAGGGGAGAGCATATACCTTCTACTTTTGAGATAAGGCAAACAAGGTTCTTTTTATCTTTCAAGTCAATGATTTTCTAAGATCTATATGGAGATTGTTGCTCCATGAAAACATGGTGTTCTTTTTATTTCCTTCAAAGTGATGATTTTTTAATCTAGGAAAATAATTTGGTCAACAAAGTAAAATTTCGATCTTAGTGGTCAACAAAAGAAATCGATAAAAGGGGAAGGACTTCCCTCTTTGATTTACAAAAAAAAATTAAAGTGAGGTTCCTTTTTCTTGCAAAAATAAAGATTGTTTTGTTCCTTTTAGAACCCAAATTGAGAAAGTTTTTCCTAGAAAAAGTAAGAAAAGATTGTTGTTGTGGTTCATTTTACAGCCCAAAGTAAGTGTGAGGCCCTACCCCGACTCAGTTTGACATTTTCAGTTATTTGCATATTGAGACTATTATAGATGCTTTATTTTATGCTTTATGGATTTAGAACTTATATGATTCCATGATTTGGATCACCTTGACACATGTTGATGCTTTATTTTATGCATGATGACTATGAAACTATATATATGTTGCTAGAATAGAATTATTTTGAAATGGGGAATATCATTATTGGAATTGCAGGACTTCATTTTGATGATAAAAAATGATGCTTATTTATGAATGGTTCAATTTTGGAAAATTATGTTAATTGCTTATGTGGAATCGAATTTAATTGAATGAGATATTGAATTATTGATGCCAATGTATGAAGTGTTTGATGTGCAATGAAATCCATGTATTTGATTATGTATAATTGTGATTATTTGGAATTACTAATGTGTTAATTGAGATGCGCAGGAAAATTATCCATGTGACCATGGAATTTATATGGAGAACCAAACCTAGACCAATGTACGTTTGTTAAGCCGGGAGTCGTCTATTTGGAGAGACAACACCCCATTTGTAATGTATTTTATTTGTGAAGTGTATGATGCTTGAGTGTTAAAATTAATTTTTATGTATATGTGTAATCCTACAAGAGACAAATTCCATGTGTGATTTTTATATTGTATTTTTATTGTGTCACTTGACACGTGCTGATTAGTGTCATTGATTTTGACTTGTCTCTTGGAGGGAGTTTTGTTTCTACCAAAGCCATTCAAAAACATGAGTGTGGTCCCAAATTTGCCTTGGGTAGGGAGTCTTGGGAGTGGTCAACTCAGGTTTGACCCGTAGGTAAACTTCAGTTGGGTTTCTAAAGGGTTAAATGGACTCCTAGGGTCAGTTTTAAGGCTTTTCCAAAGGTCCAAAGGGTATACCTATGGGTTAGGGGTATTTTGAAACATGTGACTACTCCCATGTGACTGTTTAGTCACTTCAAAAAGTGGTTTTTCCAAGGTGAGCGAAAATTCAACTTAGAAAGTTCCTCCTAGGATAGACAACCTTCCCTTTTGATGTCAAACTCTCTTCCCCATCTTCTCTCACCTTTTCCCTTTCTAGTTTTAGTAATGTGTAAGAGATTGGGAAGAGCAACCAATGGGAACTCTCACCTCACCCAAGGGGTTGGGAAGTGTGTGAGAGGCCTTCTTAGGCAAGAATTGGAGACTTAGTGAGTAATCACCCACTCTCCATTTTTGGAGATTATGCTTTTGCTTTGAAAATTAGATGTAGGATAGAATTTTGGGGGGGAGATTGGAGAAAAGTTTGTGTGGATTGGGTAGCTCATCCCCAACTAAATCTAACATACCTATTGGCAGAATAAGGTTGGTTTTTATTTCCTCTTATTTATGTTGTTATGTTGTTTTGTTGAAGGAAAGAAATGCTTGTTGAAAAGATGTGTTTTATGTAAATTGTTGTTGGAGAAAAGAATATGTAGTCTTCATTTCTATGTTTTGTTTATGTGTCTTGTTTGTTTTTGGGAGTGTCCAAGATCTCCTACTCTTGGGGGAGTAGGATGGTCTTGGGGTGGAAGGAGTATGACAGCCTTGGGTGAGAGGCTCTCCCTATGGAGAGTGATCTCAAGGGTGTCCTTTGTGACCCTTGCTGCATAGCCTTGTGTATGCATTTGGGGGTCATAAGGGGAGAAAATATGGCCCTTGAGCCTTTGGGGGGCATAAGGTAGGGAGGTGTATTTTTGTTGCATTTGTATTGCCATGAGGTGGCTTGAGTTGTAATTTTTGGCTTGCAATCTCCCCAATGGTACTTGGTCCACTTCCACCTGTGGAATGATCATCACAAGGTGTGGTGAAAGTGTAGCTTGGGATGGGAAGATGTATATTGAGTGTATGCCCTATTTGTTGTGTTGTTTGCTTGCTTGTAACCCGTCTAGTGCTTGGTTCTCCAAGCTCGGGGGTGGCTTCTAGTAAGCCTAGGCTGGGAGGTGAGCTCTCCATGGTCAAAGTTGTGTTTTATTGCAGGTTGCTTGGGATGGGAAAGGAAAGAGTAAAGCATGTTGTTGCTGTTTTGTGTTGCAGAAAAGTGTTGAAGAAAAAGAGAGAAATGTATTCAATGTTGTAGCTTGTATAAGGAAAAAAAAGGGAATGTGAGCTATGTTGTATTTATTTTCAAGAAAAGAAGTGTAATGATTTTATTCATATTACCATGAAAAGAAAAATATTGTTGGGTTTTCAAACCCATTTGTATTCACATTTACTTGTATCTACATTTGCTAAGAAATATATATATCTTTCCTACTTTAGTTAGTTTTGCAAAAGAAAGAAACAATGTATTAGATTGTATTTAAATCTTCATGTTTTACAAAAAAAAAGGAGAAGTAAATGCATTTTTATGAATTCTACAAGTAAATGAAATTTATTACTACATGTCCTTTATGTTAATATGCTGTTGCAAATAAATAAATCAGTTATGTATTTCTCCATGTATAGCAGAAATAAATCCTATTATAGCTAGTCCATTTCTTTTCAAAAAAAAATTACTATTTAGTTTTCAGTTTATTTTGTTATCAAAAAAAAAATATATATATATATATATATATATATATTCCAATTATTCAATCTGCAATAAGTAGTAAGAAATTCTTGCATGCATTAGAATATATACAAGGATAATAATCTCCCAAGTTCACCCAAATGAGTTATTAAAGGGTAATATATATATATATACATATATTTTCTTCATTACTTTGAAAATCTGTTATAAAACAACAGTGATTTATTTACAGTTTTAATAATACAAAAAAAAACTAATAAGCTTGTAAATCAAGCCATTCAATATATGTATATATATATATTGCTCATTAATATATATATATATATATATATATATATATATATATTTATATATATATATATATATATTTATATATATATATATATATATTTATATATATATATATATATTTATATATATTTATATATATATATATATTTATATATATTTATATATATATATATATCATTCTTCATTGGTGAAATTTGTATATTTCAAAATAAAACTGTATTTATTGTCATTCCTTTATATTTATATATATATAATAATAAAATTAAAAAAATAATAAAAAAAAAAGGAGTTCGCAATTTAGTTTAACCCGCAGGCGGTGGGCGGCGAAACCCGCAGACTATGGGCCACGCAGTCCGCAGCCTGTGGAACCCGCAGACTGTGGGCGGCGCAGCCCGTAGCCTGCGGGGGCCGCAGACTGTGGGCGACGCAGCCCGCAGCCTGCGGGAGCCGCAGACTGTGGGTGGCGCTACCCACAGCCGCGGTACCCCGCACTGCCGGCACCCCCCGCTCCGCCTTCTCCCTTCCTCCGCTCGGTCTTCCTTCATCCCTCCGCCACGGGAAACAAACAAAAAAAAAGGGACGCCCCCGTTTCGGCCCTGCGCGCCGCCTCCCATGGCCGTCGTCCAATCTTCACCAGCACACACACACACACACTCACAAGCCCTAACCCAATTTTCGGGTTAGGGCAAAATGATGTTAGTTTTTTAAAAAAAAAGGGTGTGTATGTTATATCACACTAGCCCTAACCCTAGTTTCGGGTTAGGGCAAACATACTTGGAATTTTGAAATAAGGTATGTGTGAGGGTGGGATGTTTTTTTTTAAAAGGGGGTTCAACAATATGATAAAATAAAAAAACCCCTCCCCCCATTTAAATATATTCTTAAGCATATAGGTAATTATATATATATATACAAGTGTTTTAATTTCTTTATTTATTTGGAAAGCAAGTAGTTAATTGTAAAATAAGGAATATGCTTATAAAAGAAATATATATATATATATATATATACATGTATATATATATAAGTAATTTAAATTTGTTATAGTTGTTTGAAAACTCAATTAGTTAGTTGTAACATTATCTAATGCTCTTTTAAATTAGTAAATAAATGTAGGAGCATTGTAAGGGGAAGATTTTAAATTCTTGGGTAGAGCATGCCCTTTTAAAAGAAAAAATATATATATAATAATAACACCACGATAATTGTAGGGTCAGGTGGCCAATTTAAATTTCAAATTTATAAAGTATCTTAATTTATGAGGATTTTATTTAATAAGGTTGTTAAACTTATTAACTAGGTCAATTAAATTTGGACCCTAGGTAGTTAAGAACTATATGATAAATATCGATCATTTAAATTTGAGATTAATTGTTAGGATTGAGATTTTAATTATTTATTAATGGATGATTAGGGATAACTTTTTTTTGGGAAAATATTTAGCTCGCTTATAACTTGTATTAACTATTGCTTAATCTATTTAATTGTTTGATACACTCAAAACTTAGTTAAGACCAAACTAGGTTGCATTAATTTAATTAAGTAAGCCGTACTAAGATACGTAGTTTTAAAAAAAAAAAAATATTATTCCGTTCATGCCCAGAAGTTTGGGCATGACAGTAAGGTGAGTTCAATTTTATCCAATAGGAATTAAAATGACTCTAAATTTTAACTAACTTAACTAAGTTAGCAAAAATCTAAAACTATTTGTAATTCTACAAATAAAATACAGCTCTACCTGCAAGAAATTGTCAGTCCTACAAAAATTCCAATCAAATAGTTAGAAAAATCTGGATTTTGGTGGACTTCTACAAGTCTAAATTTAATTTTGGTTACAATTTTAATTTTTGTCTTCTGTCTGTGATGCGCTACAGAAAGGATTGTACGCGCTACAATATAACCTAGATGCACTAAAATAATGTCTTAATGCGCTACACTGTTTACTGGATGCACTACTCTGTGCGTCGAAAGCGTTGCTCTGTTTTTCTCCCGTGCTGAGACCTACAGGAAAATTAGTGATTTGATGTGCTAAAAGATGGACTTCACGCACTGGATGATGGACTCCACGCCCTAAACAGTGAACTGGATGCGCTAGGCTATTAACCGAATGTGCTAAACAGTGATCTTAATGCGCTAATTCATTTTTCCCGCGTGCCTGCAAAAGTGGTTAAATTCAAAAACCGATTTGATATATGGGGTCGAGCCCCACAGTCGGCACCAGAAATGTATGTGGGAAAAGCAGGTCGATAGAACTTAATATGTGAAAAATGTTCCAAAATACCTGTCCACACACACACAGAGGACTTCTTGGTGCAAGCTATGGAGTGATGAAGTATCACTCAGCTTCCCAAGGTTGGTCCCATGGTTCTCTATCTTACAATGTCCTTCAAACCAATGTTTTTGCTCTCAGATCACTGAGCAAAATGGTTTAGGGATGGCAAATGCAAGAACGAGGGATGGTTTTGTTGGTTTTAATATGAGATGCATCCTAAGCTATGCATGATTCTAGAAATGCAATAAACTAGATTATAAGATGACAAGGTTAGTATAAATACTATCCTAACATGATATATCTAGTCTATGATTGAGCTAAATGATAAAGAAAGTATTCTAAACATGCATATTTAGACTAATTCCTAGTTAAAGAGAGGCTAAAATGATGAGCATAAAAATGATATGGAAGCTTGAATGTATTTGAGCATAAGTATGATACTACAAATTTGGAGGATGATTTAAGATGGAGGAATGAGAGCTCTATTTATAGCAAAAACAGGGCAATGGATGGTCAGGATTGAAATGTTTAATCAAGGGTTGAGTTTGAAAGTTGGGGATCCATGTTTGCAATTTGCACCAATGAAATGGTGACAAGTGTCAACATAGGTTGGGTTGAGAGAAGGGGTTGGAGGCATTAAATGCCTGAGAAGACCTTATGGTTATCTAGAGATAAGGGTTAAGCTTAAGTTAAGATTACCCAATGGATTAAGAGTTAATCTAAGGATAAACCTTTGTGCAAATGATTAAGAGATAATCATGGTCAAAGCATTAAAGGCCTGATGAGACCCTTGGGTTGGATAAAGGTTGAGTTAAAAGAAATTCTTTAACCATGTAAGAGGGTTTGAGTTAACCATTAATGGTTATGAAGACTTTGAGGAATTTAGTGGTTGAAGGCTTGAAGCCTTTAATGGTTATCAAAGACTTTGAGGAATTAAGTGGTTGAAGGCTTGAAGCTTTTAATGGTTATCAAAGACTTTGAGGAATTGAGAAGTGACCTCCCCTTGCTTAGGGATGTGACAAAGTTTAGAAGATGGGTTAGGCTAATTAGAAGCGATTAGAAGAGTCTAGAAGGGATTAGAAAGAGGTTTAGGAAGGCAAGTGGGAGATGTAGGATTTTGCAAGTGGATGGAGGGATAATAGGATTTAATTGAAATAAAGAATTTCATTCAATTTGGTTGCAATTTGGGGAAATTAAATAAATTAGATTTATTCAATTTAGGATAATTATTTAATTAAATTTCAATTTAATTAAAAGTGGATAGGGGGAATTTAATTGAATAAAATGATTTATTCATTAAATGGGTATAGTGAATTTAATTTAAATAAATTGAGTAATTTACTTAATTAAATAGAGGAATGCGGGTAATTTAATTAAATTAGATTTAATTAAATAGAGAAATGAACATAAAATATTCATTTAGGAATATGGTCATTTTTATACGTCTACAATTGGTATATTCGTATTTGCATATTTGTTGTTACCGGCAAATAGGTCCAGAATAAGCACCGCCAGGCCTATCTATTCCAGATCAGCACGACACGCTTTGGAAATGATTTTTTTCTTATTGTAAATGCATTAAGCTGACATCTTGAATCAGATATTGCATCAGTTATTGATTTACTTGTAATTGTTTTATTGTAATATATTTCAGAGTTGACCTACTAAAATTGGTCTTAGGTTATGGTATATATGTAAGATCTTATTTGTAAGATCGACAAGCAATTGGGAAAAGGAATTGTAAGAAGGTATATGTGAGATTAAGCAGAGCTATACACGCAGACATCATTTGAAGGTGAAGCAAGTTTTTTGTGAAGGAAATCAGAACTACACTAGTATTGAATCCAGCATAGGAAGATGTTATTTTGACTAGTACATCTTTATTGGATTTAACCATCCAATTGTAGTCAGTGTGACTCCTATTTGTGATTGAGCAGTGAGCTCTAGGCGTTGGGCCTTTCTGCATGTGCAGACCCCATTTGTGTACACATACTATTTGTAGTAGTATCATCTGATTGTGGGTAAGGTTTCCACTCTAGCTTTTCCCCTTACAGGGTTTCCACGTACAAATATCGGTGTTATGTGTTGTGGATGTTATTGTCTTTTTGTTTCATGCATTAATCTTTACCGATACTCCAATTAACTGATAAACTGTCTACCGGCATAAAGTTTGGTTTACTGGTATCAAGCATTAAGGTTGGTTAAGTTGTTTTTGGTTTGAATTTATTAGACACCTGATTCACCCTCCCCCCCTCTCAATTGTCTCCGGGACATAACAATTGGTATTAGAGTTTAGTCCTCTTTTTGCAGAACTTTAACAACTTGAGGAGATCCAATGTCTACTAACTATTTCAGGAAGGACAATCCTAAACTTGATCGAACCAATTATGGCATATGGAAGATCAAAATGGAGACACATCTAAATTGCATTGGAAAGGACATCTGGGATGTTACAAAGAATGGCTATACTACTCCTACTCTCGGTTAGCCTAATCCACCTACCTTAGGAAAAGATGAAGAAAATGATTGCAAAGCAAGGGAAGCACTTTTGAGTGCATTATCAGATCAGCAAATCATGGGATTATCAGATAGGTCTACTGCTAAAGCTATTTGGGATCATTTGGAAACATTGAATGAAGGAGATTCCACAATTGCAAAACTTGAAAGCTTCCGGGTCAAGTATGAAAATCTAAAAATGGAAGAAGATGAAAGGATTTCAACTTTTATGGAAAGAGTAAATGAAATTGGTTTGGGTATTAAATATTGTGGAGGAACCTTAAGTGAAGATGAAATTGTTTCAAAAGTTTTAAGAGGATTGCCACCGGCATATAAAATGAAAGTTACTACTATAAATGAGTTGAGAACAATGCCTAATACATCAGTAACTAGGGATACATTGATTGGAAAACTTTCA
This sequence comes from Cryptomeria japonica, assembly GCF_030272615.1. Taxonomy (NCBI): domain Eukaryota; kingdom Viridiplantae; phylum Streptophyta; class Pinopsida; order Cupressales; family Cupressaceae; genus Cryptomeria; species Cryptomeria japonica. The sequence continues at coordinate 65,301,816 of NC_081412.1, forward strand.
ACTTTTGAAATTGAGGAATTTGGTCTTGTTGCTACTATTAAGACAGATTTAGCTTTTAAGGCATCAACATCATTTGCACCATCATTTGACAAGTCTGATTGGAAAGCCTTTTATGCAAGAGAACTTGAGGAAACCATGAGAGAAAATGAAGAACTTGAAGCACTATTTGCAAGGAAAATGCCTAAAGGTCTAGTTGGAAGTAAGTATGAAGGTAAAGCACCCTTTAAATGTTTTAATTGTAATAAGATTGGTCATATGGCTTCATGATGACCTAATAGACATGCTAGACTAAGAGAAGAAGCTAGAAGACCATACAAGCCTAACCCTGAATATCAGAGATACAAATTTAAGAAGAATAAAGACAAATCTTGTTATCTTGCTGATGAAGGAGTCACTGATGATTCTGATGAGGATCTGCCAGACAATGGTTGAGTTTTTGTTGCTATAAAAGAAGATCAACCGACACCTATTATTCAACCGATAGAATAGGTGCTGGCAGCTAAAGTTGAAGTTAAGGATGAATGGATCATTGATTTAGGATGTTCACATCATATGACTGGTGATAAAGGTAAATTCTTGAAATTTCAGGAATATAATGGAGATCTTGAAGAAAAAGTTTACATTGAGAAACTTGATGGATTTTCTTTCACAGATAACAAAGATATGGTTTGCAGGTTAAGGAAAGCTTTGTATGGTTTGAAGCAAGCTCCAAAAGCTTGGTATGCTAGATTGGATAAATATCTTATGAAAATTGGTTTTTCTAAAGGTAATGCTGACAACAATTTATACTATAAAGTGATTGATGATGACATCTTGGTTATAGAAGTTTTTGTTGATGATAATCATTGGAGGAGAAGATGGTTTATGTACAGACTTTTCTATTGAAATGCAACAAGAATTTGAAATGTCTATGATAGGAGAGATAAAATTCTTTTTAGGATTGGAGATTTCACAAACTGATAAAGGTATATTCTTGAGTCAATCTAAGTACTTAAAGGAGTTACTAAAGAAACTTGGGAAAACTCTAAACCAGTAAGCACACCTATGACTACAAATGACAAATTATCACTAATGGATGAATCTACACTTGTTAATCCGACTAGGTACAAATCTATGATAGGAGGTTTACTGTATTTTACACAAACAAGACCTGATATCATGAATGCAGTATGTATTGTTTCAAGATTTCAGAGTAATCCTAGAGAAAATCATGAATCAGCAGTAAAAAGGATTTTTCGGTACTTACAAGGCACTACAAATCTTGGTTTATGGTATCCTAGAGATGAAAAACTTGAATTATGTGCATACACATATGCAAATTGGGAAGGAGATGTGGATGATAGAAAAAGCACCAGTAGTGGAGCATTTTTCCTTGGAAGCAAATTAATTTCTTGGTTGAGTAAGAAACAAAGTTGCACATCTTTATCAACAACAGAATCAGAATATGTTTCAGCAGCAACTAACTGTACACAGGTATTATGGCTTAAGAAACTATTGAAGGACATAAAGATAAAATGCAAGGAACCTATAACTATCTATTGTGATAACACTGCAGCAATTGATATATCTAAGAATCAAGTACTATATTCTAAAACTAAACATGTTTCTATCAAACTGAATTTTCTGAAAGAGAATGTTGAAGCAAAAGAAGTAAAACTGGTTTATGTGAATACTAAAGAGAAAATTGCAGATATTTTCACTAAGCCTTTGTCTAAGGAGACTATTGAATATCTTAGAGATCAGCTTGGGGTCATACCCCCACCGGTAGAGACTTAGACAGTTGATTTTTTTCATCAACCAGTAGAATTAACAAAGAAATCTTTTACTCCGGCCTTGATGATGAGAGCTACTTCTCAGGGGGAGTAGTTGGCATACTGAATTGGTTGGTATTTTGTATTTGAACCTGGCTTTTGTATTGGCTTTGGCATTTGATGTCAAAGGGGGAGAGATTGATATGGAAAAACACAAGGAAAACACATGTTACTCTCAAGGGGAGAGATTGTTACTTTGGGAGAGATTGATTACTCTTTGTATCTGAATTTTGATTTCTGGTTATGATCTCTTTTGGGAGATTGTTGGTTTATTGGTATTTGGCATTTCTGTTTTGGCACTTTGATGGTTTTTCCATCTTGTTTTGCCATCAATGCCAAAGGGGGAGATTGTTGGTATTTTGGTTATGTTGATATGGTTTTTTCATTGATTTCAACACCTATTAACACTTATCAACTCTGGCAATTTGGAGAATTGGCAATGTTCATCGCCAAGCAAGTGATTTATGTACAGTCACCGGTATCTGGTACATCGATAGGATATATTGTCCATCGGCACTTGGAATGACATGGAAAACATCTGGTTATGTTGAAGACATCATTTGGACACTTTGTCTTGGAGATTTGTTCATTGGTATATTCGTATTTGCATATTTGTTGTTATCGGCAAATAGGTCCAAAATAAGCACCGGCAGGCTTATCTATTCTAGATCAGCACAACACACTTTGGAAATGATTTTGTTGTTATTGTAAATGCATTAAGCCAACATGTTGAATCGGATATTGCATCGGTTATTGATTTACTTGTAATTGTTTTATTGTAATATCTTTTAGAGCCGACCTACTAAAATTGGTCTTAGGTTATGGTATATATGTAAAATCTTATTTGTAAGATTGACAAGCAATTGGGAAAAGGAATTGTAAGAAGGTATATACAAGATTAAGCAGAGCTATACATGTAGACATCATTTGAAGGTAAAGCAAGGTTTTTGTGAAGGCAATAAGAACTACACCGGTACTGAATCCAGCATAGGAAGTTGCTATTTTGAGCAGTACATCTTTATTTGATTTAACCATCCAATTGTAGTCAGTGTGACTCCTATTTGTTATTGAGCAGTGAGTTCTAGGTGCTTGGCCTTTCTGCATGTGTAGACCCCATTTGTGTACACATACTATCTGCAGTAGTATCATCTGATTGTGGGTAAGGTTTCCCACCATGGTTTTTCACCTTACAGGGTTTCCACGTACAAATATTGGTGTTATGTGTTGTGGATGTTATTGTCTTTCTATTTCATGCATTAATTTTTATGGGTACTGCACTTAACTGATAAACTGACTACCGACATAAAGTTTGGTTTATCGAAATCAAGCATTAAGGTTGGTTAAGTTGTTTTTGGTTTGAATTTATTAGACAAATGATTCACTCCCCCCCCTCAGTTGTCTCCGGGACCTAACACACCATGGGGCTAAGGCCTCACAAATTTTTTTTCTAATATCCTATCTAATTCTTGCTAGAACATAATGAATTAACACTTGTGTAAACCCATTTCACGCATGTGTGAAATAATGTAGCACTTTTACATCCTAGGTTAGCATTTTTTTCACTCAAATTAGTGCTTTTGTTCAATAGGTTAGCACTTTTGTTAGAGAAATCACGCATTCATTACGTAGTTTAGCGCTTTCATTACACAGGTTAACGCTTTTGTTCTACAAGTTAGTTTTTTTGTTTCAAAGGATGGCGCTTTTGTTGTTTTAGCGTTTTCATACCATCTATTTGCAAATTTTGAAATTTTATAATCTAGTTGCTATTAGATCTTTGCAGGTTCGACCGTCCAAGACCAATTTTTTTTCAAACTACTGACTTATGTGCATGCAGGTTTTATTTTGAGTAACTTTAATGCATTTTCTCACTTAGTTTAACTAGGAGTCTTTTGGGAAGTAAAAAAATCATATATCTTTCACCTAGTTTAACTAAGGGGTTAATGAACAGCATGCAACTTGCATCATGTGTTTTCAGTAATGTAGTAGCACATAGGTAATCTAAAGGGTAAAAGAACCATTATCTATCATGTTTATTTAAAATTAGTAGGTGAGTATGCTCTCACCCTAATATGGTGATCAGAAAGCTAGACCTACTTTTATTTTATGTTTTACCTTTAGAGGGCATGTCTTCTCGAGCTGCCTTGAGGGGGCTAGTGAGAGGGGAACAACCCAAGTGGAAACAGGCTAATACCAAGTCTTTCCGATCCACTCTAAATAAATTGTCTATGATGAAATTCATGGACAACATATGTTGATTAGTTCATACTGACACTATGTTTTTCCATAAACCCTCTAGAGCGCAACCTCTATAGTGTGGGAACCTTCTGTATTTACAGTGTAAAGTGTCACATGTATGGCCACATGACCGGAATCCCTTACTAAAAACCATCTTTTCTAGTTGTCAAAATCCTTCTAATTATTGGCGCAGGAGGTCGAACCTCTGAAGCGACTCACACACATATGGTTCTTAGTAGAGATGCGTAGTTTGCCATGGGGATTTTTCATGGAAACTAGTGCTTGGTTGCCTTGGAGAACTAAGTACCGAGGGTGGAGCCAGTGGGGTCAAGCACCTAGATATCCGCTTTGAATAGCATAGCCTCGGGGGAAACCCCATGTGAGATTCAACAATTATTGTCTTGGCCTACCATAGGACTTATGCTTGCATGTGCATTTTGATTTTCCAAACATTGTGTCTTTTGTGTCTGCAAAATGTTCTCAAAATGGTCAAAAACTTGAAAATCATTCTGAAATGAGTCAAAAATCTGACAACTTGATGGAATACTAAGAAATTTATTTAACACAGTGAGAATCACGCGTTTACAACGCAGAACAATGCTTTTACATCTTAAGACGACATTGTTTATCAATAGTACAACGCTTTTGACCTTTAAGATAATGCATTTTCTCAACAAGACAACGCTTTTGCAACTGAAATAGCACATTTACCCCCTAGGTTCACGCTTTTATAACGTGGTACAACACTTTTTCTCAAAAATTCAACACCTTTCTTGCGCAAGACAACGCTTTTGTTTTCCCACAACTGCAACAGTGAGCATTTCCACATATCAGACCAAAATTTCAACATCACTTTCAGATACCCTTTTTTGAGGAGGTTCGTCTCCAACTGTCACAAATCTTCAAACTAGTCAAAAAATCAGTTTATCAATCAAATAAACTATTTCCAAAGGTTTTTATAAGCATAAACATCCAACAAGTTATTGATTCAACCATCTCAAGTACAAAATCAACATCACTATCAGTTTGTTATCATGATACATCAAATCCTTTATCACGAAACTTGATAATATCAACCTTTGTTCATTATCTTATATATATCATTCCTATTTGAACCTAGGTTTTATCGAAATCAAGATTGCGCTCAAATTGGAGTCAAACGACTTGTAAATCATTAGATGCTTATATGACTTTTAGATATTGCCTCAAGAAAAGAAACCCAAGTTCGAAAGCTATCTTGAAGAAGAGGAAATTCTTATACATCAATCGCAATTTTTTGTAGAAACATAGAACATTCCTACACCATTTTTCATAACTATTTACGTGGTTATGGAATAGAGTTTGACAAAGAAACTTTACAAGCATGTGATTTTCAATAACAAGATGCCTTATCACAATGCACTAATAGGGGTGGTAAAATCAACTTAGTTTATCTTCCTGAATCAATGATCACCTTGCATTTACAAAATCAAAACTTTGGAAGTTTTCAAGTCAATCACATGTCAGTTTGGACTAGAGCTCAACACGAATAGTTGAGAAGAAAAAAACAAATGGAAGACGATGATTCAATATTTCAAATATTTGGGTACATAGATGTTGATGAAGAAGCAGTCAATAACACGATTAGAAGCCTTCAACAAGATTCTAGATTTGACAAACTAATGAAAAAACTATTGAAAAAACAAAAGCAAAAGTACATTCTAATGTTGGCAAATTTAGGAGCTAAATTGCCACAAGATTTTAACATAGAAAGTTTTAAACAAGATACATGAACAAGTCATAATCAAAACATTGATGATCCCAATGATGATGTAAATCGATTAAATCATGAGGAAACAAGAGGAGATAGAACAAGAAGAGACCATGATGGTACAAGGAACCGAGATGAAACAAGAAGAGAGCATAGTGACAGAAGAACTTATGAAGATGCAAGGAGAACCCATGTTGATAATCCTTTGTTAACTCTTACTCAAAAAATGCAAACCTTGCAACAACAAATGCAAGATATGCAGAATGGAACAAGTTCCAAGAAATATTCATTGGAGGATATCTTTCCATATCTTTTTGACAAAAATTTAAACATGATACCATTCCCACAATATTGTGAAATCCCTAAATACGATAAATATTATGGGAAATTTGATCCTCGAGATCACATTAGGGAATTTTGCACCATGAGTATGGAGTTTGCACACAACGAAACTTACCAAATGCGTCTATTTCCTAGAATCTTAAGAGGACAATCAATGGAATGGTTCTCAAGAATACAATGGATTAAATATTTTGAAGAACTTGTGAACAGATTTATCTCACAATAGTCCTACAACATAAGAAATGAGATAACAATGCTAGACCTATGTAATATCAAACAAAGGAATGGTGAACCTTTTATGGTCTTTTTACAACAATGGAGACAACTATTTAATAGATATCCAAGAGATGTACCAGATCAAGAGAAAATGGACATATTCATTGACAACCTTACTAGTGAAATGAGTTATCATCTCAAATTGAAATGTTCTCCTACTTTTGCTAAAATGATTGAGAATGGTCTAAAGATAGAGGATGCAATGGTAAAGAAAGGGGGGTTAAAAATCTACAACAACATGGTAACAATAATAACGACAAACCTAAATTCTTGTCAAAGAATAAATAAGGACTTGGATATTCTAAGGAAGATAAATCAAGACTTGGATATTCTAGATCAAAACAAAAGCAACACAATTATCAACACCCAATGTGGAGAAAGAAAGCAATCCCTAAAGAATAACCATGGCAAGAAAGGCTACATCAAGTAGCAAAAATAATAGCCAACAAACATAAACAAGAAGAATATGAGAGACAACAGGAAGAGCTTACTATTAAAAGAGAAGAAGAATCTTGCAAACAAATCCAAGGAATACAAGTAAGAACAGAATGTGATCAAGATATTCCAGAAACAGTGAAAGAACAAATGGCAAAAATCATAGAACTATTTTCACCATATAACATTCCTATCAGGTATAGTGGTGTGATTCTAGACAATGGTTCAGAAACATTCAAACGAATATGAATGGGGTTTAGATCCATTATCCAATGTATCAAGTGAAGAAAATGATGAAGAACAAACTACTGGTACAAGTTAAGACACACTTTTCACAAAACAGAGAATAGAGTTGGAAAGAAGGCAAGACAAAATCAGGATTTAGAGAAAAGAAGCATATGAAAGACAACAAAGAAAAGAGAATGAGAAGGATCAAGAAATGACAACACATAAAACACAAACAATTACTCATCAATCATTAGAAGATCAATAGAATATCAGATCTATATCAAACATTGAGCAAGAGATACCAAGGTATGGAAGAACTATAGAAGAACAAATAGAAATTCAAGAAGGAATGACTATTAGTCTAGAAGAAGTTGAGTTCAAGAGAAGGGAGAATCTAGCAAAGAAAATAGAAACAGAATCATCTATGACATGTGCACAAGTATGTCAACTTCAAGCCACAAATGAATCTAATGAAATTGACCCAAAAGGAACCTACAGTATAAAATATGTATGTGTTGATAGTATCCATTCATTTGAGGGATAAACATCAAATGATGAGTCACTTGAGAGCAAATTGAAAAATAACCATCCTGACTTTGTTAAAGCTAATTAGAGAGAACTTGGGAGAGATTATCCTCAAGAGAGTTTTATTTATGACATTACCTACTCTATACCAAATTATGACTATTATGTCATGAACCTTGAAATACCCAACAATGACATTGACTATGACCTACCCCTACTTCATCCAAAACTGATTGATTGGGATAACTTAGAAAACCCTGAATTGGATATCTTTTCCAATGATCATGACTTAGTTGTATATCTTAATGCCATTGAATCAATCACACCTAAGATATCTTCCACCGTTCAATTGAGTAATGCTTCTTGCACATAGGAGAGTGCCAAACTTTCCACTCACAAAATTGAAATAAAACAAGGAAAAAGACCTAGTCCTGAAAACCATTGCATGGAAACACTAGATCAATCAAGAGGAAAAATAATGGACGTATTTGGCAGTAAAAACATCCTTGAGGCACCAGAAGATGGAAAGTTTGACAACCTCCCTGCATATTTTCAGGAGAGATTTGCTATATTGATAGAGCCAACAAAAGCAATAAACATTGGTGCACCAAAGGATCCCAAGGTCCTTCATCCTACCGCATCATTATCGAATGAAGAAAAGAAAGACTACATAGAATTCTTCAAACAAAGGCAGATAAATTTTGCTTGGTCCTATGTAGACATGCTAGGAATTGATCCAGATCTTATCACGCACCATCTCAATGTGGATCCAAAAGCAAAACCAGTTAAGAAAAAGCTAAGGAAGATGCATCCACATATCGCTCTACTTGTCAAAATAGAGCTAAAGAAACTATTAGATGTGGGTTTCATAAGACCTGTTGCTTATCCGAAGTGGTTCCCAAGCATTGTACCAATGTTCAAGCTAGATAAAAGCATAAATGTCTGCACCGACTTCAGAGATTTGAATAAAGCATGTCCCAAAGATGATTTCCCACTACCCAACATTGATATAATTGTAGACTTATCAGCAAAACATGAGATGTTTTCCTTAATGGATGGATTCTCGGGGTACATCAAATAAGAATCGCCCCTGAAGATCAAGAAAAGACAACATTCACTTGTGCATGGGGTACTTATTGTTGGAATGTCATGCCACTTGGGCTTAAAAATGCAGGAGAAACTTATCAGAGAGCCATGACGTGATGCATACATTTATGGAAGACTATGTAGATGACATACTTCTAAAATCTCATACAAGGAAAGAACACTTGAATATCTTGGGCAAGATCTTTGACAGGCTTGAACAATATCAGTTAATATTGAAACCAAAGAAATGTGCATTTGGAGTTACCTTTGGAAAACTTCTTAGGTACATTATATCAGCTCGTGGAATTGAAGTAGACCCTAAAAAAGTGAAAAATATCATGGAGATGGAGTCACCTAAGAATATAAGTCAATTGTGTTCTCTACAAGGGAGATTGCAACCAATCAGGAGATTCATTTATCAACTAGAGGATAGATGGCATCCCTTCACTCACCTATTACACAAGAATGTTCCATTCAAATGGGATCATAAATGTGAGGAAGCTTTTATGCAAATCAAGGAATATCTAGCGAATCCTCCAGTACTAGTATCACCGATCATAGGGAAACCCTTGTTGCTTTACATCTCGGCAACAAATGTATCACTAGGAGCTCTCTTAGCACAACATGATGAAGAAGGAAAAGAAAGAGCAGTATATTACATTAGCATAACACGTGTAGGCTATGAATTGAACTAAACATCAGTTGAGAATACATGCCTAGCAGTTGTATTTGCAACTCAGAAATTGCGACACTACGGTGACTCATTCTATGAAATTGATAGCAAAAATTGATCCACTGAAGTATTTGCTAAGCAAGCCAACTTTGCTAGGCAGATTGGCTAAATGGGTCATGATATTAAGTGAGTTTAATATAGAATATATTGATCAAAAAGCTATTAAAGGACAAGTCATTGTTGATCAATTGGTTGAAGTACCCCTGCAAGATGATACACCATTGCACATCAAATTTCTTGATGCAAACATTTTGACAGTTAGCACAATATTTGGGGAGTTATACTTTGATGGCACCTATACACAGCATGGATTAGGTGCTGGCATCTTGTTCATAACACCTCAAGGTCACACAATTCCAAAATCATATAGACTATGATTTCCATGCACGAACAACACTGCAGAGTATGAGGCATTGGTCTTTAGGATCAAAATGGCTATTGAATGGAACATCAAGGAATTGCATGTTTATGGAGATTCACATCTCATAATCAACCAGATAAATGATGATTATCAAACCAAGGATGACAATTTGATGCCCTATAAATAGCTAGTTGGATATTTTAAAGAGCACTTTGAAGAAATATCATTCACTTAGATCCCAAGAAATGAGAACAAAGTAGAAAATGCAATGGCTATAATAGCATCTCTTTTGTAGAACCAAGAGAATCAACAACATTATAAATTTATGGTGGAATATATCTTGTATCTTACTGTTGAATCCCAGAATACCCACATGATTTACCACATATCCAGAACTGATCAATCCTTATATATCCAAACTTATCGATATCTAGAGGAGAATATCCTTCCCACTGACCTATCCCACAGTCAAAAAAGAAATTTTATCTGTCAATCATCCCACTATACTATCATTGTTGATACCTTATATAGACGAGGTCTAGATAGCACTCTACTGAGATGTCTCGAACAAGAGGAATCTGAGAAAGTTCTCAATGAATTCCATACAGGTATTTGTGGCATACACTCAAGTGGTTTAACACTGGCTAAGAAACTTATTCAATTGGGTTACCATTGGCCTACTATGGAGAGAGATTCATTTACATATGCAAAAAAATGTAAACAATGTCAGATCCATGGGAACCTCATCCACGCACCAGCACAAGAACTACATCCTATGGCAGGATCATGGTCATTTTCTCAATGGGGTCTTGATCTAGTGGGTAAGATAAATCCTTCATCTTCTAATGGACATAAGTTCATTATGAGTGCTATTGAGTATTTCACTAAATGGATTGAAGAAGTGCCTTTGACAAAGGTGATAGGAAAGGAAATATCATCATTCATCTTGAATTACATAATCTGTCCCTATGGAGTCCCGATGACCATCATCATTGATAATGGGAGACCATTTAAGAATCAAGATGTGAAGGAACTATATGAGTGGTTCCATATCCAACATAGGTTTTCTACACCATATTACCCATAGCGAAATAGTCAAGCTGAGGTATCAAACAAGACAATCCTAAAGAAGACAGTCAATGAAGTTGGTAAAGACTCGCATATTCAGCTAAATTCTGCTCTATGGGCATACTGAACCAGTATTCGCAAACCAACAAGGGAAACTCCATATCATCTATTCTATGGATCAGAATCCATATTACTAGTAGAAGTAGACATACCTTCTCTAGGCTTCAAGAACTTGAATTGATTCAGGAACATTGCCAAAATGTTACAGATCATTTAAAAGCATACCAAAAGAGGATGGCGAGAAGTTACAACTACAAAGTTAAGCCATGCATTTTTTAAATGGGAGATCTAGTCCTAAGAGAAAATCCACGTAATTAGAAAGATCGAGAAAAGAAAGGTAAATTTGAGCCAAAATAGTTGGGTCTCTTTGTCATGGTAGGAGCATACAGATTATCTACACCAGAAGATGATTGGTTCGATGAGCTTATCAATACTATGTGTAGATACCTAAAATTGTCCAGTCTAATTAAATAAATATTTTTATTTATTTAATTACTTTAAGCCTAATTCTTCTATTAATTAAATAAATCTTTATTTATTTAATTAATTCATTTATCCTCTTCTAGCCTTATTTATCATTTAAATAAATACACTTATTTATTTAAATTATCATTTTTCCTAAATTAAATAAATATCTTATTTATTTAATTAATCCCACTTCTACTATTAATTAAATAAATCTTTATTTATTTAATTAATTCATTAGCTTTTTCTACCCATGACACATGTCATTCATCTCTTAATTCATACACTACCTACCCCTTTCATTATTTTATTATTTTCTTTACCTACCCTTTAATCATAGCCGACCATTTATCTTTTACACCTCTCAATCTTATCCCTCCATTTCTTATAGTGTCTTCTATATAAGGAGATGCTTCCTTCATTATCAAACCCTAACTACTTGATTACTCGACTACACTACGCCTTTGCACTTTTACATGTGATCCTACTTGCAACCACATTTCCGTTCTTTGTTGAGCTCTTGTGCATATAAAATCTGAGAGCAAATATATCAAGCAAGATCAATGGAGATCCAAACCCTATTAGACATGTGATGGTATAATCTTTGTGATTTCATTTGATTTGCATTGTCTTAGGTAATCTTCATATGTTATGGTGGATCTTTGTTGTTGTTAGGCTAGGGTTTTGTGGTTGAATTCATTTAATCTTTCATCATTATTGTTATCCATTTTCACCGTAAACATTTTGGCACGCCCAGTGGGACTCTTGTCCCTTTTACATTTAACATCTTTTGTTGCAGATTTTGTTTTGAAGTTGCAGATCTGACATTTCCAACAACATTTTGATATTTTCACGTCTGTGCACTTTCGGATTGTGTTTTTTATTTTCTACCGCGTTTGTGACATCTGGAACCACGTCTGCGTCTTCGACAATATTTTATTTTTTGCAGATTTTAGGAAACACGTCTGTGTTCCGTAGTCGCATCTGTGAAGTCTTCAGGCGCGTCTACATAAGGGAGCTGCATCTGCGTTAGGGAGCCACATTTATGTCAGATCTAGGCACGTTTGTGTGTTCTTGCAGCATTTGTGTCTATGACAACTGTGTTTGTGTTCAGTTGTTGCATTTTTGGTTTCTTTGATTCAGTTTTGGTCATTTAAGTTTTAGAGCTGGTTTATTTTGAGCTAACATTTTTAGATCTAGCTAACGAAATTGGTGCAGCTTGTCTTGAAAGCAAAATCATTTTGTTGAAGGCCCCTATTTTCACAGTCTTTTGGATCTAAAATTTACCTAACTTGTGTGCTTGCAGGAAGGGGTGATTATTTGAAACAATCCAAACTACTAATAGATCTTTGTTGTAGGACCTTGGCAAGGCTTTTTGATCTTTATTGTGTGCCTTGTTTTCATAGACTAGCAAACACTTCAATTGGTGCACTAAAATTGAACCATTGTCTTTTGTGTCTTGAGCAATAGGCTCTTTTTGTTTAATCTTTAGAGGGCATGTCTCCCCGTGTGGTTATTAGGACTACTAGTGAGGAGAGAACGACCCAAGTGGTAGCAAAAGAAAAGCCATCTTCTTCCAAACCACTATAAATAACTGTATTAATGGTGAAAACTATGGATAACGTGTGTTGATTAGTTCATACCGACACTATGTCTCCCCATAAACCCATTTGACCAAATTTATTTGATCATTTGTAGGGCATAACCCCTATCGGCTGAGAGCCTTCTATATTTACATAGCTGAAAGTGCCGCATGTATGGCCATACGAGTGGATGCCCTTACTAGCACCTTTTTGTTTTAGAAGCCAAAATCCTTCTAGTTGTTGGGGCAGGAGGTCGGACCTCTGGTAGTGGCCCACACACATACGGTTCTTAGTAGAGATACAAAGTTCACCACGAGGAGTTTTTGTGGGGATTGATGCTTGGCTACCCTGAGAAGTGAGTGTCGAGGGTGGAGCCAGTGGGGTCAAGCATCTAAGTATCCACTCTAAATAGCATAGCCTCGGGGGAAACTCCATGTGGGATCAACAACTATTGTCTTGGCCAGCCATAAGAATTGTGCTTGACTTATTTTGAACAATCAAACATTCAAGACCAAACACGAAAACATTGTGTCTTTTGTGTTTTTAAGTGTATGCAAAACAATTTTACATCAAACAACACACTTTTCTTTGAGTCATTTTGAGTCTAAACACTTGCAAACATTGAGTCTTCATCAACATTGTGTCCTCTTGTCACGAAAAACAGTCAAACATTCAAATTTGGTCACAATAAAACAACTTCACAGATTGAAAAAATTGTACAAAGTTTGTAGAAATGCATCTGTGTCTGACAGACCCATGTCTGTATCATCTAACCGCATCTGTGAAGGGCAGAAACGTGTTTGTGTCTTTTGAGCAACATTGCAACATATCAAAAACACATCTGTGTCTGACAGAATAGCGTCTGTGTCCTTTAAGCACGTCTGTGAAGTATGCACACACGTCTGTGTTCAGGATTGAAAACTTTCATAATTCAGCAAACAAGAGCAATCAGTTTCAAACTTATTGAGCTTCCTAGGTATCTCTTTGGGTTTTTCATCTAGAATTCAACCTATCTTTGGGTCTCACAATGTCCATCATTGCTTTACACCTTGCATTACATTCACATTTGCCTAAACTTGAGTCAAAAGGTCACTTTCTTGTCCTCATCATACTTTGTCAACACACTACATACATACAACATTTTGCTAAGTGGTCCCTCATCAAGGTCAATCACCTTTGGGTATCATTTGGTCTTACTTAGAGTCAAGGTAAACTTACCTCATCAAGAGAAACTATCATCTCTTTGGAAGCCACACCTGCTCTACTACATACATACTTGGTCTTACACTTTGGACATTGCAAGTAAACCTCAGATTCATTTACATTCCATCCAACTCTTGGTCTTCCATACTCTTTTCATTTTCATCTAGTCTCACACATCTTGGTCAAGACCTAGTTCATGGTTGAAACCTGTTCCCAAAAATCTAAGAGAGAAGCTAAAGAGGCTCAAGAGTCTGCAAACATGAGTTCCTATGAATATGACAATGATATCTTTTTCAATTCTGATCATACTACATTACCTAACATGGATGCTTATAGAAACATTCCAAATGTTGAGCACATGGACACTATAAACAACAATGATACACACAATGACAATATGGACAAATTTTCCATACATTCAGCAGAAGTGGAAGACACCATTATGAATCCCCATTTCAATCAATTGGTTGAGGAAATAATGAGGAGAGATAGACAATACTTTCTACAAGTGATGGCACAAAGTGAAGCCAAGATCCCTCATGTCTCAAATAATGGAAAATCGACCTTTGCAACAACCTCACCTCAACATGGATCAAAGGAGGCCTAATAGTGGAGGCAATAGAGGACCACATATGGTGCCTGAATCACCATCATCTTTGTTTCAAAAACTTGAGGTCCCATACACACATGGTCAAGCATATGATACTCACCTTCCTAGACCATTATGGAAGTCTTATGTAGAAAAATATGCTCAATCACATACCAATGCTAAGGATCAACCACCAAAGAAATTGGATATTCAAAGGCATGCTCAAAATTTGGACACAAGGAAACCCCGTGTCAAATTTGGGGGCCACACATTAGAACAAACTCATGACATGCCTGTAGAGTATGGTATACATGGACAAAATAGATATTCTATTCCTCATCATGACTCTATACCAAGTGGTCCATATACACAGCATCATTTTAGACCTCCTCCATACGAACATGTGTATGATCAATATCATCCATATATGCAGCATGCTCCTCCTCCACCTAGTGCTTCAGGCATGGGGTATGGTCCAAGAAGTCAATCTCCACCTAAGAATAATTTGGAACAACAAATCAAGGACTTACAAAACAAAATGGAGGACATAAATACACCGAAGCCAACATACATGATGAGAGACATATGTCCCTATCCATTTGACAAAAGCATTCCAATGCCTCCTTTTCCTACACATTTCATGACACCTAAGTTTGATAAGTATAGAGGAAAAGGGGATCCTAAGGCACATATAACACAATTTTTCATAGCTTGCATTGAGGTAGCAGTAGAAGAGACATATTTGATGAGATTATTCCCACAAAGCTTAGGTGATCAAGCTATGGAATGGTTCTCCCAACTCCCACCTGGTATTAAGTCATGGGGTGATTTAGAAGAGGCATCTATCCAACATTTCTCATACAACATAGAGACAGACATATCAGTCACTACCTTGTGCAACACCAAGCAAAAGGATGGAGAATATTTTTCATCATTTTTACAAAGATGGAGGAATCTAGCCAGCAGATGCTCTTGTGAAATTCCACAAAAACAAATGGTATAAATGTTCACCTAGAATGTTAACAAAGATATTGGTTATGACCTAAGAAAAGCTTGTTTGTCCACCTTCAAGGACATCATTGAAAAAGGCTTAGCAATAGAGAAGGTCCTAATTGAACAAGGAGTCATTAAGATATTCAAGGAAAATAAAGATGACTTTAAAGGAAAAGATAAGCCAAGATTTTAGAACAAAAACAAGAACACAGTCAATGATGGTGTTGTTGATGCCAATACAGTACGACCCAAAATCATTTTCTCTAGATCAAGCTCTACAAACAATCAAGTGAATACTCAAAGAACTTCAAAGTCATAAAGGAAGTACACCCCATTGGGAGAACCACTTGAGTCAATTTTCAAAAAGCTAGTGGCAAACAAAGTAATCACAGTTCCAGATTTTCCTCCATATGAGCCAAAGGTTAAACTAAATTGGTGGAATGATGATGAATATTGTGAATTTCATAAGAGCAAGGGCCACAAGATAGGAAATTACCATCGACTGAAGAACATTATACAAGATCTTATTGATAGAGGTGACATTGAGATTGAAGGACACTCATCCAACCAAGAACATGAGATGTTTAAGGAACCATTCCCAAAACATGACAAGGGAAAGTCTAAAGCCACAGATGACCAAACCAACTATACCAGAGCATCTTATAACTATGATTCAATTATCAATCACATCTTGATGGACAATTATGTCTCTACCATTATCATCAAGGACAAAATGCCTGAGAATTGTACCCAAAGACCCAAGATTGTCCTAAAAGGCATTGGATCTTCTTCTGAACCTACCTCTGAATGTAATGTTACAACTCGTCAAGGTAAATTCACTTTGCAAGGTACTCCAACCAAAAACATGGCTTCCTCATCGACCAATCTTGAGTATGACCTTGTAGAACAATTAGGGAAGACACTCGTGCTCATCTCCATCCTTGAGCTCTTATGCATATCCCCCGCACATAAAGCCATTCTTGATAAAATCTTGAGAGACATTGTTGTACCTACTGATTTGAATGTGGACCAGTTTCAAGCCATGGTGGGATACATTTCCATTCCACACTCCCTTACATTCACAGAAGCTAACAATGCCTCTGTAAGTCAACCACATAACACATCATTACACATTGAAGCCTTCATACACAAACATCAAATAAAACGAGTCCTGATAGACAGAGGAGCGGGTCTAAACATTTGTACATTGAGCACTATTAAATAATTGGGATATCCTGATAAAGCTGTGAATTCTACAAACAAAATTACCATCAAGGCATATGATGACGAAGAGCATTCATCTAAAGGCACAGTCACCTTACCTCTCAGAGTTGGGCCAGTTACAAAGGATGTGGTTTTTCAAGTCCTAGACCTAGATCTCACATACAATATATTACTAGGACATCCTTGGATTGATGAAATGAGGGCAGTCCCATCTACATATCACCAATACATTAAGTTTCCTCACAGTGGAGTTGAAATAACAGTTAATGGAGATCCTAATCCATTCGTATACTGCAATAACTTGAGACTGAAAACTGAGACGATCATTCCCAGTAATCGTGAAGTTGTTCCTTCTTCTGCATACATTGATCCTGAGTCCTTAAAACCTTTGACATCAAAATAAGGTGAGCTTAAAGGCAAATTTCAAGACAAGGGCATGGGTAAATACACTTTGAATCAAACCATGTACTTACAACAAGTCATGAGTTCACCAAAAGAATATGGAAGACCACATCCTAATAAGCAGGTATCTATCATTGTACTCAAATGGGACCCTACTATCTTTCAAAGATGGGGTGAACTGGGAGAGGAAGACTTATACAAAATGCTTTACAAAGACCCTGAAAATGATACACAAGATCACATCAGTATACCATGTGAAAAATATGGCAAAGGGTTCAAGAATCTACAAAAATTTGGGTATGATGGCAAAAGCCCTCTTGGCTTAAGAAAGGAAGGCATCATTGAACCTTTACAACCTGAATTGACATTCAAAAAGGAATGCTCGAAGGGACTTGGTTTCGTGACTTCCAAGATCCACACTCAAAGGACAGAAGAAGCATTACAAATCAAAGCTGCCAAAATTCAACAAGAGAATCACTATTCCACAAACTCTAATAAATGGGAATGGAGCTCAGACAAATCCACCAGTGACTAGGAGCTCACCGAGACATTCAGAGAGCCAGATGAACCCATAGAAGAAGAGGAATTTTATGAAAAATTCAAAGTTGGTCAAGAAACAACCTCGGAGGATCCCATATAGTCCTTGCCTCTAGGTCCTAGGTTGAAATCACATAGAATGAGAACACCTGTCCCAGAATGCGCTACTAGTCATGATAATTTGGATTCGTTCATGATCGAGACTGATGAGGAGAGTGCCAATGATGACCTTGATAACTACCTCGACATACCTGAATATAACTGCATTTTCACTCTTAGCCCCGCTAACTTCGAAGACATCAAAGGCCTTCCCCTTGTCCACCACCAACTTATTGACTGGGACCATGAAGGACCTACACAGTTTGACACATTCCAAAATGATGAAGCTGCTATTGACTATCTTGGCATACGAGATGATCTTCCCCCTGGGGACCATAAAGCGAGATACACTATAGAACTCAATATCATGGCATATTTTGGTGAGGGTGTCGGGCCTTCTAGTCACAAAAATATAAAAATAAAAACAAACCAAGGGTCTTATGGCGAAAACCACATTGTGGCATTGTCTGACCTCAAAAAAGTAAAAAGAAAGGACATATCTGAGGGCGAAAACCTCTCTGAGGCACCCGAAGATGGAAGGCTTGACATTCTCCCAACATCATATGAGGAAAAGTCATCCATGTTGGTAGAGGAGACTATCAAAACAAACAATGGCACAGAAGAAGTTCCACACAACATACTCCTGGCTCAATCTTTGATAGAGTCAAAAAGGTCAAAATTCATAAGTTTCTTCACAGAACGACAAATCAACTTTGCATTGTCATATGCTGATATGCTTGGATTGGATCCGGATTTGGTAATGCATCATTTGATAGTTAAACCGGGGACAAAACCAGTGAAATAGAAATCAAGGAAGATGCATCCACAAGTCGCATTATTAGTCAAAGCAGAGCTTGAGAAATTATTGGATGTCGGATTCATATGCCTAATTGATTATCCTGAATGGATCTCCGACTTAGTGCCTATCAGTAAACTAGATCGTAGTATCAGAATATGTATAGATTTCAGAGACATCAACAAAGCTTGTCCTAAGGATGATTTTCCATTACTAAATATTGACTTGATTGTCGATCTCACAGCAGGTCATGCGATGTTATCTTTGATGGATGGATTCTTTGGTTACAATCAAATAAAAATCGCATCCAAGGACCAACACAAAATAGCATTCACTTGTCCTTGGGGAGCTTTTTGCTGGAATGTTATGCCCTTTGGGCTAAAAAATGCAAGTGCTACATATCAAAGAGCCATGACTACTATCTTTCATGATCTCATGCACGTGACTATGGAAGATTATGTTGATGACCTCTTGGGTAAATCAATAGACAAAGATACACATTTGGACATACTTTCAGTTGTCTTTGATCAGCTGGAAAAGTATAAAGTAAGATTAAACCCCAAGAAATGTGTCTTTGGAGTAACCTCTGAGAAGCTCCTAGGATTCATCGTATGAAAAAGAGGAATCGAAGCTGATCCAGGAAAAGTCAAGGCCATCCTAGACATGTAACCACCAAGAAGTATCAGTCAACTTCAATCTTTGCCAGGGAGACTCCAGTCCATATGAATATTCATAGCACAACTTACAGATAAGTGTAATCCCTTTCAGCACTTGCTACATAAAAACATCAAATTCAAATGGGATGATAATTGTCAACAAGCTTTCCAGGCACTTAAAGATTATCTTCTGAATCCACCAGTTTTGATGCCACTAGTTCCAGATCAACCTCTATTACTATACATATCAGCTACTTCAACAGCACTGGGGGCACTCTTAGCACAATGTGCTGAGGGCAAAGAAAAGGCAGTATACTATATCAGTCACACATTGGTGGGATTCAAGCTAAACTACACATCAATTGAGCGTGCATGTCTCACTGTGGTCTTTGCTTCGCAGAAATTATGACATTACATGCTAACTCATAAGACTAAGTTGGTTGCAAGGATCGATCCATTGAAATACCTTCTCAATAAAGCAACACTTACTGGGCGACTAGACAAATGGGTGATGCTCTTGCGTGAATTTGACATCGAGTATGTGGACAGAAAAGCAATAAAAGGACAAGCTATCACAGATCAGTTAGCAGATGCTCCCATGTTAGATGATGTTCCTCTAATTTCATAATTTCCAGATGAATCCATTTTAACAGTGTCACATGCAAAGCCTTGGCAACTATATTTTGACGGCTCATACACACAGCATGGGGCAGGAGCTGGCATCCTCTTCATAACTCCTCAAGGGGATTCTATACCAAAATAATATCGATTATCATTTCCCTGCACTAATAACATAGCAAAATATGAGGCATTAACAACTGGATTACCGATTGTAGTTTAGTGGAAGATCCAGGAACTTCATGTTTTGGGGGACTCTCAACTTGTAATTCATCAAGCAACTAATGACTACCAAAAAAAGGATGATAAATTAATGCCTTACAAAAGAATGGTGGATGACCTGAAACAACATTTCATGAAGATAGACTTTGAGCAGATACCCAGAGAAAAGAATTGAGTTGCGGATGCCATGGCTACAATTGCTTCACTGATTGATCTACCACCGAATGAGACCCGCTATGACTTCTTGTTGGATAACCTTTTGGTTCCCTCATATGAAATCACTCCTACTGAGATGATATGTGTTGTTGGTCCTGAGTCCTAGTTATACGGTTCCATTTTCGCATACCTTCGTGACAATATCCTACCTCCTGACCAATCCAATAACCAACGTCGCACTTTCATTCGCCAATCTTCTTGGTATGTCATCTTAGTTGACATCCTATACCGTCAAGGTCTAAATGCCACTCTTCTTAGATGTTTAGAAAGCGACGAAGCTCAGATTGCGTTACGTGAAGTACATGAAGGGATATGTGGTCCACATTCTAGTGGTCCTACCTTAGCCAAGAATCTCATCAGGACTAGATATTACTGGCCCAATATGGAAAAAGATTCATATCAGTTTGTCAAGAAATGTAAGCAGTGTCAACTTCATGGAGACCTCATCCATGCACCAGCGCAAGAACTTCAACCAATTGCGACTCCTTGGCCATTTTGTCAGTGGGGACTCGATCTCATAGGCAAGATTCACCCTCCATCTTCCAACGGTCATAAATTCATCATCACTACCATAAAGTATTTCACAAAATGGATCAAAGTCATGCCTCTCACACAAGTCACTGGAAAACAAATTTCTACATTCATTCTCAACTATATCATTTGTCGATACGGTATTCCTGTTTCCATCATCACTGATAATGGGCGTCCCTTCAAAAATCAGGATGTTCATGAACTCTATGACCGCTTCAATATTACCCATCATTTTTCCACACCTTATTATCCCCAAGGTAATGGTCAAGCTAAGGCGTCTAATAAAACAATCTTTAAAATCTTGAAAAAGACAGTCAACGATGTTGGCCGTAATTGGCATATCCAACTTAATCCCGCACTTTGGGCTTACTGCACAAGCATCCGCACACCTATAGGAGCTACACCCTATTCACTTGTCTACAGCACTGAATCTATCTTGCCTATTGAAGTCGATTTACCCTCTTTATGAGTCTCTTTGAAAAACATTATCAGTGATGAAGACTTCAAGGTCTCTCGCTTACAAGAACTTGAACTATTGGATGAACGAAGACAAATTGTTTTTAATCATCTCAAGGCTTATCAACAATGAATGAGTCACAGCTACAATCATAAAGTCAAGCCTTGCACATTTGAGGTAGGTGACTTGGTTCTTAGAGAAAACCCTAAAAATCAACAAGATAGAGAGAAGAAGGGCAAGTTCAAACCAAACTGGCTTGGTCCTTGCATCATCACAGCAGCATATGGATCTGGTGCATATCAACTCTCAACCACAAAGGGTGAACCCTTGGAGGATCCTATCAATAGCATGCACCTTTGCAGGTTTTACACATAGCTCTCCAGAGTATCCCAATTTAAAAATACAAAAAAAATCAAAAAATTCAAAAATACAAAAAAAATCATAAAAATAAAAAATTGTTACTTGGTGAAAACCTGGCAAATAGGCGCCTTGTGACACAAATTTTTTTTTTTTGAAAAATAGAAAAATATTTTGTCCAACGGTGAAAACCAATTCGGTGGCGCCCTGGGCAAGTACCATGGTGAAAACTAGGTCACCAGCACCATGTGTAGAGACATTGCTCCTCCCTCCTTCAGGATTCACTTTCATCATTTCACTTTGCACACACTCACAACCTATTCATCCATAATAAACTTACACATTCCCATAATGGCTTGTTATTGATCTACCTAAGATTGGTTAGCCATTCATAATAACCCCCTTTTCCCCCTTTTTCCGTCCATAATAAATTAGCTCCTATCTTTGGCTAAGGCAAATCCTACGTCTAGTGATGGGTGTGGAACTGAGAGCATCACCTGTTCTGAGGAGTACAGTTTCTTCTACTTTTCTTCAGTCTATCCGTGCATCTTTTCATTTTCAACAGAGGTCAAATCTCGAAACTCCCGTCTATAGAGATTTGATGATAGAAGAGAAATATTTAGACTCAAATACAGCAATTCTCCATTTTCAAGCCTTAGCAAGAAGTCACACAAAAGGTAATAAATTTATGGTCTGCTTACTATAGAACAGTGTATGTTTTGGTGTAGCAAAATATTATGGTTTCAACCTGCAATTTGCTACTTTGAGTAAGGAAAACTCATTGCACATAAGTGCTAAATAGTTTTAATCTTCACAATACTATTTTTAAATTTGATTATCTAACCAATATTTCAGATTATCAATTTCATGGATTCAGTCAGTTTCAGATGAGACACAACAGTAACAATGGGCTTGAACAAATCAAATCTTTCAATAGACTCAAACAACATATTGTTCAGTGCTATCTATCCTTTTTGTGAAAGTAAACATTGTGACCACAATCAAATAAACTTATACAAGTGACAAGAGACACTAAACTTGAGGACTACAGTGGATGTTGGTGTCGAGTCTTGGTTTTCTTTTGATTTTATCTTTTTTGGTGACATGTCTTTTAGCTTTTCTAGGATGTCTCTGACTAGGGATTCTATCTCCAGGATGTCTTTGACTAGAAAGGCAAGGATGGGGTATCGTCACCTATTTTTCTTTTACTGTTTGTGGATTGTCTCTTAGTAATGCTATGACTTGTCCAAGGATATGAGGACACTGTGAGTCTAGTATGAACTGGGGCATTCCTTGTTTGCAACTATCTTATCTCCATGCAAATAGGTACAAGGACTTTCTGGGTCGAACATATACCTCAATTGTCATAACCTATTTTGCCATAATAAAGCTCAATGATGATAACGCACAAGAAGATCTTTCACTTTCATATTTTCTATCTTCCATCCCCCTTTCTTGATTGACCTCCATTGTCCTTCTTGAGCCTGTGTAGCCTGCTATCACATGACTGAGTATAATGACACACCAAAAAATATTTGCATTTCATGTAGTTGCACCTGCATTACCACATGTTAAAAGTTCATACATACATATAGATATCATAATTGCATCACATCCTGCACACAACACATATTAGCACATTTTACATTTACATTATCATATTCATTTGCATTTCATACATTCACATTTACATTGGCATAACATATTAAAAACATAAAAGAACAAAAATAGTGCATTACAGCATGTACATATTTGCATCCATATCATAAGCATCACATAGAAACATACATCATAAAACATAAGCATCACATAGGTACACATGCATATAGCTGCCGCAAAGATGAATCGTCTCATATATATATAATCATAAGTGTCATGATACAATGATGTCAAAATTATATGGCTGCAATCACCTAAAGGTGTCTACATCATAATACAAAATGGTACAAAACTCATACATAGGGATCCCTCTATGGCTATGATGAACTCTCTCCCTCAGAGCTATCTGGCCTCAACGAAGTCTGAGCCCTAGAAGGACCCACCCCAGGATCATCTCTCCTGCCCCCTCTATCTGGTGGTGGTGGAGGACCCATAACCCCACCGTTGGACGCTTGTCTCCTCTAACTCCCTCAAGTAGTCATCACTATCTGCGATGGTCTATGGAAGCTCCTCGCCCGCTACTCTGGTGGCACTACCCCATAGTATAGGTCTCACCAATAACCTATCTCCTCCCCTGCCCATAGAATATAGGCGTATCCAGCCCCTGTGTCTTCTGCCACCTACCTCCTGGCCCTCAGTGTTGTCTCAACCTCAAAGTAGCACTGGATAGCCTGATCCCGCTCCCACTTAGTATCCCTCAGCTGTCTCCTGAGCCTAGTTGTCTCCCTCTCTAGGTCCTGCATCTCATTTGCCTGTCCCTGGCAGATCTCCCTCAACTCAAATAGCTCATTCTCCTCCTCCTCGGCCCCTTGTGCCTGTGGCTCTTCTTGTGGCTCCCCCTATACTAGTGGTTGTGCCTCTACCTCTGCCTCTGCCTGTACCTGTACCTACCTCTATCCCTACCACTACACCTGTCTAGGGCCTTATGCTGCTAGCACCTGTAGTGGCAACCCACTGCGACCCCTCATCACCCAAGCCTGCCTCTCCTCCCCACCCTCTCTCCGTGGAGCCACTCTCCTCTCTCCAACTACACCCTGCCTCCTCCATCAGCCTCTCCCCCCACCATCTCCATCCTCATCCTCATCCCCTCTGCCATCTCCATCTATCTGCTCACCCAAGTCTGTCAGGCATGGAAATGGATGCTCTACCCAATATGCAGTATACTCTACATCCATCCCTGCATCCTCAATCTTAGGCCACATATCCCATGGCATGGGCACCATCTCTACTAGCTACATCACGGCTTGATCATATGATAATAGTGGCCCAAAGTGTTCCTAGTCTTGCACTATCCATGCATACATACCGGAACCCCATGGCATCCGCTGGATCCTGCCAAACTGCCTGCATACCCTATCCGCTAACTACCTCTCCAGTACATGGGGTGTCTGCCCAATCAGATATATGCTCTTGAAGGTATAGGGTAGATCCACTGCGTCATCCTCCCACTGCTCGCACTTGCAGTATGGCCTCCATATCACAGTATCAATCTCATCAAGCACCCTGCACCAATACTCCAACCTGCCAACCTGTGGCTATGAGGTAATCATATCATATAAATGAACAAAACTATGTCCATGACCCTGGCCTCTGAAATGTATCGGCCATGTGACTGGCAGATGCTCATATGCCTAAACCTGCAACAATGTAACTCTACAGCCCAATCCTACGGATCCATGATAAACAAACTGATGAAGCTCATAGTACAAGTGTGCCAGCATGCACGGTCCCCAGGCATATCTAGTATGTTGTGTAACCAGTGTCTCCAAGGTGCTCCCCCAGCCCACAACCAAACCTCGTGTCACCCTGTCTGGACACAGGAACCCACTGATCACTCCTCCTAACACTGTTGGTAGTGCCAGTCCTGTAGCTATCATCGTGTCCCATGCCATGTGTCCAGCCCTCATCTCTAGTCTCGGATCCTGGAACACTCATCTCAGGGCCTCCCTGTCTCCATCTCGATCATAGGGTATCAGCTCCCCATCGATCGATATCCTCAATATCCTATAAACATCCTCCAAGGTGCCTGTCATCTCACCCATCGGCAAATAGAATATGCATGTCTCAAAATGCCACCTCTCAGCTAGCGCAGTCAGCAACCCCATGTTCGCCCAAAACTCAAGCACATACATAATGAATCGCAAACCCATAACCTCAATAGCTGCTATGTCCTCAAATGTCAGCTCTGTTCATAATCTCTAAGTCGACAGGAATCTCTCTCATGACTCAAGCATAGGTAAGTACTCCTGCAGTCAAGCAAAGCAATCATGTTGGTCAAAGTGACACTCACTGTTCATCACAAAGTGTTGCTTTTATCCTAGTGACACTCACTGTTCATCACAAAGTGTTTCTTCTATCCTAGTAACACTCACTGTTCATCATAAAGTGTTGCTTCTATCCTAGTGACACTCATTGTTCATCACAAAGTGTTGCTATCTATCCTAGTGACACTCATTGTTCATCACAAAGTGTTTCTTCTATCCTAGTGGTACTCCCTGTTCATCACAAAGTACTATGTGTTTTGATACTCCATTATCATCACAAAGTACTATGTTTTGGTACTCATTGTTCATCACAAAGTGCCTTGATCTATCCTAGTCTTCCCTAGAGGACCTGCTTGAGTGTATCCTCTCAGTAACTTATCCAATCGACAGTGTATGTTCGTCACAGAACTGTCGATTTGACTTTGAAGACATAAACGCGCCTTTATGACATAAACGCACTTACAAACTGCACAAACGCACCTGCTTCGCACAGATGCGCCTGAAATACATAGACGTGCCTATGCTCTGCACAGATGCACCTGTCCTGCACAGACGTGCCTACATTGCACAAATGCGCCTGCACAATGCAAACGCGCTCGCATCTAGCACAGACACTATTCCCAGCATAGACACATCTGGCACCAACGCAGACGCGCCTACACATTTTTGACATTTTTTTACATTATCCTAACATGCATTTATTGCACTACCTAAGATGCATTAATGACAACATTTATTGTGACAAAGTACAAGGAGGTTTTGTGGTACTTACCGACTCTCCTGCATCTGCTGGCCTCTGAAATCGGCGAACGCGGTTGAATCTGTGCACCAATGCCATCGTTGTTGACTGTTGCTGCTCTATTCTCACTCTACACTCTAATCTCTTGGATGTGTGGATGACAATAAGGATGTATTCCCCTCATGGTCTATCTTATAGACTGCCCTAGCCCTAGCCCTAGCCCTCGTCTCCCAAGTTAGTCTTCTTTATCCCGTGACTTTGTTACTCTATCTGGTCAATCCTTTCTAGCCTTTCTTTCTTATCGAGAGATTGTCTACAATCTTTTCACACATTTTCATCCAATCTCTCAAGGGGGCATATCATTCCCATCTTGGGGCAACTTTGTATCAGTTCATATTATCTTCTTTGAAACAACGCAACAAGTTGCATTGTCTCAACGAGGGGCAAAATGTAGACACCTAAAATTGTCCAGTCTAATTAAATAAATATTTTTATTTATTTAATTACTTTAAACCTAATTCTTCTATTAATTAAATAAATCTTTATTTATTTAATTAATTCATTTATACTCTTCTAACCTTATTTCTCATTTAAATAAATACATTTATTTATTTAAATTATCATTTTTCCTAAATTAAATAAATATCTTATTTATTAAATTAATCCCACTTCTACTATTAATTAAATAAATCTTTATTTATTTAATTAATTCATTAGCCTTTTCTACCCATGACACATGGCATTCATCTCTTAATTCATACACTACCTACCCCTTTCATTATTTTATTATTTTCTTTACCTACCCTTTAATCATAGCCGACCATTTATCTTTTACACCTCTCAATCTTATCCCTCCATTTCTTATAGTGTCTTCTATATAAGGAGATGCTTCCTTCATTATCAAACCCTAACTACTTGATTACTCGACTACACTATGCCTTTGCACTTTTACGTGCGATCCTACTTGCAACCACATTTCCGTTCTTTGTTGAGCTCTTGTGCACATAAAATCTGGAAGCAAATATATCAAGCAAGATCAATGGAGACAGGAAGAATGGAGATCCAAACCCTATTGGACATGTGATGGTATAATCTTTGTGATTTCATTTGATTTGCATTGTCTTAGGTAATCTTCATATGTTATGGTGGATCTTTGTTGTTGTTAGGCTAGGGTTTTGTGGTTGAATTCATTTAGTCTTTCATCATTGTTGTTATCCATTTTCACCGTAAACACTATGCATTTGAATAAATTGTATGCTTAAAATCATAAAAAGAAAATACCAAAAAAATAGTGAAAAATCAAAAAAATAAAAAGCCTAAAAATTAAAAAAGTAGCAAAATCCCTAAAAAGCATAAAATAAAAATACAAAAAACAGTGTATAACAGCGAAAATAGTCAAAAAAATCAAATATAGAAAAAAAGTAATAAATTTAGATGGTGAAAACCTGGTAAATAGGCATTATGTACAAGTAGGTTCCTCCATCTATGAGATCGCTTTGTCCATCTACCCATCCTATTGCATCCATCTATCCTCGCATATTCATTTCATCTTTCGCATCCATTTCTTTGAACCATTAAAAAGAAACATGCCACTTATCAACAGTTATCAATCTTTGACATACTTAGCATAATCATTGTCTTGGGTTTTATCACAATCAATCATATCTGCATTGTATCCCACCATGGTTTGGATCATCCATCATAAAGTTTGTTTCTGCTGGGGGCAAAATCCTAAAACCTTTTGCTAAGGTCATCTTTAAAAGCTTCCAAAAATCCAAAAACATTCAAAAGCTTAAAAAAAACAAAAATACCTAGGGTTTTGAGACAAACAACAAGCAACAAAGCAATGAAGATCAAGATGTTTGTAATAACTGGATCGTGAAACTTATAATACAAAGATTCAACTAGCAAGTAATGAAGGGTTATCAATAATCATTCATCAAGATGATTATATCAGTTAATAGCCATGAGAACATATGTGTGGCATACATGATTCAATGTTTATATCTTGATTTTTGCTAATCACGTACCCTATGTAACACAATGATGTCCATGACTAGAGGAGCTATGATGGGACATGATTATTTTCTGTGTTTGTTGTCTGAGATTATCTCGTAGCAATGTATGTACTTGTCTAAGGATATGATGAGAAAAATATCATGGAGGTCGTTCCGAGTCATGCATGAAAAGGGATAATCCTTGTCTGTTCTGCAACAAATACTCAGGTCAACTTGATTCATCATATTAAGTTTCTTGTATTAACTTTCTATATCAAAATCCATGTAAGAAGTACTCAGGTCATCTTGAATCATTATGTCAAGTTGCTTGTATTTTCTTACAACATTTAAAAGTTCAATGATGAAATCAAGCATTGTTACAAGAAAGCATGTGAGGAATGGCAGTATCATTTAAGTTAGATCATTTTAGGTTAGTTCATTATCATCTGCATTATAAGCATTCATTTTCAATTGCATTCTAAGAATTTCATCTCATTTCATTTGAGATCAACGGTCAAAATAAAGATTTGAGTATATTTGGACAAACAAAAATAATTTGCATTGATCATGTTAAGGTGCATTAGGTTGCATTTAATTATTCAGGTTCATTTCATCTTTCAAGTCATTTAGGTTTGCATGTTATCATAATCATCATGTCATTTATTATTCATCATTTATTAATTGCATTCATTTTAGTTGGATTAGTTTTAATTAGTGTCATTTGCATTGATCATATCATTATTAGTTGCATTAGACTCATTTATCATTATCATTTATTATTATCATTTTTCGTATCTAGTTATCATTAGTTTCTTTAGAATAATTTATTCATTAGGTTCATTTAATTGCATTTGTGCATTTAGATTCATTAACCATATTATTACATCATCATTGTGTATATCTCATTATCTAATCATCATAGGCATTTACATTTGCATCCATAACCATCATATTACATTCAAAATCACCAAATCAAAATCAAATGCATTTCATTAGTATCATTTCATCATCATATGCATATACATCAAGAAATAAGAAATAAACATCCATTTGCATACATCATCATAATAAGCATTTTCCATATAAATCATTACATTTAATCATTTAAGTAAATCATCATGGAATCATTTTCATATGCACATAGATCATGTAATCATCAGCATCATATAAATCATACAAGTTATAGATTATGTAAATTATTTCACATCATCATCATCATCATAGAGATCATATAAGTCCTAGATAGCATCATCAAGATCATCATCATATTATCAAGGCATATAAAAAACCATGAAACATAAAAGAAAGGAAAGATCATCAAAGCATCATCCATGTAATCACTGCAAATAGATCATCATAACATCATCCATCAATGCATATATGTCATATAGGTCATCATCATCATCATAGTAGCATGCATAATCAATCATGAATCATAAGCATCATTTAGAGTTCATATATGCATATCATCATAAACAATAAAAATTCCAAGTATACAATGATATCAATGAAATAAATTAATAACATACAATGTCTCATGATATAAAATCAAATCTCAAGGATGCCCTATGCCACTCCCACCTGAATCTGTTTGTCTCTGTGGATGTGGACGAGAAGATCCTCCAAATGGCACTGCTCCTCGATCCCTCCGAGGAGGCCCCATGACTCGACCACTGTTGGTATGCACCCTGATAGTAGTCACATAGCTATCTTATCTTTGGCTCTGTAAGACCAGATCCTCATATAATCATCATCAATGCATTGTCTTCTTCCCAGCCTAGACTAATGTCCTAACAGTGTCATCTAAGAGAGTGTCAGAACCAACCCCCTCTTTGTGATCAAGTGTAGCATGTGCATCCTGATATCTCCTCACAGCTCTATCCCTCTTAACAGTGAGCACATGCACATGTGCTTTGACCTGATCAATCTATGCTCTAAGGTCATCCATGGTCTCCCAATGTGGCACATCCTATTGGGGTATATCCAACATGGCCTCATCCCCACCCCCCTCTCCACCTACTGGAGTCTGAACCCGAGTGGATCTCATAATCCACTGATGAATGAGTGGTACATAATCCTCCAAGTGGTACTCTACCTACTTTTCCAACCATTCCAAAAGGTCCTCCTCGGACTCTAACCCAGCCTCCTTCTCTATCCTCATCTCCCTTCTTGGCCATAGCCACCCTCATCCCCTTCAGGCTCTCAAGAAGCTCTGAGCTCTCATCTCCATCTCCATTGCCTAACAATAGGATCAGCTGAGTCTGACTCCTCATCTCCTAAGCTAGGAGGAGGGCTTGCAGGATCAATGATGTGAAGGAGTGGATGTGTCAACAAGCATTGTGCATAATCTGTTATGATCTTGGCATCCAAATTTTGTGGTCTCCAAATCGTAAGCAACAATGGGAATAGGTAAAAAATATGTGTATGCTATATCAAATGACAATGAAGGACCCCAATCTTGTTTGTCCTTGTATCGATGCGCATACATTGCAACGCCAAAAGGCATTTGTTGAATGATACCAAACTATATCAAAAGGTGACCAAATAATTGCCTCTCAATGATAAATGGAGTGTGGCCAGTCAAATATCTACTCTACAAAATAAATGGAAAAATATGACTTTCCTCCAACCAAGGCTCACAATGAATATAAGGCCTCCAAATGACCGTATCCATGGAATCCAATACCCATCTCCAATAGTCAAGCTTACCCAACTTAGGCTAAGTAATGATACCTCTGTACAAATAGACAAAAGGTTGACTGTCACCACGAACTCTATCATGCACTGTCCGAGTAACAACAATGTGCTCCCAGCACCAAACCTAACGAAGTGTGCATCCAGTAGATAGACTCGCTCCACCATCATACACAACCTGATGTAAATCATGATAAAGATGTGCCAACATACACACACCCCATGCATAATGAGTATGATGGTGCATCATGCTTTGTAGAATGCCTCCCCATCCAGCAGCAAATCCTTGAGATCTCCTTTAAAAAAAAAAACATCCACCAATCAAGACATCGAGTATCACTGGGAGAGTCTCATAGTGCATGATCATGTCCTCCCATTGAATCTCTCCATCATCAATGCTCTGATCTTTGAAGACTACTTTTCATGCCTCAGTCCCACCAAGATCTTGGTAGTCATACTGGATGAGCTCGCTAGTAACAAGTATGTGAAGGATCCTACATACATCCTCACACTAATCTCACCAGTGGGTAGGTGAAACGTGTTGTGCTCGCTATGCCATCTCTCAACTAATGCAGTCAACAGACCCCTATTATGTGTAATATTTGGCATGTATAAGAGGTGATGTAAACCACACACATCAATATGTCTAATCTCATCCTGAGACAACTCTGGAACCAAATGACACATAGCTAGGAATTTTTCCCGACACTAGAGAACATCTAGTTTCTCATGTTTAATCAAACACGTTGTCTATCAATCATCTATTCTATCCTATCAAATCAACATTAAATCAAATATTTTCTATTGAGAAAACCATGCTATCAATCAATTGATCAACAAATCAAGCTCATTATCAGAGACTAAATCGATCTCTTTGAGCTTTTATCAACTCATCAATTAGCAAATAAACAACTATCTTATCAATCAAAACATCTATCAAGAAATCAATTAGTAATCTATCTATCAATCAAATCATTGATCAATCATAATCAATTATCTATCAATCTATCAAATTCACACATCAAGACATCTAATCAATTTCATCTGATTGAATTTCAACATTGTCAACATCAAAAAGTTCAATTTTTAAAAAAAGTGTTGTCTCCTTGAACAAAAGCGCTAACCTAATCGACACAAGCGCTAGAAAAAACATTAGCGCTAACTCATAAAGAATTTGCATGAACACATAATACAAAAGCGCGACTTCAGACGAATGCGCTAACATAATAGGAAAATGTGTGAACTTAATCGACACAAGTGCTAACCCTATGAATGCACTAATATACATAACAAATGCATGAACAAAAATGATGAATGCGCTAAACTATGAAATGTGATAACCAAAACCATGAAAGCGCTAAACTAGCTAACAAAAGTGATAAACCAATACGCGAAAATTGGAAAAAATTTATACAGCCCTAAATCATTCGAAAAACATGAAAACTTGTATGGAAAATTCAAAACTAGGCTCAGGATAGGTCACTCACCAGTGGGTCGTACTCAACAGGTCCTTGGTGTCGTCAAACGCACTCAAATCGATGGCTCTCGTACTAGATCACCAACTTGCCAACTTAGCACTCCAAATTCCTTTTTCTCCAAAAGCTGACAAAATGCAAAGGATAAAATTGACCAAGGTTAATTTTATTATTACCTTTTTTTATTTTTGAAGGGGTAATTAATGTTTCAAGTGGGGCAATTTTATTTATTTCAAACAAATGAATTTAATTGAGGGGCCTATTTTCAATCAAATATTTTCAATCAACTTATCGTGAGATTAATCGCTCAATCAAATTTACCAACAATTTCATGGTCAATCTCTCGAGGGGGCACACAATCAGGATTTTCATCTTCGTCGGGGGCATTATCGAGACTTGATTTAATCTTTGAAACAATGTTGTCTCAACAGCATTTCAAAGAGGGGAAAAATGTATACACATAAAATTGGTTGAGCAATTAATAAATATTTAATATTTATTTAATGATTATTCTTCTATTAAATAGTTAATTTGAAAAGATTAATTTATTTAATTCATTTGATATTCTTCTATTAATTAATTTAGTTGAAAAAATTTATTAATTAATTCATTATATTTCTTTCTTCTAGCTGATTAATTAAATATCTAATATTTAGTTATCTCCTATCCACTATCCTATAGTTCCATTACTAAACAATTTCTTAATTATTTAATCTTGCTTTTTCAACCCATCCTCATCTCCACATCATCTTCTTCTTTTCCAACTCATAAATCATGTGGCTAAAGCTATTAATATTTTTAATATTAATATGTGTCATTATCTTCAAACTTCCAAATTCATTCTCCAAATAATGTGTACATACACACATTCCTCAACCTCCCTATATTCTCTCCAACCTTCCTACATCTTTGGAGGGAGTTGAGTCCACTTGTCCTCTTATCCTTAAATCTTCTCCAACTATCCTAGATTATCTCAAGTCTTCTCCTCGGTCAAGGTGAGCCTTCTGACACTTGGCTTCTCCTTCCACCTTTTCCTCCATTCTGTAGGTGTAGGAGGAACATCCTTCACCTTTATCTCTCACATCTCAACCTCTTGCTCATAGCCATCCAAATTGCAAGATTTAATCATGACCATTGATCTCTGCCACCATAGCTTATGTACTAAAAAATCTATAAATAGAGGTCTCCTAAACCATTTTTGAAACTAATAGCTAATCTCATAGTCAATTAGGAGTCTGTATCTTTGCATCTGTGAGTTCATTTGTTTAGCATTTTTAGATTTTTTGAGCAATTTAGCATAAATCATTATCATAACATTAGTTTTGCATATCATATTATCTATTAGTCCATTTGACACTTGCCATCTTGAAAGCTACCAATGCCTATCTAAGAGAAACATCATCTGCAACCAAGAACAATGGGGTTAGGACACAATGAGACATAAATCACGAAGGTATAATTTTTGTTTACTTTTAATTCATGTTGTTTCATTGGTTGAAGCTTGAGTTATATTTACATGATGGACTAATGAGTTTACAGGTAATTTCTCTTAGGTGAAACTTAATTTGATACATAATCAAATTGTAAGTCAGTGTGACTTCCTTGAAGGTTGTAGCCTTTCAGGCAACTTTATTTGAGTAGTGAGCTCTAGGAAATGAGCTTGAATACAAGTGCATTCCCCATCTATGTAATATTTATGTACTCCTGGCCATAGTATATGAATATTGTAGGTTCCAGCCCCACCGTGGTTTTTCCCTTTCCGGGTTTGCACATAAAAATTCCAGTGTTGTGGATTTTTGTATTTTGTGTTTCATGTTTATGTTATTTTCTGCTATGCATTATTAATTGGTGGATAATAAGTTTGCAGTTTTAACTTCCGGTAGATCATTGATTCCCCCCCCCCCCCTCTCAATGATCTCTGATTCTAAAAATTGGTATCAGAGCCTAGTTCCTCTAAGGAAGCTTAACCGCTTGAGGAAGATTTGGGAGATTGATTCAATGGATTTCGGTTTTCAGAGACAACTCAATGTGGTGCTTGAGGATCTTGATGCATCTCAAAGTGTGGTATGTACCTTGAAGAAGAGTCTAAATGTTGCTGATGAATTCATTAGTGGGTTGAAGGATAAAGCAAGTATCTATAGAGAAAAGAGGAAGGAATTAATGGAATTCTAGGACAAAGTTGATGAGGTTAACAGGCTTGAGAGAGAGAATGTTTCTTTGAAGAATGAGATGCAATCCATTATGATGAGACTGACTAAAGAAATTGAGGACCAAAAGAAGAATGAAGAGAATCTGGCACAATCATTGAAGGAAAGAGTTCATGTATGCTTTAGGCTTACCTATGAGAATGATCAGTTGAAGCTTGAGTTGACTCAATCAAGGAATAATGGTCAAGAACTTGAAAGATGGGTTCCTACCTTGAGGGATGAACTTGCTACTGCTAATGAATACAAGGAAAAATTCAAAGCTAGTTCAGCAAGACTTGATGAGATGCTGGAAAGTCAGAGACATGGAAAGGATATGCGAGGTCTAGGATTTGAGAAAGGTGAATCCTTTGGATCTGGACAAGGCAATGCTAAACTTGATTAGGATAAGAGCAAGAATCCTCTGGTAAGATAGTCTAATGCTCATAAATTTAATGGTAGATGCTTTACTTGCAACAAATTTGGTCATATGGTGAGTTAGTGCAGAAGTAGGATGAATAATGGTATGATGAACAACATGAATAATGTTCCTACCATTATAGATCAGTGTTTCATATGCAATAATTTTGGACACAAGTCAAATGTGTGTAGAGCAGTAATGAATAGCTTTCAAAACAAAAGATACTATGCTTGTGGAATGTTTGGACATATTTCTAAGCAGTGCAGATCAAGACAGAATTAGATGAACTTCAAACCTATGAAGAATAATGTTGTTTTCCAAGCATGCAACAAAATCGCTCACATTGAAAAGTATTGCAGAAGCAAGAATAGTGCTCCAAGAGACAAGAACAAATCAGATGAGAAAGGAAAAGCAAAGGTAGAAGAGATCAAGGAGAAGCATGAGAAGATGTGGCTGAGAAAGGATGAATCCAGAGCTGACAAAAGGTCTACACCCGAATCTGGTGCAGGATCTTTAATCGGCAACTAGGGCTTTATGCCTTAGGGGGAGCTTTTCATGCAAATTCTAAGAACCCCCTCTTTTGTGGTCTACAATCGATTTTGGAAGGTTGCAGGGGGACTGAATCATATGTGCAGATGATATCCAGAAGTTTCTAAAGGATCTTGTGCTCCAGTATGAAATTTCATGAAGATCATGATAATCGATTGCTACATTTATTACAGTGAAATATTAGGTTTTCAAAGAATAAAAATGCATTTCAAGACTTCATTCATCACAATGCGATCAAGTGAGTAAGAGCTGAGCGGGAAAAAGCAACTTGGTGACCTCAACAGCAATTTCAGCAACTTCTGAGTGAATTCTAGCATCCGGTGGTGAATCAAGGTACTTATATGTTCAGATGTTTATCTGTTTGCAAACCCTAGGATTCAAAATGGCTTCAGTTTCTGGTATTGGGACTCCTTTGGTGGTTGAGATCAAGGATAGGGCTCATCCAGTATTCAAGAAACATCCATTCAAATCAGTCGAGGATGATCAGGTAGGTGCATTCTCATCCATGCCCTACGGCGTACTGCACAATGAGGATATAGGGGCCTACATTCACTATGACCTTGAGGAGCTCAGGAATGTCGATATGTTGGACCTTTACAATAGACATTTGGTCGATAGTTTGGGAAATCTCAAACCCAAATATAAGGAGCTACATGATAAGGGTTTCTCATAGTTCATACATTTCTCATTGTTTGATGATGCGGAGTGGATCTACTATATCCCAAGCCATGTGCATGATGAATTCATATGACTTGATAGACCCCACAAAAATACCAAGCAAGTGATCCATACTGTAATTGGTTTAGCTGAAATCGGTGATGTGCCTAGCCTAAGAATGGTTTCAAATGACACCGTTATAGCTACCACTAGATCAAAGTTTGACAGCACAGGCATGATTGTAAATGATATTTTGGAGAATGATGTAAATTTTTCTTCAATGGTAGTCGGATATAAGGTCTACCAGTCTAGCCGGTACAACTCAATCTTCAGTACCGCCATCTACTCTGCATATCCGGTGCTTAAATAAGACAAGAGGTATAATATATGCATGACACTTCTAAATGAATTATTAAGAAATCTAAAGAAGATAAAGCAGGATAAAAAGTACACTTTGAAGTATGGTACACTCCTTATTTGCCTAGCACTATACTTCTTACAAGAGATATCTGGTATCAATGATAAGGTCCAATGGGCCTATGATAGACCGGTGGCCATGTAGATCAAGGAAGGTCTATGGGGAGTTGGTGATGCTACCATAAGAATATCTGCCCTCTAGGGATACTTCAAAACCTTCCAATCTACAATGAAGAATAGGAAGAGGATTCCAAAGGAGGTGGTTGAGAAATATGAGCAAACCATTTGCTTCATGGTGGATAAGGATTAATGTTTGATGGAAGCAGTGTAGCCCCGAAAAGTCTAGATCATGCCCATGGGGTATGAAGTTGACTCTGCTACACTTGAGGCATATGCCCAACAACTTCTAAGTCAACCGGTTGATCCCAAGGAAGGGAGATTTGGGACATTCAAGGAGAAGGATCTTAGTTTGCACATGCAGTTCACTGCTTCTGCCCGAAGACACAGTTCACAAAGATGGAAAAAGAAGTAGTTGCTCAGATGGGCTTCACCAAGGAGGAGGTGAAGAAAGCCAAAGAAAAATATGCTCAAAAGGAGGCAACTAAGTCTGTTGCTGCTCTAGTGGCACAACCTGCTAAGCCTACTCCATCTGGAAAAGGTGTGTTGAAGCAAAAAGGAAAACCCAAAAGAACTTGTGTTGCAGTATCTTCGGTGGCCTCAGAAACTGAATCTAAGGAAGAGGCACGAAGAGCAAAGAAAAGAGGTGAATTTGTCAAATAGGTGAGAAAACCTCAATCTGGTGGAGCTCAGCCCAACAAAAAGACTAAGTCAAATCCTACTCCCTTCAGAAGACCCCAAAGAGGCAGACAGGTGAAAATTTAACTGGACAAAGATCTTGAATTTAGAAATATACAGGGTAAGTACACAATAA
The DNA here is from genome assembly GCF_030272615.1 of Cryptomeria japonica. NCBI lineage: Eukaryota > Viridiplantae > Streptophyta > Pinopsida > Cupressales > Cupressaceae > Cryptomeria > Cryptomeria japonica. The sequence goes on from NC_081412.1 coordinate 65,339,660, forward strand.
TTCCTCCACTATCAACAGATAAATTGATAGATGAGATATTAGTGGATGGAAATTTAAAGAATCTTCAAGCAAATTTTTACAATTTTGATGATGGTGATCAAAGAAAAGTTGAGGAGTCGGTATTATTATACTTGCATAATTTTAGTAAGACATTAATTGAATTAGAGAAGTCCATTCCAAAGGACTTGTACAGTATAATAGATGTTATAAGGATAAATGCAAGTAAAATGGATAGAGAAATGAAGGAGAGGGAACTTGTAAATATATGTACATGTATTATTCATGATGAAGTTAATAGATTAATTGAAGAAACCAATAAAAAGGAATTCAAAAGTAAGAATAGAATAAACAGGTTGATGATTGGTAATGTTGAGGAGGTCAGAAAAGAGACAGAGGAAATATGGAAGAAGATCATCCAGAATGACCCTCTGTATAAAGATGCCTATAAATTATCTTAGTCGGAAGACAAGCAAGGTTATTTCGGAAGTCAGAAGGTTGAGACTCAGTCTAAAGATCAACTGGAAGACCAAGGTAACACCACAATTTATGCCGAGACTAGTGACAATCCTTCAGTGACTGATAGCACTACATCCCTTGAAATTCAACAGACTAATATTGGAGACAAGGGTGAGAATAAAGATGTTGAGTTTGGAGAAGCTGAGACAACTAAGGTGGACAAATTCAAAGGCATAGTTGATCTGGTAATTGCCACTCCTCTGATTATAGGGATCCCACCTCATATAAATCTTGATGGCTCAGTTGATCTTGGAAAAATGTCTCCTGTAGAGAATCTTGTGCTTGATGCTACAGTCCAAGCTCAAGCCAACCAAGACCTAGTGAAATCAGAGATTGAAGATAAGAGGTTAATTTTGATGTCCATTGATGTTTTGTAGAAGGTGGCTACCAATGTACAGTTAGATTCAAATAACAACCCCTCCGGTAAACTATTGCAATTGATTAACAATGTAAATAGCAACTTTGATTCTTTGGAGAAGACGGCTACTCAGAAATTTTTGGACAGATTTAAGGAAGTCAAAAAACAAACATTCTTGAAAATGATTGAAGATGGCAGGGTGACATTGAATAAGAGACTGCAGACCATTTCTAACACATTGTCAGAAGTCGGTAAATTGTATAAGTCTTGTCTCATTTTGCCTAAATTCACCATTGATATTGACAAACAAATAAATGACTATCAGGGAAAGCTTGCGAGTATCTCACAATCTTTTGACCCTAATCTATCATTAACCAAAAGCATTGAAGGACAAATTATAGACTTGAATGATCAGATATCCGGCCTTCAAGTTGATAAGGAGAAAGTTTTGAGGAAAGTGAGTGAACTTCGGAACCTGATTGTTGTCCAGATAGATACTATGCTAAGAAATAAGGCAGATTGTATGAAGGAAATGGCCCAGCCTATACCAGCTGATCTAAGAGAGTCAGAAATTCATGCCACTATATTCAATGCATTCATCACAATTTTGGATAACCTAAAGAGTGGGTGGGAAACTCACCTGGGATTTTTTAAGACTATTTATGCTGACCTATTCAAATATTTGTAAAGTATATGTCATTTGTATATCAATTTTGGACAGCATTCCATCTTTGGCATTGTTGTCAAAGGGGGAGAGATGAGGTGAAAAATGTATAGACTAATTGTGTATAGAGTGTATAGTCCAGTATATTGTTGATTCTTGGATTATTGATCTAAGGGGGAGCCTTAGAATTCTTTTATTCTTTCCTCTGGTGTACGGGTTTCACGGGATTCAACACTTAGCCATTTTTCATAAGTGTTGCCATCAATGCCAAAGGGGGAGATTGTTGGTAATTGACACTCATCCGGTGATTTCAGGTGACTTCCAGTGGTTGATTGTTTGGTTTAGGGTTGTCATTGATGGCAACTCTTTGCAACTTTTTGTGGTGATTCGATCCAGCAGTCGTGATTCATCTTATCTGGAAGTTGGTGTTAACTGGTAAAATAGGGTATTTCGGTAACGTGTTGGTTCGAAATGATTTCCAATGATTGTGGTGTTTTCAATGATTATTTTTGTGATCTCGGTGATAGAGAAGACCTTTGGGAAGCGTGTGATTACAATCTTTTGGTCCAGTGCTATGTTTTGTTTGAGATTGAAGCCAACTTTGAGCTATACATTACATCTCTTGAATCCGACTTGAAGGAGATTGCTTTTGTGTTATGACCGGATATATAAGATCAATTTAGCGATTGATTTTCAATATGTTAGAGATGTGGTCATCTGTTTTGGTGTGATTGAGTGCAATTTCACATGTGCATTTTGCTTTCAGACCAACCAGTAGCTGGCTGAGATAGAAACAGAGTATTCAGCAAAGAAGAGATGGTCAGAGAATCAACACTTAACTAGAACTCATTTTTGCATAGTCAGATGCTAATTAAGAGTTCATTTCATTGTAATTTCTTATTGTAATCGAATTGTAAGTTAGTGTGACTTCTATGAAGGTTGTAGCCTTTTGGACAACTTTATTTGAGTAGTGATCTCTAGGCAGTAAGCCTGAATGCAAGTGCATTCCCCATCTATGTAATATTTATGTACTCCTGACCATAGTATATGAATATTGTGGGTTCCAGCCCCACCGTGGTTTTTCCCTTTCTGGGTTTCCACGTAAAAATTTTGGTGTTATGTATTTGTGCATTCTTTGTTTCATGTTTATGTTCTTTCATGTTATGCATTGTTAACCAGTGGATAAAGAATAAGTTTTTGGTTTTAACTTCTAGTAGATCGCTAATTCACCCCCCCCCCCAGTGATCTCTGATTCTAACAAGGAAATTTGTACTTTACTATGATCTTGTTTGTTTATTTAGAGTCGGTACACATCCTGTTGGAAATTTAGCATTATAACAAACAATGGGAGATTGATGGCATTTCAATAAGGATATTGAGAAGGTTGTTGATGATTATGGATATAACTGATTAAGGATGTTTACTATCTTAATATTATTATTTTGTCATTGATGTCAAGAAATTGATTTTCTAATTCAGTATGATGTTGCCATAGCTTGAGAAGTATGATTTGAAGAGTATAAAGATGTCGGTAAAAGACACAGAAAGATTATGATGAATAAGAGGATGAATAAGGTATTCAATGGGCAACTATTACCGAGTCAGACAATGATGAGATCATGATGTTTAGATTGTTTTGACATCATACATATGTTGTAAATTGTAAGGTTAATACTATACTATGTTACCAAGCAAAGAACCTAGTCGGTAAAGCCTAAGGTTATCGCTATCGGTTAATGAAGGCAAAATGTCTACCGAGTGAAGTTTAGTATTTACTGAGTTGTAACCGAGTTGTAACCGAGCTGTAACAGAATGCATTAAATGTTTACATGCGTTATTTAATGAAGGAAGCTAATGAGCTGGAACTAATTAAATGATTGGTATGCCGTAAATAAAGTTTGTTAAGAATCTATGGCAATGGAAGATCGGCAGGAAGATCTACAGTTCAAATTGAAACACAATACCCTAGCACAAGTTCCAAGAAATATATGCAAGTTCCAAGGCAAGGTAAAACATTTTTCAGATTGAAAGATGCATTGAACCTGGTCAAGCATGAAGATCTGATGGCTATGATTGATCATGGGAAATGTGATCAAGGAGATTAAGTGGTTATCTAATTGTTTATAAATAGGGAATTGTTGATAAACAATGCATGCGGGCAAGTGTATGCATAGGGATGCTACATAATGATTACCAAGCACAGAAGCTTGAAGACATGTTTGAATGACAGAGTATAGAAGCCCAGCAGATAGACAAGATTAGTTCTATATCTAGATTGTATTGAACAAATAAGAATCTGCTTTAGCATTTTAGATGTGAAGTTGCAGATAGATTTTTACTATTGTTATTTTGTGAAAGTGACAGCAAATCTCTTAACCGAGTGGACTTAACAGTCTTATTTGTAAAACCCTCTAGCAAGGTGACATTCTGATTGAGTGTTTGAAATCCTTTAACAAGGTCACTTCTAACAAGGTGAAGATCCTAACAGACCTGAGGGAAATCCCTTAACCGGGTCACATCTAGCAATGTGTTTGTAATCTTTAACAGGATTTGCTTTTAACCGAGCATACTCTAGAAGAGTATATTTCTTAGTGGGTCCAAAATCCCACAGTGGTTTTTCCCTATTTGCGTTTCCACGTTAAATCTAGTGTTATGAGGTTTATGAGGTTTATGATGTTTATATGCTTTTGAGTTTGCATGTTTAGCAGTTTTGGTTATATTACTGAAGTATATGTTACCGAGGTTGAATCTGATGTTTCTATGGAAGATTAAGTTTGTATGATTCACCCCCCCTCTCATCTTGTTGGCTATTGGATCTGTACTTATATTAAGTATTATAACTATCACATCCTCCATTCTCCATTCTTCTTAGGTGATAATAACGTTGGAATTGCACAAGGACTCAAACTTTTTTCTGATAAAACCTTTCCCCAACAACTCCTGCACTTGTCTATTCAGCTCCTCATTTTTTGTCGGTGTCATCCGATGTGCTGCTTTGTTAGGCAAACTAGCTCTGGTAATCAAGTCCATTCAATGACTGATACTTCTCACAAGGGGTAATCCATCAAGTATATTATCTAAAATGATGTCTGCATACTCTATCAGCAACTCCTTTATCTCCTCTCATTGTTCTTCTTCATGCTTCAGATTTTCAATCTTCTTAGGAAGTATAGCAAAACATACATTCTCATGTCTCATCCCATCTAGGAATTTCTTTCCATCCACCAAACAAATTCTAGCACTAGTACAAACTTCAGTTTTCAAAGGATCCTCCAAGGGTAACAAGGTCTACTCCATCCCATTTGCAATAATAGTGTATATGTTCTTCTTTCCATCATGTATTGCTTGTCTATCATACTGCAAGGGTATACCCAACAAGATATGAAAAATATCCATAGGCATAATATCACACAAAACTTCATTATGATATTTTCCAATTTTCATTTTCACCAAACATTGTTTTCTTACTAGTATCTTATGATTATCCTAAATCCATGTTATCTAATAAGGCTTAGGGTGCTTCAACCTTTCTAAATTCACATTATTTACCATCTCCTCCAAAACAAGATTATCCCAAACTACCACTATCAATTATAACTTTACAACACTTACCAGATACCTTACATTGAGTTCTGAACAAATTCCTTCTATGCAAGGGCTCTTCATCATCTCTGGTTTGACATAAAGCTCTCCTCATTACTAGCAATTCTCCATTTTCTGGTTTATTAGTTGATCCAGTATGGTCTTCTTCCACCAATGTTGTTCTTCTAGTGTTCTCCGTCTTCTTACATTCAAAATCTCGATGCCCTTCTCCTCTACACTTAAAACAAGTTCCTCTAAACACTCTTTTATCTTGTCTTCTATCATCTTTGTCGTAACTCTCATTTTGGTATCCATTAGGCTCTCTTCTCTAGTAAAAATTTATGTCATCCTTCCGGTATGGACTACCATCTCTGCTTGTTTCTTTGTCTTTTTTCTAATCTAAGCAGGGTCCTCCTCCTCCAGAATAGCCTCTTCCTCCTTGAAATCTTCCTCTGAGAAACCTTCCACCTCTACCTCTTTGCTTCTGCTCATGTCTTTTGTTCAACTTTTCTTTGGCCTTTAGAGCATATTGATAAGCTTCCTCAACACTTTGCAGCTTCATTAAACTAAGTTCATCTTATATAAATATCTGCAACCCATTCAAATATCTAGCAACATGTTCAATCTCATCATCAACATGTTCGGAATGGATATTCAACTTGTAAAATGTTTTGGTATAATCCTTCACACTAGATTCCTTCTGCTTCAAGCTGTGCAACTTTCAAAACAAACTCACTTGATAATCGCTAGGCATAAACTTTGATTTTAACTTGCTAAACATCCGCTCCCAAGATTTGATCTTCTCTTTACCTCTTCTTTGTCTATCAAACTACAAAATGTTCCCATCAAAGAGATGCATGACCTTTCAACTTAGTGCAAGCATATCTTTCCTTCCTATCTTCAGCGGTACCTTCAAAATAAAAAAACTTTTCCATCTCTGTGATCTAATCTAGCAATTCATATGAATCCAAATTTCCATCATAATCCAGTGGGGTAAAATGCAGTCTGGTATTTGCTCTAGACAATGCTCTTATAAACCTTTCTTCATCTAGGTCATTCATCAGTGGATTTTCTCCTTATTCTCCAGCTGCCACTGCTTCCTCTTCATCTTCTCTCACATCTTCAACATGTTTACCTCTTCTCTAGGCCATTTCAACAGCTTCCAATAAGGCTGCAATTCCTCTCAATATTTTTGTCACAGCAGAGTCTGCATTTACACGCACTCCACCATTTCTATTTCCTCTTTGCGCCAACTTCACATAAGTCCTTTGTAGAAGTAGGTTGGATCATCAATCCACCACCCTAAAACAAAATCTTACAGGAAAATGCAATCTTTGGAACAAAATCTTGCTCGGATACCACTTGGTGCAATCACAGCGGGAGGGTCCTCAAAGAGAACAGTCTAGACCGTGCAGCAAGAGTTACACAGTAGAAACAACTCAAAGTGATGGAGGAAATGTAGGAACAAACTATATCAAATATTTAAAGTCAGTTACAAATTGTCAGCAACATGTGGGCTCCAAGATTCGACTCACAGACCTGAATACAAAACATGCGTGTTATGCAACATTTGGCTCAAGAAAGATTGCAAGCCAACTTCGGACCTCCTATCCTACAGATCTATTTTCTATCTTCTCCAACTTAATTCTAAATGCTTAATTACATTGATTTATACGATCAAGGGTGATCCACAGCAACCCAAGGTGAAACAGTCCCTGATGAACAAGATGAAATGTGTAAAACAACAAGGTCAACCTCCACCAAAAACATCCATCAGGAAAATCCATAGGATGAAGTATGGACCTAAGGCAAGGTTTGCCACACCCAAAGGAAAATTGGAAACAACGAGCTAAAGCTCTACAAGCTACGAAAGAGATCCACAAGATTCGCCATTAGCAAAATAGGTCCAAGCGGTTCCGGTGTTCTAAGCCAAAAAACTATCTCAGATTCCAGAAGCGATAACTTGTTGGGAAAAGATCTAAATGCCTCATGGACTTAGGATAAAGAAAATGAACATATCCACAATTAAAATCCATCTCTTCAAAATCTAGTGAGCAAATACGAAGAAACTCAGAATGAAATGCTGAAACTGGAAAACGGGAACAAACTAAAAGAAAATGTTTTTTGGTTGATGCAAGATTGCCAAGAACCAAGGATGCTCCTGCATCAAAAATTTCCTCCATAGGGCTCATCATGGCATGCATGAAATGTTGGAATCCAAGAACACTAAGAGGGGGGGGTGAATCAGTGTTCTACCATAATATAATATTTTAGCCTTATCAAAGCATGCATTTATCAACCGATAAACATAAATACATATAACTGAAATAAATAGTGCAAGCACCTAAATGAACACCATAAACATAGAATTTATACGTGGAAAACCTCAATGAGGAAAAACAATGGTGGGATTTGTGACCCACAATATCAATTCACTGGCCATATGAAGAGATATTACATACAATAGGGGCCAGCACATGCAGGAAGGCACACTGCTCATCATAAAGATTCTCACTGACTACAATCACTTTCTGATACAAAACTGCAAAACTGAACTCATATAATTCATCTGTTATGCCTGATTGAGTTCCTCTTAAGGCTCTAATTGTTCTAGTTCTTAAACCCTAAATCCTTGCCAGAATAACATACACCTTATGAGTATCTTAGAAATCATCTATAGATCATTACAGAGTATTTATTTCGCATACAAATGATCTTTCATGCATAAACTTCACATGTCAGATCTTATCTCAAATATTATATCTTAAATGACCTAATAGACGGACTTATATACCCTTAAAAACATTTATGCCATATGTTGGCTAACATAAAAAATGATAATACATGTCGGCTCATTGAAAATGAATTATAAAATGCTTTGTCAGATACTACACTTTAAAGGATCTCCAAGTGATGTCAGCTTCCCATATCGGTACCTAGTTTGTTGATCACCTTGAAATCCTTGATGCCGATTAAGTGTTTGTCGGATGCTGGTGAACCAAAATATCTTGCCAATGTTGCCATTAATGATAACGTAAGAAACTAAATGAGTGTCAATTGCCAACAATCTCTCGCTTTAGCATTGATGGCAACACTCATGTGAAAAATAGTTTTATTTGCCCTGTCGATCCAAGAATGTGATATTGCTCCCCCTAAGCTATATACCATCTGAAATTTGATCCATACATATTTCACCTTTATATTTTTCACATACACCACTCCCCCTTTGGCATCAATGCCAAAAATGGGTACAAAGAATGAATAAATCAATCAAATTTTGTATAGGGGAATGTCTCCCAAAATACTTACTGGAGTTGAATGAGCTTGAAGATCTTCAGGTAAGCATTCTTCAAAAATTCCAAGTATGTGTCCCAACTAGACTTGAATGTCCTTGAAATTGACACAAGTCCATTTATGCATGAGGTTCTTGTTCCTTAAGTTCTATCGGTGTGGGTTTTCCCATCATATCTATACACTCCTTCTTATGTACATAAAGTGTGTCCAATTAGGGACTCACTAACCCTCTGAGCTCCTTAGTTCTCTGTATGATTTTATCCATGTCTCTTTCAAGAGGTGAAATCTAGACTTCTAATAACAAAATTTAACTATCTACATATGTGGTTAAATAATTTATTCCACCAAAGTTATTTACAATGCTTCCAATTATATTTTGAATATCTTTAATGCTTTTGTCTATACCTATTATGAGTAAACTTGAATTGTAACATAGTCGGTAAATATTTGTATATTGCCTCAAAGAATCATCTATCATTTTCATTCTATCTACTATCTATACCTTGTCTGATTTGATCAACTGATTAAAAGTGGCCCTTGGCTTGAGCAAACCGGTCCAGAGCATGTCGGTTAGAGATTTGCTACAGTGATTGAAATTCCATTGAAATATGCTCTGTCAGCATTTTGAGATTTCTGGATGAGCTTTCTCCCTTATCAATTTGGCATTCCAGGACTAACTGGTGCAAAATTGGAATGGAATGATCAATTATTTGCTTTTCCTCAGTCCCTTCCTTGATCATTTTCTGAGCTGCAATCATCATGAGTTCGGTTGAACTCATCTGTGTTATGCTCTTCTCCTTAGCACTTTTAGTGGTAATTACCAGCAATGTATTTCTATCTACCGATTCTCTATTAGATTCCTCTCCCTTTTTCTCTTATGATTGTGTAGAAACACTTGTCTCAATTTGAACTCCCTTTTCCTTCTCTGCTTCCTGATTATTCTCTTTATCTTTCTCTTTCATTTTATTTTCTCCTATATCATCTTATTTTGCACTGGTGGCTTTGCCACTTGGTGTAGCATCTGTTACTATCAGTTCCACATTTGTTGTATCCACAACATGTTCATTCTGATCCAGAGGACTATTGTCCTCAACATCTATAACGTGTTCATTATGTACACTAGCCTTCTCCGCCTGTATCTCCTCTTTATCCTGTACATTTGCTTCTATCAGAGATTCTGCATTTAATTCCTTGGTATCTTTCAAAATTGTGGATGGGCTATCCACTACACCTTTGCCTTTCCCATCAACCGGGATATCTAAAGAGTCAGACTTAGGATTAGCTTCCGATGATGTAAAGAAATCAGGGTTGTCAATAAATAATTTAACCCATACCTCATTGGTTTCACTAATTATTTCTTTGACTCTACCTGCCATAAGGCTAACTATCTTGTGCCTGCTTCTAAAAATTGTTTTATTAATAGTCTCAAGTCACCTATCCATCTCCTTCGGGGTAATTGATCCACAATTAGTTAATAATTCTTGAATATTTATGTGTCGCTCTTCCTCCATAGCAGATAATCTTCTAGCATTTAGATTGTTATATAATTGTGTCAGTATTTGCTTTGCAATCTCTAATAAAACCTTCTTATATATGTCCAAGTATAACAAAACAACTTCCTCAATTTCTTTTTGTTCATTATCATCCAAGTGTTCATAATAATGTTGAGTGTTCTTTAACATACCATCCTCTGTTATCTCATATATTAACTCAACACAAAACATAGGTGAAATAATAGTTACATTACCGGTTTCAATAGCTTCATCTATGTATTCCTTCTTCTTCTTCTTTCTCGATGATGTAGGGGTTTCTTTCCAAATGATGTAGGGGTTTCTTTCACTTGCCTTTTCTTCTGAGTAGGCTTCCTTTCAGCTAGCTGACTAGCCGGTATCTTAATGGTTACCTTCCTTGTCTTCTCAGCTTTCTCCTTTGAATCTTCTACCTTCTTTCTTTGTACCCTCTTGAAAGATAGAGGAATTTCATCCTTAGCCTTAGTATCTAAAGTAATTGGTACAATGAGAGATTTAGGTTGTTTCCTCTTCTTGACTTCTTTGGCTGATGAGACATCATTTATAGTCTAAATGTCTTTTGAGACCTTTTCAACAAATTGACTTACTTTTCTCTGTTGCCTCTCTCTCTTCTTCTGATTAAATTCAGTTTTAACTTCAAGTTCTTTTTGCTTTGCAATTCCAAATGATTTTTCATATTCATTTGTTGGTGCATCTATAAGCATCCTAGCATATGCATCCAAAATGTTTGCATCTACCTCATAACCCATTTCCTCAATCCATATCTTTCGGGGTATCGCAGCTTCCATAAGAGTTTCATCCTTTTTCACCATGAAATAGATTTTAGTTGAGTATTTCTCAACTATGTGCTTTGAAATTCTTTCCCTTGACTTCATGAATTTTTGAAATGATTTGAAGTAACCCCAAACTTTGTTATCTCTTAGATTTCCCAAACTCATGATAGCACCCTTAATCTGTCTGCCTACCGATTTATCGAAGGCTCGTTGTCTTTTTCCCAAACTCGGTATTATTCAAAAAGAAAAGCATTAGGCACACTAACAAATTTCCATACCGAAAAAAATCCTTTCTTTTCTCCCTTCATCTTGCCTAAGTTTATAATCAACTCTTCTTTCATCCATTCACACAGATCATACTTTTCATCCTTCTTCAACATTTGATATGCAACAAAAATGCAAGAGCTAGAAACAAAGTTAATTTGGTTAGATTGTGATACCTTGTAACCTATAATCATGCTGACAAATTTGACATCATTATCAGTAATGGTACTGACTCTCATTGACCGATTATTCGAGGTTGCACTATGAGCTTGTTGATCTGATCATTTGATATCTTCTTCTCTGGTATCTGACCTATCTAAGGTAAGTCGGTGATGGCCCTGATTGCTTCCTTGGTGATCTTATGGGGTCTATCCAACCAAATAAATTCACCATGAACTCTTCTCAGTATGTACCAGATTATTTCATCCTCAAACTCAAGAATATCCAAGATTCTAGTTAACCCTAGGTCTGTAATATGCTTTAATTTGAGCTTGATGATTCTGGAGTCATTCAATAGTTTGCATATGTACATTGATTTGATCTTATCTATTCCCAAGTCCTCTAGATTGCATTGGATGTAAGCTCTGACATCCTCAACATAAACAACGCCTTCAAGAACCCTCAAAAAAGCATTGATTGAATTATCCAGAGTTGCAACATGTAGGCATCTCTTGAATATTGATCTTGAACGGTCATTAACCTCTACTACAATGGGATTTGCAATGAAAGTAGGGACAAAAGAAGAACTAGACTCCATTTTGAATGACTGAATTGAAAAATACCTGGAAATAGTCGTCGGTGACAAACCCTAGATATCTCCTTCGAATCCAGTTGAAATCATTGATGGTTGCTTCTAATCGCTCTAAATCGCCTCTGACTTGCTCTGTATTGCTTTGAATGCAAGGTGAACATACTGAAGTGAATTATTCCTTTTATCCTTCTAAAAACCCTAATTCACCATAGACATAAATGCTTTTTGGTGGGACATATTGGATCTTGATTCAACATATATATGTTAGATAAACTTCTCAGATGTCTGAAACTTCCTTCCAAATCTCTTTCCCAGGGAATATGCAGGATTTTCATGAAATTTGCCTACCCTTAAGGCATCTGCCTTAGTTTCTAGACAAGCTTCCTTTCGGTGCAGGAATATTCTGCTCTGTCGATTGAGTAACCGAAGCAGTTTCACCTCCCAATTGATCATCTAACTTCCTAACCCATCTCTTGGTATGATCATGTTGGATCTCATTGATCTTTTACTTTCCTTTATCATTTGATCCATCATTGCTAATCAGTGGATTTTTGCTTCTACAAATTTTGGCTATGTGTCCAATCTTGTTGCATGCATAGCATGTAACATTGTTCATTTCAATTGCTTTGCTATATCCAGAATAATTGCTTGACCTACACTAATCAGCCATGTGTCCAAACTTTTCACATGCATGACATTTTACATTCATTATGCAATCTTATGTCTTATGACCATACTTATTGCATTTGGAACATTGACTGGGGACAGAGTTATAATTTTGATTTTCTCTACTTCTACATGGTCTAGCCATATGACCAAATTTATTACAAACAAAACATCTACCATTAAATTTGTGAGCATTGAACTACCTTACCGGTGTCTTCTAGTTCTGGTTGTTCTGATCATTCTCCTTACCGTATGTCTAATCTTCATTTGCAGTACCAGAGCTCTGACCTTGTTCAAATCCAAGTCCTCTGGAGTCTTTACTCTACCTTTGGCTCTCCAGTAATTCATTAAGTTGTGCTTAACTAGCCTTGAATTTTTCCTTATACTCATTTGCAATAGTCAGATCATCTCTTAGGATTGTCATCTGTCTTTCAAGTTCTTGTTCACTATTTTAGAATTGCACTAATTCTATTCTCAACACATGATTTTCATGAGCTAACCTGATGCATTCTTCAAATCTGTCCTTCAATGATCTAGCAAGGTCTTCTTCCTTTTTCTTTTTGTCTTCAATTTCTTTTGCCATCCTTATAGTTAGGGCTTGTGTATCATTCTTCATAACATCATTTTCTTGACTCGGCTTCTAACATGGGTTTTTCAGAGTATCCTTTTCTTCATCATCTTGATCTTGCAATTGTTCCCACAATTCCTTTCTTTTGGCTTAGCATTTTATAGATTTTCTTGCTAAGTGATAATGAATTCTTTTGTAGATCTAAGTTCATCTTCTAGCTTTATGTTTTTAACTTTGTCAGCTTCAAAATCTTCAAGAGAAACTTCAAGCTGCTGCATTAAACACATCTCCATGGATTCCGGATTCAGGATCTCCCTCAAGCTGTTAGGATTCCTTCGAGGCAAAAGGCTCTGATACCAATTTTTGGAATCCAAGAACACTAAGAGGGGGGTTGAATCAGTGTTAAATCGAAATATAATATTTTAGCCTTATCAAAGCTTTCATTCATCAACCGGTAAACATAAATACATTTAACTAAAACAAATAGTGCAAGCACATAAATGAACACTATAACAAAATAAATTTAGACGTGGAAAACCTCAATGAGGAAAAACCACGATGGGATTTGTGACCCACAATATCAATTCACTGGCCATATGAAGAGATATTACATACAATAGGGGCATGTACATGCAAGAAGGCACATTGTCTAGAGCACACTGCTCATCACAAAGAGTCTCACTGTGTTGTCCTCATTTTTGTTTCCAAAAATGAAGGACCACTACATGAATTTTTTGTGAAAAAATGAAAAATTTTACTCTATGGCATGCTTCCCGAGGTAGAATTTTGACTAATCCTTGGACTGGCTTAATCCTCAGTTCATCCTCAAACTGGGTTTTGAATTTCGTCAAATTTTGGGTTCATTTGCTATGTCTTTCCTTCAATTTCGGGTTTTAAAATCCTGACTACAGGTGGAGAATTTTCTTCAAACTGCAAGTTTTAATGATATTCATTGTTTTGGTTGTTGTAGGGAAATTTTTAGCTTATTACATGCGCATTTTTATTAAAATATGTTACTTGCAATTTGTTTTAAATTTCCCTTTCTTATTTTTGTCTTTTTTATTGTTTTTTGGTCGTGTAGTTAAAATAGGGATTTTTTGGCTCAACTACAAGTAAACTTGCAGTTTGGTCAAAAAACCCCTACTTTAATGGTTTTTGCATGTAATAGGGATTTTAAATCCCCATTACATATGTGCAAGTCTTTCTTACTTGTTGTAGGGATTTTATTTCCCTTTTACAAGTAATTAAAACTTGTATTCCTCTCCAAAAAACCTGATTTTGGCTTGGCAAGTGGAAAAAGTAAAATTAAAACTTGCAGTTCGCTCCAAAAACCCCGATTTTGCCTTGCAATTGGAAAAAGTAAATTTTAAACTTGCTATTTGTCTAAAAAAATCCCGATTTTGGCTTGTAATTTAAAAAAGTGAAATTCAAACTTGTTATTTCCTCCCCAAAACCCGATTTTTATTGTTTCATGGCAATTCGAACTTGTGGTTTGTCTCCAAAAACCCGATTTGCAAGAAAAATAGATTTGTTGAAGATGTCAAAGCGATTTTTTGTGGAGATTTGTTGGAGATGCAAGGCATTTAGGATTCTATCCTATTCTCATGCATTTACAAATGCATTTTACACCATTTAGGGTTTATTGTTACTGGTTTTTTGAGCTAAATCAGCTAACACGTGGTTACTTCAATCCACATTTTGGGCATTTTTCACTCCACAAATATGCATTCTCCTAAATCGTTTTCCCTTCTCTCACCTAGGTGTGGAGTTTGGGATAAGATTTAAGCTATTTAATGATCCATCTAAGATGCATTAAATACCACATTTTTCAGCTAACACGTGATTCCTTTGTCTCCATTTTGGAAGCATTTGATGCCATGAATCTTCAAAGGGATGAATCGTTTTGGCTTGAAGTACCAAGGCGTTGAGGGTTAAGAAGTATTCAAGCATTTTCCATGACATTTTACTCTTGTTTTCTGCCACGTTTTCCATATAAGACATTCTTGCAAAAACGTGATAAGGGTTTGGCATTACGGATTGCTTCTATTGATTGATTTTGCTTCTTCATTCCAAGAATTGTTGCATTATTGGAGAAGCATTTTGCATTTTCAAGAAAGGTATGTTCTCTTTCCTTTCTTTCCTTCATTTTATTATTTTCTTGTTTTCTTAATTTTCGTTCTTAGTTGCATTTTTTTGGCATGTGTTGTTCTTCCCCCAAAAATCGGTTTTTGTGAGAGGATTTTTCCCCTTGGTATGCAATTTTCAAATTGCATTGTTCTTCCCAAAATTCCCTCTTTACTTGTATTCAGGATTTTTAATCTCGATTACAAGTTCACTGGAAATTCTTGTTCTTCCCCTACAGTTAAGGAATTTAACCATTTTTGGTTAAAATTCCAAGTTAAAAAGTGTGAAATACCCCTCCCTTGCAAATTCAGGTTTTAAAAACCAGATTATATGTTGAAGAGTTCTTCCCATTTTCATGAAAATGACTTTCCCAGATTTTCCCATTTCTATCCATTCGTGTTCCCCATATCCGTACTTTCCATTTCCATCATTTCTCGCAAGTCAAAATCTCATTTTTCATCCATTTCTCTATCTTCAAATTTACAAGTGTACTTGTATTCAGGTTTTAAAACCCTGATTGCATGTATGTCCTTTCCAACTTGTATACTTGCAAAAATTCTCCCAAGATCCGAAATTGGTCAAAGTCAAGATTTTCCCATTTCTACATATTTCCCCTCTTCCTCTCACAAAATCGTGAAATTCAAGAATCAAAGTTTTACCCATTTGGAGAAGGAAGAATGATATTTACAGCTGACTATGATGTTGCCTTAACTCTCTTAAGTCTTCATCATAGCATTCCAGGTTCACAATCAATGTCAGATTTATCGGCATCTCCAACTCCAAAGAAAATGAAATACAAATATGACAAATATTAGAATGAGGTTGCACCTTCTCAGGTTTCTTCTCCTTTGGATTGCATCAGAGACATGGAGATAGGGTACGTTGATATGGCAGAATTCATCAATAGGGTAGAAGATCCATAGGATAATAACTTGCAGCGGCTGTTGGTAAGCCATATCCATCATGCATTTTCCTTCCCGACGGTTGCCCTAGAACCTGATTTCGTTCTTGCATGCACCCATCATTTTGACAAGGAATCAAGAGTCATCAAAAATGATGATGGTGAAGCTATAATTCGTCTCGATGCAGATGCAATCAAGAAGGTCTTTAGAATACCTCATGCACCTGTTTATATGGAAATCACCAAAGAAAGTGCAGCAAAATATTACGTGAAGAGGGAAAAAGATTGCAAGTGGTATATCAATAGGTGGATCCAAGAGCCACGACCTTCCTTCTCAAGGTGGGAAAACTTGTACCGTTGTGATTTCAAATGGGAGATAGGAGACGCCATCACTCTTCTCAGCAGGATGATGGGCCTTGAACATTCCAATGTCTTTGAGTCATGGATGTATCAGTTCATTATGTTCATACGGCAGTCACATCACATTTCATGGGGGGAAATTATGAGCGATGCCTTGTACGAACAACTTGCAGCAGTTCCTACCACCATGACCTTCTTCATGAATTCTTATTTGGTATATTTAGTAGCATCACTTAGACACTTTCCAGGTCTTTCTACCAAGGGTGATCACTCACTTATACAAGTTTTGGAATATTATGACCAGTTGCCATTGAGACCCAATAGACTGCATTTTAGAAGGGTCCAAGATGCATTCTTTAGATATTTCATGTGTCAGTTTGATAGAAATCTCAGGAACAAGAGAGTATCAGACGAGGCATGGGTCAAGGTGTCTGAGTATGGGTGTTTGTTTCTGCAATTTCCCACCTTCACCTATATGAGGATAGGATGCTATGATGGTCAGCCATACATGCTTCTGAGATGCCCAACCGATAAGATAATTTTTATGGAGTTGGGAAGACAGATCATGGTTGTTCACACTTTTTAGTCTGCTAGACACAAGGTTGGAATAGGGATCTCTACCACAAACCCATTGAAAATTGGCTGATACTCCCTTGTCACATCTGTAAAGGCTAAGGCTATGGAGGCTAAATTCTAGGAATTCAAGCTCAAAAGGTTTAAACCTAGAGTTGATTTTGATTATAGAGGTATGAAGGAGAAAATCAAGAAATCCTTTGTGCATGTTCATCGCATTGAAGACATCTGGGTAGATCTCCGCACAGAAGCCGAAGTCCTCAAGATGGATTACTGCAAGCTCACTATTGAGCAAATTGTTGATATGAACTTGGCAAATATCCCACAAGGTATGACTGATGATGGGCATATACTTGATCCTGAATACACTTCACGAAGGGTTGAGGAAGCTCCACTTCCTTTGATCCAATGGTCGCACAAGGAGTGCATATCCATCCTTGACAGATTTCAGCCTATCTTGGCCAACACCTACTCATGGCTTAAAAGTAATGTTGTTAGACTTATCAAAATCAAGGTTGGTAAAGAAGATGATTCTACATGGCCTCTTGGATGGAAATCTGAGATTCAGATTGACAACAAGGAGGGTGCTTCATCTTTGAGCACAAGGATCAAGTTATGAGTCAGTCGTGCAGTAGTGCTTCCTCTTGAGGAGACGACTGTTCATGGGAAGGAAAAATCATGATTCCATGTTTAGGTGATCGATCTGGATAATCCAGAAGAGGGGCAGCAATCTGATGATGCTCCTAAGTCTCTAGTTTCAGACTCGCCTCATGAGGTCATTCCTCCAGTTTCCATTGAGACACCTCTTTCTCCCCCTGATTTTCTCATAGATGAGTCTCCTTAGAATGCAATTCCCATTTTAGCATATGAGCCATCTCCTGATCATCAACAAGAAAGTGTGTTGAAAGTTCCTGAGGATATTCCTACTTGCATCCAGTTATAAGAAATCAATACTTCCACTTCTGGTTTTGAAGAATTCATGAGGCAATCTTCATGCCCATTGGTAACTGAGAAAACCATGGTCGCTATCCAAATAGATATTCCTCCCAGGGTGACCATGGTAATTCAAACAAAAACTGCTTCTCCTTTGCCTATGGCTGCTACTGGAAGAGAGTTGATGACTTTGCCTCCATGGCTTAGTTCTTTTACCCTGAAAAGGAAGAAGCAGGAAATCTCACCTGATGCCTTTGATTACCAGCAACTCAAACAGTCCAGATCCAAAGTTGCTAAGAAGGCCAAGACTATCTCTAGGGTAACTATTGATAGCAACAAGATGAAAGTAGCTAAAATTGTGGAACCTATTGTAGATAAGCCACTTGATGAAATGTTAGCTGTTGATTATAAGGTTACAAGGATAGAGTTGGGAAAGCAAATGCATGAGGTCATTAAACATGATGCTCAGTTTTCTGTTACTTCACTGGTGCAAAGGTGTGATGAGCTTCTTGCGAAGAAAGCCAAGCTAGAAGAGGAAAACCGACAGCTTATGGCAGCCATTCATAAAATCACAAAACCTGTTGCTGAAGGGAGTAACTCCATAGGTTCTTCTAGTTCCCAAGAATTGATTCATGGAGTGGAAAGGGCTACTCAAAAGGTACAAGCACTAAATTCCTAGGTTGATCAACTTCATGATCAATGTGTACAAGTAATAAAAGACATTTTTCAAATAATGTCTAAACTAGAGACCATTGAGGAGAAACTGGATCAGACTTCTAACACTTTCAAAAAGAATCTGGAAAGTGTTGAGAAAAGTTTGACAATCTAGTGTACCATGCCCCAACAATAGCTGAGTATTTTGCAGGAGCATGCCATCATCTCTTCTAGGACCACGTACTTGGAATTTGAAGAACTCCTAGAAAACAAGACCCTTGTTCTTAAATCCCTCATTGAGGAGATCGGTGATGCAAGGAGATTCCGGGGTGAAGATTACCGAGATATTGTCTCACATTGTGAAAGGGCCTCTTGCAACATAGTAAGTCAAGATGGAGAGTTGATTCCAGAAGAAGAAATTCTTGCAGATTTATAGATGAGGATTCATAATGACTGGAGGAGCGAACCATTCTTGGCAACTTCGATTCAAGCATTGATGAAACACCAAGCCTTTCTGCATGAAATCCAGTCTATCCTGGATAAAAACAATTCTGTGCTCCTCCGCTATCATGACACTATTGTGAAGACTATGGTTGTTGCCAAGAACACCCATGAACCAAATCCTGAGGAACTTCAAGCGAGCATCCAGAAATTTCAAGGATTTGTGTCTTCACAAAATGCAACTTAAGTGTTTTTCAACACTTAGTTGAATTTTTCCTCTTTTGTAATCTTTAGTTGTAATTTAGTTTTGGCAAGTTACATGTAAAAGTATTTTTTGTAAAATGCAAGTTATACATTACTTGCACTTTTGTAATTACATGTAAGGCAACTACAAGTTGTGTCCGATTAGGACTGTAGTTGGAATAAGTTTTAGCTAGTTGGAGTAACTCTTAATTAGTTAATGAAGTCTCAGCTATTTATTGAATGAGTCTTGGTGGTTGAGAGAATCTCTCAAGTTAGTTAGGATCCTCCCACCTTTTTCTCAAGGCTCCTCTTCTATAAATACTGGAGGGCTCTATTGTAATTATCATCTTTTGGGAAAGCAAGCAAAAACTCTACCAAATTTACAGCAAGAAGTCTTTGAGCTTATGTATGTGAATTGAAGGTTTTGAAGAATAATAAAGAAAGATTACTCAAGTTTTGAGCCTTTGAGCTACATGTTTGAGTTTGAATCCTTTTATTTCTTCGATGCAAAGTGTTTCTAAAGGAGCTTAGTCCAATTTAATTTGAAGTCTTTGAGCTGTAAGTAGAGAAGATTAATTAAAATAGGAAACTCTCTTGAAGGAGCAGCAAGTCTTTGAGCTTGCATCTATTCTTGAGGAAAAATTACTGTTTGATAAGAAATAACAGAAAGTCTTTGAGCTTGCATTAGATCTTGTCTTTGTGTTGAAAGAATGGATTATTCTAGTCTTTGAGCTGTTATCTTTTATTTGTTGTAAAATTTAGTATAGCAAAGGGTAGATAGGACTTCCAATAGTCAAGTCTTTGAGCTTGATATTGTTGTCCCGTCCCGAAGGAAGTGACGGAAGTCTTTGCGCTTTCAGGAAACTTCATTTCCTTTCTCTTATCTCACTTGAAAGTGGTTACTGTTGTTATTCAATCGCTATCCTTTTCTGTGAAGAGAAAAGGATATTGTCTTTCTTGAAAAAAAAAGAAAGATTGTTGTCCCATCCCATTTTATTTTCCAAGTTGTAGTTAGATAGGGGGAGCCTTCCCTTAATTAGGAGAGTTTTTACTCGTGTGTTGTGGTTGAAACCACAATTTTGTATATTTCCACAAGTGTACAAAATTTTCAACCAACACACTGACTACAATCACTTTCTGATACAAAACTACAAAATTGAGCTCATATAACGCATCTGCTATGCCTGATTGAGTTTCGGTTAAGGCTCTGAGTGTTTCGGTTCTTAAACCTTAAACCCTTGCCAGAATAACATACACCTTATGAGTACCTTAGAAATCATCTACAAATCATTACAGAATCTTTCTTTTGCATACAAATGATCTTGCATACATAAACTTTGCACATCAGATCTTATCTTGAAAATTATATCTTAAATGACCTAATAGACTAACTTATATACCCTTACAAACATTTATGCCATATGTCGGCTTACATACAAAATGATAATACATGTCAGCTTATTACAAATGAATTATAAAATAATTTACCAAATATTACCCTTTGTCGAATCTCCAAGTGATGTCAACTTCCCATACTGGTACCTAGTTTGTTGATTAACTTGAAATCCTTAATGTCGGTGAAGTGTCTATCGGATGTCGATGAACCAAAATATGTTGTCAATATTTTGACAACCTAAGAAACTGAATGAGTGTTAATTTCCAACATGTAGGATGTCATTAGTTTCATCTTCTTGGACACACCTTCTCATTACCTAATCTGGTCCAGTATAGAATAGACACCTTGCTACCTAGAAGAAATTAAAGCTCTTTTCAACAAGCAATCTCTTTTCTTTTGGTGAGAAATGAGGAGGAATCATGTGAGCAACTAGGTACTTAACTATGTCAGCATACCAAGGTGTATCAGTAACAATAAAAAACAAATTTTTATCTGGAAATGAGTCATCAATGACTTGTGGATCTTCATTTGTTGTCAATCTTGATATAAAATCAGCTACCACATTGGCTTTCCCTGGCTTGTCAATAATGGTGATATCAAATTCTCACAGCAACAATATCCATCTTGATAATGTCCCTGAAATTGAGGGTTTATTCATGAGGTATTTAATGGTTGCATGATCTATATGAGAAAAGATTTGGTAGCCAATGATGTAGTGTCAGAACTTATTAAGTGCATATATGACTGCTAACATCTCTTTTTTTGTGACAGTGTAGTTAAATTCAGGTCCTTGCAATTTGTTATTGATAAAGTAAATAGAAGTTTCTACATTGGCTTCTTTTTGCCCTAAAACAACACCTATGGCATAATCAGATGCATCAGTATAGATATGAAAGGGAAGTGCCTAATTGGGTCCTTTAAGAACAGGTACCTAGGTTAGTGCTATTTTTAATTCAAAGAAGGCTTTCTCACACTATCGGCTCCATTGGAATTCAACATCTTTTGTCAATAAATTATAAAATGGTCCTACCATTGTACTAAAATATTTAATAAACCTCATGTAGTATCCTGCATGTCCTAATAAACTTTTGACATCTTTTTATTTACCAGGAGTAAAGAGATTGATAATTATCTCTATTTTCGAAAGGTCAACCTGGATACCAGCTTGTGAAATGAAATGGTCAGGCACAACTCCCTCTTGCATCATCATAAAACATTTTCCATTGTTCAAGGACAGGTTGTGATCCTCACATCGTTGTAAAACTTTTTCCAAGTGGCTTAATGCTTCCTCATATGTGCCCTCATAAACAGTAAAGTCATCCATGTAGATCTCCATGCAATCATGTGAGATATATGAGAATATGATTATAACTTCTCTCTGAAAACTAGTTGGAGCATTACATAATCCAAATGGGAGTACAGAGTAGGCATAGGTTCCCCATGGATAGGTAAATGTTTTTTTTTCTTGGTCTTCAGGTGTAATTCTTATCTGGTTGTATCCACTAAAAATATCTAAGAATGAGGAGTCGTGTTTACCTGCTAAAGAATCCAACACTTGGTCAATAAAAGGAAGTAGAAAATGATCCTTCTTAATTGTAGCATTAAGTTCTTTATAATCTATACGGACCCTTCATGTTCCATTCTTTTTAGGCACTATAACTAGAGGGGATACCCATTGACTGTAAGAAATTGGGTAGATAAATCCTGCATTTAGCAACTTTTGAAGTTATCCTTTTACTATCTCTGTTAATAAAGGATTTATTCTCCTCTGTAGTTGTCTCACTGGTCTACAATCTTCTCTAATATAAATCTTATGTGTACACAACTTAGGATCCAAACCCTTCATGTCATGGTAATCCCATGCAAATGCTTGCTTGTGAGATTTAAGCAATTCTACCAAAGACACGTTCTGATATTGAGTGAGCTTATTATTAATATTCAAACACTTTCTTGGTGATACTTCTATTTTCTTAATCAATTCAATCATGAATGCTTCAGTAAGATATGGTATTTTTACCTCATGCAACAGTAATGTATGAAATCAATCTTTGGCTGCAAAAAAGTTGTCTGAACTGGGAGCAGGAAAGATTAACTGTAATGGACATGAAAAAGTTGATGAACATCCATCTGGTTGCTCAACTGTTCTTGTAGCATCCTTAAATTCCACCCGCATTTTGGTCCCTCACCTTATCGGTCTCATCCCCATGCTTTATTGGGATCTATTTTTGCCTCTATTATACAACTAAGCTTCATTTTTTACTTCACACCCTGCATGGCCACCCTAATATTGACCCAAGATAGGCTATGACCAGGGCATGGTACCCTAGTCCCCACTAGGACCAGGGCGTGGCACCCTAGGATCCCCTAATGGTGACCTATCTTGGTCCCTCTCCCTTGGACCTATCTCAAAAGTGAGCAGGAAATAATCCCCTATGTTGACCTAAGTCAAAAAATCAGTAAATTTAAACCTACTAGCAAGTATATAAGGAGATTTTCCCCTTTCATTTGTGAATCCATCAATCATAGGGAGAGAGCATGATAAGGTGGAGAAGGCAAGAAGACTACATCAAGCATTCAAGCATTCTTCATTCCTCAAGCCTACATATTCTTCATCTATCCATTGGAGAAACATTATATCATTCGTTTGCAAGTATGTGTGTGTGTTAGGTTTTTGTCATAGTTGTCATGCTCTATGAAGTGTACCTGTACCTGCAAACACAATGCACTCAATAAATCATTACAAGCAATGGTTAGTGAATTAAAACAATGAAATGTAAAACCATAGCTAATCAACTTATTTCCTCCTAGTAAATGCGAGTATAAAAAATGCTCTCAGATCTGATTATGCATATTCTAGTGACTTGACTACACTTAGATGGAGGATTTGAATGATGAAAATGCATGATCTAGCAAGAATAGCATGATTAAGATATATAAGTTCATGATTATTCTAGAAAATAAGCTAGAATGAAGATGCAATTAAGCTCAAATTGAGCATGATAACATTGCTAAAGAATGATAAGCTATAAACTAGATGCCTATAGTAACAATGCATAAGATGCGAATGAGATGGTATCAATCGGAATGCAAAAATGATATGAAATTGGGACCCTTTGTGTTCCAAAATGAGGTTTATTTATAGGATTTCCAAGGGTAGGGATGAGGTGGCAAGAATCAATGGTCAAGATTTATCTGAAGATATCAATGGTTAAATTGGAGGAGGATGGCAAAGGGGGTTGGATTAAAGGGAACATTTGTCATCTCTATGGTGACAAGTGTCAAGAGGCTTCTAGAAGGGGTTAGATGAAAGGGAACACTTAGTGACAACTGTCACAAAGGTTCCAAAAGATGTTGGATGAAAGGGGAGATGTGGGTAGGTAGAATGGGTTAAGTTTAGGAATGGTTAGGTTTCGGAGTGGTAGAAGTTAGGAGAATTTGAATTTAAAAATTCAAATAATGGGAAAAGGATAATTAATCTCAACAACTCATGAATTTGATTTGTTTTAATTAATTAGGGGATTAGAAGAAATGATTTTGATGGAGGGAATTAATTAATCAAAGGGTTGAAATGAACCTATTAAATAAATCCTTAGATTTATTAATAAGTAGATGAAAGGGGAATTTAATCAAATTTCTTAGTGAATTCAATTAAATTGGGAAGGGAGATTAATTAAATAATTGTTTATTTAATTAATTATCTTTAGACCATTTTTAGGTGTATACAATAGTCATGCCATTTCGTACAACATATGTGATTACATCCAAGAAGTAAAGCATCATCATCATCGATTGCAGATCTGAAGGTATACCTTCCCATCATTTATTTCAAGAATTTGTAGTATTTCATTCAAGTTTGATTCCAAACTAGGGTTTGACTTCGGCAAACCCCTATTCCCAATCCCTTTCTTCTTCTTTTTGTGTGCAGGAAGCATGTGCGCAACTGTACTTCTAGAATTAAGCTTTATATGCAAAGACGAAAAAACTCTTTTTGACGCACGGAAATTTTGGAGGACCGATAGGAAGGCGCCCCTGTCTGGACACATGGTCCCTATAAATTTTGTCGGATTTCACAGAGCAGCTCTGAATCATCTCAAACTTTTCAGATCTAGGTGCATGACTGAATCCCGAATCTATAGCTCATCATTTTACCTATTTCATCTTCAATTTTAGCACTTCATCTATTCAACTTGCAAAAGAGGGTTAATTACATTCTAGTCTACTTAGTATTCAATCCTTGTATCATTTTAGGATTGGATCTAGTAGATTCATCCCCCTCTTTTGAATGTAAATTCCCCCAAGTAAAAATTGAACTTAGTTAATTCCCACTCTTCCAAGTGGAGGATTGTCTAAGACCCCAATTTTCCACTTTACAGCTCCATAATAATTCTAAAGGATGTTGGAGAGTATTTCATCTTCCTCTTGAAAATATAGGAAGGGATCCTTATCTATCACCATAAGTTGTGCAATTGAATTTACTTCATCTATTTCTTCCCCTATGTTAGGCCACATTGGTTGTCACAAGTCAAGTTGATGTTTTGTTGGGGGATAAAGTGAAAGCTTCTTAGTAGACATGCCATCTGAAATTGTCATATCCCCTTATCTACATTCTATAAAAGCATCTATTGTAGCTAACCAAGGTCTACCCAAAATAATGGGATATCCTCCCAGACTTGCCTTTGGAGATAGAATCATAAAATCAGCAGCTGGGTATTCCCAAGAATCCAAGGTGACTACAAGGTCTTCCACCATACCATCAAGTCTAACAGTAGAACTATATGCTATTTGCAAGACGGTAGGGGTAGGTATTAGAGTGGTGATGTTTAGATGTTGCATGACATCTTTTGTCATCACATTGATAGCTGCACCTAAATCAATTAGGGTGTTTTGAACTTGGATTCTATTGATTATAATTCCAACTACAAGGCTACCAGGGTTAGAATACTTAGAAACAGTCACCTTCCCAAGCATAATATTAGCTAGTTGACCTATTACATGCACTATTTGTGGATCTTTTTTCTTTCTTCCCGGTTTCCTTAAATAAGACTCTTTGATTGCTTTGTTGTAGATTGGGATATATTTAATGGCTTGGAATAAGGGAATTTTGACACAAACATGTTTCAGCTGATCTATGAGATCAAACATTGGTTCCTCCTTTTTCTTTGTTACTTCCATCTCAAGCCTTTGGGGAAATGGAGGTGTTTCATTAGATTTTTGTGGCTGACTAGGTGGTACAGGTGGACTAAGGAAATTATCCTACTCAACTTTTTCCGTAGGTAACTCAGTTATATTTGGGGAAGAGGGTGTTGGCAGAGTTCTCCCTGATCAAAGATGTATATCACTTATGCTTACAACATATGTAGGATATTGATTTGGATTAGCAGAATAAATAGCTTGTTGCTATGGTTTTTTGTTTGGATTAGGGATAGGTTGTGTTGAAAATTGAGTAGGTCTAGGTGTGCACTAGTATTTGGGTTAGGAGGAGGCATTAGGGCTTGTTGCTATTGAGGTTGTTGAGATGGTTGTAGGTAACTAGTAGACTAGTTTGGCCATTGTTGTCCTGCCCTCCATTGTGATGTCTACTTCCAATTCCCCTGAGGTTAAGACCATGGAAATGGGGAGTTATGATAATTGGGCCATGTATTTGGATTATTCCAAGGTTGTGAAGGAAAATTTTCATATTTTTGTGGGTAAGAAAGCTTCCACTGACTATTAGGATTATAATAATTTGTATAAGGACCATTGAAAGATAGTGGGTCTTGTGGCATACCTTGTCTTGGAGCCCATGCCCTTCTTTGTGAAATGTAAAAAAATTGATCTTCATCTCCTTCAATTGGCTTGAACTCTGGTGGAATTGGTTTGCTTTCGATATTAGCTACTATTTTGCACCTACAATCCTTTTTATTTTGTTTACAATGAGGGCAATATTCTACCAACAATGTCTATGCCTCCTCATGCTTCTTTTTGGCTTGAAGTGTATCCATCTGAATAGCCATATTGTTTATGATATCTTGTTTGAAATTTGATAGCAGATTAGTGATCTCCATTTTTGAGACTCCATTAGTGGAGGGTTTACCCATACTAGGTTGGTAACCTCTTCCTTTCTTGATAGGTGCTCTAGAGTAGTTTTGACATATTTTCTTGGTGTCTTCCCAAAGGACTTCAGTAATATCTCCTCCTCCCATCATCCAAGGCTTCAGTACAACTCTCATTGATTGCTCTAAGAAAGAGCAGTTTTTGAGATTCTTGGCTGAGTGTGTGATCTGAGGATTTTTGCAGACAAAATAAGAATCTTGAAATGTAGTCCTCCAAATTATCATCTTCCTTTTGCTACATCTGAAAGATGTCATCTCCCCTCATATTACCACTTCTACAATATTCTTTATATTTCTCAAGAAAATTTGTTTTCATGACGTCCCAACTGTTTACATCATCTCTTCCTAAACTCATGAACAATCTTAATGTTGCTTCTTTCAAAGTGGTAGGAAACAGTTTAAGCCTATGAGCATCTGTGGTGTAGTCATAGCTTCTACAAAGGATATCAAATTCAAATAGAAAAGTATCTGGATCCTTTGTAACTAGACCATAGAATTTAGGGAGAACTGATAAAGGGATATTTTTTAGATTATTGATATCATTTTGATCAGTGATAGGGAATTCAAAAGTGGTTTGGTTGTTCTGGCTTTGTACAGTCATCCTTGGTTGATGAAGCATTAAATGGTTTCTCAAAAGGATTTGGGTCAGCTGGGTCTTCAGGATTATTAAAATTGGCAAATATATCAGCTAAAGGATTTATGTCTTGGTATCTTCCTTCTTTTGGCTAATTAAAGGTTTCTTCTAACTAATTATCAAGATAAGGGTCATTAGGAAGAAATCTCCCTAAGGCATATCTCCTCCTATGCATGTAGTGTTAACTCATAAATAATAGTAGATCATTACTCTATGAAAGTGAAAACTATATGTAAAACAAATTCTGACACTACTGGAAATAAAATATAGCTACAAATGATTGCAAAAGGTTCCCTAGTTTGACACCATCCCCGACAACAGTGCCAAAAAAATGTGTCTCTCCTAATTTTTCTAATAACTAGACTTTGAGGCCATGACTTAGGGATTGGACATCCATACTAAGTAGTTATATTATCATCATGAAAGCTCATTTCTCTGTCAACCCGTGGCGTATACCTGAAATGGGTCAACATGGTATATGCATTAAAGTCCTCATTGTAGTCATTCTACTAAGAAGAAAATGTTTCTGAAAGTAAATAACTGAAATGATTGAATAGAAACTACCTTGAATTTAGAAAAATAGGAACTTGGTCCATATCAAGCAGGTAGGAAACTACTCTATATGCCATGGCTATAGGAACAATCATAGGATGATTTCCACTAGCTGCAGGAACAATCAACCGCTAGGACAACAAACTAAATACTGAAGGAAAAAAACTATTGAATATAAAGGGTGGAATTCTTACTAAGTGGCCCCCCTTAGCAAGTCTTCACAAAACTTAACTAAGTAGTACAAACTAGAATATTGTCTTATTAATCTGAAAACACTTGTTGCATCATATTATTTTCTAAAAATTGTTCTGCAATAAAAGACTGAAAAATTACAATAGTTGATGTTCATCATCCCTAAGAAGGGATATCTAAACTTATTTATAATAACAAAACTCCTAAATAACTCTAACTACTGGTAGGTTCACTCCCAAAACATTAGGAGGATGTCATTTATTACAACATAAGAAAGAGGACGAGGAGTTACACTCCGAATAGAAAACAGTCAAGTTGTTTCAACCATAGAGGAAATATAGCATAACCATCCCTCCTAGATTTATTCTCCAACAAACATGAATACTAAAGTTTCATAATTACACTCTCTGAGTTGTAGAACCAATTTTTGACTCCTTCAATACTCATCTTGCTGAGACTTTGTCTTCAACCAACTAACTAGCATGAACTCCCATATTGTGAATCTTTGACCTTTTCCCATTCTTCATTAACTCCTGCATCATATCATTAGCGTGTACAAAACAAAGGTATATTTATTCCATGTCTAACAAACATTTATCTAACTACATGAAAGATTAATATGGATAAATCACATAGCATGGCCACTTCATCATTAATCACAATTTTAACCAAAAGGAATATATATATAAGGGTAAGTTCATGCCATTTTGTCAAGTTCTTGAAAACATAACAGGATCATTGTTTTAACAGAGTTTTAGGACTTAGATGGTATCTAGACCCTTGTCAAAACCTAGTAAAAGTATAAAAAACATAGACAAAATTGAGCCATTATTTGAGCTCATCACTCACCATGGTGTGTGGTGATCTACACTTAGTAATTTCCATTGGAAGATGTTTTTGGGCTGACCAGTTGATGTGTTTCATTATCTTTCTACACGCTTTGTTTGGTTTCGATCTTGGAGATGATGGTAGCATGTGTTGTTTTCTGGAATCTACTTGAATGAATGTATTATGATATGTTTGTGTCCTCTTTATCTCCTGGAAAGGACCGATGTGATTTTTTAAAGTCTAGATGGTCTAATTTTTATAATATTATTTATTCTATCATTGTCTGACCTAATCGAGGATTTTAATTAAACAAAATTGTATATAAGAATGTACATGGTTGTATGTATTGAGGTATGGAATGAGCATGAATCATTTTGAAGTGGATGAGAATAATATTCAAGCAGATTTTGTGTTGGTGATGTGCAAAAGTCAATTGAGAAGTGCTTTGATAGTAATATCCTCAAAGCAATGGTGATTAGAGACAATATTTGTGATAAATGTGCTTGCCATGATATTGGTCACTTGACACCAATGTTCATGGTCAATTTCATGATCAAGAGATCCTACTCATTTCAATTTCAGCTATTCCTCTTGTCTACCAGTGGACAATGAGTCTATTGGTAGACTTTTGTATCTTGCCCTTAGATAGTGCATCTCAGTTTTGCAAGTCTCTTTGTATCTTTCCCTAAGGTTGTGCACCTTATCATTGCAAGTCCATCATGTGCATATTTCTCCTTGGAAATGAGCTTAAACCTTGTAATCAATTTTATTATATTGTGAGTGTGATTATCACTATGGTTTTTCCCTTATAGCATTTTCATGTAAATCTAGTGTTCATGTGTTGTATGTGCTTTTTGCTTACATTTTTTCAATTGTAGTATAAGATTAATTAAAAATAATTGATTGGGATTGATTCACCTCCCCTCTCGGTCCTATTGTGTGTTTAACATCAACATCCTATAAGACCCTTACACAAACTCCATCTGATGTATCTAATATATAGGAGAGATAATACATGAGGCCGTAAAATGGTATTACAAAATAATGAATAGAAACCACCCAGAAAGTGGTGCCCAAGTTATCTCTAATCCAAGATACCCTATGATTTTTCAAAGCACACACCAACACATGTAAATCCTGTTTACACCTCATTTATGTGTCCAACACATGTTTATGTTTCCCATTTCAATAGACACAACTTCCAAAGGCCCTAACTTTTGAACCTCGAGTCCAACTAACGAACCGATTGAAGCGTTGAAAAGGTCACAAAGTTCTCTATCAAGCTATAGATAGATATAAAAAAATCCTCTAATTCCTTCAAAAGTAACTTTGAAACTTTCAAAAATGAAATCTTTAATATATTCAAATTTAGATATGATATTGTAATGAAAATTTACCGTCATGCTTATTTAGCCAATTTATAGCTTTGAGGAAAATTTTAGACCAATTCATGCTCAAACATAAACTTACTATAAATAGTGTAACCTTACATGTGTGAGGTAGGTCCAAAGAGACATGGCCAAATGGGATATAAGGAAGGATAGATTAAAAAGAAATTCCAAGACCCCCTAAAAGAGCTAAGTGAAGTGTTACAATTGTGATAACAGAGGGCATATGTGAAAAAGGAATGTAAGAACAAGAAAAAAATGTTGATTGCTCCAAAAAAAATTCCTTCAATGATGATTTTGATGCTTTGTTTATTTTAGATAACGTTATTAGTAATTATGTTTGGCTTATTGATTTTGCTCCTACCATACGAATCCTCACAAGGAGTGGTTTTCTACATTCTTAAAATATGGTGGGAAGATTTTTTCCATGGTGATAACAACACAAATAAAATTATTGGAAAGGGAAAGGTAAAGTTGTGTTTTAGTGATGGAAGGGTTAAAACCCTTGAGACTTGTGAGAAATTTACCTTCAATATCAAAGTTGAATGATTTTGGAATACATATGACATTTGACAAGTTTGGTTTTAGGTTGGTAAGAGGGAGTTTAGTGATAGCTAGATGGTCTCAGATATGGACTTTGTTTAGGCTTAATTCCTCTATATTTTGTAACTATGATATTGTAACTAACATTAAAAATGCATGTATGTTTTGGCACGATAGATTGTGTCACATAAGTGAAAAGGTCTTAAGACCATTTTGAATAAAACATTGGTTGACATTATTTCTAATTATTCTATTGGTAAAAATGATTTCTATGAGCATTCTATATTTGAACAGTAAACATAACACGCCATCATTTCCTAATGGGACTAATAAGTCTAAGAGATTATTAGAGATCGTTCAATTGGATGTGGTTGAGCTAGTGTATGTTGACTCTTTGTGTAAATATTGGTATTATGTTATTTTCATTTATGATGTTTCAAGATGCGCCTAGATTTATTTTATCCATGAAATATCTAATATCTTCACTAAGTTTAAAGAATTTAAAGCCTTAGTTGAGAAACAAATAGATTATAAGGTAAGGGTGTTGAGAACTAACAATGGGGGGAATATTATTCCAAGAATTTGATAAGTTCTATAAGCATGTAAATATTTTTTAGTAGAAGACTACTCCTTATACTCCCCATCAAAATTAGGTAGCAAAATGAATAAATCAAACTTGATAAAAAGAGCTAAGATCATGTTTAGTGATGCTAAACTTGATAGATGATTTTGTTACAAGTGTGGTTGTCATTGCAGAAAAAGATCGACCTATTAATGTCTGATACAACCATTAGACTTATAGAATCCACAGGAGGCGGTTAAGCCATGTCACAAACTTGAGCATTGTGTTGCATAGCACAAGGAGACCAAGGGTGCACACCTTGCAACAATCTCCCACAACGCAAGTGAGGGGTTTGAGCCTATGACCAAGATCTGATACCACTTGTTACAAGTGTGCTTGTCATTTCACCAAAAGATCAACCTGTTAATGCACGATACAACCACTAGACTTATAGAATACATAGGAGGTAGTTAACCCATGTCACAAACTCAAGCGTTGTGTTGCACAACACAAGGAGACCAAGGGCACACACCTTGCAACAAATTTTGGGTAGAAGTTATTAGTAATTCTTGTTATTTAATTAATAGGTCACCTTGTTTATCTCTTGTAGATAAAATTCCTTATGAAGTGTGGATAGGTAGACATCCTTCTATTTCACTCTTAAGGGTCTTTGGTTAGGAGGATTTTGTTTACATGTGCATGTTGGCATTAGGTTGTCATTGATGTCAACCAGTATGACATGGTCATCGGCGAGTAAGTAGTGGTGACCGATATGGGTGAAGTAATTAGTCATGTCAACCGATATGAAGGATGGAGTGTGTAAGTAGATGTAAAAGGTATGTTATCGGTACACATGAAGTGCAACATCTACAGGTAAGCAAGACAACTGGTAAGCAAGCAAAGGATAATAGAGATGTGATCATCGGTATAAAAAGAGAAGTATAATGCAACTAGTAATTGGAATTAGTGGATGAACCAGTGTGTTTGATGGTAGATCAACTTGACCCAGAAGAGGTTAGTAGGTATGAAGGTCCACCGGTGAGGTTAGGTTATACCAGTAAGGTGTGTTGAACCGGTAGTGAGTCTTGGTCGGTGAAGGATGTCAAACCGACATAGAAGTTTGAAGATTATGTCAAACCGACTTTGCAATCTGAGCATAGGTGGATGTCGACAAGGATGACAAGTGGACACTACGTGGCGAGCACGCAGAGGTCAGTGAAGTGTTCATCGATGTGGTAGTTGACGAGAAAGTTGGCATTAATGGAGAACCTGCAAATCATGGGACGATGGCAAGATGTTGTGGCTCAAGGGAGATAGAGTGGCAAGGTGATTGAACTGATCTTGCAGGATGATCTGATCCTTGTGAAGAGGGGAAAAGACTTGTGAGGTGGATTAGATAACAAATATGCAAATCAAATATATAATCCCATGAAATCCAAAGACATAATTTGAAATGCTCAAAACAAGAACAAATACATATACCTCACAAACCAATACCTTCTCCTTCAGATGGAGCTTTATGAAGTGAAGGTGCCCCTTGATGATGCTCCACTTGGTGTGCTCCTCTTGCTTGCTTGATGTGGATGGCTCTCCAATGTTGTGCACAATATGAAATGGATTTTAGGAGGATGATATGGATAAAATAGTTAAGTGTGGATGAGATATGATTTGGACATGATAAGGTTGCTAAGATGATTTCCTAGGCTCAAAAGGGCAGCATAAGATTATTGAATTTGGAGATGAAGAATGAAGGGATGGAATCCTCAATTTATAGGAAGAGGAGAGGAAAAATGGATGGCTAGGATGGATTCAAGATGAAGGGCTAGTATTGTTTGTGAGCTCCTACAAGGCCCAAGAGAGGGTGTGGAGACCAAGAGATATGCCTTAAAGGCATTTCTTGTCTCCACACTCCTCAAGGTACATTGGGAAGACTTCCCAAGGTACCTTGAAAAGAGCAAGGTGTATTGGGAAGACTTCCCAATGTGCCTTGAGAGGAGAAAGGGATGTGGCATTCCTTGAAGAATGGGGAGGAGGAATTTAAAATTCTCCAAAAAGGGATAATCATGGGGATTGGAGGAATAAGAAGGAATTAAAAATTCCTTGGGAGAGGAGATGCCTAGAGGATTGTGAGATTTTGAAAATCTCACATTCACCTAGGAAAAGAGCATTAAAAGCTAGTGGTTGGATGGAAGGGACAAGGGGTTGACTTTGTGGCTAATCATGATGATTAGCCACTAGCAACTCATTAGGAGGGGATTAGAGGAAGAATTAGGTGAGATAGTGTAGTACCCCTGCCCTAATCAATTTCTAATCTTAGTTTAATCTTAGTTAGTTTATCATAATATAATGATTATAGTCAGATGTTTTGATTTAGTGCATAGCTGGTAATGTGGTTTTCGCACCAGTTCGTATGCAAGTTAATTAATTTTTCTATTTCATGTTATTATCTCGGGCTAACGCTTTCATTAAGTTTATATATGTATGCATGTATGACTATGGGTTGCAGGAGATCTCAGGTACAGTACCGCATGAGTGTGAGGTTCGTCTTCACCTGGATTCGCAGGTTTGAGTGTACCTCTCCAATCCTTAGAGTTGGATTAGGTGGTCGTAAGACCCTAGTTGACCATAGTCGTGCTCAAGTAAGCATCGTCAGTCGTCATCGGTATTCCCTTTTTGTTTAGGTTTGCGAGTCGTCTGTCTAGTTGACCTTCCTGGTTTGCATGTTTGGTGTGTATGGTTAAATTGATTAATTAGTACTTAGTATTTAATATGATTAAATATGTGTTTGTGCATTAAAGATTAATGGACTAAATTAAACAGGATTTCTTTATGTGATTTATCGTTAATCTGAATTGCTCGATTTAAATTGGGAGCATGTTCAATTAAATGGTTAAATTTAAATATTAAATGTATTATGTTTATGCCTACGAAAAGAAAGATTTAATTTTAATTGAAATAGAATTAATTTTACCTTCTTGGCATTTTGGAAATAGAAAGGTTAAATTGAATTAATTGAGAAAATCAATTTTGAATTGAAAAGCAATTTAATTTGTTGATATAGTTGGAAAATAGTGATTTTTAGGAATTATTTTAAATAAAAATTTTAAATCCAAAAATTAGATTTTTTGGTCAAACTTCTCCCATTTAACCTAAACTTTTGGAAAATATTGGGGATTGAATTTTTTTGGGGAAAAATATTTTTGGAAAATATTCTGGAGGAAAATTTGGGGGTTTTGGAAGGAGGGGAAATTTCTTGAGCCTGCGGGTTGGACTCCTCTCTAAATCTTTTCCAGGATTGCTATACGAGGTAAGATTCTGGTTTATATTTTTGGTTCCTTTGTTTATCAGAAATTGTTTTGGATTTTGAAGAAAACTGTTTGGAAAAAACTGGAATAATCTCAACTATTTGGGGAAAATGGAACAGTTGTAAATTTTATTTCCAATTCAAACCTTTCTTGTTTGTTTCCATCTCAAGTTTAGTTTTGGTTGCTCGTGTTTCAAAATCAAAAATAAAATAAAATTGAGATTGGTTGTTTGCAATGGAAATTGGTTTAAATTCCAAATTTATGCTTTCAAATTCAAACTTTAAATCAGATAATCTGCCTGGGTTTTGATAAAGGATGTTAATCCTTATTGTTTTGCTAATTTGGTGTTGTTTTGGAGAGTTTTTCCTTCCTAAATCTGGGTATTTGAAAATATTAGAAACCCATGCTTTCTGG
Source organism: Cryptomeria japonica (assembly GCF_030272615.1). Lineage (NCBI taxonomy): Eukaryota > Viridiplantae > Streptophyta > Pinopsida > Cupressales > Cupressaceae > Cryptomeria > Cryptomeria japonica. Next base: position 65,374,760 of record NC_081412.1, read on the forward strand.
AAATAAAATTTAAAAAAAAAAATTATATTTAAAGTCTCTGTGAGACTGTGGAATTATTTTGCTGTGTGTGAAGTTTTTTATTTTATTTTATTAACAACAAAATTTAAAAAAATATATATATTATAACATCCCATGTGGCTGGGCACAAACTCCCACCACGTGGGAGGCAGCTACTACAATGGTAGTGAACTACTACCAAAGGATAGCAGCGCTGCCAATGGCAGCTGTCTGCTACCTTTGGTAGCAGCGCTACCATGGGTAGCATGAGCTCCCATGGGCAGCGTGAGCTCCCATGGGCAGCGAGAGCTCCCCAAGGAGGTTCCACGTGGGTACCCTCCCCTTTTACATGTTTTTTTTTATTAAAGAAAGAATAAAGTGTTTTTTTTTTATATTATTTTTTTATTAAATATATATATATATATATATATATATATAATATTTTAATATTATTTAATGTTAATATTTTAATTAAGTTTTTATTTAGGATTAAATGTTCATTAAATAATAAATTATCATTAATTTGTTATTAATCAATTGTATGATGGAAAATATACATTTATTAATATTCAAATTCTATTTTTTTATTATTAATGAGTATTTTTCTAAATTAAATACTTGGTTGTTAATATTGGGTTCTAATTATTAATTTGTTATATTTTATTAATCTTGGATTAATAAATATATACATTAATTAATAGTTAATTTGGGCATTTGTCTTATTGAGGAAGAATAATATTTTAATTGGAAATTGTAGAAATAAAATATATTTATTAATTGACTATTTTTAAATAATATTTTATTCAAGAACATATCATTTGAGTAATTGAGAAGTAAATGAAATATTTTATCATGGAAAATTTTAATAATGTATCGTTTGGAATGTTGGCGAGTTAATGGTATTCTCAATTTGTAAAATTAATGGTATAGTTATAATCTTCCTCTGTTTTGAGACATAAGCGAATGGATTATGGAAATTGTGGTATTGTACTCACCTGGTAAACGGTGATTTTTCTGTCAATGCAATTTGAAAACTTAGATCATTTAGAAAACTTGATTGACTATTAATGTTTAAATCAATAGGGAAAAATATTGTATATGCTAGTTATTGCCTATGCGAGTTTAATTTCTGTATTCGCTTTTGCTTAAGTAATGGCAAGTTTTGCTTTGTTTGATTGGACCCTGTCGTATGGTTGATTTGGGTACCTGTTTCTGTCAAACCGAGTTGACTGTTATTTTGTTGTGGTGTTGTATTGGTCATATCCTTGTATGGGTGTCGAATGATGATTCGTGGTTGACCATAGTTGGTCAAGTCTCTGGTTAGAGTACCGTCAGTAAGTGTACCTCTTTTGGGTCATGTTTGACCAAATGGTTGTTTCCTCATTTTTGAACTCCGTTCATCTGACCATGTGTATGTCTTGGTTTTGAGTTCGCTTGAGTTAAGTCTAGTGTCATATGGGAAAGTGGCTTTTGATTGGGGGCCGCGCCCAAAGTGGCTGCTAGGTAACTCATCGAAAGTGAGTCTAATAAGTAATAACCTAATAGTAGATTAGAATGTAATCTCTAAGTAAGATAATTGTGCCTCACACATGGGACGAGTGCTAACATAGACTCAACATGTTGTGAGAAGGCCTGAAATGGCAAACCATCATCCTTGTCTTCACGAAAGGATGTGTGGGTCCACATGAGGCTTGGATGGGCCGGAGGTACGGATTAGGTTGCCAGGGTAACCCAGTGTATGGGGTCAGAACCTATGAAGACCTGCCAGGGTAGCCATACCAGGTTGTGTGATGACACTTGTCCCTACATTCACGAGTGTGTGTCGATGTATGGTCTTGATAGGAGCACTTTTGTGGAGTCGTCCTGTTGCTTATCCCCTTGTGAGTACTTGGTTGCATGTTAGACCTTGGGTGGTGATGACTCAGTTTTGTGGATGCTCTAATGGACCTTGGTATTAGCTTTGATTGTTGTTCAGCTGGATCCTTTCCTTTTCAAGGATCGTTTATGTATTTATTGACCGATGTGGTCGTTTGTATATTGATTATGTTTCGCCTTGATGGCCGGATTGTAAATTATGAGAACCTCATGTATTCTTAACTTTATTAATTATCAAAGGGGTCTTGCAGTTGAACACACCCAGAGATGTAGCCCTTTAGGGGTGAACTCCGAGATCATTATGGTGTTATGTGATGTTATTCTCTTATGTTTCCCTTATTCAACTTTATCATGTATGAATAGCTTATGTTAGAATGTATAAGTGGATAAGATGGAATTAACTTTAAATGCTTATATGTAGTCCTTCCTTGAATGCAGTAAATTGGAATATGAAAAAATGTAGCTTAGGATAATGGATTATATTCAATCATTATTAAGGAAATTAAGTGTGTATGGAAGATCTCATATGTTTATGATGAAATTCTAGTGTGTTAGAATATTATATGCATGGCTTATATTTTAATGAAAAGCTTGAATGAGGATTATGAATAGATCTTAATGGATGAATCTTGTCTTGTGATTTATATTTCCATCTTCTGAAAGAAATTATCCTTGTTTAAGAATTATCTTGTTATTAAGATAATCAGCTTATTGGATTAATTGTGTGAGTTAAGTGAATTGTGAAATTTAAGTAATCTCATTGGGAAACTCTTTAGGTGTTAGTTGATGTCTTCCGCTATGTAATCTGAATCTTCGATATCTTGTTGTTTCTTATGTGGTGTAACTTTTTTTTTTTTTTAATTTATTGCACTCTATTCTTGTGTTATGGCTTAATCCCTTCAGGGTTTCCTGGCGGGGCATTACAGATAGGATTTGTAGGAAGAATTGACTAGGAGAGAGAATGAGTGGAGGGAATTAAAAATTTGAAGAATAATGTTAAGTGGGTTTAGGGAGTTTCTAGAAGACTTTATTAGGTTAATGATGAATTAAGAAGATGATTTTTAGGAATCATGTAGGTTGACTAATTAATTGAAATTAATTAGCCAAGAGGAAGAAATTAGCCAAGAGGAAGATTTGTGAGGATTTAATTTTTTAGAATAATAAAGAAAGGGATTGATTTATTAAATAAATCAGTCACATACTAGATAGTGACAATATTAATTATATTCAATTAATATTGAGGAGAATTTGAATTAACATAATTAATTAATTAATTATGTGAGGAATTAAACACAAATAAAAATAATTATTTTTAAGTGTCTACACCTTGTACTCATAGGTTGAAGGAAACAACTGAGCCATTAATGGGGTTTGACAGAGCAACCCCGAAAAGCATGTTGCAGACATCTAAAAATAGAAAACGCACATTGGAAGGCGAGGAGATGGTGGTGCAGATCTTTGTTCGAGGAGATGAGATCCGATCAGATTTGATGCAAATTCAGTGCATGGAGGAAAACCCTAGCACGCCACTATTTGAATGTTGCTTTTGGCGAGAACATTCAGATATAAAATATGTGAACTAAAGATTGAAGTGATTGATGTTGAATGCTAGTGGTGAGAAGAGTGTGTGTGTGAGAAAGCATAGAGAAGTTAGTTTGAAAAATATCTCGCTGAAAATCAAAGTGTCTGAAGTGTGAGAAAGCTCAATCGGTGAGAGATTCTAGCCAGTAGAGACAGAGTAACCAGTGAACTGTTATAGTCTTAACAGTCAAGTATACCAGTAGGGATTGAAAGGTTAGGAAGGCATCCAAGTATGGTACTATGCAAGATGAGGTTCAAAGAAAGAGAAGAAAGGAAGAGAGTAACCAGTAACTGGTTAGAGAGCAATCTGATAACCGACAGTGGAAGAACTAGTGAAATAGAGGAGGTTGGTAATCAATAGACATTAGTTGATCAGGTGTTGCAAAACTCATTGCAACAAGGTGTTATTATTGTATTAAGTTGTATTACACCAAGTTGGCACTTGGTACAAGGGTTGGTGCTCCTTGGGTTGGTTCCCTAAATCAGTAGGGGTTAGTGCCCTAAATCATTATAATCCATTGTTTTATTGTGAGGCTAGATTGGAGCAGTAGACTCTAGCAACATTTCTCACTGAGGTTTTTCCCATATTGGGTTTTCCTCATACATCTAGTGTTGTGAGTTGTTCATTTGTGTGTTTACCTTTTTGATATCCTCTCATATCTCACCAGTTTGATTTGTTAGTGCTTAGGTTGTTAATCGATACTCAAATCTTTGTCTAATAGGTAAACATTTATTAGGAACCACTGATTCACCCCCCTCTCAGGGGTACATTGTGTTCAACAGTGCCCCAAGAGAAGTGATCTAAATTAGACCCAAAAGCACATAAATGCATCTTTGTTGGTTATAGAAAGAATTTAAAGGGTGACAATATTTAGAATCCTCTAACCCATAAAATAATCTTTTCCAAAGGTGCAATTTTTAGTAATTTTATAGCTTACTCAGGTGAAGAACAACCAAAGGATAAATAAGATAAAAATATTTTATTTTGAGAAAAATATTGAGAAGTAGGAAGATGCACATGTGGAAGGACAATTAGATGGGTCTGAGGATGGAGAAGAAGAAGAGGGTTCAAATAGTTTAGATGACATGAAAGATGACCACACAAAAGAAGAAGAAGAATAGCTAGAGCCCATTACTCCTATCTTGAGGAGATCCACAAGATAACAAAATCCAGTTGGTAGGTATAGTCCACTAGATTTCCATTATGTATTTACTTTGTTGAGTACAAACAATGAACGTAGATCTTTTAGGGAGGATCTCTCTTCAAATAAAAGTGAGTCTTATATGTAGGCCATGTAGGAAGAGATGATGGCTTTATATAGCTATGATACCTAGGATATTATTAGTCTTCCCAAAGAAAAATTTCTCATTGGTTGCAAGTTGATATTTAATTAGAAATTAAATGTAGACAACCAGTTAGAGCAATACAAGGCCATAATGGTAGCCAAGGGCTACTCCTAGTGAGATGGAGTTAATTTTGGTGAAATTTTCTTTCCTATTGCTAAGTTGATTTCTGTTAGATTCCTATTATCTATTATTGTTTCTTGTGATTTTGAAATAGAGAAAATGGATGCTAATTTTTTTTTCTTGTATGGGAATCTTGAGGAAGAGATATATATGCATTAGCCTAATAGTTTTATTATGTTCAAGGAAAACAATACCTATTTATAGGTTAAAATAATTATTATATAGTCTGAAATAGTCACCCACAATGTTGTAATAGAAGTTTATGTGTTTGCATTGAAGTTGGGTTATGTTAGAAGCGAGAAGGATCATTGTGTTTATATTAAGGTTAATTTAGACCATATACAAATTATTGTATCAGGTATGTTGATGATATGTTGTTCAAGGCAATTATTTGGGAGCTCAAAGCTTAAATTGCCTACACATTAACTATGAATCACTTGAGGTGTTCTTCCCCTCCCATCAGCTATTTTACATTACATACTTTTTGTGTGGACCTAGCTTTATGCCAGTGAGTTGTATCTTTTGTAGTTTGGATGTGGATCTTTATGTAATGCTTGATCTTGCTTTGGACACTTTATTGTTGTAGTGTATGTGATCATGAGTATTATATTATGTCATGCTTTGATATGTCTTGTGATAGTTCCAGATCAATGATATGATTGAATTGCTCCATGGTGATTTGTTGTGTTCTTGCATTGAGATGCATGTCTACTTTCTTGTGCCCGATTGTGAGAACCATTGCATGATTGATTTGGATACTTTATTGATTGGGTGGTTTCTTTTGCATGAGCTAGACATATTCCATGATTTGGTATTATCATATGCAAAATGTTGTTTTGATCAATGATTGGAATGAGATAAATAATGTTAACTAGATTAGTTGATTAAAGGTAATGAATCATATTTTAAGTTATTTTGTTTTGATGATTTATCATGTTACTAACATTGTTATAATGTTGCCTTGTTTGGGGAATATAGGTATGTGCTCAATGTTGTAGATGAATAATATTGATGATGTTGTTCATGCAAGTTATTAGATGAAATTATTATTATGAAAGTTTAATTGGTAATTAGAAGTGAAAGGGATGATATCGTATCATTAGATTATATGTGAATGTTTTAGTGACTACAAGTAAAGGGCATCAAATCCACTTAGCTCCATAGGTTTAAGTGTCCTTGGATCCTCAACGATGGTTAACAGGAGATAGCACACTGGCCAAAAAACCTGAGCCAAAACTCATGTCCCTTGATTTGATAATTTTTTTATTTCATTTTTTGAGCCCTAACTACCATAGTTGGTAGCTTTCAAAAACCCTATCATCATGTTGATTCATCTTGTAATGACTGTTGTACATAATCAATCAATTGAGATATGTTGTCTGTGTGATAGAATTATGTGAATCAATACAAATCCTAAAACACATCAATGAGAGTAATTATGAAAAACAAATTAAGAAAATGAGAATTCAAATTTAGCCTTCCTATGAGCATCCCATTTTCCTCTATCTCCAAGGATTCTTTAAGTCATGCTTGCTCCTAGATTTCATGCACTTGGCTTTCAAAATGACAACCTAGAGAATGAGTGATTGTATTCTAATGCAAGAATTACATCCTACACTATATGATGATAAGCTAGATGATATGAAAATTATGATCTACATGATATTAAAATGCTTCTATATTAATCTATGCTAATGATAATTCTCTTACTGTGAAAAGAGAATGCTAAAAGGTTGCTAAAATGCTTAATTGCTAGAATGATCTTATGCTATCCAAAATGATTCTAATTTTTGTGAGAGCTTGATTTGTGAAAATGAGAGCCTATTTATAGATTTTCCAATGCTCATGTCCTAGGTGGCAGAGATGGGCGGTTCAGATTTGATTTGAGGAAATGCAAGGTTGGAGATGGAGAAGTAGGAGAGAAAATTGGATCTTGTTCACTCAAGAGGAAACAAATGCTATGTGGAGGATGGAGAGGATAAAGGAATTCCAAGTGTCCTCAATTGGTTGAAGATGCCATGTGTCTCTTCAAAGTTTGTTGAAGATATTTGATTAATTAAATATTTAGGAATATTTAATCTCTCAAATTGTTGCAAATGACACGTGCCCTTTTGGTTTGTTGAATTGGTTGGGGATACTTGATCAATTAAATATTTAGGACTGTTTAATTAATGAGACACATGATGATGTGGCACTTTGATGTGGCATAATAGGACAAATTGGTTAGATGATGTGGAATTGATCTAGGATAGGAAGAAATAAAAGCTATGAATCATATAAATAAATTAAAGAATTTATTTATATAATAGAGGAATTGAACATTAGACATTAATTAAATAACACGTATCTAATTAATTTTCTCAAGCCAATTTTTAAGTGTATACATTGTCAGTTATTGTATGAATGTATGGCAATTCAATATTCTTATGTGGAATGTGTCTTATATGCTTTGGATGGAATGAGATTTGAATGATTGATCATGGGGATCTTTTGGGAGTTAATTTGATAATTGGATTTTAATTTGATTTTTATTATTATTATATCTTCACTTCTAAAAGTGAGTTTATATTTTTTAATTGAGCTCATTTGCTCAACAATTAGTATATTTTCCATGCCTTTTCTCAAAACCGTCTTCATGGCAATTTTAAAATGGTTGAGATCTTGAGTGTATTAGAGTAGAATTTTGTGGGTATGGTGTTGATAGATTTGGATTCAGGAGGCTATGTTCTTGTTTGAATCTTGAGGCCATTGGTGGAGAGTGTGGATTGTAATATGTGGATGAAGTTTCTCTCCAAGTAGAGGTAGGAGACTTCAATTTCCCTTCTTGTCTTTAAATTGAGCTCCTTGAATTCTTGAAATGTGTTGTGATATGGATTTGAAACCTTATTAAGCAATTAAATCCAATCTTATATGTGTTTTGTGGATTGCTTAGTTGTTTTGATTATGGGTTAGGGAAATCAATGTAGAAATGGGGTTTTCATGGGATAATGCTGTCCAATTCTCATTAAATATTTGTATGTGCATTGTAATTGCATTTTTTATATTTCATGGGGCTCTCAAATGGTTTTGTCCCCAATTTTGCCTTCCTATCTTTGTTATTGTCAAACTTGATGCCCTAGATAACTTCCTAGGGTAGAATCCCACAACAATTGATAAAAAAGACATGATTTGATTACCTTCTTAAGCTTATCAAAATCTATTATTCTTGTTCCTCTTGCATGTCTTGAGCAATAATTGTGTGAGTCAAGCATAAAAGCTATTTGAACCCAATATCACATGTATATTTCTTTAATAACAAAGCATGTTACTCTAAATTTACAAGGATAAAATGGAGGTTATATATATGATCCTTACATACCTTGATACACATCAAAATATATAAAAATAAATTTTATCAATTGGACACTAAATGCATGATTCATAATGCATTGAAAAGTGGCCAATGTATTAGTCAAGCCACATAACATAACTAATTGTAGACAACAAAAATTGTCCTGTTTAATTAAATAAATATTTTTATTTATTTAATTATTTTAAGCCTAATTCTTCTATTAATTAAATAAATCTTTATTTATTTAATTAATTCATTAATCCTTTTCTTAGCCTTATTCCTCATTTAAATAAATACTTTTATTTATTTAAATAATTTTTTTTCTAAATTAAATAAATATTTCATTTATTTAATTGATCTCACTTCTTCTATTAATTAAATAAATCTTTAATTATTTAATTAATTCATTAACCTTTTCTACCTATGACACATGTCATTCATCTCTTAATTCCTACACTACCTACTCTCATTATTTTATTATTTCTTCTACCTACCCTCTAATCCTAGCCGACCATTTATCTTTTACACCTATTAATCTTATCCCTCTATTTCCTAAAGTGTCTTCTATATAAGAGGATGCTTCTTTCATTATCAACCCTAATCATTCTATTCTCAGCTACGCTTTCAAACTTTCATATGCGATCAAGCCTACTTGCAACCACATTTCCGTTCTTTGTTGAGCTCTTGTGCACACATAAAATCTGAGAGCAAATATATCAAACAAAATCAATGGAGATAGGAAGAATGGAGATTCAAACCTTATTGGACATGTGATGGTATAATCTTTTTGATTTTGTTGATTTACATTGTCCTAGGTAATCTTCATATGTTATGGTGGATCTTTGTTGTTGTTAGGCTAGGGTTTTGTGGTTGAATTCATTTAGTCTTTCAATATTGTTATTCACTTTTCACCATAAACACTAATAACTCAAAGAATCCAAAATAGATTCTAAAAATATGCTATACTTATCCTTCTTATAGACATTAATATGATCGTAGCTTAATCTCAAATTAAGTTATGAGGAATAAATGATGTAATTCATTAATGAGCTCACCAATCCTATGAATGAGGTACCTAAATGCCTTCTTGTTCAAGGCTCTATAAATGGTACGCACCCTTATGATTCCATATATTTCCTTTTTTGTGAACTGGTGATGAATAAAAATCCCCAAACAACCATTTTTTGTGCTAAGGAGTGACAATGAAAGTTTTAAGGCTTGGTTCCATCTCTATGGCATGTTGGAATCATCTATGTGATAGCAATCTTGGAAGTATATTATTAAATACCTCACTATAATTCAATTGACTTTGGACATCAAAATGATTATTGTGCTTCTTAACAAAAAAATAAACTAATTCTCATGCCTTCCATTATTAAGCAACTAACTCCCAAGGAAAATTGTTTCATGCAAGCAACTACTCTTTGTAATGGTGAAAAAGTAGGGTTTCCACCATTAGAGGGACAAAACCACTAGTTTTTGCTTGGGATGACCATTACATTCAAAAGAGAGGGAATACAATAGATTCAATCACAAATCAACAAAGATTAAGACTGAATACTAATTGGATTGGTTAATTTGGTGTCCTCTTTTGTAAATTGAAACACTAAATTAAGATACTTTGTTAGAAATCAAGGTAAAAACATGAAAACAGTGAGCTACAGATGCAAGATTGAGTTGTGCACCTGGATTTGAGAAATGTACGCAAACTTGGATCTGATTCTTGAAAAAGAACCTAAAATATCAGGACTATGGTGGTGGTTGCCATGGTCCTCCAAACTTTTCACACATCGAAGGGGGATTGATTCATCTCTATAAATAAAGCTTATCTTGAAGATCACAACTCTGTACCTATTTCCTACATAGAGAAATAAGGGAAAATAGGTTGGGAATAGAGGTTTGCCTAAGTCAAACCCCGATTGAGGAATCAACCTTGAATGAAATATTTTAAATACTGAAATGAATAATGGAAAGATATACCTCAGATCTACAATGACTGATAATGATGCTTTGTTTCTTGAATGCAATCACGTATGTTCCATGAAATGGCATGAACATAAAAAAACCCTAATCACACACACATGCTTGCATAGGCATGATGTAAAGTTGCTCCACAATAGATAGATGAAGAATATGCAACCTTGAAGATCTCTAGAAATGCTTGATGATGAATGCTTTAATACTTGAATGCTTGATTGCTTGATTGCTTGTGCTCCCAATTTCACCACCTTATGAATTTATATCAAAATGAGAGGGGAAAGCCTCCTTATATACTTGCCCTTCGAGAAATCATGTTAATTCTCCAACAATCAAATGTGACATGGGGTAAAGGGTTTAAAATAGGGCCCAATTAGGGAGGACCATGGCGTACCAAGGTGCCACGCCCTGGTCCTACCCTAATATGGAGCTAGGATAAAGGGACAATACAAGGAAAAATGAAATATTAAGACTATATTTGCATGATGCAAGCATAACTGGGTCCTAGTTCAAGCATAGGGACACAAACACTAAGGTGAGGACCCAAAATGTGGTCTAAATTGTAAGGGGGTACAATTTAGGATGCTACATTTAGCCCCCACTTTAGTGAGAGTATGAGCTTATGAAAATACTCATGGTGAAGTAGATGGAAGAGAGATGAAGAAGAGGAGGAATACAGAGCAAGATCACAAGGAGTATAAGACATCACTAATTTCAAGGAACCAAGCCCCCAATATTAGGATATTAACCCACTCAAACATATGCAAGGGCGCACACAAAAACAAGACAAAAAAAAAAGACAAACAAAGACAAAAAGACAGACAAAGGCAAAAAGACACGAAAAGACACACAACAAAAGCTAAAGACCAAAACAAGACCTCAATATCAAAATGTCTCAACCATTAATATCATCCTTGAAAAATGCCATCTCAAGAACATAAATGATAACATAAAAGAGAAAACCTCACATCATCCATGAACTACAAATATCTAATGTATGAGCTCATGAGAAGAAGAAAAGAGAGAGAGCATGAATACACTGTAGATGTGTTTTTCTAGATGATTCATGAGAATAATGAGAAAAAGGAGAACATAGATACCTTGCCCCTAGATGTGTTTTCTAGGTGGTCCATGTTGGGGAGGAGAGTAAGAATAGTCTAGCCATGTTCTGCTAGTTCCACTCATCCTCGTGCGTGTGTGCAAGTGATGTCTAGTTTCAAGTATATAGCACCCCATATAAGAGTTTGTTTCATCTGGTTTCGAGCATGCATCAACTTGTTTAAGATATGTAATGTAAATGCAAATTCCAAGGGCCGAATATGTAAAAGCCAAGGGGTGAATATGTAAAAGCCAAGGGGTGAATATGTAAATGCCAAGGGCCAAATAATAGATATATGCCTCGTTTTAAGGGTGTATCCCATGTAAGAGTTTTTTTTCTCTAGTTTTTGGAATGTATACTCCTATCTAAGACATATGTCAATGCTACATTTGGTTTCAAACGTGAATTGTCTCATGTAAGAGTTTTTTTCCTCTAGTTTCGAGAATGAACACCCCATTTAAGACATGCAAAAAGTGATATGCAAAAATATGGTACAAAGGGAGTGATATGGGTGCCCCCCCCCCTTAAGATCTCAACATAGCTCTATGTTGATGACTTAAGGAATCTTAGAGATAAGGATACCTAGCCTTCAATACCAAGAAGATATACCCGAAGAAATAATGTTCATAAATCCAAGCTAAAAGAGGGAGTACTCTTCAAGCAAGGACAAATAGTTGGAAAAATAGATATCTTGCAATAAGTGTGAAGAGGATCCTTGGAGGAGAAGATATCTTTTCTCAAAAGACATCTATCTCCAAGAGGATTTTCTTTAACAAACATAACATCTTCTACAAAAGGGAAGGGGAACAAGAATTCATACCTTCCTCCTATTGCTAGGTGAAAGAGATTCTTGATGATGGATGACACACCTTTAGCTCAATGAGACAGGGGTAAGTTTATAATAGATATACATTGCCAAGTGAGAAAGAGGTTGTAGCCAAGGACTTACACCTCTAAGAGAGAATGCTTGAGCAAACAAAAACTTCACACAAGGAATGACATCAAATCATTAACAAACACCACTCAACAAAGGAAAAGTGGATCCTTATAAAGAATAGAGAGAGAGAGACTATTGCCCCCCCAAGTGTAAGGACAATGAGAATATTTACACAACATCTAAGAGGAGATAAAACATAAGAAAATTCACGATACACTCACATGAATAAACATCCAATGCAAGAAAAGACATTAGTATATGTAAAATGCAACTCTAAAGAAGTTAACACATGAAAAATGCAAACCTAAAGGGAATATCGATACTTTAGATTGCAAGAGAGAAAGGGAAAAAAGCCATCCTTGCCCCCCAATCAACAATACAAGGATAGATCAGGGGGAATAATCACACATTTCCTTAGGAGATTATTCATATGAGACATACAATTTCAAAGAATAGGTCCTAACAAGGGACACACATGCACACTCATGAAGGATAACTCTATTCAAGAAAGGGACATCAAGTGATGAAGAATGCAATCCTGAAAGGAAATGATGAAACTTTAAAGATAATAGATAGGATAGAGGTAAAAGAGAATCATGTTTCTACCCCAAGATTCTTGAAATTGAAAAAGCACCACCTCTAATGTTAAAGAACCCCAAATTAAGTTAACTACTCATGTCGAAGGCTGAGGAGCAACATGAGGTTAAAAGGAGTGCTAAGGCACTACCTTTTCACCAAGAAAGAGAGAAATATCTATTGAAAGACATATACAAGCATGATCGTATTATTCTTGAAAAAAATCCTTAAATGCTTTACACTTTCCAGGAGAATGAGAACCGCCATGATGAAAAAGGCAATATCCATTTCCTTTTTCACGCTTAGTGCTAAACTTTACAAAAGGAAAAACAACATCCTTGTCATACTTCAATTTCCAAAATATTCTAGTTGCTAATTTTTCTTGATCAGCAATAAGTGTAGGCTTATTCTTTTGAGATTGAGGGAAAGGGTTATTATTATAAGAATAAAGATTGTCATCTATGATTTTAAATTTTCCACTATCAATAAGTTCTGGTGCAATCACCGGTTAGGAGGGACCTCAAAAGAGATCAATCTGGACCGAGCAACAAGAGTAAACACAACATAAACAAGAGGATATGATGGAGACAATGTAGAATTGAATGAATTAGATCATGAAATCTGATTACAGATAACTGGTAATATCTGGGTTACAAGATTCGGCTCACTGGCCTGCTACATACATGTTCAATTACAGAATTGGTCAACTCTGAACCTCTAAATATTAAGATATATCTTCTATATTCTATCTAATTGAATAATGATGCTTAATTACATTGATTTATATGGTCAAGAGGGATCCGGTCGGCCCAAAAGGGATCAAATATCGAAGAACAAGATCAAATGTGTAAAACCAACATGTTAGCCTCCGTCAAAGAGATTCCTTCAAAAAATCTAAAGGATGTAGTGCAGATCAAAGAGAAGGTCAGCCACATGCCAAGGAACATCAGAATTAATGAACTGAGGCTCTGCAAGCTATGAAAGGGTCTGAAATATTCACCAATGCAAATAGGTCCAAACAGTTTCGATGCCAGAAAACTGTCTCGGAATCTGGAATCAATAACTTGCCAAAAAATGATACAAATGCTTCATGGTTTAGGAATAAGGAAGATGATCATGTCCTCAAGAAAAATCCAACTCCGCAAAATCCGGTGAGTAAGAAAATATAGAAAGAAATGTTGAAATTGCAAAATAGAAAACAAACTAAAAAGAAATGTTTTTGGTTGATGCAAGATTGCCAAGAACCAGGGATGCTCCTGCATTAGACATCTAGGGTTGTTGAAAAAGTGAGTCTCTCACTTTGCTGGGGTCAGAGAAAAACCAAGTCAGTCCACCTCTGCCTGAGAAATCCAAGATGAATCTTCAACTAGTCTACCTTTCCATTTCACAAGGTACTCCATGTACTGACTGCTCTGGGTACTACACCCAATCCTTGTCTCCAAAATGTCTTCAATTTGTTCTGGTTCCTTCTAGGACAACTATTTCTCCAAGTCTGGAATACTGTTTTCATTGAATTCTGATTCATGAACTATTGTAGGTCTACAATGTTAAATATAGGTAAAATAATCAAATTATCTGGTAACTCCACTTCATATGCATTTCTAGAACTGAACTTCTTCAAGATCTTGCAAGGTCCAAATTTTCTCATCTGCAACTTGTTATAGGTTCCTACTGGAAATCTTTATTTTCTTAGATATACCATCACTTCATCGCCAACTTCAAATTCCTTATGTCTTCGCTTCTTTCTCCTTATATTTGTTGTTCATATCCTCCAAATTTTGCTTATCCTGAATATGCAAGGCCTTCATGTGATCTGCAAATTCTTCTACCTTTGCACTCCTCTTGTCTTCACTACTGATATCTCTCAATTTTGATATACATCTAAGGTGTGCTCCGGTAATAATCTCAAAAGGTGTTCTTCCAGTACTCTTATTCACTGAATTATTGTAGGCAAACTCTGCTTGCACAAGAATCAAATCCCAACTTCTGGTCTTTTCTCCAACTAAGCATCTCAACAAATTTCCCAAGCTCCGATTTACTACTTCTGTTTGTCCATCAGTCTGTGGGTGAGAAGTAGAACTGAACTTCAAATATGTCTTCATCTTCTTCCAAAGTGTTCTCCAAAAATAACCAACAAACTTAGTGTCTCTATTTGAAACTATGCTTTTAGGTAGTCCATGCAATCTCACCACTTCCTTGAAAAATAAGTCAGTTGCATGCATTGCATCTGATGTCTTCTTACAAGGTATTAAATGAGCCATCTTCGAGAATCTATCGACCACCACAAATATAGAATCATTCTATCTTTGTGTCTTAGGCAATCCAAGTATGAAATCCTATTTGTATGTCTTCCCAATGACTCTTTGGTACTGTCAAAGGTTTATACAAATCCCACATTCTGACTATTGCCTTTTGCAACTTGACAAACTCTACAACTTTGCACAATTTCCCTAACATCCTTATGAATATGAGGCCAAAAGTAATGTTCACTTACCAATGCTATTGTTTTGTCAACACCAAAGTGTATGGATAATCCTCCACTATGCTTCTCTTTTATCAGATTTTGCCTCATAGAACTCTTAGGTATATACAACTGAACTCCTTTGAAAAACATCCCATCCTGAATGCAATAATCCATCCACTTGCTTCTATCTACCATAACCGGTTTTCTACATGCTTTCTAAGGTTCTGCAAAATTCAGGTCATCATCATACAAGGTCTTCAACTCCTCAAATCCTAATACTGTCACTCTCATCTTTGTCAACAAATTCCTTCTTCTACTCAATACATCAACAACTTTTTTTGACTTCCCACTCCTATGCTTCAACACAAAGGTGTAACTCTATAAGAACTCTACCCATCTCATATGTCTCTAATTCAACTTACTCTGATTGTTCAAATACTGCAAGGCTTGATAATCAATATACAACACAAATTCCTTAAGCAACAGGTAATGTCTCTACTTCTTCAAGGCTTGAACTATGGCATAAAATTCCTGATCATACACTGAATATCTCCTCCTGGCATCATTCAACTTCTCATTGAAATAAGCTACTACTCTCCCTTCCTAACTTAATACTGCTCCAATTGCATTACCACTTGCGTCACAATCCACTTGAAATACTTTGTTAAAATTTGGTAAAGCTAACACAGGCTGCTCAATGACCTTATGCTTTAGCAATTCAAAACTTTTATTTGCTTTGGTTGTCCACTTGAATTATTTCCTATCTCTTCTCATTGTCTCAGTCATAGGACTATAAACTAAACTGAAATTTCTGATAAACTTCCAGTAGAAACTAACCAATCCATGAAATGATCTAACCTCTCCAATTCTTTCCGGTGTAGGCCATTCAACAATTTCTCTTACCTTCTCGGGGTCCATCTTAAATCCATCCACAAATATCACAAATCCCAAATAGACTAGCTCTTCCTTCATGAAAGTACACTTCTTAAGGTTTATTAGCAACATTTCTTCCCTCAACCTCTGCAAAACTTATCTTAAATGCAACAAATGCTCCTCTTTTGTATTACTAAAAATAAAAATGTCATCCAAATATACAATAACAAACTTACCCAAGAATTTCTTCAATACCTCATTCATTAATCTCATGAAAGTACTTGGTACATTGGTCAATCCAAAAGGCATCACCAACCATTCATACAATCCTTCATTTGTCTTGAATGTTGTCTTCCACTCATCTCCTTCTCTGATTCTGATCTGATGATTCCACTCTTCAAATCTATCTTTGTGTAGTATATGTCTCCACTCAAATAATCAATTATGTCATCCATCCTAGGTAAAGGAAACTGATACTTCACCGTGATCTTATTTATTGCTTTGGAATCAATACACATCCTCCATTATCCATTCTTCTTAGGTGCTAACATTTCTAGTACTACATAGGGACTCAAACTTTGTCTAATCAAACCTTTCTTCAATAGCTCGTGCACTTGTCTATTCAAATCTTCATTCTCTGTTGGTATCATCCGGTGTGCAACTTTGTTAGGCAAACTAGCTCCGGGATTCAGGTCCATGGAATGATTGAGACTCCTCATAGGTGGTAATCCATTAGGCACATTATCTGAAATGATGTCTTCATATTCGGTTAGCAATTCTTTTATCTCCTCCAATTGTTCTTCTTCATTCTCTAGGTTCTCAATCTTCTTGTGAACTAAAGCAAAGCACACATTCTCATGTCTCATTCCATCCAGGAATTTCCTTCCATTCACTAAATAGATTTTGGCATTCATACAGACTTCACTCTTTAAAGGATCCTCCAAGGGTAACAAGGTTCTCTTCATCCGGTTTTCTACAATAGTGTATATGTTCTTTCTCCCATCATGTATTGCTTGTCTATCAAACTGCCAAGGTCTACCCAAAAAAAGGTGACAAATGTCCATAGGCATAATATCACACAAAACTTCATTAAGATAATTCCCAATTTTCAATTTCACCAAACATTTCTCACTTACTAACAACTTATGATCATCCTGAATCCATGCTATCTAATAAGGCTTGGGGTGTTTCAATCTTTCCAACTTCAACTTATTCACCATTTCTTTTGAAACAAGATTATCTGAACTTCAACTATAAATAACAACTTTATAGCACTTAGCGGATACCTTACACTTGGTCCTGAACAAATTCCTCCTCTGCAAGGGCTCTTCATCTTCTCCGGTATGACCTAGGGCTCTCCTCATCATCAACAATTCTCCATCTTCCGGTTTGTTAGCTGATCTGGTGGGACTTTCTTCCACCAATGTTGTTCTCCTCATATTCTCTATCTTCTTACATTCAAAAACACAATGTCCTTCTCCTCCACACTTAAAGAAGGTACCTCTAAACACTCTCTTATCTTGTCTTCTGTCATCTTTTCCAAAACCCTCATTCTGGTAGCTATTGGGTTCTCTCCTCCGATAGAAATTTTTGTAATCCTTCTAGTATGAATTACCTTCTTTTCTTACTTCCCTATCCTGATTCTGATTCGTACAGGTTCCTCTTCCTCTGGAATATCTTCTTCCTCCTTTAAATCTTCCTCTGGAAAACTTTCCACCTCTACCTCTCTATCTCTACTCATGTCTTTTGTCCAGCTTCTCTTCTACTTTCAGGGCATATCGGTAAGCTTGTTCAACACTCTGCAACTTGATCAAACTGAGTTCATCTTGTATAGACATTCGTAATCCATTCAAATATCCTGAAACTTGTTCAACCTCATCATCAACATGTCTGGATCTGATATTCAACTTGTAGAATGCTTCAATATACTCCTTCACACTAGATTCTTTCTACTTCAAGTTCTGCAACTTCCGAAATAGATTTAATTGATAATCAGCTGGCATAAACTTCAATTTTAACTTGGCAACCATTCGCTCCCATGATTTGATCTTCTCTTTACCTCTTCTTTGTCTATGAACCTACAAATGTTCCCACCAAAGAGATGCATGACCTTTCAACTAGGTACAGGCATATTTCACCTTTCTTTCTTCTACAGTGCTCTCAAAATCAAAGTACTTTTCTATCTCCGAGATCCAATCCATTAATTCATCTGAATCCAACTTTCCATCATACTCTGGTGGGGTAAAATGTGGTTTAGTGTTTTATCTACTCAAAACCCTCAAGAACCTCTCTTCATCTGGATCAATCACAAGTGGATTTGCTACTTGTTCTGCCAGTGCTTCTTCTTCTTCATCTTCGCTCACATATTCAATAGATCGGCCTACCTCCGCTAAAGAGATTCCTTCGAAAAATCCAAAGGATGAAGTGTGGATCAAAGGGAAGGTCAGCCACCCTCCAAGGAACATCAGAATCAATGAACTGAGGCTCTACAAGCTACATAAGGGTCCACAAGATTCACCAATGCAAATAGGTCCAAACGGTTCTGGTGCCAGAAAACTATCTCGGAAGCCAGAATCAATAACTTGCCGGAAAAAGATCCAAATGCTCTGTGGTTTAGGAATAAGGAAGATGATCATGTCCTCAAGCAAAATACAACTCTGCAAGATCCGGTGAACAAGAAAATGCAAAAAGAAATGATGAAACTACAAAATAGAAAATAAACTAAAAAGAAATGTTTTTGGTTGATGCAAGATTGCCAAAAACCGAGGATGCTCTTGCATCAAGTTCTTTCATTGCATTTTGAAAATTAGGACAATCATTAGCATGATAGTCATAAGTTTGATGAAATGAGCAAAAAAGAGTTTTTGAAAAAGAAGCACTTTTACGGGAACAAATGGCTTGTTGTCTTGCAAGACGGTCTTTGAAATCTTGAATACTAAAGAGGTCATCCATAGGAGATTTATTATCATTTCCTAGGCCTTTTGT
Organism: Cryptomeria japonica; assembly: GCF_030272615.1. Lineage (NCBI taxonomy): Eukaryota > Viridiplantae > Streptophyta > Pinopsida > Cupressales > Cupressaceae > Cryptomeria > Cryptomeria japonica. Next base: position 65,393,922 of record NC_081412.1, read on the forward strand.
GGTGATTTGTGTAGGAGGGTTTATAGGGACTCAAATTCCTTGTTCAAGTTTTCCAAGTCCTCGTCCTCTAAAACCTTGTTTTGATATTATGTTAAAGCCACTCCTATAAGAATCTTTTAATTGATAAGGTGGAGTAACATTGTAGTAAATTTTTTTGAAGTTTGTAGTGTAAGGATATTTATAAGGAACAAAGGGATTAGTAGATGAAGAAGGAATATATTGTGAAGGAGATTATTCCTTTCTTTCATCATGCATATCCTCTTTGGTTGATTGGCAAGGAAAATCCTTATCATCTAAGGCCTCATCTTTACTTAATGTTATGTGGTAAGAGAGATAATGAATGAAATCATCTTCTCTACAAATATTTTGATGACTAAGATAGGCTCTAGGAGAATAAGGAGGATCTAGAGAGATGGAAACACCAATGTCTTGATTTTGTCCCTCTTGTGCTAGAGTATGTGTATAAGACGAAGATGGGGCCATGTTGCTCTTCAATGCTTGCTCTCAATTAGACAGGTCATTGATAGGAGTATTAGCTTGTTCTTCATTCTCATTGTATACTCTAGGATAGGTGCAAGTATTAAGTTTTCCATTAACATCTCTAGGATTGGGATCTACAAAAGCTTTTAGGTGATCTACTTATGAAATACATCTTCCCAAAAACGTCACCATAACACAATGCACATAGAAAATGAAAGATTTGAGATCTAATTGATGACAAGGAAGCAACAAGGAAACCCTAAAATGCAATATGTCCAAGTGCTATGAATGAAAAGAAGTAACATGAAGTGAAAGAAGCCATTATCCGACACATGATTATAATAAATGTAGGTAAAAAGCAATGTAATCATATGTGAAATAGCAAATAAATTAAATCCATTAATTGTCATGATGAATATTTAAATTTAGATCCAAGCAAATCAATCAAAATAAATTAGGGTTTTGTAAAAATAGACAACCCACAAATTTGATTGATGATTTTTTTTATATTATATATATTATTTTTTATTTTTATATATATTTTTTTGTTTTAAAATTAAGATTTAAATTTTGATAAATGTGAAAAGAAGTTTAAAGATGAGAATTTGAAATTTGAAAATACTTTAGATCTAAAAATCCAAATTAAATAACCCACAAGGTCAATTTTAAACTTAAAAATTAGGGTTCTTGAAATTAACCACTTAATTTTAAAATTTAAATTTGAAATTAAACTTGTAGGTGAACTTTTGAATTATGAAATATGAAAAGCACCCAGATCTAAAATAATTAATCCAAATTAAACAATTGACAAGCTTAATTTTGAATTTAAAAATTAGGGTTTTAGTGAGATTAACCTCTAAATTTTTAAAATTTACAAGAAAATCAAACTTGTAAATGAAAATTTGAATTTTAAATTGCATAAACACTTACATTTGAGAACATAGATCAGAAGTGAAGGTGTAAGACATTGGGTTCCCCAAAATGTAGTGGTGAAAAATTAGGGTTTCCACCATTAGAGGGAGAAAGCCACTAATTTTTGCTTGGGATGACCATTACATTCAAAAGAGGGGGAATCCAATAGATTCAATCACAAATTAGCAAAGATTAAGATTGAATACTGATTGGATTGATTAATTTGGGGTCCTCTTTTGTGAATTGAATTGTTGAATTAAGATAAAGTGTTGGAAATGAAGGTAAAAATATGAAAACAATGAGCTATAGATGCGGGATTGAGTTGTGCACCTGGATCTGAGAAATGTGCTTAGACTTGGATTTGATCCCCGAAAGAGCACCTAAAATTTTGGGACCGTGGTGGTGGTCACCATGGTCCTCTGAACTTTTTGCAGACTGAAAGAGGATTGATTTGTCTCTATAAATAAATCTTATCCTAAAGATCGCAGCTCCGTACTTGTTTCCTACTCACAAAAAAAAGGGGAAATAGGTTGGGAATAGGGATTTGCCTAAGTCAAATCCCGGTTGAGGAATCAACCTTGAATGAAATATTTCAAATACTTAAATGAATAATGGAAAGATATACCTTTGATCTGCAATGACTAATAATGATGCTTTGCTTCTTGACTGTAATGACATATGTTGCCTGAAATGACAAAACCCTAATCACACACACATGCTTGTATAGCAATGGTGTAAAGTTGCTACACAATAGATAGATGAAGAATATGTAGCTTTCAAGATCTCTAGAAATGCTTGATAATGAATGCTTCAATACTTGAATGCTTGATGATGAATTCTTCAATACTTGAATGCTTGATTGCTTTTGCTCCCAATTTCACCACCTTATGAGTGTATATCAAAATGAGAGGGGAAAGCCTCCTTATATACTTGCCCATCGAGAAATCATGTTAATTTTCCAACATGCCAACACGAAGGAAGGTTTCCTGCTCAAATTTGAGATGGGGTAAAGGGTTTAAAATAGGGCCCAATTAGGGAGGACCATGATGTGGCACCATGGTCCCAGTGAGGACCAAGGTACCATGCCCTGGTCCTACCCTAATATGGGGCTAGGATAAAGGGGCAATGCAAGGTAAAATGCAATATTAAGTCCATATTTACATGATGCAAGCTTAAATGGGTCCTATTCAAGCATAGGGATGTGAACACTAAGGTGAGGGCCCAAAATATGGTCTAAATTGTAAGGGGGTACAATTTAGGACGCTACACTCTCAAAGACCATCTTAAACACTATATCTTTTCCTTCATTTTTAGATTTTTCCCATGGATTGAAGATTTTGTGAGATCTCACCAAGAAAATGTAGTCCTTACACATGAATAACCATGTTAGTTCTTTCAACACATAATTCATCACACACTTTATGCTCATCGATGGCTAGATTGAGTGGTTGGCTCATGTAGGTACATGATATGCTAAATCTATCAACACAAATGATATTGGACCTAACAAAAACTTCAATCTACATGTGCCTCACATTGTCTTCAATGTGAGGCACACATAGATTCATGTTCATAGATTAAGAGTCAACTAAAGAATCCTTCATTAATTCATGTTCATCAATATGGTTGTCTTGTAGATCTTTTTCACATGATAGTGGCTCCATCTCTCAATCCTTACAATCTTAATAGGTCTTTTTTAAGAATTATTTGAAGCCATTGGAATATGTTCTCCAATTATTAAATCTTCATCTTTATCATGTGATTTCTTATTGACTTCATGAAATCAAACACTTTTTTGATGCGAGAATTCATTAGAAATCACTAGAATGTATCTTTAAATAAGATTTTTTACCTTCAACCTTAGTTGCTTGTTGTGGCTTTAGTTTAAACTCTTTTCATTTTGTTAGAACATTTTCTTTGGCTCATGTTTAATGATTTTCTCCTTAACTACTTGTAGCTTTGGTTATATTTTTTATTTATTTATTTAAAATCCTTTTTATTGTCATACTTACTTCTTCCATTTTGAGAGCCCTTTTGAAATAAAATCATGTACTTATCAAAACTTGATGTAACTTTTATTGGCATTTGCATGAAGATTGCATTAATGATATGTCATGTTGTCATTGATGTCAATTGAACCGGTAATGATATTAATGATGTTCCTGATATTGTTGTTATTCTTGATATTGTCTTGTAACCGGTAGGAAGAGCTTTGTGAAGGTTATTGTAAACTGGTATGTAAGTTTGTGAGTTGAACCGGTAATCAGAGTAAAAGGTTAAACCCTTTCTATGTTATGTAACCGATAAATCCTACCGGTTATTTTTTTTAAACCCTAACTGATTAAGGTTGTTGAATTGGTTATGTTGGTTGGGTGGTAATGATGGTGACACGTAAGGTCATTGTATGAAGACAAGTTCAAAATATTTTAGCGCATTTGTTTGTCTAGGGAATGAACAAAATGTATTGCATCTAATGCAAAATGTGTGATGAGTTACTGAGCTCGATGTAGCGGTTGAGGTTTTCTTGATTGATGTGTACTTGAGATTGCTATGAAATCCAACGGTCATGCTTGTATCGACTTGTTTGTAATCTTGATAAAAGGATTAGATTTTTGTTGTGTTACCAACCTAATTGATTTGTATTTAAGGTCGATAAAGTTGTTTTGTTTTGGTGTTGGCAAGAGTTGGCAGAAATTAGTTGAGTGTGTGATTGCCGAACTGGAGAATGAGTCTGCAGTTTGAGTAAAGGCAGATAGAAGCTTAATTGGATAGATGATCAAGAAAATGTAGTGCTATTCAGACAGATCAAGAAACTCCTGTTGTTTTCTAACAATTACAACAAAATTGAAATCTACTAACCGGGTAAGCTCTAACAAGCTTGGTTACTTATTAAATCCTCTAACAGGGTGCTCCATTAGATTGGATTTTCAAATCCTTTACTAAGGTTACTCCTTATAGGGTATTTGCTTCTAAAAAGGTATTTGTAGTCAATCCCTTAACCGGGTGATTCCTAACAGGATCAGTTCTTAATAGGACTTTTATAAAAGCTTTAACAGGCTTGGCTCCTAACAGGGCAAACTTCAGAAGAGTTCAGATATTATCTTGTGAGTCTCATCTCACCGTGGTTTTTACCTATTTGGGTTTTCCACGTATAAATACTTGTGTCATGTGGTGAATGTTTTTGCGGTTATGATCTTATGATTGATTTGATTAACTATTTTTGATAAAGGATGATAACCAGATGCATTGAGAAGTGAAGTATTGGCATATGATAAAGCATTTGGATGTTTACAAGTTAAATGTTGTTTACTATTAAGTTGTTGTAACAGTCAACTGGTATTCTTATGAGTATCGATCTTGATAGTGGTATTTCATTGATAATATTACTTTGCATGTTTGAGTTTGGAGAGTTTGTATCAGTTTTTCTAATTACTAACTCACCCCCCCTCTCAGTAATCTACCAGATACTTATTCTTTCATCATACCAACAATTGGTATCAGAGTATCTCAGGTCCTCTAAGGTCTAAGCCTAACAGCTTGAGGAAAAGATCTGCTAGATCATGATGAAGAAGGAAGGTCTGAAGTTCAACAGAGAAAACTATAGGATATGGAGTGACAAGTGAAAATGTACATCAAGAGTTTGGGAAGTCAGTATTGGGATCATATAGATACTAAGTATATTGCACCTACTATAATTTTGACAGATGATTAGAAGAAAGAACACCAAGAAAATCATTAAGCATTGGAGGCTATTATCAGTTCCATGTTTGATGTGGAATATGTAGATGTTCATGGTCTTGAAACTGAATATGAAGTATGGAAAAAACTTGAAGAGATTTATAGCGGTGATGAATATGTTAAGATTGCTAAAGAAGAGAGTCTAAGAGGAAATTTTGATGACATAAGGATGTCTGAAGGTGAGAATATCCAACGGTATGGTCAAAGGAGTGTAGGAGGGAAAGTGAAAGATGCCATAGTAATCAGTAAGGTACTGAGAACCCTGCTACCGGTCTATGCTATCTGAGTTGCAGCTATTCAGGAGCTGCAGTCCATTGACAAAACTAAGGTAACTCTTGACTCCATCATTGACAAGCTTACTGCTTTTGAATTAAATGATTATGATGGTATTGTACATAAATCTGAGTGCATTTAGAGCTTCTGTTTCTAACCCATCTGTGAGAAAAAGTAGAGATACTAGTCATGGTTATGAATCTAGATCCAACAAAGATGTTGATGATGAAGACAGTTTAGTAGAGCTCGAAGCATCATTGGCAAAGTGGTTGCCTAGAGGCATTGGTAAATACAGAGGTAAATTACCTTTAAAATGTTTTGCATGTAATAAGATTGGTCACATAGTGGCTAATTGTCCTAATGGTGAAAATGAACACAAGAGAGATCAATTCAAGAAGTATAAGGGTAAAGGCAAAAGAGATTGTCTTATTTATATTGATAGTGGTATCACTAATGAAGAATCTGATGATGATGCTAGTGAAGATATTGTGTTTGTAGCTATTAAGGAAAAGATATCAGACCAAAAGGCATTAGTATCTAGGATGGATAACTCTGATGATTGGATCATTGATAATGGTTGTTCACATCATATGACCCATGATCAGAGCAAATTTCTTTCCTTGAAAGAATTTGACGGCGGTGTTGCAATGACTCACCCTGCATGGTTAAAGGTAAAGGGGTTATTTCTCTTAATGGGAAGAGTAGTGCAGATGATGTCTACTGGGTTGAAGGACTCAAGAACAATCTTTTGAGTGTGACACAACTTAAAGACAAAAGATACCCATTGGAGTTTAAAAATGGTGTGTGCAAAATCTTTGACAACAAAGGTGAATTGATTGCAACCGGGAAACAAACTAAAGGTAACCTGTTTCATCTCAATTCTAAAGTTAGCAATTTTTTTATTGCAAAAATAGATGATAGATGGCTTTGGCATAGGAGATTTTGTCATATAAACTTTGATAACATTGTTAAAGTGAGTAAGTCCAAGACAGTGAGAGGTTTGCCTCGGTTAGACAAACCGGTTAATGCTCTTTGCAAAGAATGTCAGTTAGGAAAGCTGACTACTTCAACTTTGAAAAGCAAATCCTTCTTAGCATAGAACTTGTTAGATTTGGTTCATACAGATCTTTGTGGACCAATAAGAACAAAAATCATTCAAGGTGACAAATATTTTATGATTCTCATGGATGATTTATCAAGGATGATGTGGATCACATTCTTGAAGGATAAGACTGAAGCTTTTGGTAAGTTCAAGGCATTCAGGGCCTTATCAGAGAAAGAGAGCGATAAGAAGATAAAATGTCTGAGGACAGATCAGGGTGGTGAATTTACTTATGAGGAATTCACTAAGTACTTTGAAGAAAATGGTATCAAACGACAACTTTCTGCATCAAGGACACCACAACATAATGGTATCGTAGAAAGGAACAACCGGTCAGTTTTTGAAGTTGCTAGGACAATGTTGATACAATGAGGTGTAGCGAAAACCTTTTGGAGAGAAGTTGTCAACACATCTGTCTACACAATGAACCAGGTTCTGGTAAAGAGAGGTAAGGAAAAGACTCTGTATGAATATTGGTATGGAAGATCACCTGATGTTAGTTATTTTATGATATTTGGAAGCAAATATTTTATTAAGAGAGGTGATTACATTAGCAAATTTGAGGCTAAGAGTGATGAAGGCATATTTCTTGGATATTCCACCAAGAGTAAGGCCCACAAATGTTTTAACAACCGGACACAGAGAATTGTTGAGAGTGCTAATGTTCAAGTGGATGAATTTCCTGAAGTCTCAAAAGGAACCAGTTTAGAGAAAAAGGATGAAGATCCTTGCATTTTGTTTTTGGAACTAGAAACTGTGAAATTTGAAACCGGCAAAGCAAATTCTGATGCACCTTTTCAACCAGAATAGATGAATTCAAAAGAAGATGATGACAATGAAGAAGCTGAACCTAAAGATAATGATCACGTTATTCCTAGATATGTGAGACTGAATCACAATCCTGAGCAGATTATTGGAGATAAGGATGTTGGAGTACTAACCAGAAGAAGAATCAGAGAGAATTCTTGCATGATCTCCACCATTGAACCAAGAACTACTAAGGAGGCATTTGGTGATGATCATTGGGTTAAAGCTATGGAGGAGGAATTGGATCAAATTGAGAAGAACAACACTTGGACCCTAGTACCCTGACCAGTAAATAAGAATGTTATAGGTACTAAATGGGTATACAGAAACAAGTTGAATGAAGATGGTGTTATAGTTCACAACAAGGCAAGATTATTCTGCAAGGGTTATGTGCAAGAAGAAGGAGAAGATTATGGAGAAACTTTTACACCAGTAGCAAGACTAGAAGGTGTCAGAACTTTACTTGCATTTGCAACCCATAAAAAGTTCAAGGTATATCAAATGGATGTTAACTCTGCATTTTTGAATGGGATATTGGAAGAAGAGGTATATATAGAGAAGCTAGATGGTTATGCTTTGACTGATGAGAAAGACATGGTATGTAGATTACATAAGGCTTTATATGGATTAAAGAAGGCACCCAGAGCATGGTATGAAAGGCTTCATACACATCTAATGAAGATAGGCTTTCTGAGAACCAGTGATGATAGTAACATATATCTCAAGTCTGAAGGAGATGAAATACTGGTCAGTGAAGTGTTTGTTGATGATATTATATTTGGAGGTAATGATGTCATGAGCAATAGTTTTGTAGATGAAATGAAAAATGAGTTTGAAATTTCTTTAGTAGGGGAAATAATTTTTTTCATAGGTTTGCAGATATAGCAAATGAAGAATGGTATTCTCATTACATAGTCTAAGTATGTGAAAGAGGTTTTGAAGACATTTGGCATGAGTGACTGTAAACTAGTTGGAACACTGATGGTTACAGGTTGTAAGTTGTCCAAGGAAGATGAATCTAAGTCTGTTGATGAGAAGGAATACAGTTCAGTGATTGGCAAATTGCACTATGTTGTTCACAGCAGGCCGAACATAGCCCATGCGGTTGGCATAGTTGCTAGATTCCAGAAGAATCCTAAGGAGACACACGTGATAGCAACCAAGAGAATCTTTAGATACCTGAAAGGTACTGTTGACTATGGATTATGGTATCCATATGGAGGAAACTTTGATTTGAAGGCATACATAGATGTTGATTGGGCAAGAAATGTTGATGACCGGAAAAGCACAACCGGTGGAGGATTTTTTCTTGGAGGAAGGCTTGTTTCACGGAGTAGTAAAAAGCATAGTTACACTTCATAATCTACTGCTGAAGCTAGGTATGTTGCAGCTTATATGAATTGCACACAAGCTATTTGGATGAGGCACATTTTGGAAGGTTTTAAGATGAAGATTTTAGAACCTATAAAGATTTTATGTGATAACACAAGTGCCATAAATATTTCCAAGACACTTGTTTTGCACGCACGAACCAAACAAATTGAATTGAAGTATCATTTCTTGAGGGAAAAAGTTCAGAGCAAAGATGTTATCTTAGAGCATGTTTCTACCAAGGAGTAGCTTGCAAATATTTTTACCAAACCTCTGCCTAAGACTACTTTTGAGTATCTTCAAATTCAATTAGGGGTTGTCCCTCTCATGAAGTCAGTTGAACATGATATTGACTGCATCAATCCCTGAAACACTTGCAAAATTTTACAAGGGTTGATGTAGAAGTGGATGTATTCCATAGGGGGAGCATCAAGTTGCAGTATGTTGTTGATGCACAGTGTAAATTTAACATTACATGTTTTACTTTCAATTTGGCGTTATTGTCAAAGGGGGAGAAGAATTATGTGATTATGGGAAGGAAAACTAGTGACAGACTGAAGACAAAGAGATCATGTGAATACTTGGTAATGTAAACCACGATTCCTATTCACAATCACAGCAGCAAAGCAATGGTGTTGATATTTTATATTGCCATCAATTCCAAAGGGGGAGATTGTTGGCATTTCCATGAAGATTGCATTAATAATATGTTATGTTGTCATTGATGTCAATTGAACTGGTAATGATATTAATGATGTTGTTGATATTGTTGTTATTGTTGATATTGTCTTGTAACCGATAGGAAGAGCTTTGAGAAGGTTATTGTAAATCGGTATGTAAGTTTGTGAGTTGAATCGGTAATCGGAGTAAAAGGTTAAACCCTTTCTATGTTATGTAACCGGTAAACCCTACCAGTTGTTTTTGTTAAACCCTAACCTATTAAGGTTGTTGAATTGGTTATGTTGGTTGAGCGGTAATGATGGTGACACATAAGGTCATTGTATGAAGACAAGCTCAAAATGTTTTGGTGCATTTGTTTGTCTAGGGAATGAACAAAATGTATTGCATTTGATGCAAAATGTGTGATGAGTTACTGAGCTCGATCTAACGATTGATTAAGGAGCGATTGGCGTTTTCTTGATTGATGTGTTGAGATTGCTATGAAATCCAACGGTCATGCTTGTACTGACTTGTTTGTAATCTCGATGAGAGGATTAGATTTTTGTTGTGTTACCAACCTAATTGGTTTGTATTTAAGGTCGATGAAGTTATTTTGTTTTGGTGTTGGCAAGAGTTGGCAGAAGTCAGTTGAGTGTGTGATTGCTGAATCAGAGAATGAGTCTGCAGTTTGAGTAAAGGCAGATAGAAGCTTAATTGGATCTGATCAAGCAAATGTAGTGCTATTCAGACATATCAAGAAACTCCTGTTGTTTTCTAACAATTACAACAAAATTGAAATCCCCTAATCGGGTAAGCTCTAACAAGCTTGGTTACTTATTAAATCCTCTAACAAGGTGGTCCATTAGATTGAATTTTCAAATCCTCTTTTGAGGTTACTCCTTACAGGGTATTTGCTTCTAACAAGGCATTTGTAGTCATTCCCTTAACCGTGTGATTCCTAACAAGATCAGTTCTTAACAGGACTTTTGTAAAAGCTTTAACAGACTTGGCTCCTAACAAGACAAACTTCAGAAAAGTTTAGATATTATCTTGCGAGTCTCATCTCACTATGCTTTTTACCTATTTGGGTTTTCCACGTATAAATACTTGTGTCATGTGGTGAATGTTTTTTTGGTTATGATCTTATGATTGATTTGATTAACTATTTCTGATAAAGGATGATAACCAGATGCATTGAGAAGTGAAGTATTGACATATGATAAAGCATTTGGATGTTTACAAGTTAAATGTTGTTTATTATTAAGTTGTTGTAACAATCAACTAGTATTCTTATGAGTATTGATCTTGATAGTGGTATTTCATTGATAAGATTACTTTGCATGTTTGAGTTTGGAGATTTTGTATCAATTTTTCTAGTTATTGATTCACCCCCCCTCTTAGTAATCTACCGGATACTTATTCTTTCATCATACCATCAATTTTTAAATCTTATTTAATTAATCAATATTTGTACATATGAGATAAAAATTCATACAAAATACTAGTATTAATTTTATATTCATAAAATACATAATAAAAAGCTTGAATAAATTAGAAAATTGCAACATAGACTTGGATATGATATTGGAATAAAATTTGTATGTTGAAGCTCCCTTCATAGATTTTACAAATACAAACTACTTAACAATGTTAAAATCCAATAACTTTAAAATCCAAATGCAACCTTTGTATGAGATTGCCCTTAAGAAATCAAAAAGTTTTCATTTCAAGAGAATCCAAGAAGTATGTTTCATCCTTATATCCTTATTTGAAAAAAATGTTCAAAACAGTGAAAAAAAATGATAAATTTGCAAAATATATCAACTAAAAAAATTGCTTCAGTTATATAAAATTTGGGACACAAATCCTAATGTCTTAATATGGCCAAAAATATTTAAAAAATAAAATATTTCAATATTTTCCTCCACACTAGGGCCACCACAATCTCCTTTTACATCTAATTATATTTAGCTACTCAAATATGCTCTTCTTACATTCATTACAAATGTCATAAAAATATGTAGAATATTTGCTAATGGAGATTCTCTTTCCACATTAATTTCTTATAATTCTTTGAAATTTGTATTTATTGAAAATATGCATATATATATATATTTTGATCTTGGGTCTCCACAGTAAGAACCCAGTGTTTTAACCAGTTAAGCTCAACCCTTTGAACGGAAATATGCATATATTAATTAATATAAAAAATATATATATATAATAGTAAACAACATTCTTTAGTATCACGTGAAAAAATCTTAACATAAATGAGACAGCAATTACAATTGATGAACCTTAGTGATGACAACAACACCACCACCACTTAACCAACAAACCATGGAAAAAACCCAAAATAATAATTAATAATTAGTTATAATTCAAATACTTATTAAATTTATTTCCCTAACAATATTCTCCATTTATTAAATTAAATTCATTAAAAAATCCATGCAATCGTGAATTTTACAACTTTTATTTTGCTTTTCTTTCAGCGTGACCGTTGAACGTTAAGAAATTAAATGAATTGAAGTAAAATATAGTAGACAACTAGTGGATACCCCATTATCTTCATCTACATTGTTGTGCGTGCACATAATCCATGAAAAATCTACCAATAATGTCAAGAAGGAAAGGCTCACAGTAAACCGGCATACTGAATACCAGAGGATCAAATTTCCATTTAATTTGTCACAAGTAGCCATGGCGATGCTCAATAATCCTGCAATTAATTCACTCAATAGTTCAGCTATTGGCTACCCAAATATCTCTCTTGCCCACAGTGCCAGTACTATTCAAATTCCAAGATTACGCAGAAGATTTTTTCCCCCAAGGTACTTACAAGTTTTCTTAAAAATAGCAGATGCATGCCATTATAGATTTATTAGGATTTTGGTGTGAAATGAGATAAGATGGTTTTTTCTTAGGCCAATATGGGTATGTGGAAGCTATTAATGTATGCTTAGTTGTTTGGAAGATTCTTTATATGGGTTTTTCCATAGAGAATTATATTTACCAGAGTGTTATTTGAGTGCTTTCTCTTAACGCCGGGATATGATTGCTTATGTATTGGTCTTATCTGCAGGTATTTGCCTTGTTTACTCAATATGATTTGTACAGCGTTATGTTAAAAGGAAAATGTCTTTATTCTTCTGCTTATTAGCATAAGTATTCTTCATTTACAATGGATAGCAATTGGGGTCATCCAGGACAGACATCTGAAAACTAAAATTTCTGGTAATTTTTATACACGGTCTTATTTTCGCTTTTTGGGATGAAGGGAAATGTGCCTCTGCTATATAGAAAGAAGGCGAAAAGGAAATTTGTTGCAAAGATTTATGATTATTTAATGAGAGACGAGATTAGTTAACACACTTGTTGATGGGATTGTATACATGGTATCTAATTTTGAAATAAATCTTTGCCTGATTGTCTTCACTTGAAATTTCATAGGTTAGGCTATGATTGCACATATTTATGTAATAGATGCCTGGTATCATTGTATTGCATGAAGGTGAAGAGATAACTTGTTTCTTATTCCACTCCATTAAATTTATATAGCTCAGAGGTTCTATATGTAGCAGGTTATTTTGCCATGAGAAACGTGCCGCATAAGGAATCAATCAGTACCTTAAGTGGCAGCACCTTCAGTTCCTAGCTGGTCCATTGAAAATAACATACTCTGAACCTCAAAGGAGCTGGTAGTTCAAATGGGACAGCAGAGTACCCCACCTTGACTAGCGTTGCCACGGGAAGGTTTTAGGATTAAGTAATATATCTTGTACTTGTAGCAAATCTGATTGTACAGTTATCAGGTTAAATGGAATTATATGTTTTTCATTTTTCTACTTCATTTATGTTACACCTTATGGATTCAACACGAACTAGGTTTTGACTGTAAATATCTGCTGTAATTGTGACTCATATCGTTTGATGGTGGATTGGTTAAAACTTAAAAGCATATATGTTTAGTTTTTAATTTGTTTAAGTTAAGCACCTTACAAATTCTTTGTTTGTAGGGTGTCTTCAGCTTACAAGGAAATGGCAACTGCTTTCATTTTTTTAGTTTTTTTTTTGTGAATTTTGAGATTTAATTCAATTTCTGTTTGCAGGTGCGATGTGAGTACTGAAAGCAGGACAGAGGGCAGGAAATCAAAGAGAACGCTGTTTGACAATGCGAGTAATTATCTGACAAATTTTTTGAGTGGTAGTCGAATTGGATCAATGCCAATTGCTGAGGGGGCAGTGTCTGATCTATTTGGGAAGCCTCTCTTCATTTCCTTATATGATTGGTTTATTGAGGTCAGTTATACTTATATTCCTTTGCATACTTTTCAAACTATGATTTAAAAAAAAGGAGCTCGTAGACATAAGTTTAGCTTTCGGTGTTTCAACTGAAAATAGCTTTATTATGATCTTGTTTAGACTTAAATCCCTAGAGGAAAATTTGAACTCCACCCAAAGAAAGTAAATCTTTATGAAGGAGACAAGATTATTAATGTGGAGTGTAAACTATCACAAGGATATGCCACTTAGTTGACTGCTTCGAATTAGGGGCACTGAATAAAAAGCGGCCACAACCTAATGAGGTATGACACTGTAACTGCCAGCAATTTTAGAGTAACATGATAGTAGCAGTGGTTTGTTGGACTGTCATCGTGGATTAGCAGTAAAATGGGGCACTTAAGTCTAATTGGATGATTGCCCCTTTCAAAATCTGTGGGTGTACCCAATAATAAAAGGTCTCTCTGTGTTAATAACTTAATGGAGTTGCTTGGATGTGACAGAGGAGGTAACAAAACATAAATCCAATGGCAGTATGATGAGGTGGTTGATTTTTCAGCTAAAGTACAATACTGAAGACTCCCAAGTATACTAAAGGGTTGTAGATCAAATGGTGAGGGTGATGTTATGTTTCCATGGAGGTACGATTGGGGTAGTGTTGTGACGTATTCACACATCACCCCATTGCAAATGGGGACCCCTACCTTTTTGCTTTCTGGGGTTTGTTTTTCTAGGTCTTTTAGGGTTTTGTCTGTTAGCCTTTGCATGATGAGCGCTGTCAGGGGGATCACTGGATAGTAGGCTATGCTTGAGCCAGGGTGAGTCCGCAGGGCCCCAGAATTAGGGTTTCTTTGAGAGTCTTCCTTAGGGCCTGGTTTTTCTCTTGTTGCTAATTGTGTCTTGCTTGGTGAGTGAGTATCATCCTTGAGGGTCTGAGTTAGGTCGAGTTGGTGATTGATGAAGTCTGGAATATCATTCGGATCTTCAAATGTCCTGAAATTTGGCTAAGTCTGGAATGTCTTGATCCTGAAATTTGATTGTTTGGAAAACTGAAGAATCCTCCAAAAACTAGATTTCGCAATATAACTCCTGGAGGCCCAAAACCACTCTCAAACATCCTGACAGTATATATGGAATATAACTTAAAGTTTCCTTATATCTTTCCTCTTTCTTATACTTAAATCTTATATTCCATAAAATGGTCCTGACGGAGAGACCAAAATGTCAAATTTCGCTCCTGACCCTTCCAAAGGGTCCAAAGCGAATTTCGCTCCTGACCCTTCCAGAGGGTCCAAAGCGAAATTCTCCATAAGACATTCTACTTTGACCAAAATCTAGAACTAACGCATTCCCAGGCTTGAATGAAGGTAAAAACGCTTGTTTGAATGAGGAAATGTGAAAATGAAGTCAGGATTTGAGCCCAAGGATGATTTTTGCTCCTGACCCTTCCAAAGGGTCCAGAGCGAAATTCATTTTTCTCCACTTTGCTCTTTGATATGACCAAGTTTGTTGACTTTTGGGGCGTGATGGGAAGGTTTTGATGCACATTTGCCTTTGAGAGGAGATTTGAGGTGACAAAATGATGGAAATTAGCCCAAAGTAGGAATTTCGCTCCTGACCCTTCCAAAGGGTCCAGAGTGAAATTCTTGAAAACCTCATTTTCTCCCTTGTTTGGACCAACGTTCTAGTTTTGAGGTGATGGGATGTGAAAATGTGAAGGATTTTGGCCAAGATTAGGAATTTCGCTCCTGACCCTTCCAGAGGGTCCAGAGCAAAAATCCTTATACACCTAAATTTCTCACTTGCCAAGACCAAATTCCTAGTTTTTAAGGCATGTATGGAAGTATTTTGACTTGTTCTAAGCCTTAGGAGGTGAGTAAAGGTGGATGAGGTGAAGATTTTAGCCAAGAATGTAAATTTCCCTCCCGACCCTTCCAAAGGGTCCAGAGCGAAATTCTTGAAAACACTCATTTTTCTTTTAGCCAAAGTTAGGACCAAGGTGGAGATGCATGAGGAAGGATCTATGTTTGCCTCCCAAAAAGGATGAGAGTTGGAAAGGTCAAGGATCAAACCCAAAACATGATTTTCGCTCTTGACCCTTCCAAAGGGTCCAGAGTGAAAATCTTTGTAGCTCTCATTTCCTTTCTAATTTTGACTAAGTGTTGGTTTCTAAGGCACGTTGGATGATAAACTAGTATGTTTTTGCCTTGAGGTGGAGTTCGATGATTTTGAAGATCAAGATTTTAGCCTAAAAGAGAATTTCGCTCCTGACCCTTCCAAAGGGTCCAGAGCGAAATCCATTATATACTTCATTTGCTCCCTTGTTTTGGCTTGAAACCTTTCTCCGTTGATGGAAAATGATCTAAGTTTGCCTCTTGAGGTGGTTTGAAGTTTGAAAAGTGAGTGATCAAGCCTAAACTAAGATTTTTGCTTCTGACCCTTCCAAAGGGTCCAGAGCGAAAATCCTCCTAAGGTTCATTCCCTCCCTAGTTTGACCAAATTTTGATTTGCAAAGCATCTTGAAAGGAAGGATGGACATCTTTTGCCATTGCAAATGTTTGAAAGCATTGAAAAATGAAGGATTTTGAGCCAAATAGTGAATTTCGCTCCTAACCCTTCCAAAGGGTCCAGAGCGAAATTCCCAATTTCACTCAAATTGCTCATGATAGAGGTCAAGGCGTGAATCCCTGGGCTCTAGAGGAAGGAAAACTAGTGTGTGCTTGCCTTGGAAGGTATTTTGGAGAGGAAACATTATAGATTTTGTCCTAAAATGTGAATTTCGCTCCTGACCCTTCCAAAGGGTCGAGAGCAAAATTCTTAAAAACCTCTCTTTTGCCCCAAATTTGCATCAAGATTGGTGTTGGTTGAGAATGAGGGTGTCCTTGGGCATGTATCTAAGCAAGTACGGTTGCAAAGTGAGAACAATTTGAGCCAGGAATGCAAATTTCGCTCCTGACCCTTCCAAAGGGTCCAGGGCGAAATTCTTATGAAGCCTGTCCCTGGAAAGAATCTTGAGCAAACTTCATTTTGATGTCTTCTTGTTGATGATTTAAGGTATAAAATGCTATGTTAGAATAAATATATTATGTGTCCTTAATCATCTTATGGTTTGTCTTGTAGATGAAAGAAGACTAGCCCAACATCAGCAGGGACGACCTCCTCCAGTCCAACATCAGTAGGGACGACCTCCTCCAGTCCAACATCATCAAGGACAACCTCTTCTAGTCCAGCATTTGAAGGAAAGATACACCATCCATCTTGCACATCAAAGACAAAGGAGGTTAAAGCAAGGGTCCATTGGAGAAGTAGATGGTCTCAGAAGAGTTAATTAAAGCTAGCTTCTCAACATCATCAAATTGAACATCAACCAAGTTACAAGTGTCAGGCAAGGTGGTGTCCCAGTCATCACTCCTCCATGTCAGATTGGTCCGCCTCAACGTGTCCAGATTCAATGTACCTAGCTCATCAAAATGGCACAAACTTCGATGTGCCTACCCCGGTTATCCATTGGTCAAATATTCCAAAGAAGACATGTGTCCAAATAATGCAATTATTTCATTGGCCAGAATTGAGTTGGTTGTAACAAACCCTAATTAGGGTTTTCATTGTAAAATCTTGGCCATTGATCTCAAATTGATCTGAGTCATTGAATTGTATTGTGAGCGCTATATAAGCCCTGGCTCCTCATTTGTAAAGGAAAATAGTTAGTCAATAGTAGATAGTAGATGAATAGTTAGCTAATAGTAAATAGTCAACTGATAGAATAGCAATTAGAGTAAATTAGGAGGACAAGGCAAGAAATTGTTGCCAGTGATTCTGAACAAACTCCATTTTCATTGAAGTTATGGTGAAGTGTGTTGTTTCGTTGCAATATGCATGGTCTCTTGTTGAATCTTCATTTTAGATGATAGATAATTAAATTGAATGAAAGGAGTTGTTGAATGCACCTGTGTGGAATCCATCTAGTCCATACCACTAGCCTCTTACTGATTGTAAGTGCGCCCTGCATGGTCAACTGGCATAAAATGAGCTTAATCTTAAGTCGTTACACGTCTATTGTTCATGCATTATCTTGAATGGTGATCAGTGTCTGATAGTGTACGATTTGAACGTATTGGAAGCATCTCTTAGAAGATCGCACTGAGTTGATGTTGGATTGTTCAAGCCTGATGGTGAGACTCAGCCCAGTAGGACTCCACCTAGTCGTTCATCCATCTTCTCGCATTCTAGGTAGTAGAGTAGACTTCCTGAACCCAACATCTTTTGCCATTTGTTTGTCTTCCAGTTAGTAAATAAGACTTGTGATTCCAGCAAATCAGACGTTCAGGTCATCGGGTGCAAGTCCCCTTGTGATTCTAGCAAAATCACATCATACCACAGAGAGCTTATCCACGAGTAGAGAACCTACATACAAGAACCTTGGAGTTGCCTCGACTGATCCTTCGGCGAGATCTTCAGCAGTCGGGAAACTTTGCTCAAGAGAGGATAAGGTACCTTTAGGTATTTTATTCTGTGTTTGGTCGTGTACAAAAGACACATCAATAGGTAGGTTCGATCCTTGGGTGATTTTGAAGCACTACTCCTCTTTGTTCATGGCAGCTTAATCAACAGATGGCTTCTGGTTTAGATTTATGCTTACAAATCATGTTGTAATCCATTTAATGTAATGGAAGAGATGCTGATATCATTGTAATCCAGTTGTTTCCATTAAAAAAGACCTCAAATGTAACAGGAACAAGACCTTCTTGGCAACTCACCCAAAAGATTAAGAGTAGTTGTGCATTTACCGAATCGATTTTTAAATGGTGAGGCTTGGAGCTCAAATGCTAATCCACACTTGTTAAGATGTTTGAGCTTAAAACCCATCCATAAAGAATATCCCTGACAGGGATACACACTACTAACTTGAGTTCTTGGTAGATCTACCGTGTGCAAAGGAGGATGTATTCAAGTTAAAGTTGTCACTAATTACATGACAGTAAAAGAAAATAAGATTGAAGGAAAAGAAGAATGAAGGTTATTAGGCAACACCACCAAAGCAGAGCGAAGGATGGCTGGTGTTTTGGTCTTGCAATTTATCTTATAAATGTGTTATTTTTAGTATATTTGGGTGCATTGGTTTCCAGATTTTTGACTTTATGTGTAGATTGTTATAGACAGTCCCCGTGGAAAATACAAGATAGATTGCATCTCAAAGATTTAGTCCACATAGATTGTGTCTCAAGGATTTATTGGTTCCCAAAGGGGCTTGTTTGTCATAGGTTGGTTACTGTTGAATATTCTTTGATTAAACAGAGAAAATTTACAAAGGTGGTGGATAGCCTTTTGTTGATTGGGGTCCTCCAAAACTCTGAGTCATACCTTAGCTCAGATATTTTAATGTAACTGCAGATGTAAAACCATTGTCTTTATACTGCCCATGTCTAGCATTAAGGTGACAACTATCTGTATAATCCCCTCTAAAATTCTTACCAAATTTTGTAATTCTTCCTGCTGTACATTTTGTCAAATAGTTTGCATACTACTGAAGTTTGAATTGCAATGTTTGTGTTTCAGATTTGTAATAGTTTCAGCCAAATGGATAATGCATAGCACATATAAAATCACGGCATTATTTTCAAATGGAACTACAGATATGCAGAAAACTTGCCAATAATATTCAGATTAATCAAAGATATTATTCTCAATGATAGATCGTCACAGAAATTACAGAATAAAGGATTTATCTCTGACCTCTGCTTGCAGGTTACAACAATCTTTTGTTATTACATAGTTCTGTCTTGTCAAATCTCAGTGAACATTGACTTCTAATGCTGCTAATGAATGGCCTGAAGATTTAGCCTTCGCTACAACAGCAGACTGTCCACTTAACCGTGGCTTCTCATGACATCAGAAAGATAAACCTGCATCCAAGGTTATCCACAAATTGTCAAGGAATCCTAACGCCTCTGTTTAGACTTCACAAGACTTCTGTTTGACTGTATTAAGTTCCATGGCCTGCTCAACAGTTATGCCCAGCTATGGCATCCACTTTAGTACCCAGGGAAATGCCTTAAATCTGCCCGTCATGAATGTTAACGCCTCTGCAACCTGATGTCTATGTAAGGGAGCAAATTGACCAATAGAGAGTTCTGATTTGTCTGAAGGTCTAATCGATCAAGTTCACAACTCATGTCCAGGTACTAACACCTCCTATTCCTTGGATATGCTACGACTATGGAAGAGTAATGAATTGCCTAAGTCAACTCACAAGCCAAACTCAGTAGGGTGTCAAAGAACTTATTGCCCACCATCCATATTCATCATGCCCAGCACATAAGCTGAACAAAGTTCTGAAATTGATATTTTAAAAGCATTACTTTTTATAAAATGTGATGCAGAGGCAAGAGGTTAAATTGCAAACTTGCAGATGAATGTGTGATAAGGACCCAAACCCCACACTCCTAAGGTGTCTCAAATGCACCTAATACCTCCAAGAGGCTCAAAACTTGTCTACCACTAAGCCAAGTGGCTCCTCTGCCTCTACACCATTTAAACACTCCCCAACAATATGTACCTAAGGTTCTCAAGACATCAAGTCTTCATTTGTCAAGATAACTCAAGTATTAGCCTGAAACTAGGCCTAGGCTCCTACTAGCCCTGCAAACACTGTTTTAGGCGATTATCTCCCCAAGTTGCAAATCACCAGACAAACAAATCACATATCAGGATACCCTTTTCAGCCAACAATAACATATCCAAAACTCAGGTACTGTTACTTTGGACCAACAATCTCAAAAACTCACTGTCCTCTGTATCCGGTAGGCTAATTAGGCCACATTTGCAAAGGAAGTCCTCCCCAAATACATCTCCAGAAAGAACCCTTCTGTGCAGTCTCTGGTTATGATCCAAAACCAAGGATTTTCTAGGTTATGTGGTCAGGTTAGGCTTCTATATGCCTGTTGACGTGTATTTTATACACCATCATACACAGAATAAAATACCAAGAGGCATCTTATCCTCTCTTGAGAAAAAGCCTCTAACTGCTGAAGATTCGCATAAAGGATCAGTTAGGAAGACTCCAAGGTTCTGGTTAGTAGGGTCTCTACGTGTGGACAAGCTTCCAGCGGTATGATGTGATTTGCTGTTTCCTTCAAGGGGTCTTACGCATTCCGAAAGCTAAAGATTTGCTAAACTAAGAAACTATTCAAAAATAACAAAAGAGTAGGGTTTGAAAGAGGTCTAATCTAATCTAACCCTAAGAATGACTTCGTATGGACAAGACTTGGCAAGATTCAACCAACTTCAATTTTGCCATGAGATAACAACTTAATTGAAATTGATGCGATCTTCTAAGGTAACAAATGTTTTTCAATGCATCAAAGATCAAAGATACTACCACGAAGGTACATATCTAAGATACAATAATGATTGAAGATTAAGGAATTCAAGGTATTCTCCAGTCGACCACGCAAGGCGTTCCTACAATTAGCAAGAAGCTAGTGGTTTGGATTACGAATCCTACCAAAGATCAAGTATCACACTATGTCCTTCAAACTAACACACTACTTTGATTGAGCATGATTCAAGTAGATTAAACAACCATGAAGATAACCAAGAAAGTTGCAACAAAACACCATAACTTCAATATTTCATTGATTTCCAAGTCATCATATACAACAATTGCTTGAATTCCTTTCCTCAAAACTCAATCTTGCTACAAAATAAAATTGCTTCTAGCTCTAATCTCTCTAATACAACAAACTCTTTGATATCTGACTATTACAAATGAAATGAAAAATGAGGGTATAAATAGCATCCTCAAGTACAATGAAAGGTCCAGATTGAAAGCAGATCAACGGTCAAGATCATGACACCTAAACCCTAATTAGGGTTTGTTACAAATGGCCTCTTTTTTACTGAACAATATTAAATGCATAGCCAAATATTAAATTTGGCACAAAAACCTAGGAGACATAAACCAATGACAAATAAGATGCCATGTCATCTATAACAACCTTTCATCTAGAATCTTATTCTCTTTCCAATGTTCTTTTTTGGCATATGCAACGAATCTTGTCACGATTCCTTCGATTTCTGCAATTGGAATCTCGGGAAGATTCTTCGTACTCTCTTCCAAGTGGATGACCTGATCGAATGCATCTAGAAGAGCTGTGTCCCAAGTAGATTCAAGTTCCTTTGTTCTTTCAATCAGGAGCATGGTGGCAAACATCTGATCATATTGCTCATCTGTAACATTAGCGTCCTTGCAAAAGATGACCTTGATTCTATCCTCTAATTCCTGCATATCCACATCTGTCTCGACCTCGATCCTTCTGCCAAGAATGGTACAAAGTACCTCAAATACCCTGTCCTGGATCGGATTGATCACCTCCTCAACTTGGCTACATCTAGTACTGATGTCCTCAAAGAAAACACTCTTCATATGGAGTAAGGTTGACCACTGAAGCAAACTGTGAGGTCCTCCATCCATGATCTTCTCTTGTGCTAAGACCTTCCTTGATGTGTGTCTAATAACTTTCAAGACAGGAATGATAACATCTTTGGTATGGGCAAATGCGGCTACTGTTAACATCAAATTGTGGATTATCTCAAGAACCTGGATAGCTTGATGAATAATCTTCATCATCCTTGTTACAAATTCTATGGCCACTGTATGAGATTTATCCATCCAAGTACTTGTACGCTGGACCATATTCCTGAATCTTTCTGCCTCATTGATTGATTGAAGTGGAAGTGCCTGCACTGGTGATCTAGCTGGATCCTGACGTCCCAAAGGTTCATTGATGTGACTGAAATATGTCCTCCATGCACCGACCTCTCTCTCAAGCTTTCTATTCTTCTCCATTTCTTCTCTAAGCTTGTCTTTCAATGCTTCAAATAAATCGGTGGCATCATCCAATGTCTGCTCTGCTGTGGATGGTCCTAGCTCAAATGTCTGTATATCATATTCCTCTGCTAAGATCTCTCCCTCATATTTGTCTACTGCCGGTGTAGCTATCTGCAGTTTTCTGGATCCAGTCTCATCTTGAATCATCTTGGACATCTTGGTAGCCTTCCTCTTTTCTGTTACTTCGTGTGAACGTCCAACAAGGCTCTCTAAATCAATTGCATTGTCCTCGTCCTCCACTACGATCACCTTGGTTAATCTTTCCTTCAACCAATCTGGGATAGCTGATCTTGTCTCTTGAACTTGTATTTCTTTATGCACTATTTCTTCTTGTCTGGGAGGAGATGTCATTTCATTGTCTTCTTTATCTTCATCTAAATCATAATCTTGGAGAGATCCATCTGGTGACCCTTGTTGTGCCTGTCCTTCTTCCTGCCTGTCGTTCTGTACCATCGACTCCATGGATTCTTCCACTTGAAGTGTCCTTTTCTCCTGTTGAGAAGATGTGCCGGATGAACGATCTCGGTTGGCCTCTTGTTTCTTCTTGGAAGATTCTCTCTTTCCAGGTCTCTCTTTCCTCTTCGAACCTCTTGGATGGAGATTGCCCTCACTGGCACATCGAAGGTTACCTTCACCTGAATTTCTAGGATTAGGATTGCCTTCACTCACACTAGCTCCACCTTCGGCTGGTTTCTCTTCCAAAGTGAAAGTGATAGCTATACCTTGTTCTCTCAACTTCTGATGCCGTACGTCAACCCATTTGCGAGTATAAGACAAGACTGGAGCCATTAAAGCATCTAAATCCACGACCTCGGGCTCATTCCAATCTAACCTTATTGATTTGCTTTCTCGATCATAGGATGACTGGATATGCCTGCCATTGTCCTGAGCTTGGTCGGCCACTCTATAAATCCTGCATTTCCTGATGAAATCCAAAGGCAATCTAGAATGCATTTTCCGTTTCACTTCAAGATCATCTAAGAGATTCATCATAAAATCTTCAATTTGGCACTCATGCTTAAACTTTCTGCCGACCGTCTCCTCTAAATGTCCATGTGGATCAAAGCTTTCTCTCAAAGCAAAAGATGAAAAAGAATACAAGGCTAACTCCTTCTCTGCGTCATCCATGGCTAAAGCATTAGGACATACCTCAACTGAATTGCCCAAAATGATAGGTACTGGAACTCCATTCTGATGTCTGTGTCTGAATGCCTTCGCATATGCTGCCAACTGCCTTGTTACTTCAAGTAACACAATTCTGTCTGTCGGATATCTCGACAACATGTATGGAGGTAAAGGACATCCATGCACTCTAATATAAGTGAACTTCGGAAACTGAATAAACCAAGCACCGTACCTCTTGACTAATTCCTGTGCATCTTGAGATAATCTGTTGTGAATCCCACCTTGCAACATCCTTGTGATGTTCATCGTGAAGGTATCATTAACTAGCTTGTAGTTGCTTCCTGGTGGATGATGCAAGTAGGCATAGGACTCACAAGCTCTGACCTCGCCAGGTCCTCTTCCAATCACTCCTCTGTGAGGTAGTCCTGCATACTCAACACTCCTAATCAAGGCATAGATGACGTATGAACTCATGTGGAAGGACTTAGTAGCCTTGAGTCTCCTCAACTGTACGTCCAAGCAATGGCTAATCATCCTAGCCCAATGTATCGTACCTTTTCCTTGAACAATCACCTGGATGAAGTAGAACATCCACTTCTCAAAGTAGAAGGCGTGAGGGGCTCTTGTAACTCGGTTGAGCATTGTAATCAAATCTCTGTACTCCTCCTGGAAATCAATCCTGTGTGGTGTGTTCGGGATCTTGCTTAGACGGGGACGACTTTTAAGTAACCAGTTCTTATTGATAATGCTTAGACAAGCATCTGGATCATCTTCGTACATTGACCTGGCTCCTTCTATGCTCTTGTATATCATGTCCCTGTGCTCTGGAAGATGGAAAGCTTCACTTATAGCTTCCTCTGAAAGGTACGCCAAAGTGTTTTCCTCATTGGACACGATCGTTCTGGACTGTGGATCATAGTGACGAGCACACTCGATCATCAACTCATGGCACTGAACAGCTGGAGGAAAGCCGGCCGCCTTAATGATGCCACTCTCGATTATTCTCCGGGCGACAGGTGATGGCTTGCCAATGTAAGGGACCTCTCGAAACTTCTTCGTGCTAAAGTTGCCTAAGTTTGTATCTCCAATGTTGCTCCACTTCGACACGATCTTGGTCTCCACTTCTTCGGTCCTCTGATCTTCTTTCATGAGAGCTGAACGACTGGTGGATGCTCCCGCCTTTGGGGTTGCCATACCTACACAACATTTCATAATGAGAAACTAGATCTTGCAATAAATAACATGGATTAGAGAATATTTTAGGAAACTTCATGATAAGTCTTTGAGTTATCATTTCCTAAAAACGATTGAGCTAGGAATTCAAAATTCAAAATTCAAAATTTAAGCTATGACGATCTAAAACTTAAAACAATGAAACCAAATCGCCATACCTCACGAGAGAGCTAACTCTAGAATGCAAATGAATAAAATCGCCTAGGCAAAATTGAAGTTAGATAGCTTTGATGTGATCTTCAAACAACATTCCTCTTATCAACTTCGCCGCCCTTCAAGTCTTTGACGTACTCTCTAATGCCTTGGCAAATTCGCCACCTTTGGTATGTCCTTGACGTGATCTCCTTTAAATGATCGATCCTTTATCAATTCGCTCAAGTGAAAACCAAGTTCGCACCCCTCAAACACAATTCGCACTTTCTCCTTCAAGATCGCATGCAAGAGATGATAAATGATGATGTGAAAATGATAATTTGCACCCCTCCTTTATAGCGCTCACACCTTTCACCTCCATATAGGCCGACTTTCATAATATTAGGTAATTAAAACGATTTTTTAAATAAATAACAAGGGCCGACCTTCATAAAACAATAAAATACCAAGCGCTCCCTTTAATTTTTTTTATTAAATTAATAATTAATTATTAAATGCCTTCATTTTTTATTAATAAATTTCGATTTTTACAAGGCAAAATAATTAATTAATACCAAGCGCAATATTTAAATGCCATTTTAGTTGGATTTTCAAACTTTATCGAATTTTAGCATTTAAATAAATTAAAAAAAATGTTTATTTAGCGCCAAAATTTTGAAGATGGGAAATACATACCTCATCGCCCTAGTCCCTAACTGAGGGACAGGAGCAATCCATCACTTTGTCTTGATTCTTGCAATTTTTTACGTCCAAGGTCTCCATCTCCACGTTGAATTTGCTATTTTTGTTGGGTCCTTCGAGCTAGATTGACTTGCATGTGTGAATGAGCGCCTTTGGATGTAATATCGCCCTGGTCCCTTGGAGAGGGACAGGAGCGATCCTTATGTTTTTTCCTTGATCTTGCATCTTTGATCTCAAATTTCCATCACGAGGCGAATAATAACCTTGTTTCTTTACTCCACGCTTGTATCACTTGACTTTTATGAGGCATTTAGACGTTGGAAGGATCATCGCCCTTGTCCCTTGGAGAGGGACAGGAGCGATCCTTGTCTTCTAGCTTAAAATACTTCGTTCTTGATTTTAACTCCACGTTCATCACCTTTCAAAAGACGTCTCAAACCCTTTGCAACTTTGCTTTAACGTGATCTTCGAAGGATAACTAGTAACTTAGCAAATATCGCCCTAGTCCCTTGGAGAGGGACGGGAGCGATCCTTATGTCCTGGCTCAAATTGGCAAACTTTTGATCTTTGTTCTTCGTTCATTGCTTTCCAAATGGTGTTCTTTACCTCGCCTATCCTTGCGTTGTCTTGATTTTGAAGGAGCATGAGTGTTTTAATGAAAATCGCTTTGGTCCTTGTCCAAAGGACAGGAGCGATATAGCTTCCTTGGCTCAATTGCTAACATTTTGACGTTCAAAACCCTTGTATATCATCTTCAAAAGACACCTTAGACCTTGTATGACCTTGCAAAACATTGACTTAACGTGATTTTTGCATGAATTGGCCAATATAATCAATATCGCTCTGGTCCCTTCCTGAGGGACAGGAGCGAACTTCAACATTTTGAGCTTGTCCTTGTTTCGACCAACTTGCAATTACTTTTATCGTGTAAAATAAAGTCCCTTGATCCTTCTTAGTCACTTGATGCTTGATAAATTTTCAAAATTTATGCCTTTATGCAAATTTCGCTCTGGTCCCTTCCTGAAGGACAGGAGCGAACTGGAGTATTTCAGTGCAAATCCTTCAATTTGGACGATCATTGTGACTTTATGCTTGACTAAGACGCTTCGAAATGCCTTTGCCACCTTGTTCTTTGCCTTGGAGTGTCTTGAATTTGGAGGAACGGCAATATAATCATCATATCGCCCTGGTCCCTTGGAGAGGGACAGGAGCGATATTGGTCCTGTAGGCTTCATTTCATTTTATCATCTTCGAAAATTATCTTCAACGGATTCATCATACCTCCTTTCTTCCATCCATGCCTTGGGATTCCTTCAAACTTGGCAAGAAAATCATCTATGACAAAAATCGCTCTGGTCCCTGCCTGGGGGACAGGAGCGAACTTAGGCATTTAAGTCCCTTGTTGACGTTTCATAATCTTCAATTTATCTTCAACGGGTTCAACTCACCTCCTTTCTTGCCTTCAAACTTATAACTTGCTTGATTTTTGCCCGAATTTTGCCTTATGAAGAATTTCGCTCTGGTCCCTGGGAGAGGGACGGGAGCTATAATGTATTTCGCCCTAGTCCCTGACTGAGGGACAGGAGTGATTTTGGCATCTTGGGTCATTCTCCTTCACGACGGCATTTCAAGTTATATTCATTTGGTAGAACACATCTCCTTGGATCTCTTCAAATCGTCAAGTCGTCAAAATCCTGCAAGGACGAAGCAATATTTGATTTGTAGCTCCGGTCCTTCACTGAGGGACAGGAGCGATTTTGCTCCCATAGGCCAAAATATCAAGGTTTCACAAATTTAATCACTTCACAAGGCAAAAACAAATCATTTCAAATGCCTAGGATCAAAATCAAAAAGGTCAAAATTTGGTCAAAATTAGTCAATTGGACAAAATTCACATTTCACCTTCAACACTTAGACAAATTTAAGCTCTGCACTCAAAATTTCCAATTGAAAATGGACCATTTTGGCGAATTCATTACATTCAAAATTGCATCCTACGAAAGGAGGCTCAAAAAGCTCTCAAAATTGACTGGATTCTGGCCTGAAAAGACGGCAATTAAAACCCTAAGGCTTGACCCTAAATCCAGACAATTGACTGACTAACAAAACCCTAAAAAACGAAGCGAAAGGCGAGCAAAAAGAGGGGGTCCCCATTTCAAATGGGGCGATGTGTGAAATGGTCACAACAATGCCCTAACCCCAAAACCCTAACTAATTCACCCTTAAACCTAGGGCTTGCTCAAAAACTCATCCGAACACACTTCCAAAATCAAACGAAGGTTGATTCACCATGTCCCCAACATACTCTTACTGTTTCAAACATGAAAATAGCCCCTCCTTAAGGCCGATCTGTTACTGCTATAACCATAGTTGAACTACTCACGACTCGACTCGACTCGCCAAGCCCTTGAGAAAAAAACTCGGCGAAAACTCGGGAAAAACTCGAAAAAACTCGGCGAAAAACTCGGCAACGTAAAAACACGCTTAATTTTAATAAAAAATGCATTTTTTTTGCAAAATTTAATGAGAAGATGCATCCAATGAGTCAATAAATGATAACACAAAAGAAACAAGCTGATTCTAGATATATTTAAATGCAAAGTGTGTACAAAATCGCATCCTCATGAGAAATGCTGATGGCTGGAAGCAAAATAGTAAATAGTTTTTGTAAAACCAAAAGTAAATACAACTTCCTCTTCCCAGCTCTAGCTAAAACTAGTTTCAAACTTTCATCATATTTGAAATTTCATCATTCGTACTCATAGTTTCAAACTTTCAACTCTAAAATGTATAATACCAGGATTTCTTCAATGCTAATTATGTTGTTATATGGAGCCTAATCAGACTCGGAGGTTAAATTTTCCCTACTTCCATCAGCGTAGTTTCCCCCTATATTTTTCGACGGGGGTTTGGGGGCAGTGCCCCCAAGTTGGGGTCAAGGGACATCGCCGAAGGATCCTGAAATTTGACTAAGTTTGGAAAATTGAAGAATCCTCCAAAAACTAGATTTTGCATTATAACTCCTGGAGTTCCGAAACCACTCTCAAACATCCTGACAGTATATATGGAATATAACTTAAAGTATCACTTATACTTAAATGTTATATTCCATATATGAATCCTGACAGACAGACCAAAAAACTCGGCGATTACTTGAGGGCATAGTGGGCTCTCAACGTGGCCCTTCCAAGTGAGTTTCCCCCTTCTCAGCCCAAAACCATATCGAAAAACAAAAAATGCATGTATTTTTTGCCGTTTTCTGCTGTTATGCTAATGCAGGTGAGTTTTTCTTTAAAACTCGACGCGTTTTTGGCAAAAACTCGGCAAGTTTTCCTGGCGAGTAAAAGTCATTACTACTCGCCAAGTCCAAAAACTCGGCGAGTTTTTGTCACTCGCTGAGTTTTCGGCGAGTGTGCCATCTATGGGTATTAAAATGATTTTGATAGGCTATAACTATGGCACAAAAACCATGCATTTTCAGTTAATCTTTCCCGATGTACACCAAACTTTCACTCCTTCCTGTCATTAAAGGGTCAGGAACGTATGATACAAGTTAGGGATGATCCAATCCATAGGAAATAGAGTCTTACATCTATGGTTGGATCATTAAGTCAAAGGAAACCAACAAAATAGTAAATAAAAGACTGCAGATTTAGGAATGTACAGTACAATGTGTGATTCCAGGTTTATTGAACCTTCATCAGATTACAAACATGTAAGGATGCATAGACACTACCCTTAATCACAAAACCAATAGCAAAACTACTTTAGTGCAAAGAAAGCATATAAACCACAGATTTGCAGGAAAATAAATGAGTTTTATTGCTATTGAGTTGCAGTCCGTACAATCTGTACTTTCTTGTGCTCTCCTCTCTCGTACAAATGCCTCTCAGGGCTTTAAGTAGGCCCTCAACAACTGCCCCAACCGATCCATGTAGTTATTTGTCTTTACAAATGATTAAACAAGCATATTTGGTTATCTTCCACCAAAATGACACTAGCCGTTATATTCAAATATTTGAATTAAAAACTCTTATTAAACACCCTATATTGACTTCTACCCAAAGCTAATGACTCCTAAAGGATCAAAATGCTTTATTCAAGAGGTCTAAACACTCTTAAGACCCTTCCCAATCCTATAACCCTGAAATTCCATATTTGGTACCATGGTCCTATTAGGGTCATCAGGACAATTAACCATTACATTAGGATCATTACAATGAAATGTCATAATTGGCTTTAGGACATCAAAGTTGAGTCTATTAGACCCATACACCTCCTTGTCATGCTTCCATGGTGTCCTCCAAGTTGTCTTCATGTCAGGGGCTCCTGCACCAAAATGTCACACCCCATCCAAGATGATTGATATTGGCTAACAAAATAGTAATCGCCCAGCTCTTCAATTAATTCCACGCTAGTTCTCGATATTTCAATCAATTACCTTCGGCCAATGTCGACCTTTGTATGATATCAAGAATCAAATATAATATCATTCCTCCAACTTCCAAATCCAAAATATTATCTCCCAATAATAGTTATTTCATTTCATCAAAGCCTTAATTCTGAAAATTAAATTAATACCTCTGAAATTTGGCTTCATAGAAGACTTTACAAATATCAATCAATGAAGCCCAATTGTGAATTCTGAAGTGAATCCACCTGAAGGATGGAGTTGGGTTTTCACCCAATCCACCAAAGATCCAAGGGGTTTTCGTCTTAGGGCACACTGAACCTGCAAACACAAGCTTTCCAAGTTACTCTGAATGAACTAACAAGTCAAGGATATCCAAATGACTTGCCTTCACCTCCTTTTAAAGCCCTAGGTGAACTTTCTAGAAAAAAATGATTTGACCTCCTTTGAAGCTTCTAGAAGATTCAGTTTAATAAAGTGACTTTATAATATTTTTATTTATTTATTTAAGTCACTTTATTTGAATTAATTAAAATAAAGTTATTTTTGAGATTTAGTTTATTGGGACAACTTTAAAATAATTAATTTTATTTTATTCTCTTATAATCTCCCATAATAGCCTACAAGAGTAAAATAGGCTTAGATGACTCTACTGGATGATCACTTGGAAAAGGGGGACATTACATTATCACATAGACCAAGACTAGGTGCAGAAGAGAATTTGGTAGGAATTTCAACAGCCTATTCAAGCAACATTGAATTGCTCCAGCATTGAGGATGATGACACCACAAGTAGGTGCTGGAAGGAAAGAAAAGTATAACACCCAGTCACAAGTAGAAATAGCTATAGGAAGGATGTCGTGTAGGTGCTTCGGTCCCTCTAGAAGCAACCAACTATATCCAATAGTGTGACCATGCACAACACAAAATTAAAGAAACACACCAATAGGACCTGTAACAGAAGAAAAATCAAATAGAAAACCAAACTGTTAGTGAAGCAGTCACCGGCTAGGAGGGACCTCAAAGAGATCAGTCTAGACCGGTCAGCAAGAGTAAACACAATGGAAACACAGGGACATGATGGAGGCAATGCAGAACGGATTGAATTATATCATGAAAACTGATTACAACCAACTGGTAACAACCGGGTTATAGAAACCGGCTCATAGGCCTTCTAAAACATGCGCAAAATACAGAACAAGTCACAATCGGGACCTCAAATCTTAAGATCTATCTTTTATGCTCAATCTTACTTCTTGATTACATTCTAATGCTCTATTACAATGATTTATATGATCCAAGGGGATCCGGTCGGCCCAAAAAGAGATCAAAACCCAAAGAACAAGACCTAACGTGTAAAACCAACAAGGTCGGCCTCCACCAAAGAAATTCCTCCGGAAAATCCAAAGGATGAAGTGTAGATCACTGGGAAAGGTTGGCCACATGCTAAGGAACATTGGAATCAACGCTCAAGGCTCCGCAAGCTACGGAAGGGGATCCGGTAGATCACTAATGCAAATAGGTCCAGGCAACCGGTAACAAAAAACTGTCTCGGCCACCGGCAGTGATAATTTGCCGGAAAATTCTCTAAATGCTCCACGGTTTGGGAATAAGAAGATGATCAAGTCTTCAAGCAAAATCCAACTCCACAGGTTCCGGTGAGCCAAATCCGGGACACACAGAAAGAAATGCTGAAACTGCAAACAGAAAGGAAATATTTTTTGCTTGATGCAAGATTGCTATGAACCAGGGATGCTTCTGCATCAGTTAGAAGATCTTTTAGGGGTGCAAGATGCATGATCCTTGGAATGATCCTACACTAGACATTCTAGTCTGATGAAAATGTTCCATGAGTCTTGTAGCTTATGAACATTTGAGACATTCAAGAACTGAAATTCCACATTTGGCAACATTCATTGCATGCATCCAGGTTGCTTCTTTTGCTGCCTTATTCCTCCATTAGATCAAGTACTCCTTATACTCTGATGTAGAGCATCATGAAACAAACCATCCATATAGAACTATCACCAATCCTTTAAGTTCTTGTGAGTCCAAAATGCAAAATAAGACAAACAATCTTCCATTTTTTATGACTGAAATACTGTCCTAATTGTGATAGTCAACATAAAGGTCTTTTGTTGATCTCTTCCAATAAGTTCCAAAGCACATCAAGAGGGGTTTATCTGCATAAAAAACAACTAATATTGCCTTCAAATATCCATAAACATAGAGAGGTCCCCTTACAACAAAGTGAACAAACCAACCTATCACTGTCCCAAATCTTAATTTGTCTGATTTTCACAATAAAATGCAGACGAACAGTCATTAACATCTTTTGAAAATAGAAACATTTATCCAATCGACCTTTAGATAACCTCAATACAGATCTTCCATAAAATTTATAGAAAGATCCAACGGTTCAATCCAAACTTATATCATTTTTTGTAAAACTGGTAACCCTCATTGAGGGTTTTGATAGTTTTCACCAAAACGTGCATAACTTTCTACAAAGTGATTGAAATTAAATGAAACCAAAGGGAAAACAAAGTTAACTCATGCCATTATCATATCCAACATATTTCCAATGGAGAATTTTTTTTTTCATAAATAAAAACGTGAATGATCAGACTGCAATACCAAAAAAACAATGTGGAATGTGTAAAAACTTCAAATGATATTCATTTCCTTTCTCCAATCATACACACCCCCATTGGATTCGACCAAATGGTGGATTTTATAACCTCCACACATCCATATGACAGTTACAACTGACTCAACCACCTTTAGACCAATCAACAACCCTTTTACAACTTTGCAAAACATGAGTTTTTTTTGCTTGACAACATTTAATGCCACAAATGACAACTTTGACGAATATGAACTCCAAACTTGTAAGACTTCACATGAAATTTCCAAATACATCAAAATGGACTTCAAATGACCTTTTACAACCTTTTTACCCTTTCATGACTCGTTTATATAAATTTGACCTCATAAACCCAATCAAGACCTTATTAGGACAACTTGGACAACTCATTACAATTGGCTCTTTTAGCCTTACATATGACCTCATAATGACTCAAAATACATTAAAATGATCATATAAACTCAAATATGAGTGAAATGATTCATGGCATGATCTTTAACCTCTTGGTGTACGTTTGGGTTAGGTGCTCCTGCACCATACTCCTTCCCTCTTGTTTCCTTATGTAATGTCCCCTATTGGAACTTTACTCAATTTGCCCTAGAATTTCCTAATTGAGGTATGGATTATGTTTGGGAATGTAAATTTTCAACTTTATATCTTGAATTAGAGCCTTCAATCAGGTTAGTCATCATTATAAAACATGAATAGGCATATAATCTAACAATGTTAAAATAGAATTCTAATCAACATTATATTTCTCATAATATTCATGTGGGATTCCCTTAAGGCTTTACCCAACAACCTATCCACATTATGAAGCACCACGGGAGATCATACAAGGCGCCTTGAGCCTATCCATCAAGCCTAGGAGCACGGAATGACACTCACCATTTGGCCTCCCAGCCCCACTCTGGGTTACTACTACTTGAATGGATACTTATGCTACTTGCGCTCCGTGTATGTACATTCTCCCCTCCATAATGGGGTGGCTAATTGGCTATAAGCTGTAAAGGAGTCTTCGTTAACATCAATACACACATTCCTACTTCATTATTAATTATGCAGATATTAAAAGTGATAGAATATCTGCATACATTCGTAATTCCTATCAAATGGAAGATAAATATAAAATCAGCCAAATCATTATGCATTATACTTAATGCCACAATATTAGATAAGTATATAAGCTGCTGGTTAAGATATATATTCTGAGTCTGCATCTCTGATTAGATCGAATGCTTAATGATTCTACTTCTTCGACGATCCTTTTTTCCAAGAAATGATGTGCCATATATATCATCAAGGAGTGGGGGAGAGTCACCTTCATTCCCCAAAGTTGCATCTCTTAGAAGCGGTGCATTCTTATTGGAGCCCGATGCCTTTCCCTGCTAGCTGTTCATTTGTGATTTGTTTGTAATTTAAGGGACCTGTTGACTAACGTAATTGCTTCTTATGAAATAAACACAACTGATGCCTACACCTACAGCGAATGCTTTAACATATTGCTTGTTAGCGGTTCACCGTATATTGGATGTACATTGGTTCAATTTTCTGCGACTTACTAATCCTTCAATCTGAGACAGATTCAAAGTGGGTCATGACATCTTGTCTGTTAAAGAATCTATAACAACTTCAGCTTCGTTTCTTTCTCTTTCAGGCAATTGTTGTAAACTTGTACCCATTCTTTCCTTTGCTCATTAGGTTCTACACCACCTTCACAATTTTTCTTTCATAATAATGGTACCGTTGACTCTAAATTTTACTCTTGAAGCGAACAGCCTTATGGGAAATTCAGTGACGGGGAACCTATTGCCCTGAATTCACTGAATAACTTCCAGATTTAAGAAGCCGACTCTTCCTTGTGATTGGGGGAAAAGGGGAAGAAGAAACTTAAAGCAAAACGATCTAGACTATTTAGGCGATGCGCCAGAGCATTTCGGAAAAACATAAACAACATATAAAACCTAGAAACATCCAGTTTTAAAGCCCATTCAACAATCTATATATCTGAACAAAACCATAAACAAGACACAACCAAGATTCCTTTTAACATAAAGAAACATACATCACGCATCCACCAGATAACAAGTGCAAAACATAGTTTAATCGACAGAGTATTAGACATATATCTCCAAAGTCATCAGAATTACAAGAATGCACAAAAAACTATCAAAGCATACTGAAAACAGACATCACAGAGGCCGTAGGCACAATTTGATTATCCTTTCCTCAGAAAACAATAACAGCTAAAAGGCTTAATTGCTATCTAGAATACTTAATTGTTCTTTCTCATAAAAGTTATGAACCCCTAAAACAGGAAAGAAAACAACATAAATAGAGCCCCCGACTCGGCTAACAGTTCAAAGCATCCGCCAACCTCCTGCAATCACTTCTGACCAAAAATAAACCATCGTGGCATCTTGCAAGAACACACCTAGCAAAACCGCTTCCGAAGTTGTTACTTCCACCTTGTCGTGTCATCTCCATACTTGCCCGAACATAAATTTTTTTGACGCGAACCACAGTTGGAGAGACAGGTCACCATAGGCAACACGCGGCAACTCTAAGGACATCCAAAAAAGAGCGCCTAAACAGAAATAGGATGGGCAGTGCGGAGGCGCCATGTGTCCCTATCTTTGCACGATGTAGAGTGGGGTCCAACAGGATGCCTGATCATCAAAACTCGAGCCATTTGGAAAATCTGCGTTTCCCCTATTCTCAAATAGAAAAAGTAGGCCATCAGGAAAGAAAGGGGTGCCACCCGATTAAAATGCCACCTACGGACAACCCCGAAATAATGTTAACATTTCTTGGTGACTAAAAGGGGGCATTCTGCCTACGGAATGCTAGAACCCAAAAATGCTGGTTCAGAGACCAGACTTCATGTCAGAATAGGTTGGAGCAGATCGAAGACCCGCTGTAATGGAGTCCATTCTTCTTCGGAGGGCAATGTTTGTGCTTCCAGACTCTAGTAATGATCCAGAGAGATTATCTCTTTGAACGACAAGCCTACTGGTTCCTCATGGACCAGTTTCAAGAGCGTGTAGAGCTGGGCGAGGGGGTGCAGGAGATGCTCGACCTCTTCCGCAGAGATGGAATTGTTCAGGCGCTAGAGGAAAGTCCTATCCTGTTGCAAATGCTCGACCTGATCTAAAATTTGCTCAACTTCCAGCACAAAACCATCCACGGGGAATGGGGAAGGCAGGCCTAACGAAACAAACCTCTCTATGCGTTGCTTGATGTCCGGGACGGAGATCTGCAATGGCTCCAACGCCATGGGAGCGCACGAGGCCCCACTATTCTATGGACCGCTAATGGCTAGTCGAACTAACATATAAAGCCATTCCCGAAGCAGCTATCTCCATCGAAGCCCTACTGATATGTGCATGACCACTCTATGGTGGTTGATGAAGGTATTAGTTTTCTTGATAAATTGCCGGCGGTCTGCTATTCCCTTCGCTCTCAACTCTTCATCTTGAGCCGCATACATCATCTGAATTAGGTCTTGAGCCACGGGGATCTTGGGACCAACAACAACCATAGAACTGTTGACGAGGGCTCCCGCCTCGGCGCAGAGGCATTGCGCTTCTTTGATGAATCTTAGCATGAGCCGCAACGAGGGGCTGAACTGCTTAATTCTTTCCCAATGGGAAACATACAATTCCAACAGGATCGGAGAAAAGTCCTGAGAAACTTGCACGGGGGGAGGAATACTTAGCAACCGTGAGATCTCCTCACTCTTTGTCGTTACTTCATGTTTGCAGCTCCCTGCATCTATCTTGCTCGATGACCACTTGGCTTTCCAGAGCGAGGATCTTGGCACTTCCATCCTGCACAGTTTGTTGGAGTTGCGATATACGATCTTGCCCTTGCTGTAACAAAGCCTCCGCGTTTAGAAATTTTCTCTCGGCTTGCTCTATGCCATTATCTTTTTCACGCAACTCTGTTTCAAATCTCACTTTCTCCTCCGAAAGCATGACTTGCGCATCACTCAGTTGCCGTGCATATTTTTCTTTTAGACGGATCTCTTCACGCAGCTGTGCTTGCACTTGGGTGGCATCTCTAGAAGCTGCCTTTAGCTGCTGGATCTCTTGGTCCTTTTTTTGCAATTCCTTCAAGGCTACATTTCTCATTGTCTCCTAGCCCTTCAATTGAGAACTCACATTATTAAGGGTGGCCAACAACCTTCCTTTCTTCGAATTAGCCTGTGTCAGCAAACCTTGCAGGCAATTGATCTCGACATTCCGAGCTTTATCTTCTTTTCTCTGTTGGGCCAGAGATTCTTGGAGGTTCACATTCTCCGCTTGCATCTTCTCCAGGCGACGATTCTTTTTAATGAAGTCCGAGGACATGGCCTTTGAAGTTTCTTCCATCATTTCAACTTTGTCGGACGCTGTAGCATTGAGGAGGTTGATGCCAATAGCATGCAGAGTGTAATCGTTGGGTCTCATTTGGGCTTTTGGCTTATCAACTTTGGGGAACATATTTGCAAAGAAAAGACAATCTTTTTCCTCGCTAAAATGCGCCTGTAGGTGCGGATGGGCTGGCCTGACACCTTACTTTTCTTTTCGTTTGTCAATCCTGCCAATACGGGCGGTCTTGGAATAGGCAACCTATTGCTGGAAATAATTTGGGTTGGCAATAACCTGGCGTGCAAATGCTGCACTAGGGGGTACTGCAAAGGGAAACTGGGAAATGGGGCCACCAAAAGCGGTCTGAATAGGTTGTGCAAGCGTGGTTGGAGAAAACAATGGGACAAAGGGAGAGGCTCTTGAGGGAAACGGATCAGCGGGCGTTGCTCCGACATTCTGGGGAGGAGTGGACTCTCCAAAACCAAGCCTACGCAAGACGGTTGTTGCTTCAGACATCTACGAGGAAAATGTTATGGGGACGAAAACAAGGGTCGGGAAATGCTTCTTGGGGATCGACCGGTGTTCCGGCGGGGGCTAATGTAAGGGCGGTAGGAATTTGGGTTTGCATTGTAACAAGAGGGGCATCAAAAGAAACATCTTGAGAAGAAGGAAAAGGCGAAGAAGGGCGTACTTGAACCGTGGAAGTCACCAACCGCTGAGGATCTGAGGGAAACCCGGGGCTTGAGGAGACGAACTCTTCTTTGTGGAACTTAGATACTGCCTTTTACTAGGAGGGAAGTCATGCTCCTGTTTCTCAGCTTGTATCTTGCTAGCCTGGGAACAGGGCCTGCGAGCGGAACCAGTGAGAGGAAGAAGAATATGGGGCTCGAGATCTGGCTCTTTGATACTTATAACCTCTATGTTTTGCCGCTCGGCCACCTCGGGAGACGAGTACCCACGTGGGGAACTATCACCCGTCTCTTCATCAGATTTATTGTTTTCTAGCTTGAGACGCTCGTCAAAGGGGGCATTCTGATGTTAGCCCTAGGCTGACTCACTTCCTGCCAGTAGATCCAAAAATCCTCCCTCTTCTTTTTAGTCATGGCTTCTAGCATTGCCCGGGGAATGGGCTTTGCTGGGTTATACTTCTGTATGGCTGCGTAGAAGCTCAACCACGGGGGCCGTTTTAGGATGGGAAAATCGTTAAGACCCACATACAAATTTGGGTCATCCACTTGTGGATTTGTGCGTCTTTCCCATGAGCTCTGCAGCTCGTGCTTCACTGCATTATTCCTTCTGCTGAGACACCCATCAGGGTCGTAACTCCAATGATCGTCAATCACCACTAGGCCAAGTTGCACCAGCTTGGATGTCAGGACTTCCTTTGCAATATTTCTCTGGACTAGAGTAATGGGTCCAATTGCCTTGTGGTCTTCAGTGATGGAGGTGTCATGCTTTCCTGCCCCGATGGCTCTCTCGATTCTTACTAACTGTCGCATAATTTCCAGAGCAAGGGTTCTGTCAGTCACATAGGTAGGTAAGTGGAATGGTTTCTTACTCCCGAACGAAAGAGAAATCGCTACCTATGAACCAGTCGCAGGGGGGGTGTTCATTACACATCCAGTTCATTTGAATTTGAGAGAACCGGGCGAGCGGTTCATTAGGGATTGAACCGAAATCCCTAAGGACGGGAGTTAAGAAATAGTCGGAAAATTGATATGCATCATAAGAAGCTAGTAGAATGGGTGTCCAAGCTGACACCGACATCTTGTTCCCCGACTCGTTGCAGATAGCCAACTGCATGTGTTGGCTGAAGAAGGCCTCATTCTGGTGCAAGAGCAGATGGACGAGGACCGAGGTGAATTTGAACCACTACAACTGCTAGAACTCTAATAGTTGCCTTATCATGGCCCTAGCTATGAAAACAAAGAAATCAAAATGGAAAGACTCCCTTTGTTTACGGCATTTGAAAAGGAAATGCATCATGGCGGCCGTGATTTCCTGGTCATTTTTCGTGACCACATAGCCATTCAAGAGTAGACGAGATATCTTTGAGGTCGTCATGCTTCAGGTCACTGTAGGACAGGGGGAGCCTCGAAAGCCCGGAAGACAGACTCTGATTAAGAACACTCTAGCAAAAAGATAAGGCATCCCTTCTGGTGTTCCAAAATTCTTCCATAGTAGTTTCAGAGAATACCTTTGTTCCTTCAAAAACGGGATAGCACATCATAGCCCTTATGGCTTCCAGGGAGATCACTACTCTTAAGGATGAGTTGCTGATTGAGCAACAAATAGGGTCGAACCCATCGGCGCACACGACCGCGAACTCTGGACAGTAAGGAACCACAAGGACCACAAATTGGGGTGCGCCATTGCTCCAGAACCGAGCCGCCATGGATTGCAGCTCCGCTCTGTGATGTAGCATTCTACTGCATGCAGCCTCCTTGAGGCTTTTGGGCTGTTTGCGGAGTTCAGGCTCAACAACATTTTTAAAAGAATCAATTATAGCGGACGTATTGCGGGTAGTTGTCTTCGGCCTGACCTTGGTTTTTGGTACTCCGTCCTAGGCGGCATGGTGTGGGAAGAATAGGAGAGCTTTCCGAAAACATCAACCCACAGTCTCTCTTGAGTAGCACCTGAGGAAGAAGCTTCGGCTTCCATTTTTTGCAAGAGGGCTTTTCTTTGTCAACCTTTCAGAAGAAAATGGACACTTAGGTTACAAAAAGAGCAATAAGATGAACATCGGGTGGCCTCCTTACTTTAATGCACTGCGTGCCTCGATTTTCGCGACAGGGGACATCCGTTTTCATGCATGCCAACTCATTATGTAGTTGCAATTGACCCTGAAAAGGACGAGCGTCGGCATCTACGATTTCCAATAGGAAACTTATTTAACCCGCCGTTAATTGAAGCCACTTGAGATGAAAATCTCGACTGGACGGATCTCCTCCCTTACCAAGAAAATCAGCAGCTAGCGGGGTTCGCACAAGCTAAGATAGTCCTACAAGAGTTATGGTTTAAAACACGATGTACTTACACATACACGTGGAGTCTGTTTGCATCACCTCTTTCTTCGAGGTACCGGGCGGGACATTGCCAATTCTGATTCAGACCTCGCTCTATTGTGCGAATTAATGAAGCATGACAAGAGCATTGGGATTCAGGAGCATTGGTGTATTTGTCACTTGTCACCCTGAGTTGAGAATTTGTTATAAATATGTCTTTTCAGACATTCCTTTGCACAGGATTAGCTTCCACGACGAAGTTTCTTCAGGATATGGATACTCCTGTTAGACTTGTCAGCAGCAAGGCTCAGGTTGCTTTTCTTGGGAACATTTCTGATTGGAGGCTGCAGATGATGACAAGGTAGAAGAATCCCTTGATTGTTGCTGCTATCAAATGGGTGCTTGGCGAGGATTTTATAGATGACGTGGACCAATACCGTGTGAACACGGACATTTGTTCGTGTTTTGTCGCTTCGTTGCTGAATTCCGAATTGGCTGGGCTATTGACCTCGTAGCTCACCAAGGCACTCTTCTCCCAAGATTAT
Source organism: Cryptomeria japonica (assembly GCF_030272615.1). Lineage (NCBI taxonomy): Eukaryota > Viridiplantae > Streptophyta > Pinopsida > Cupressales > Cupressaceae > Cryptomeria > Cryptomeria japonica. Next base: position 65,434,591 of record NC_081412.1, read on the forward strand.
CTGGGAGGGCTGGAAGATGTGGTGGCGTACTACGTCCCTTTCAAGGGCCTTCCTTTAGCGTCAGATCTGAGGCGCTTTATTACTTCCGGCGAGGAGGTGACTTGGCACTCGCTTATCGCTGGTCTAAGGACGATGACGCTGTCATCCCATCGTTTTCGAGCAGAGCTCGCTGCAAAGTTACTCCTCCGTGTCCATCTGATAGTCCTTGCTCCGGATGGTACCAAATGGTACTCTGATTTCTGGGATTACATTTTTCCATGGGTCTTGATGCCGCACATTCAACTGAATTTGGTTGTTATTCTTATGGATGGGGTGCCTGGAGGCGCTTCTGACTATGAGTGGTCAGAGGGGGAGGATACTTCAGATGATAGTGGAGACCTTGATTTTCAGATGGAGGACAATGAAGATGGAGAAGATCTTTGAGAGAATGACGACCTGTCTTTGAGGGCTTCATCTTGCAACTTTTGTAAAAAGAAGGCCAGGGGCCTGTCCATGAATTGTATAGCAACAAAACACCCATAATATAATGATTTTCCTTTTCTTTTGCTTAATTACGGCGTATCTTGTGATTTCATTTTGCCTGCTTGTGACTGGGAATAATTAAATAAATAAGGCACACCAAAGCATTATTTACATTATATACATTTGGAGCAAAACTGCTAATGAAAAGGTTTAAGATGGAACCCGTTGACCGGGATCCGGAGAGAGTCCCCTTGCATATCCTCAAGGTCAAACGAATTGAAACCCTTGCAACTTGTGATGCGGAAAGGTCCCTCCCATAATCCATCAAACTTAGCATGCTGACCGAGCTTGGCCGCTCTTTCATTATACTTCAACACAAGGTTGCCTTGTTTGAATCCCGGGTCAGAACTCTTTTTGCTATCAAACCACCTCTTGATGGTTTGCTGGCGGCCCTGGAGAGGCGCGAAAGCTACTTCCCTAGCCTCTTCTAATTCCATAATCTTCGCCAACCTTACGTCCATAGGACCATTTTCTGCTACTTCAATGGACTCGAGTAATTGCAAGGCTGGGATTTCCAACGAAATGGGAAACAGTGCGTCATTCCCATAGACCAGCTTGTATGGGGAGTTCTTTAGGACTTGTTTGGGCGTTATTCGGTAAGCCCATAACACGCTCCTCAAGTGGTGGTGCCACTCCCTCTTGTGCTTCGAGCCTATCCTTTTAATGAGTCTAATAAGATTACTCGACGGGCCCATTCCCTTGTGGATAGTAGTTACAGGAGGTTTTTAGGTAAATACCTTTGCTAAGGGCAAATTGGGTGATTCGTGAACCCACAAATGCACGCGCGTTATCTTATATTATGGTTTTTGGCTAACCATATCGACACACCAGGTCCTCTAGGAATGTTAGCACCTCGGTCTCTGATGAATTTCTTAAGGGAACAACTTCGGATCATCTAGTGAAGTAGTCGGTAGTGGTCAGGATCCACTTATGTCCGGCCGAGCTCGGGGGATTGATCATCCCTATAAAGTCGAGTCCCCATTGAGCAAAGGGTTCCTCCACCATTATGGGTCTGAGTGGCATTGCTGCCTTTTTACACCTGCCAGTGTAATATTGACATTCTTTGCACTCCCTCAACAAGGTGTGCACGTCTTTGAACATAGAAGGCCAAAAATATCCGGCACGAGTGATCTTGATGATGGTTGTTTGTGCCAAGAAGTGACCTCCTGACGAGCCGTAGTGAAACTCCTGTAAGATCTTGTCGGCCTGGCATTGGCTCACACAGCGGAGTAGGACTCCATCGAAATTTCTTTTGAAAAGTAGGTCATCCACCAAGCGAAAACCGCTGTTCTGAAGCCTATAGAATCTCTTCTTTTCAGGGGGAAGACCTTCGGGGAAGATCCCCATCTTCATGAAATGTTTTCGGGCCTCCATCTAGCATGCCTCTGATGGTTCAGAGGTAACCATCACAACTCCTTCTGTGGCCATCTTCATTTCTCGGGGATCGCACTCTTGGGCTATATATTCGCACAAACCTTTGCCACGGATTATTTTGGTGGGCCTGAAGTCAATATCGTAGTCCAGGATTTTAGTGATCTAGTTTGCCCTTTTCTCGGTGATGTCGCCTTCCATGATGTATTCTCTGATCGCGGGATGAGCAACATACACTGTAGTCTTATTGCAGGCGATGAAGTGCCTAAATTTTTTCAGGCCCTTGACTACGGCCAAAGCTTGTTTTTCAACGAAGTTATATTTAGCCTCATACTCCTTTAGAGTTTTTGAATGGAAGGCTATAGGCTGCTCACTCCCCTTTTCTATGTCTTTCTAGGTCAGGACCATAGCAATGCTATAGTGACTAGAGAAAACATACATTATGAAGTCTTTAGACATATCTGGGTTGGATAACATGGGGGCTGAATAAATAGCCTCTTTGATTTTCTCGAAAGCTTCCTTAGCTTCGAGAGTCCATTTGAAATGCGTTTCCTTCTTGAGCATCGGGGTGATAGGCCTTACCATTCCTGCAAAATCAGAAATAAAGCGGCTAACAAAGTTAATCTTTCCAAGGAAAGACTGGACCCCCTTTTTATTGACAGGGAGGGGAAGCTCTTTTATTGCTTTAACTCGACCAGGGTCGACGGAAACCCCTTCCTTTGACACTATATGTCCTAGTAGTTTCCCTTGAGGAACTCCGAAGATACATTTTTTTGGGTTTAAAGAGATCCCAAATTCTAGACATTTTTTGAACACCAGCTCGAGATGATCGAAATGATCTTCTCTGTGCTTTGAAAACACCGTTAAGTCATCCAAATATATGAGGATGATCTTGTTGATGAGCTCCTTGAAGGCCAAGTCCATAGCTCTTTGAAAAGTCGTGCCGACATTTGACAACCCAAAAGGCATTTTTTTGTAGGCGAAAGTTCCCCATTTGGTTGTGAAGGTCATCTTGTGTTGATCCTCCGGCTTCACCAAGACTTGATTGTAACTCGAGAAACCGTCCAGCATTGAGAACATCTTTGATCCCGACACCGTGCTTAGCAATTGTTCCATTGATGGCAAAGGGTAGTGATCTTTTAAAGACGCCTGGTTTAAGTCTCTGAAGTCTATGCAAAGCTGGATGTCTCTGTTCTTCTTCCTGACTGGCACCAGGTTGGATACCCGGGTACTGTGCTTGATGGGGTAGACGATTCTAGATTCTATCAACTTTCTCAACTCTTGGGCCATGAGGGATTCGATCTTCGGATTGACCGGTCTCTGCTTTTGTCGGACCGGTTTGGCTCCATTGGCGAGCTCGATGGTGTGCTAAATGATGTTGGGATTGTAACCTTTCAAATCTTCATAGGACCACGATAACTCAATGATGAACAAATAGTACCAAACCAGTACTGAGAGGGGGGGGGGTGAATCAGTACAGACAAAATACAGTCCAAAACCGGTTTGTCAGCAAATACTCTAAGTGACTGGCAAGCAATGACGCTGGTTGAAACAGAGTGCAACTGGTAAGACCCAGAACAACTAAAACAATCATAAACCAGTTACTCACTAAGCTTTCCTCTTAGCTCAATACTATAGTACCATTACACCCTCATGCATGAACAAGTAAACTATCATCAGATCTTCACAATAGTTAGTTCAGTATGCTTTATAGACAGGCATAAAACACAGAACCATCATATGCTTAACAGGTAATAACAAAGCATCACAAGATAAAAGCATCACACATGACACACATATTTTTCACGTGGAAACCCAACTGGGAAAAACCACGGTGGGGATGAATACCCACAAGCTGCTTTGTGAACTCTTTAGAAGTCCGCTCTGTTAGGAGCCTTGCCTGGTTAAAGACATTACAATAGGTTCTGCCAGGAACCGATCCTGTTAGGGATCACCTGATTAAGGGATGGCTATAATACCCGATTAAGGGTTAAACCCGGTTAGGGTTACCTTGTTAGAGGATTTCAAGAACTCAATAGCTAAAGGATCTCCAGAGCTCTATAGCTTCCCAGAACTCAATAACTTCGAGTTACCCTGTTAAAGGATTTGTATCAAGCCGGTGAAGGCTACCCTGTTAAGGGATTTCGCAACTGTTGAAGTGGTTAAAGATCAACAGGAATTACAATCATCTGGTAACAGCACTCAATGCTAATGTAGATCCGTTTTGGCTCCTCTTCACCTTCTGCACATTCACTTTGCAGGTATCTCTTCTCTCCTTTGGTCTGGCAAGAATCACGTATCACTTCCCTTGGATACACACATACAACTTTTGCCAACAATTTTGAAAGAAACACAACATCGACCTTATAGGAAACAGACAGGTCGGTAGCAAAAACCCTAAACCCTAAACCTGTTAGGTTAAGCAATTCAAGCGTTTCAATCTTGACCGTTGAATCATACTGCATTAAATGCAACAATCGTGAATCGATCTCAAAACATTCTCCATCATCCATTATCCACCGATTTCATGGCGGCTGATGACCCATCATGCGTTATCACCGTTTGACAAACTTCGCACATTCCCAAGGTGGATAGGGATAGTCTTCTTCATGCAAGATCCTTCACGCGCACAGGGCTTACGTGGCAACGTGATTTGTTCTCCGTTATACTGCTAACTCATCACACAGAGATCACCGATTGAGTCACACAGGCTTGAGGTACTCCAACTGGAAATCCTGAAGTGGAAACTACCTACCAACCGGTAGTCATACAATGCTTCCATGTGCCGGTTCCCATAACTACATGCCGGTTCACCTTGACATGCTGGTTCACCTTGAACAAATATACCGCTTCACTTTGGCATATATACCGGTTCACATCATATCACATATTGACATCAATGACAACATAACAATATCATTATGTCCTCATACCGGTTCACATAATGCCAACAGACCGTGCCAGTACACCCATATATTCATCACAATATCGGGTCAATCTTTTTCGGTCCTCTGGAGGAACCTCCTTCCCGACTTTGAGCATTCTCCCACCTCCTACCGGCATTTCGGTATAGTCTCCTTTATCGGCTGTAAGCTTTCGCTTATCATTTTTGGCGTCATCATGGTCGAACAAATTTTCTAGGGTGATCAACCCTTTAGGAAGCTTGTTGGATCTCAGTTGGATGATTTGGTCCCCTTAAGCCTCTCTCACCTTAGGTTGTAGTTGATCTGCAAACTCTCTTGAGTTTTGAATGAATAGGGCAATCTGCTCATCACTTTTGAAGACTTGCCAATGAGTGTCGTTATCAGGAATAGCTGGCCTAACAACCACACAGACTGTTTGGGAGTTGGCGAGCAAGTCCACAATATGGTCAAATTGCGACCCAATGGTGGCCATCTGATCAGCCGCAACATTTGTTTTTCGAGGAAGTCTCTAGATATTGAAAGCATCGATGCTTTCAATAAGATCCCATGTTCTGTGGTGGTAGGATCTCATGCGGACGTGTTTGGCACTAGAGATTCCTCGGACCTGGTGCACCACCAGCTCAGAATCACCTAGAACTTTCAATTTTTTGATACCCATCCTCTCCGCCAAGCTCAAACCTTGGATCAGTCCTTCATACTCTGCTTCATTGTTCGAGCATGCGAATTGTAGACAAAAAGACTTTAGAATCCGTTCACTTGAGGGTGAAGTGAGGCAAATCCTAGCTCCTGAACCTACTTTGCATCTCGCACCATCGAAGTGCAGGGTCCAGAGTGCGGAGGACAACTCCTCTTTAGAAAATGGTTCCTTGATAAGTTTCGGGATGACCTGGTTTTCGTCAAAAATGTAATAAGTACCTAGGCCGGTGGCATGGTAGTTGGAGTATGGATCTGAGTCTATGAATTCATTTAGGAAAATCTCTTGATCGAGTGGAATATCCCCGGTCACCTCTTCATCCTCCAGGAGCTCTACGGTTTTCCTTTCTTCATTTGAGATGGAAGTATGGGTGGGTTCAAAATTGAGCATGGCCTGATCTACTACGTGTTTAGCGTGAAGGGGTTCTGAAAGGATTTTGAGTTTGGCACCGCGTTGAGTGCAGAGGATAAGGGGGACCAGTCTAAGGACAAGTAGCCTCCTATTTTGGTGGTAAAATCTCGAGAAAGGCAAAGCCCAAAAATAGGCGGGATGTCGATGACTACCACTTCTTGGGGCACGATGACACTAGGACACGCGAATAATGTCAGCGGAAGGTTCTCGATAAGACCTACGGTCTGGACTTTATTCCCGTCTAACTGCATAACACCCCTATTTAAACTCTCATATTTGATATTCAAGACCTCAGCGATTTGCTTAGGCATGACGGTGGTGTTGGCACCAGAATCTATCATAGAATTATGTAAGAGTTTATCCCTGACTATGAGGGTCAGGTAGAAAGGATTTGGTTTGTGCTTACCTTTCGCTTGAGACTTGGGAGGCATGGCTTCATTAGTTAACATGGTTGGAGGGCATGATCTGTCCGTAGAGGGTTGAAACCTTTCTTCGTTGATCTGTGGTGCTTTGGTGGCGTTTCCGCTTGCACTTTTCTCGATGTCAGACAGGGCCTCTTTCAGTCGATTCTTTTGCTCTGGGATATTGAGGAGATCCCATAAGGAGACGTTGGCCGGAGCTTTTTTCAGTTGTTCCACCACGTCTAGTATTGTTGGCACCAACGCTTTTGGCTCTCTTGGTTTATAGGGAATAAACTCCTTCCTTGGGTACGTGGGAGCAACTGCGGGTTGTTTAGGAACTTTATCTGTTGACATTTTTCCTGGGGCGTTTGTGTTCTCCACAGAGAAGCGCTTTTTCGAGCGGAGGTTATAGTCTGATTGCACGAGGGGAGCCCCGTCCCTTGAGGTAGTTGTGCCATTGGTGAGTTGTTGTGACCATTTCACACATCGCCCCATTTGAAATGGGGACCCCCTCTTTTTGCTCGTTTTTCGCTCGCTTTTCGCTTCGCTTTTAGGGTTTTGTTAGTCAGTCAATTGTCTGGATTTAGGGTCAAGCCTTAGGGTTTTAATTGTCGTCTTTTCAGGCCAGAATCCAGTCAGTTTTGAGAGCTTTTGAGCTTCCTTTTGTGGGATGCAATTTTGAATGCAATGATTTCGCCAAAATGGTTTATTTTCAATTGGAATTTTTTTTGAGTGCAGAGCTTAAATTTGTCTAAGTGTTGAAGATGAAGTGTGAATTTTTGTCCAAATGAGTAATTTTGACCAAATTTTGACTTTTTTGATTTTTGATCCTGGGCATGGGGAATGATTTGTTTTCGCCTTGTGAAGTGATTAAACTTGTGAAATCATGTTATTTTGACCTGTAAGAGCAAAATCGCTCCTGTCCCTTAGTGAAGGACCGGAGCTACAAATCAAATTTTGCCTTGTACTTGCAGGATTTTAATGATTTGACGATTTGAAGAGGTCCAAGGAGATATGTTTTACCAAATGAATATAACTTGAGGTGCCGACGTGAAGAAGAATGACCCAAAATGCCAAAATCGCTCCTGTCCCTCAGTCAGGGACCAGGGCGAAGTTTTTTGTAGTTCCCGTCCCTCTCAAAGGGACCAGAGCGAAGTTCTTCATAAGGCAAAACTCCGGCAGAAATCAAGCAAGTTATAAGTTTGAAGGCAAGAAAGGAGGTGAGTTGAACCTGTTGAAGATAAATTGAAGATTATGAAATGTCAACAAGGGACCTAAATACCTAAGTTCGCTCCTGTCCCTCAGGGAGGGACCAGAGCGATTTTTACTTTAGATGATTTTCTTGCTCAATTTGAATGGACCCCAAGGCATGGGTGAATGGAATGGAACATTACGAATCCGTTGAAGATAGTTTTCGAAGATGATAAAGTGAAATGAAGCCCACAAGGCCAGGATCGCTCCTGTCCCTCTCCAAGGGACCAGGGCGATATAATGATTATACTATCATTCCTCCAAATTCAAGACTTTCTAAGACGGAGAACAAGGTGGCAAGGACGTCTTAAGGCATCTCCATCAAGCACAAAGCATCAAGGGTCGTCAACATTGAACGAATTACATCAAGACCCCCAGTTCGCTCCTGTCCCTCAGGAAGGGACCAGAGCGATATTGAATATATTGGCCAATTCATGCAAAAATCACGTTAAGTCAAGACTTTACAAGGTCGTAAAAGGTTCAAGGCGTCCTTTGAAGGTCATATACCAAGGTGTTGAACGTTAAAATGCTACCAATTTGTGCAAAAGGCCTATATCGCTCCTGTCCTTTGGACAAGGACCAAAGCGATTTTTACTAAAACACTCATGTCCCGTCAAAACCAAGACAAGGCAAGGATAGGCAATATCAAGGACGCTATTTCGAAGGCAATGAACAAAGAACCAAGATCAAAAGTTTGCAAGTTTGAGCCAAGACACATGGATCGCTCCTGTCCCTCTCCAAGGACAAGGGCGATGATCCTTCCAACGTTTAAATGTCTTGTGGAATTCAAGCGAAATGAGCATGGAATGAAAGAATAGCATTGTTTGTCCTTCACAAAGATGATTGAGGCTCGAATTTACAGAGGTCAAGGAGAAATTATGAGGATCGCTCCTGTCCCTCTCCAAGGGACCAGGGCGATATTTGCCAAAATACCTATTATCCTTCGAAGATCATAACAAAACAAGTTGCAAAGGGTCTAAAACGCCATTTGGAAGGCAATGAACAAAGAGTTAGAATCAAAAACGATAAATTTCAAGCTAGAAGACAAGGATCGCTCCTGTCCCTCTCCAAGGGACCAGGGCGATATCACATTTAAAGACATTCCTTCGCACAAACAAGTCAATCAAACTCGAAGGACCCAGCTAAAATGTCGATTTGAACGTGGAGATGAAGACTTTGGACGTCAAAAGTGCAAAGATCAAGACCAAATTGATGGATCGCTCCTGTCCCTCAGTCAGGGACCAGGGCGATGAGGTATGTATATTTCATTTTCAAATTTTGGCGCCCAAAACAAATATTTTTGAATTTATTTTAAATGCTAAAATTCGATATGTTTTGAAAATTCAATTAAATGGCATTTAAATATTGCGCTTGGTATTATTTTATTATTTTGCCTTGTAAAAATCGAAGTCTATTAATTAAAAATGAAGGCATTTAATAATTAATTGTTAAATTATTAATAAAAATTAAATATTGCGCTTGGTATATAAAGGTCGGCTTTGTTATTTGTTTAAAAAATCGTTTAAAATGCCTTATTTAATTACCAAGTCGGCCTATGTGGAGGTGAGAGGTAAGCGCTATAAAGGGGAGGTGATGATTTTCATTTTTATATTATCATTTTATCATCTTCATTCAAGTGTGATTTGAGGAAGACAAAGAAGGTGCGAATTCATATCCAAAGGAAGGCGCAAACATCATCCAAGGCGTTAACTACTATCTAAAGGAGTGCGAATTTGAAGATCCATTTGTGCGAAATTGCCAAGGACGTCAAAGATTTGAAGGGTGGCAAAGTTGATAAGGACATTTATTTGAAGATCACGTTGAAATATCAATTTTGCCTAGGCGATTTTGTTCATTTTGCATTCTAGAGTTAGCTCTCTATTGAGGTATGGCGATTTTTTCTTTATTGCTTTAATTTTGAACGTTAATCGTCATATTTTGAATTTTGAAATTTTGAATTTTGAATTCCTAGCTCAATCGTTTTATTTTAGGAAATGATAACTCAAAGACTTATCATGAAGTTTCCTAAAATATTCTCTAATCTATGTTATTTATTGCAAAATCTAGCTTCTCATTATGAAATGTTGTGTAGGTATGGCAACCCCAAAGGCGGGAGCATCCACCAGTCGTTCAGCTCTCATGAAAGAAGATCAGAAGACCGAAGAAGTGGAGACTAAGATCGTGTCCAAGTGGAGCAACATTGGAGATACAAACTTAGGCAACTTGAGCACGAAGAAGTTTCGAGAGGTCCCTTACATTGGCAAACCATCACCTGTCGCCCGGAGAATAATCAAGAGTGGCATCATTAAGGCGGCCGGCTTTCCTCCAGCTATTCAGTGCCATGAGTTGATGATCGAGTGTGCTCGTCACTATGATCCACAGTCCAGAACGATCGTATCCAATGAGGGAAACACTTTGGCGTACCTTTCAGAGGAAGCTATAAGTGAAGCTTTCCATTTTCCAGAGCACAGGGACATGATAAATAAGAGCTTAGAAGGAGCCAGGTCAATGTACGAAGATGATCCAGATGCTTGTCTAAGCATAATCAATAAGAACTGGTTACTCAAGAGTCGTCCCCGTCTAAGCAAGATCCCGAACACACCGCACAGGATTGATTTCCAGGAGGAGTACAGAGATTTGATTACTATGCTCAACCGAGTTACAGGAGCCCCTCACGCCTTCTACTTTGAGAAGTGGATGTTTTACTTCATCCAGGTTATTGTTCAGGGAAAAGGTACGATACATTGGGCTAGGATGATTAGCCATTGCTTAGACGTACAGTTGAGGAGACTCAAGGCTACTAAGTCCTTCCACATGAGTTCATACGTCATCTATGCCTTGATCAGGAGTGTTGAATACGCAGGACTACCTCACAGAGGAGTGATTGGAAGAGGACCCAGCGAGGTCAGAGCTTGCGATTCCTATGCCTACTTGCATCATCCGCCAGGGAGCAACTATAAGTTAGTTAATGATACCTTCACGATGCACATCACAAGGACGTTGTAAGGTGGAATTCACAACAGGTTATCTCAGGATGCACAGGAATTCATAAAGAGGTACGGTGCTTGGTTTATCCAATTTCCGAAGTTCACTTATATTAGAGTGCATGGATGTCCTTTACCTCCAGACATGTTGCCGAGATATCCGACAGACAAAATTGTGTTACTTGAAGTAACAAGACAGTTGGCAGCATATGCGAAGGCATTCAGACACAGACATCAGAATGGAGTTCCAGTACCTATCATTTTGGGTAACTCAGTTGAGGTATGTCCTAATGCTTTAGCCATGGATGACGCAGAGAAGGAGTTAGCCTTGTATTCTTTTTCATCTTTTGTTTTGAGAGAAAGCTTTGATCCACATGGACATTTAGAGGAGACAGTTGGCAGAAGGTTTAGGCATGAGTACCAAATAGAAGATTTTATGATGAATCTCTTAGATGATCTTGAAGTGAAACGGAAAATGCATTCTAGATTGCCTTTGGATTTCATCAGGAAATGCAGGATTTACAGAGTGGCCGACCAAGCTCAGGACAGTGGCAGACATATCCAGTCTTCCTATGATCGAGAAAGCAAAACAATAAGGTTAGATTGGAATGAGCCCGAGGTCGTGGATCTAGATACTTTGATGACACCAGTCTCGTCTTGTACTCGCAGATGGGTTGACATACAACATCAGAAGTTGAGAGAACAAGGCATAGCTATGACTTTCGCTTTGGAAGAGAAACCAGCCGAAGGTGGAGCTAGTGTGAGTGAAGGCAATCCTAATCCTAGAAATTCAGGTGAAGGAAACCTTCGATGCGCCAGTGAGGGCAATCTCCATTCAAGAGGTTCGAAGAGGAAAGAGAGACCTGGAAAGAGAGAATCTTCCAAGAAGAAACAAGAGGCTAATAGAGATCGATCATCCGGTACTTCTTCTAGACCTGAGGAGAACAATTCAAGTGGAAGAATCCATGGAGTCTATGGTACAGAATGACAGGCAGGAAGGAGGACAGGCATAGCATGGGTCACCAGATGGATCTCTCCAAGACTATGAGTTAGATGAAGATAAAGAAGACTATGAAATGACATCTCCTCCCAGACAAGAAGAAATAGTGCATAAAGAGATTCAAGTTCAAGAAACAAGATCGATTATCCCAGATTGGTTGAAGGAAAGATTAACCAAGGTGATCGTAGTAGAGGATGAGGACAATGCAATTGATTTAGAGAGCCTTGTTGGACGTTCACACGAAGTAACAGAAAAGAGGAAGGCTACCAAGATGTCCAAGATGATTCGAGATGAGACTGGATCCAGGAAATTGCAGATAGCTACACCGGCAGTAGACAAATATGAAGGTGAGATCCTAGCAGAGGAATATGATATACAGACATTTGAGCTAGGACCCTCTACAGCAGAGCAGACACTGGATGATGCTACCGACTCATTTGAAGCATTAAAAGACAAGCTTAGAGAAGAAATGGAGAGGAACAGAAAGCTTGAGAGAGAGGTCGGTGCATGGAGGACTTATTTCAGTCACATCAATGAACCTTTGGGACGTCAGGATCCAGCTAGATCACCAGTGCAAGCACTTCCACTTCAATCAATCAATGAGGCAGAAAGATTCAGGAACATGGTCCAATGTACAAGTACTTGGATGGATAAATCTCATACAGTGGCCATAGAATTTGTAACAAGGATGATGAAGATTATTCATCAAGCTATCCCAGTTCTTGAGATAATCCACAATTTGATGATAATAGTAGCTGCATTTGCCCATACCAAAGATGTCATCATTCCCGTCTTGAAGGTAATTAGACACACATCAAGGAAAGTTTTAGCGCAAGAGAAGATCTTGGATGGAGAATCTCACAGTTTGTTTCAGTGGTCAACCTTACTCCATATGAAGAGTGTTTTCTTCGAGGACATCAGTGTTAGATGTGGCCAAGTTGAGGAGGTGATCAATCCGATCCAGGACAGAGTATTTGAGGTACTTCGTACCATTCTTGGCAGAAGGATCGAGGTCGAGACAGATGTGGATATGCAGGAATTAGAGGATAGAATCAAGGTCATCTTTTGCAAGGACGCAAATGTTACAGATGAGCAATATGATCAAATGTTTGCCACCATGCTCCTAATTGAAAGAACAAAGGAACTTGAATCTACTTGGGACACAGCTCTTCTAGATGCATTCGATCAGGTCATCCACTTGGAAGAGAGTATGAAGAATCTTCCCGAGATTCCAATTGCAGAAATCGAAGGAATCGTGACAAGATTCATTGCATATGCCAAAAAAGAACATTGGAAAGGGAATAAGATTCTAGATGAAAGGTTGTTATAGATGACATGGCATCTTATTTGTCATTGGTTTATGTCTCCTAGATTTTTGTGCCAAATTTAATATTTGGCTATGTATTTAATATTGTTCAGTAAAAAGGAGGCCATTTGTAACAAACCCTAATTAGGGTTTACGTGTCATGATCTTGACCGTTGATCTACTTTCGATCTGGACCTTTCATTGTAATTGGGGATGCTATTTATACCCCCATTTTTCATTTCTTTTGGTAATAGTTAGATATCAGAGAGTTTATTGTATTAGAGAAATTTAGAGTTAGAAGCAATTTTATCTTGTAGCAAGATTGAGTTGAGGAAAGGAATTCAAGCAATTGTTGTACATGATGACTTGGAAATCAATAAAATATTGAAGTTATGGTGTTTTGTTGCAACTTTCTTGGTTATCTTCATGGTTGTTTAATCTACTTGAATCATGCTCAATCAAAGTAGTGTGTTAATTTGAAGGACATAGTGTGAGACTTGAGCTTTGGTAGGATTCGTAATCCAAACCACTAGCTTCTTGCTGATTGTAGGAACGCCTTGCGTGGTCGACCGGAGAATACCTTGAATCCCTTAAACTTCAATCATTATTGTATCTTGGATATGTACCTTCGTGGTAGTGTCTTTGATCTTTGATGCATTGAATATCATTTTGTTACCTTAGAAGATCGCATCAATTTCAATAGAGTTGTTACCTTATGGCAAAATTGAAATTGGTTGAATCTTGCCAAGTCTTGTCTATACGAAGTCATTCTTAGGGTTAGATTAGACTAGACCTCTTTCAAACCCTACTCTTTTGTTATTTTGAATAGTTTCTTAGTTTAGCAAATCTTGAACTTTCGGAATGCGTAAGACCCCTTGAAGGAAACAGCAAATCACATCATACCGCTCGAAGCTTGTCCACACGTAGAGACCCTACTAACTAGAACCTTGGAGTCATCCTAACTGATCCTTTATGCGAATCTTCAGCAGTTAGAGACTTTTTCTCAAGAGAGGATAAGATGCCTATTGGTATTTTATTCTGTGTATGATTGTGTACAAAATACACGTCAACAGAATTGGCGCTAGAAGGAGGGCAGTTTTCCGAATTTCTGAAAGCAAAGATTTTGAAGGGAAATACATTGCAAAAGTGATCATGAAGTACGATGGTGTTGCCACATGAAGGATTGAATCAAGTGGTACAACCAAATTTGCAGATAGGCAATACCCAGGAAGATATCATTTCAGGATTGAATCAAGTAGCGTGGAACGCAAGGAGAAGTGAAGTTGAGTATAACAGAGTCAGAATTATCTTGGAACAAGAGGAAGATAGAGCCGAAGAACATCGAAGGGTCATAGCTAGAGAACTTCGCAATCAAAGGAACCCACAATAATCTTCACAAGACTTCACGATGGATCGCATTGGTTCATTCTCGCCCGAGAAACATCAAAGGTTGTTGAGGTCCACACCAGGCATCAAGAATCTAAGCGAACTTCAATTTACTTCCAAAGCAAAGCGAGCTAAGAGAGAAGACACTCCCAAAGAGTTCGAATTAAGATTGGAAGGATCTCCTGAGTCATCACAAATTCTTCAAGAACAAGTACAAGCGGCGATCCAATCTAGTATCCAGGCAATTTCTCAAACAAAAGGCCAAGCTAGTTCATCAAGTTCAGCTTCAAAAAGTACGATGGCTCAACGTGCTCCACCTCCACCTCCTCCTCCTCATATACTCAATGGTGCGACTTGGCTAGTCAACAATCCATCACCGTTGGAATTTGCAGTTTATCATGATATGCCGAAGAATCCAGAGCACTTTTGTTCCAAGTTCAATGTCAGTGATTTCCATCGCACGGCAGAAGATCATATCAAGATGTTCGAGGACCTTCTTCGCAACAGACAAATTGAATATGGAGATGTGGCATGTAGGCTTTTTCCCTACTCATTGGGAGAAGAGGCATACTTTTGGTTCATTCATTTGCCTACAGGGTCCATCAGGACTTGGGACGTGATGAAAGATGCATTCATTGCCAAATTTGGTATCCCAACTACACCAGCTGAGTTATATAGACAATTTGTGGAGGTCCGAAGGAGAGAACATGAACCCATTACTTCTTTCAACAACAGATTTCACCGCGCATATACGATGCTACGTCCTCCTTATCTTATTGCAGATCCAAGAGAAATTTACTATGGAGCCTTAGATCATCTCACAGCTATGTTCGTAAGGACGCATCCGACTCCAAATGATCTAAATGCGGCCTATGCAAAAGCTATTGAAGTAAGTAAGCACATGGGACAGAATATCACTGGGCCACTACTTCATATGGGACCTGTCGCGGCACCGAACCAGATGCAGGCAGTTGGCACGGCCTTGGCCAACCAAACTCCAGTCATGAATCCAATTCCGCAAGCAACGCATCCAAGCATACAGCCGACAAATCAGTTGGTCCTTCACCCTGGAGCTCCAATTTCTCAAGCTCCACCCGTACAACCTGTGTACCTACAGAATGCCACAAGTTCGTCAAGGACACAAGAAGAAAAGGACGAAATGAAAGAATTGATTGAGCAAGTCAAGAGGCTATCAACTGAGGTGACTCATTTGAGGAACCAGAATAATCAACTCCAAAGCATGCAAAGGATCAATCACAATCAAAATTTCCAAGGAAATAATAATCAAGGCTTTAGAAACAACTATCAAGGAAATAACAACCAAGGCTTCCAGAGGAGACCTTGGAATACGGCTCCCAACAATGGAAATGTGGTGACGCCCCTAGACAATCCACCAAATTCGCAAAATCAAGAAAATCCTTCTACAAGCAAAGTGTTTTTAGCCGAAGCAGCCTTGTCCAGTTGGTGCAGACTCCACAATACGAACCAACATTCCGAGTTGCAGTGTCCTGAGTTCAAGATCGCGGCTGACATTTTCCAACAAGAGATGCGCACCACTAATCCACCTGAAAATCCTCCCACGACAGGATACGAAATTGTTCCAACCACGCAATATGGTCAAGCCATGATTGTGGAAACCTGCAAATATTCACAAGAAGAAATTAGTCAAGTACAAAATGGAAGATTTCCACCAGAATCAGCTAATGGACCGATGGTACCACCAGGATCTCAATTCCCACCTGCATCTGCAAATGGACCTGTAGAGGATTCAGAGTATTATTTTCCACCATTGAACGACAGTGTCCTGGTAGAAGGAATAAAGGAGGTGTTTCACCAATCTTCAGGAGGCGTGAATCAAAGAGTTTATCATAGAAATCAAAGGAATCAAGAACCTCTAACTACGTCCATCCCTCCAAACAATTTCTCTACTCCGCTGGATCCCCAAGCCAGCAACATTCCGGAGTACCCGCAGAACACACAAGAATACAGACAAAGAAATATTGCACCTCCCGCGGGTAATGAAATGAAAAGGTTGGCCGCGTTGGTGTTGGATGAACTTAAAAAAGTTAAAGTGAGTCTACCACTCTATGAGTCGCTCAAAGTTTCAGAAATCAAGGATGCAGTGATCAATAGCCTAAGTGAGTCTAGTACAGCTAGGTCAAATGTTCAAGCCACTATCAACGTGACCCAAGAGGAAGCCGCTGACCAAGGGCAGTCCGAACAGAATGAATGCATGGTCCAGACCATAACCTTCCCAGCTAAAAAGGAAGATATGTTGGAAGGAAAAGTATTACTCAAAAGGGGCGAAACTAAGAAGACTCAGCCCACCATCAAGGAAGGCCTCGCTACTAATCAGACTCTTCCAGAAAAGGAAGTCGCAATCAAGAAAGATGTAGTCAAGAAAGGAAAATCTACAAACAAAGATAATCACTCAAAAGAGGAGAACCCAGCAAAGGACGATCATTCAAAGATTAATGAAGTCAAACATCAGGAACCAAGTGAGGAGACCTCAGGCCCTTCTCAAGGAAAAGACGAACCGGCCCCGTTCCTGTTATCAGTTAGAATCTTTGGAAAATTACTGCACAATTGCCTTTATGATTCCGGAGCTTCAAGCAACGTGATGCCCCTGGCTGTTTGTCAAAGACTAGGTATAACTCCCGCTTCTACCAAGAGAAAAGTCACTCAGCTTGACAAGACAGAAGTTCCAGTCATGGGCGAGTTGAACAACATTCATATGCAATTGGCAGCAGACCCAAGAGTCCAAAATTTCATAGATATATCAGTAGTGGATATTCCAGATTCATATGGGATGCTCCTAAGTTGAGATTGGTCGCGAAAATTGAATGGGTATGTGTCAACTGATTTCGCACACATGTGGCTACCATGGAGGAGTCCCGAACCAGATCAAAATTGATAGCACTCCAAGGTTGAGATTGATAATAACCGAATATGGGGAAGACAATGAAGTCCTGTTTTTGGAGTTCGACCTAGGGACGTACAAGCCCAAAGTAGAGGAAGTTTTGATGGTACAAAACATACGAGAAGATGATAGCCAGCAAGAAGCGATAGAGTCTACAAAGATGGTCATTGAAAGTGATCAAGGATCCGACCAAGAGGATGAAGGGATGTTTGAAAATTTCAGGAGGTTCGTACATAGAAACATCCAACAAAGTGTGCAACTTGGCAATTTGAAGTCCGTCCAAGATTTGCTTCTTCCAAATTGGTGTAGAATTCACAATGCCGTCCACTCGGAATTATCTTGTGCTTTATGCCAGACCGCATTGGAGCAAGTATACAAAAGAGCCCCGCAGACACTAATCCTGGAAGAAATTCAAGATTCAGAGAATGAAAGCTCTACAGAGACCGAGAGTTCTATGGAAGATAAAGTTTTATCCGATACATCATCTGAAAGTCAGGAAGGCCCAAAAACAGAAAAACAAGAAAATCAAATATGGACATTAAGGTTCGACGGATCTAAATCTAAACAAGGATCTGGAGCTGGTTACGAATTAATTAGTCCAACAGGAGAAACTTATCTTGCCGCTCACAGATTGCAGTTCCCTTGTACCAACAACGTAGCTGAATATGAATCTTTGATTCATGGATTATTATTAGCCATCCAAAAGGGGGCAAAGATACTACAAGTATATGGAGACTCAGAAATAGCTATAAGGCGAATCAGGAAGCAGTATGTTTGCCACGATAAAAGATTGACTAAGTACAGAAATCGAGTCTGGGATCTCATTGAGAGTTTTGAAGCTTTCAATATCAATTCTATATATAGACACCAGAATCAAGTGGCTAATTCCCTTGCACAGGCCGCCAGTTCATTGATACCATTAGCAATGGAAGGATTGAAGAAGTTCACGGTCGAGTTAGTATCAGTCCCTTCAGTCCCAGACAACATTACCAATTTTCAAGTTTTCGAAGATGACAAGCATATTTTGGACTTCCTAACCAACACGGACGTCTTCTTAACACAGATCATTGATGAAGATGAAGGGGGTGAAGCCGAATTCGATGCTGAAGGTGTCCTGAATTTAAAGACAAACACTATTCCAAAAGGAATGGTTGAATTAGAAAGGATTTTTGATCCTGACAAGTTAAAAGAAAAGAAGAACCACAGTTCGGAAGGAAACATGTGCGACACGATCAATCTAGGTGATGAGATACAAACCAAGAACGTATTCATTGGTAAGTCCTGCACAGCGACTGAAAGAGATGGAATCCTGAAAAATATAAGGGACTTCCCAGATGTCATCGCATGGAGTTATGAAGATCTTAAGACCTATGATACTGCAATTATCACTCACACAATCCCGTTGAAGCCAGGAAGCAAGCCATTCAGGCAAAGACAAAGACCGGTTAATCCTCTATTGGAACCACTGATATACCAAGAAGTGAAGAAGTTACTCACAGCCAAGATCATCTTCCCAGTAAGACATTCGACGTGGGTCACCAACCTGGTACCTGTTAGAAAGAAAAGTGGAGAAATCAGATTGTGTGTTGATTTCAGAAATCTCAACCGAGCATCAGAGAAAGATAATTATCCGCTACCATCATTAGATGAAGTGTTGCAGATTGTCAATGGATCGCAGATGATGTCCTTTCTAGATGGATATTCAGGATACAACCAAGTTCTAGTCGAACCTGAAGATCGACTAAAGACTGCTTTCACCACCAAATGGGGGACGTTTGCTTACAAGAGGATGCCTTTTGGACTTATAAACGCCGGGGCCACATTCCAGAGAGCTATGGATATCGCTTTCAGAGATTTAATTGGTAAATGCATTATTATATATATGGATGACATTACAGTTTTCTCCAGGCAAAGAGAAGATCATGTGGATGACTTAAGAAGAGTCTTCCAAAGGTGCAGAAGATACGGTGTCTCCCTCAATCCAAAGAAATGCGTATTTGGAGTCACAGAAGGAAAGCTTTTAGGACATGTCATTTCAGAAAAGGGAATATCCATTGATCCTGAAAGAGTGAAGGCTATATCCACTATCAATTTGCCAGCAAGCAAGAAAGAACTCAAGTCATTTTTCGGCAAGATCAACTTCGTCTGAAAGTTCATCACCGGATTTGCCGAGATCGTCAGACCTTTGAATGAGATGCTGAAGAAGGACGCCAAAATTGAATGGACTCCACAAGCCAAAAGGGCGTTTGAAGAAATAAAGACCGCCATCTCAGAGGCACCAGTATTGATCAGTCCAGATTATCTCAAGCCCTTTTATTTATATTCCTTCGCTTCTGACTACACTTGTGCCGCTATTCTGACCCAGAGAAGTGAAGAAAGAGATGAAAATCCAATTGCATTTATGAGCACCCCGCTGAAAGATGCAGAACTTAGATACCCCAATATTGAAAAGCAAGCATACGCATTAGTAAAGGCAGTTAAGAAATTCAGACATTACCTCCTGAGGGCCAAGATTTATGCAATTGTGCCTGATGTAGCAGTCAAGACTCTTCTCATGCAAAACGAATTAGGAGAGAGAAGAGGAAAGTGGGTCGCCATTATCCAAGAATTTGATATTGAAATTCAGCCCATGAAACTTGTTCGAGGACAAGCTTTGGCGCAGACATTGGCAATTGATGGACCAGGATTAGTCCAGCAAGTTTATGAATTAGAAGACGTCACACATGATGAATGGTACAAAGATATTGTGACATACTTACTTAATCACAGATGTCCTGCTCGCATGACACCCACACAGAAGAGAGCACTAAGAATGAAGTGTCAGCACTACATGCTTCAAGGATCTGTTTTATATCGCAGAAATCATGAAGGGGTATATTTGAGGTGTGTTGGTAAAGATGAAGCAAAACAGATAATCGAACATTTCCATTCCAAGTTTGGAACCGGACATGGAGCCAACCTTGCTACAGCTCATCAGATCCTGAGAGCAGGATATTACTGGCCTACGCTTTTCAAAGATACATTTAATCATATCAAGACTTGCCATACATGTCAAGTCGCAGCTTTTAGAGAAAGGAATCCTGCCATGCCACTGAATCCAGTGATTGAAGCTAGACCATTTGCCAAATGGGGAATGGATTTTATTGGTGTCATTAACCCCGCATCTTCGGCACAACACAAGTACATCATCACAGCTACAGATTATTGTACCAGATGGTCAGAGGCACAAGCACTTAAAGTTTGCTCTACTGAAGTTGTAATCAAATTTCTGGAGGAAAATATAATCACAAGGTTTGGATGTCCCTATGCGTTGGTTTGCGACAATGGATCGGCATTCACATCATTGAGATTCTCAAATTGGGCTTTTGAATATGGAATAACCCTCAAGTTCTCATCAAATTATTATCCTCAAGGTAATGGGTTAGCAGAATCCACCAACAAGAATTTGCTCAGTGTTATCAAGAAATTGCTAGAGAGAAGTCCGAGAGAATGGCACACCCAGTTAAGATTCGCCTTATGGGCGGACAGAATCAGAACAAAGAACGCATTAGGGATTTCGCCTTATTTTCTGGTTTATGGCCAAGACCCAGTCTTCCCCATGCAACTCAGGATCCCGACTTTAAGATTCATTCAGGAGTATATGGAAGACACTGATGCAGTGCAAGCCCGACTGACGCAATTAATGAACCTGGAAGAAAAAAGAGATCAAGCATTAGAGAACTTTGCGAAACACCAAGGAGTGGTGAAGAGATGGTTTGATCGACAAGCAAGAGTTAAGGCATTCCGAATCTCAGATCTCGTCCTGTATTGGGACAAAGCACATGAGAAAAGAGGGGAACATGATAAGTTTGATAAGCTTTGGAAAGGCCCTTATCAAATTTCAGAGATATTGGGAGAAAACGCATTTAGGTTGCAGACTTTAACTGGAGAAGACATCCCGTTGCCTGTCAATGGGAGGTATCTCAAACATTATTTCCAGTCCTGAAATGCCCAAGGCCTTCCCTTGTACATAGCTAGTTTAGTTTGTTTTCGTTGTTTTCCGTTTGTTTGCCTTTTGTTTTGGTTTGCCTTTTGTTTTCGTTCTTAGTTTAGGTGTTTTGTTTTATGTTAGTTGTTTTGTTTTGAGGGGTATCCATTTGACATTGGGTGATTTTGTTATGTAACGCTCTAACTTCCCACTAGGTTGTTGGTTGCATTTGGAAAATCATGAGGTCTTTTGGAAATACAAAGGGAGTTTCTTTTAATAAAGTCTTGAGTCAGGACGTATTTGCATTGAAGTAGATTAGCTTATTGAACTCACGTATTTTTGTCCTCCAGTTGTTATATCTTCACACACTTATAATCTCCGAGTCATTATGGTTTCCAGGCGAAGCTGTGATCAGTGAAAAATCTAAAGTCTAACTTCAGCACCACCGCAATCCTCAAACCCTAGTGAGTTTCACTACTCACAAGCCAAAAGAATTGACGGAACTGAAAAGCAGTATCAAAAGAAAAGATGAAAAGATAAAAAAAAAAAGAAAATCAAAAGGAAAAAGATGAGCTAAAAGAAATATCAAATTGGCTAAAGGGAATTTACGAATAACTCCATCGGGGCTATAGACGCTTGGCTGGCAATGGAGCAATATTCGTGAGCTTGCGGCGATAACCTCGTCGGGACTATGGACGTCTGACTGGCAGCGAGGCTCTATCCAGGATGCTTTTGGAGTCTAGACGAACTACGTAGCTTATCACGGGGGAACCTGAAGATCATGATTGTCTTGTTGAGGGGAATTAACGCATTTGCACACACATGGGTAACTGTGGACTTGATACTTTGTCTCAATATGATGGTCTCTTCTTGTAAGTGTTTCTTAACTCTTGGTTTTGTTAAGGGAGGTTTTCTAAGTTTTCTTCTAGAAAGATTGATTCCCAAATGTTTTTCAACATTTCTCAGTGGTGTCGCCAGATGTTGTGACCATTTCACACATCGCCATAAAGAACCATAAAGAAATTTACTGTCTGAAGACATGTTCCACCTTATTACATATTCACAAAAGCACTCACAAAACATAGTATCCGCTGTTAGCTGTTTGTATCCTTGAAATCTTCATGAAACTTTGAGAACTCGATGACTTCTGCAAGTCTGAAATGAGTTGCAGACTTTCTAAAACCTGAACTTCATGGCTGATTAAACTACTGCGACCCTCAACAAATGCTGAATGCCGATCCCACGCAGTTATACTAACATGCAGACCTTGGGTGGCTGTCCAAGCTGCCTTTTCCTTGGGGTTGTCGTCCCAGAATTGTTGAGAGAAAGATAAATAAAATGATAACATAAGACAATGAATCCCTCCCTCTTGCTGGCCGACTTTTAAAGGCAAATAACCCTAAAAAGATCTTCGCCCTAAACTCCTATGTTTGCCCTCTCGGGTGAATACTTAAAGCATAAAGTACGTAATGCAGAATAATGCCATAGATATCAGACAAGTATCAGATATGTTATTCCATTCATAATTCGTTCCTTTTACAAGTTACATTCCGAAGTATATAAAGATGCCGAGGGGGTGCGAGCGCCAACCGTCGCACTGCAACTGCCACCCCTCGGTTGCCAACTAACCAACACAATTACAACTTAATTAACTAGTTTAATTTCCGTGTACAATATTGCCGCCAACATCATCCCCCCCAAAAGAAAAGAAGTCATCTCCGGACGACTTAATACAAAATAGAGATGACATTAAACAGAAGTGCTGATGCCAGTCGAGTCCAGAACTTATACACTTGCTGCGTCCTCGCCTGAAAACCCTTTTCTGCTACCATCCGATGCTCAAGTGCGGATTTCACCATTATTGCTTCTTTTGACATCAAAGTCCTCCTGTGCCTAAACCAAACTTGTCTACAAAACACGCGTTTCAGTCTCAGCCTCCACCAACTCTACTCAAATGATACTGTCTCCCTAGCCAATTTGTCCTCGATAGCGACCCACGTTGCCCTCTCGACAGCCAACTCCTGGGTACGCTGAGCTAAGCCTCACACTAGTACTGCCTCCAACCTGGTGGTCGGCTCCTCCCGAGCCCTCTCTGCATCCACCAAGGCAACCTCACGTCCAGCCAAGACCTACTCCAAGTTCCTCAAAGCATACCATTCCTGCCTGGAGGTGGCCACAACCCGCTGGCACAAAGGCTAGGAGACACCTCAAATCCTCCATCACACTCCCCAAAGGCTAAAAACTGAACTGAATAACTCCCTGGTGTCATACAACTGCGCGGACCTGCAATGCCTTCCCTCAAACTCTGTTTGTTCCCAACCTCCAAATCCGTCTCCCTCTATGGCTTATGGCTTCCTCGCCAATGCTTAGTTGCAGGCTTCTTTCTCACAGTACGGACAACCACAACACTTCTCGTGGTATTTTGTAGCTCAAAAATAAACTGGGGGTCTGGGGGCAACGCCCCTAGTGGGGTCGAGGGGCAGCGCCCCAGCGGGGTCGAGGGGCGGCGCCCCTTGCGGGGTCCGGGGGCAGCCATGGCGCGCATCATTTCTGTGATGTTTTATGATGTCAAAACCCTTCTTCTACACTCCAATTTTTCAGTGTCCAAGCTCCAGATGTCATCGAATAATTTTTCAATCTGGTCGTCATCGTTCTTTTTTTTTTTTGTGTTTCCTCTGTAATGTCCCTGATGGCACCCCGGCCATGCAGCCTCCCCGTACAGTCAACAACAACACTGACACCTCCACTCGTATGGCCACCTTCCCGTGTGGTTAACACCCCTCCACCGTACGACTGTGTCTGTGTTTTTTTGTGCGGTGCTGCGTTTATGTCTCTGGTGGCGGTGATGTCCACCGTTGGTGTTACCACCGTACAGTGGTGTCCACCGTTAGTGTTGCCACCGCACGGTGGTCCCACCGTGGCTTCCTTTTTCTTTTTTTCCGATCGTACGGTCACTGTCGTACAGACCTGTATGACCGTACGTTTTTTTAAAAATTTTTTTCCTAGCCATACGGTCAACTGTTGTATTGACCCGTGCGACCATACGTTTTTTTTTTTTTTTTCAATTTCCCAATTTAGTTGTCTAGAGAGTCGTCGGTTCGGGTCCCCTGCCTCTGGGATCGCCCTTCATCCTTCTCGGTTTTCCTCGCCCAAGAGTCTCCCGCGTTGGTCCCGTGCCTCTCAAGTCGCCTGCCCAGCCTCTTGAGTCCCCTTCCATCCTCTTGGGTCCCCTGCGCGCTTCGCGTGGTAGGGTTTCAATTTTGACCCGTTGGTGGCAAGTCTATTTTCAATGGCCATCCGAAGACCTGGAACCACAAATTCTACAGGGACCACGCTTTCTACAGGGACCATGCTCTCCTTCCCGTACATAAGAAGAAGAAGAATAATAAAGATTTTGAAAGCTGCGGCCTTCCACACAGGGTTCCAATCGTTGCCAACACAATTGATCTTGGAATTATCTACGTCACCGAGGTTTGGGGCGTCTCCCTTCCAATATTCTATGTATTCTGGCAGGTACACCTCCTCTGTTACTTGCTCTGGTTCCTCTACTTCGAGCCTGTAGCTCTGGAACATTTCATAATCCTCCATCTGCCAGTGGAAGAGCCCGTTCAATGACCCTGTCTCATCCTCGGAGCATTCTCCTAGTTTGAGAATCCCTTTGTCGTTGGGCTCCTTGTAGCCCCGTCCTTCGTCCCTCGGGTAGCCTTTTCCTTCACCCTCCGATTCCGAAGATGATGTCAGTTCCTCGCCAACAACTTGGGTCCTCAGACCAATGGTGTACTTCCGCCCCCCTTTCTCCATAGAAAGGGTGTTCTTTTTCCAGTCGTGGTTCACTTTTGCTGTAACCAGCCACCCTCTGCCTAAGATGGCGTCGTACCCCTTCTTCTTGAGTGGGATTACCACAAAATCTAGTATGAAAGGTTGCGTGCCGATGGTGACCGGCTGGGCCATCAGGGTGTCGAGTGGCTTGATGCCGTGCTGGTCTGCACCTACCAAGTTGAACGTGGGTGGGCATAGTGTTGGCTTCCCCAGCTTCTTCCACGTATCCTTTGGCAGTACATTCACCCCCGAACCTCAATCCATGATGGTGTCTTTGGGGATAGCCCCGAGAATTCCCATCTCTACTACAGTAGGATGCTGACCACTATTTAAGGCCAACAACATTGGGTCAGCCGAGGGGCTGACCGGAACTTCCGCTCGTGTGGCACGCAAAGGTGCCTGCGCAGTGGTTTGTATGGAACTAAAAATGGCGGTTCTTAACTGTGGCATTGTTTCTAGAAGGTCCTTTACCCTAATAGGTACTTCCATCTGCAGTACTTGCCCAATGATGTTATTTTCCGCTTCCGTACGGGATGATGTACTCGCCACCTCGTTGTCCCTGTCGTTCGGTCGTCATCTCACATTCAATATTGGCCTTTGCCTCTCGTAATCTCTCCTTCTCCGTATGGGGGTCGGGATAAGTGGCCTTTTTCATTTGGGCGCGGGTGATTGCCAGTACTTCTTTCTCACCAGTCTTCTCAATGTTGAGGAGATTAACCCCTGCCTGTGGGCAATTTGCGTCCTCATGGTCACTTGGCCCACACCATCGACAGAGGTGCTGAGGGGTGGCTTCCTTCGTGCAATCACGGGCGAAGTGCCCCCACTGATTACAGACCCTACATTGGATAATTGGCCGGCCCTTGGTGTTATACTGGATACGGCTTCTGTTATTGTTATTGTTGCTATTCCTTCCGCCACCGCATCTGTTGTCCCGGTAACCTCCAGATGATGCCGTTGTGTTGGTTTGCGAAGTTCCGACGATCGGCTGCTCTTGCGTGAAGAGAACTTGTTGGCTCCTGGTTTTCATATTGTAGGGACATTCCTTTGTCAAATGTCCCGCAATCTGACAAATGTCGCAGAAAGCCTTCTTGGGGCAGGACCCCTTGGTGTGTCCGTCACTCCTACAATCGGTACACCACACGTCGTTTTCTTCAGTCTTACTTGTACTCCCCTTCATGGCTTTGAATTCTTTCAGCATTCGTTCCATGTCCTTTTGGAGAGCGTGCACCTCTTTACTCGATTCGCCACTGTTGCTGCTTTCCCCGTCAGAGTCTTCATCATCGTCAGATGAATATTTATTACTTTTCTTCTTCTTTGACGTTTTGTATTCGCTCTCTAGGTTCATCGCCCTATTATAGGCATCGTCATATGATGTCGGGGGTACAATTTTCATCTTTTTTTCGTAGGGAGGATTTCAATCATTCAATGAACCATTGTTTCTTCAATCCCTCTGCTGGTTGGCTTTCCATTTTACCCAACAATTCCTTTAGCCTCCTGCTGTATGCCCATACTGTCTCCTTGGTACCTTGTTTGGTACTGTATATCTCCGTTACAATTTCATTGTCATCACGGAGCAATCGAAACTCCTCCGTGAATTCCTTCTGTAGGTTGGCCCACGTGGCCACTTTTTGCTTATCTACATCGGAGTACCAATCTATGGCAACTCCACATAACGTGGCTGGGAACTGCTGTACCCAGTCATCCTGGTCTGTCACTCCATTGGCGGACCAAATGGTTTCACATGTACGGCAGTGCCGTAAGGGGTCTTCCTTGCCGTCCCCTGTGAACTTTGGCAATTTTTGTTTACTCGCCATCCCGGGTCGTCTTCCTGGGGTTGGCTGTGCCTGTGTCTGTGGCCCTGCGCTGCTTCCTCCGGCGTCGGTGGTGTGTCCTGTGTGGGCGACTGGGGGTACGGTGTTTTGCCTGTCGTGTGTGGCACCTACACCCATACGGTTGCCCTCCCCTTCACTCTCACCCGCACCCACTCCTGGTTCCCATTGGTGATCTTCACTCCGTGGTGTAAGGGATAAGTTTCTAAACTGATCCCGGGTCTCCTCGACTAGATTTCGTCGTAACCTTGTTTCTTCCAGAAACTCTTCGTGGCTCCGCGTCCTACGATGTTCCGACGACACGTAGAAATTTCCGTCGGCTTCTGCACCCTCCGTGACACCTCCTTGGTTCCCCTCGGGCCACCCTTCGGTAGGTCGACCTTCGGCAAGTTGCCTCAGCCTCCATCTACGTTCTACTTGCTGCTCCAGAATCAAGGCCCTTTGCACGGCCTCCCACTCATCCGTTTCTGCTTTTTTATTTCTATCTTTATTCAATAGGTTTGGCATTAATTGTCGCACATTTCCATAACTCACAATACATAAATCAAAACACGTCTTTATTAATTCATCTCCTCAAATACAACTCGTGTCAATGACACTTTTATTTGAATATAAAAAGTTCAAGGTTCAATTCCCTCCTGGCCTGGCGCCATCCCGTTCCGTTTCCCATTGGTTGTTTTCTTCGTAGTGTCGAAGGATCTGTTGGCGTCGCTCTTCCTGGGCAATCTCCTCCAGGCGAGCCTGTTGTGCCAGTGATGCCTGTGCAAGCAACTGGGGGAGGTGGTTCATCAACCGGTTTACTGCCGGGCTAACCTCCAGAGCTGTCCACATGGCACTTGGTGGGATTTCGGCCTCCGCCGCCTCTCGCCGGACGTAGGTCTGGATGGCTACCTGGAGCAGAATTGAAAATTCTCTCGTTATCGTGTCTTCTCCTGTGTACAGTTCTGTTCGTGCGTCGTCGGCCTCTGGGTTTATTTCACCAATGGGTAGGCCCATCGTGTCCGTGCGCCATTCGTGTCTTCCGTTCCCGAGTACGTCTAGCAACAGCGCCAAATGTTTGCCCTCTCGGGTGAATACTTAAAGCATAAAGTACGTAATGCAGAATAATGCCATAGATATCAGACAAGTATCAGATATGTTATTCCATTCATAATTCGTTCCTTTTACAAGTTACATTCCGAAGTATATAAAGATGCCGAGGGGGTTGCGAGCGCCAACCGTCGCACCGCAACTGCCACCCCTCGGTTGCCAACTAACCAACACAATTACAACTTAATTAACTAGTTTAATTTCCGTGTACAATATTGCCGCCAACATCCTACAAATCAGGCGATGATATTTATGTTTTGCCACTAACAAATATCCAATATTGAATATTCAGCGCCCCCCGTTCATGGGTCAGGAATAATTAAATGTCAAAAGTGACCCCATCTGATGACTGAAAAATAGGAATTCACTTAAGTGAAAAGGGCCCCACGTTCTCGTCTCCTTCTAATTCACAAAATGGCTAAGTCTGGGAGACGTACAACTACAGGCAGACTTAGCAAAGTAACTTTTAGAGCTTCAGTTGAGAGGGGACATTACACTAAACTTCTTGGTGTAATTCATGTATGTAATCGGCAAAATCTTTTGCAACTACACTCATTCTACCTAAATAAGCAATGTCCCTCAATGTGTCTACCTAAATCTACCTAATTTATAAATAGAATGAGCTATAAATAGCAGTTCTAAAAACAGACTTCTCAGAATATGACTATCTTTTTAGAAACAGTGATGACTAAAAATAGCACAAATAGCTTAGGCTAAAAGTAACCTAACAATTGGCTTTGGTAGTGATTTTGATCCAGCTCTCCACTAAGGCACACACCTCTGCACTGGCAAACACTTTTTTCTCTAATTTGGATTTGCATCTCAATGTTCTTGGGCCAACCCTTGCAATGGGTGACAATTTTTTATTTCTAGACTTCTTGCATGTCTTTAATTAGGTATGCTCCTCTAGATTGATAGACATCTTTTCATTAAGCATTATCCTGCACTTTTTTGTTATGCACACACTTCTATATTGGTATGCATCTTTTTGATTTTAGGTTTCTCTTTGGAGAGGCATGCATCTTTTTGATTTTTTGTTCCTTTTTGGAAGATGCTCAATTTCATTGGCATGCATCTTTTTGATTTTATGTTCCTTTTTGGAAAGGGATGCTTTTTAAAAATTGGCATGCATCATTTTAATACAATGTTCCTCTTTAGAGAGGCATGCACCTCAACATTGACAAACATTTTTTTTATTTACCTAAAATTTGCACTCCATTGATGTGTGTGCTTCTCCATTGGGCTGCAATTTTTCATACCTAATTTTGTTTTGCCTTCTTTCCATCGTTTGAGCTCCTCTCCTTGCCTCACTGGGTGCATTTAAAAGCTACTTTTGTAGGCTTTGCAAAGACACCAACAAGAAGCAACATAAATTGGCATTGATGACCATGAAAAGTATTCAAGTATGGCTCACAAAATGAGGAATTTTAAGAATTTGAATCAAAGGAT
The DNA here is from genome assembly GCF_030272615.1 of Cryptomeria japonica. Lineage (NCBI taxonomy): Eukaryota > Viridiplantae > Streptophyta > Pinopsida > Cupressales > Cupressaceae > Cryptomeria > Cryptomeria japonica. The sequence continues at coordinate 65,463,914 of NC_081412.1, forward strand.
GACTCCATACAATTTTTTTGTATTGGCAATTAAGTGATACTATGGACCATGCAAGCAAGCATGCTCATTGGTATGCACATATGTTAAATAATATGTAAATGCAACAAATAGATGTAAAGTTGTAAACCATATCAATCATGAACCATCCTAACTTGTAGATATATTTAATGGCTGTAGGAATATATTTGAGTTTGAAAACAGTTACTTCTATAATATGCAATGAGAAAATAGACCAATAAAAGTTATATAGTCTTTTATTGTGCTTATATTTTTTGTTTGTGTTTTGGGTCTCAAACTCACCTTGTTGGTGTAAAAGGGGTGTTTTACCTAGCTAGTTCATCACCTAGGTCCTATTCATGCTTGTTACTTAAGTTTACTTAGAGTACACATAGGATAGTTGTCACTTTATGTATGTCATAAGATTAAGATACATGTAATAATACTATGCAATCCTATGTTCACCTTTGCCTATATAACCAAGGGGTTCCCTTTGTAATCTCAATCTGTTTTAATTTATCATTTGTATCATTTGATAGAATAGCATTTTTCTCTCATAGCTGATCTCTTTTGTGCTTTCATGCAAGTTCTTAGATCTTGGGTGGCTACAATCTTCAGCCAAATCTTGCTTGGTATAAAGCGTTCTATACCAACTCTTACACACCTTTAATCCCAAAGAGTCTCGTAGGTAGTTTTGCTAACTGCTTCTAGATCTGAAAGGATCTCAAATTGAATTCTTGCATTGTTCTTGGACAAGATGAAAAAGTACAGTGGCTTTTGCAACCTTTCAAACATTGAATTTGGCTATGTAGGCAACATGAAACTCCTATTGGGGGAACCCACAAGTTCAAACAAAGCTGGGAAAGATTGCCTTTCTAATGAATTCTTGTAGCAACATTGCCAGTCCTACCACATTTTTTCCTCATGGAGGGCACCACTTTTTCTGGAGTTCAACCAATGTAATCAATGCAAGCATGTGTTGCTAAAATCATGTCCAAGGTTTTATTCATTTTCCTTTTACCTTTTGCAATCTTTTCTTCTTAACAACCATTTAATATTAGTTTCACTTGGCTTGTGACATCTCTCTCCATCATTGGAAAATAATTTCGTTTAATTAGACAATTTTTTGGGGTAAAATACATTCTACATATTCTGTAAATGTTTTTATGACCTTTCAACCAAATATTCCTTGAAGTTGATCTCATGATTTATAAGTCTTTTAGACTTTTACCTCATGCATTTTTTTAAAATTGGGTTATGGCTTATGGACTAGTGGTTTGATCTCCTATACATCCTTAAAATCTGGTATTGCATTGTCAAATGCAAAAAAATACTTCAAAAAATTGACATGGAAAATCAGATGCATCTCCAGATTCTAATGGCATTATGTGTAGGGAATTTGAAAATTCTGTCTTGTGTATTTTTTGGCTGAAAAGTGAAATCAGTTTTACAAATTACTTGAATAAATGTCAAGTAAATGGAGGCGAAATACCATTTGAATCTTTAATTCAGTGTCCTTGATGTCAAGCTCTCTTTGTTTGTTTGTTTGCAAAGGGCTAACATCTTTGCTTCAAAGTATATTAGAATTCAATTATGATAGCATTTGAATAGCTCATGCCTTACTAACTAGCAAAGGATCATCCAAAGCAACCTGAACCTTATCAGATTTGATTATTAAATTGCTCAAAAAAATATTTGTTTATTTCGAAAATAATGACACTCATCTGTTCATTTACAATCTTCATGGAAAGTACTGTATAATTGATTCTTCATGTTTCTGTTATTTTAAAAGTCATAGTACCTCAATCTGAGGCACATGTTTGAATAATTTCTTATCTTAACAGTCATCTATCTATAGAAATGATGTTCTTGGAAGAAGCATTGGTTCTTTGCTAATAAATGCAAAATTAGAGATGCTAATTGTTATTGCCTTTGTTGTGAGAATATCTCCAAAACATGACTACTCTTTCTAATTCTTTTCTATTTATGAAGTAATAAATGATGCATTTGGAAAAGAATGAAATAACGCTTCTTGCCTTAACAAGGTTTCTAATTTTTACTGTATTGGTTACTCTATAGATTTGAATTCATATTGTTGATTTTGTAGGCCCATAATAACAGCAATATCCAGTTTTTCTATACCATGTTTGATCCTTTGAATTCAGTTCTAGGGTTGTTTGTGGTCTGTTGTACTTGGCCTTGTGACTGACTATTCTACATTTCTCTACACTTTAGAGGGAAAAGGGAAACATGTATGGATAAATAAATAGATATTATTCTTCAAATACAGGAAAAAATCTGAGGTTGTTCTGACAGCATTTGGTATTGACAGCATGGTTCTGTTTACAAGCTTGCATTTGGGCCAAAATCTTTTCTGGTTGTTTCAGATCCAATAGTTGCTCGACACATTCTTCGGGAGAATGCATTTGCATATGACAAGGTCAGTATCACATCCTTTGAACTGTTGATGCTCATATTTGAAAAGGATCTGGTTCACATAAATAAATTGTATTCAAAACTATTCATTAATAAGTTGTTGCCATCATGTCTTTTTGGATGTTTGTGCAACCTATTGAAATTTTATCATGCAAAACATTTGCATTACCTCTGATTTTTCCCAATCTTTTATTCAAATGATTAGCTCTATTATTCATAACCTACAATCTGGTAGAGTTGTTCATTATTTGTAGAGGACGTCTGAGATTGAAAATTATTATGTCCAATATAACCATTTTTACATTCAAGAAAGTAGGCTACAAGGATGTAGATGTGTTAGCATTTTAATTTGTCTCTGTGAGATAGCACAAAATGGAACAGCATGTGAGCACAACCTTTCTTCAAATTGGCAGAGAAGGCTCCCTAAGATCTAAACACTGCTAAAACTTAAAGTTATGAATAAGTTTTATGGTCATGCATATGAGACAAGATTACCAATGAGGTTTGCATGAAAGCAATGTTTGAAAGTAGACTTATCTTTTTGATTTTGGAGGTTGAGCACAGAACCTGAAAGGCACATATCTCACAAGCAATGTTTTTTATATATAAATTTGCAATCAAAGAAAGTAAATTGAAAGACAGATGCTTACTAACTGGCTAAACATAGAGATAAGTAGATCCCGATTGACAAGATGGGATTAAACAAAAACTATTTCTACTAAGTGAAACCACAATGTAAGATTTAAGAAAAGTAAATCCTCATAAGTACACACAGTTACTTGCCAAGACAAAAGATAAGAACTAATACAAAGCTTAACACAACTCTTTACTACAATCCACTTATAAAATCTTAATACCCAAACACAATAAGACAAATCGAAAATGTGATTGACCTGCAACATAAGTTTTACTACAACAATCGATAAGCATAACTTGTACTGAGACACTTATTTATAGTTTACAATAAATGGCTTTTAGGGATTTGATAATATTGATTAAAATTCCCCAAAAGTATTGCTTTAAATAAGACAATCCTCCAAGTGCTGAAAAAAGCAGAAAGAAATAAAATTTAAAGCAGACTAATCCGAAAACAACTAATAAAATACAAACAGCCTAAGATAGGCTCTGATAGATTATCTAAAATAGAACACTGAAAATAGCCATTGCCAGATATGGTCACTGCCAAAATTGGAAATTTGTACAAAGTGACCTTGTGGGAGATTGAAATGTATCTTTGCTATGAAATTTACGAGTATTTTGAAGGACACTGAAACCTGATGATTTCTGTGGCAGATAATAAAACCCTAATCACCATGAATCTGATGATCCTCACCAATACCAATTTGATTACTTGGAACTAAAATTTGATCTTCTGATGCTTTGAATCAAACCCTAGCTAAAATCTGAAAAAGGATTTGTCATAATGATGAATCTATTATACATAAATGCTAATAGACCTAAAGAATATCCACAATAGCTTATCTAAAGATTGTAACCCCAAAACTCTATAAAATCAACCACCCAACCAAGGATGAGATACTCATTTACAATTCTGAATAACTTCCTCTTGAAAAATGAAACAATTGCTCATTTTTTCTTTGCTGTCCTAAGCTCTTTGAGATGTGAAAATGGAACATTCTTCCTGCTGGATGGGAAATTTATGTCTAAGACTGTTAACAGCAATGGAACATTCTTCCTGCTGGATGGGAAATTTATGTCTAAGACTGTTAACAGCAGAAAAAGCGATAAGAAAGGAGACAGAAATATAGAGGATTGCAATGTAATCTTCTCTGGTTACAGGTGGTGAAAGCCACCTTCACAATTGCTGCACTTGAGGGATGCTTCAATCATGCTGAAAAAGTCTTGACAAACCTGCAAAAGAAAGAACAAACAGTTCGGTTTCTGCTGTGAATAGCAGAGATAAACTGTCTTGAGTTTGAATGCTGAATAACATGTATATATCTAAGTGTTTGAATTTCTCCTTCCTTTTTGCTTTAAAGTTGACTGAGTATAGGGCAGAAAAAGTCAGTGGCATGACCAAGGAAATAGCATGCCAAGATTCAAGTGTTTTAGGCATTTTGAACTAGTTTTGTTTTGGCAAAACCTAGAAAAATGTGCACCTTATTTCTGACTTCGCATTGCTTCTAAGGCTGGGTCAAAACAACTAAAGCTTTTACCAAGTTTTAGGATGGCAGTGTGGATGTGTTTTTTATGCACATGCAAACACAGAGTAAAATACCAAGTTATCTTATCCTCTCTTGAACAAAGTCTCTCAAATGCTATGCCTTGCAATCAAATGAGACAACTCCAAGGTTTTGAAATGTCAGGTCTTGACGTGTGGATAAGTTCAATGGTTTGATGTGATAATGCTGGAATCACAAGGGGACTTACGTTGTACATGAATGCTCAATCTCATCATGGATTAGGATGGGTATGCCGATGACTTAGGATTTTGCATTGAAGCTCTTGACTTAATTCTAACAAGACTTTTTGAAAAAGGGAGAAAAGAGAATAGGGTTAGGAATTCTATTCTAAGCCTAGAATGCAAGATGTAGTAAACAAATTCAGTGGAATCGAACTAGGCAAGGTCTCACCATCAAGTCGAACAGATTTTGACACAAGCTTAGTGCAATCATCTAAGGTATATTTCATAGATTTTCAAATTACTACCATCAAACATTGATACCATCCAAGTTGATGCATAACAATGGACGTATAATAATCGAAGTTAAGCTTGCATAAATTTCCAGTTGACCATGCCTGGCGCACTTACAATCAACAAGAGGCTAGTGGTATGGATAAATGGATTCCACTCAAATACATTCAACAAATTCTTTCATTCAATCTAACAAACATTGAAAGCAAATTCTAATCTAACTTGGAGGAATTGAGAACCTTGAATGCAAGACAACACTTAAACAAAAATCACCATCAAGTCGAACAATGATTTATATTCAAATTTGCAGTATCTACCAACAATTCTCAAAAATCTTTTGCTTACAAATGAGAGGCATTGGGGTATATATAGAGCCTCAAAAGAAATGGATGGCTCAGATTGATTCAACATCAACGGCCAAGATTACAAGATAAAACCCTAATTATGGTTTGTTACAACCACCATTACATTGGCCAATGAGAAACAAGGGTAAGTAAGATAAATAATATTTCATGTAGTGCCATGTGTCACTTATTCCCTCCTTGAATGAATGTTGACTTGGTACCCTTTGATTGGACGAATGGTGACTAGGATGCCACCTCAGCTTGCCTCATCGACTTTAATCAATTTGCCTTGTACACTCTTCTTCTTCATAATGTTTGGAATTCCTTGTGATACTTTGCATTCCATCCTTATGTTAAGGAATTCCTTGGACCGTTCCCTCCTTATGTTTGGAAAATTTTCCAATCTTGGAACCTTGAAATATTTCCTTCCTTAGTGGTCTTTGATACTGAAATTTCTTGACGTAGTTCCTGATTTCTTGATGTGAAATCCTTTATGCTCATGTCTTGAACTTGCTTTCCTTCATTTGTTCATCATTAAGGTGAAGTCTTCTTCATGATTGATCTAGTTCTCATCTTCACCTTTGGAAATCCTTGTCCTGAAATCCTCATCCAATCTTTGAAGTGTTGACCTTCCTTATTCGCATTTGTTGCCTTGAAGTGTTGATCATCGTGCATCCCTTCCTCGTAACAGCCCTGCAAAACAAGTAAACATTGAATCAAACACTAGTATGATAAACTTTATTTCAATCTTGGTGGAAAATCCATATGCATAGGGATTGTTCAATCCTAAAAAACATCTGCATTATCCCTGTCCATTCTTTCACTTGGTGGAAATTTGATGCCTATCTGGACAACTTCCTTCCTTTGTCATTCCACCCTTCAGTGGAAATCCGACCCGCATCCAGACTCAATGTCCTTGAAAATTTGTGTTGATTTCATCATCATTTGATGGAGTGGAAATTGGAACCTCATAGGGACTTTGTTCCCAACATTTGTCCCAACTTGTTCGGATAATTCCGATTAGAAAATGGTAACACCAATTCTAGAAAATGTGAAGGTCCAGATTGAAATCTGGAAAATTCTCGTCAAGAAAACCTCATTCATTTGTTCCCAACATTTGTCAGTGCATACTTAAAACACATTTTCACCTTGAAACTTCACCACACAAACAATGGGGGATAAAACTTTGCCTTAGAAAAATAGTTAATTATTAAATGATCATTGCAAATCATTAAATAATTGTTTTTGATTATTAAATAATCGTCAACATTTGTAAAAACAATTAAATTTGGGGTTGATTTATTTAAAATATTCCAAAATTTAGATCAAAATTAACCCTTGGGGGAAAATCGTCCCATGTTTGGATAATGAGTGGGGGAAAAATTAGGTCCATCAGGAATCCATTGGAAATTCACCACCAATCAGGATTTTGAGTGGGGGAAAATCATGGGTCATCAGAAATGTGGGGGAAAAGAACCTCCAGTCTGGAATTTTGACATTTTGACCCTTAGAATGTGGATTTTCATTAGGATTTTAGCAATTTAACCACTCAAAATCATTTGGACACTTAGAATTTTCAATAAAACGCATCGAGACTTGGGCAAATATACCAAAATTTGAGCAAAACACAAGGAAACCTATCGGGATAAAGTGCGAAATCAGCTTGAATCACTTCCTAGGAGCAAGGAAACAACTCCTGAAAGTCTTAAAACACCTTAGCACTTAAAAAATCACCGACGGGGATGTTCAAAAACATGTTTACGCTCAAAGGTCTACACTTAGACAAAATCAAGATCACTCTAACATTTTGACATTTTAAACACATGATCCTATTCAACATTCAAAAGCCATCTCATAAGCAAAGGCAAACACTAGGAAATCAGGCAAAACTTCTACTCTAGTTTAAAGTGCACTAGCTTTGAGAATGGCATAAAATTATATGACTTAAATTGAGTAGAGGGACTTTAGCAATAGTTTGCCTACCACTTGTTGTGACCTTTTCACACATCACCCCATTGGAAATGGGGACCCCAAAGCCCTCTCATAAGCAAAAGCAAACACTAGGAAATCAGGCAAAACTTATACTCTAGTTTAAAGTGCACTAGCTTTGAGAATGGCATAAAATTATGACTTAAATTGAGTAGAGGGACTTTAGCAATAGTTTGCCTACCACTTGTTGTGACCTTTTCACACATCACCCCATTGGAAATGGGGACCCCCTCTTTTGTTGATAGTTTTAGGTCTCAGGTAGTTTAGTGGCACTCTGATCTCTCTTTAGGATAGAATGAAGTCAGTGTAGCTCTCAATGCTTAAGTGATGAACGAGTCAAGATGATCATTTCATTTGATCATAACCATGCAATCTTCAAGTTAGAACATAGGAGATAGGAGAGATGAGTGTAAGTGTGATGAACAGTCAATTGAGATGAAATGTTTGGTGAGAAGCGATCAAGGCAAAAGCAATGATGAAAATGCCTTGATGACGATGAGGTTGCCTTAGTGAATGATGATAAGGAAGTCTTGAAATTGATGCAATAAGTGTTAGAATCAGTAAAATTGAATAAGTCATTCATTTCCACTTGGCCCCCAAATCCCCAACCATGCTTGCTCACTTCTAGTGAGCCCCCAAAAGTCCGGCCATCTCCATCTCACTTCCACTTGACCCTCAAATCTCTGGCTTACCTTGTTCTACTTCCACTTCATGTCTAAAACCCCGGCCATGACTGGTTTTCCTTTAAACTTGGCAATGAGCTCAGTTCACTTTGAAAGTGAAGAATAACATGATGCTGGATGAGACATATGACTAAGGTTGTGTTGATGTGTTTTTCATGCACATGCAAACACAGAATAAAATACCAAGGTATCTTATCCTCTCTTGAACAAAGTTATTCGAATGCTGAAGATTTGCCTAAGGATCAGTCGAAATAACTCCAAGGTTCTTATATGTAGGGTCTCTACGTGTGGATAAGCTCTTGTGGTATGATGTGATTATGCTGGAATCATAGGGGGACTTACATTCGATTGCCTGAGCGTTTAATTAGCTGGAACTTGAGTCCTAACTACTCAACTGGGAGATAAAGAAATAACCAAAAGGTGTAGGGTTTAGAGAGTCTAATCTAAGACCTAGAATGTAAGAAGATGGATGAATGACTAGTTGGAGTCTTACTGGGTTGGGCCTCACCATCAGGTTGAACAATCCGACACCAACTCAGTGCAATCTTCTAAGGGATGCTTTGAATATGTTCAAATCGTTACACCATCAGACATTGATCACCATTCAAGTTAATGCATGAACAATAGACGCATAACAATTCGAGATTAAGCTCATAAATGCCAGTTGACCACACAGGGCGCACTTACAATCAGTAAGAGGCTAGTGGTTTGGACTAGGCGGATTCCACGCGAGTGCATTCAATAACTTCCTTCATTCAATCTAATCATTTACCATCTAAAATGAAGATTCAACAAGAAACCATGCATATTGCAAAGAAACAACACACTTCACCATAACTTCAATGAAAATGGAGTTCGTTTACAATCAAGGCAACACTTTCTTGCCTTCTCTTCCTAATCTACTCTAATGGCTACTTTATTCACTATTCTTCCGCTGCTGACTATTCTATTGACTATTAACTATCAACTATTAACCCACTATTAACCTTCACAAATGAAGAGCCAAAGCTTTATATAGAGAGCTCTTTACAATTCAATGGCTCTGATTGATTTACAATGAATGGCTAGGATTACAAGATGAAAACCCTAATTAGGGTTTGTTACAACAAACTTCCCTTAACCAATGAGAAAATTACATTCAATGCTTGTGACCGATAGGAAATCGGGGTAGGTGCCTTGAAGTTTGTGCCATCACTGGTGAGTCAGGTACATTGAATCTGGACATGCTGATGTGGACCTATTTGACTGGAGGAACAGTGACTGGGATGCCACCTTGTCTTGCGTTTGTGCTTGGTTAATCAAGGAATGTTGTATTTCTTGATATTCAATGTGATGATGATGAGAAGCTAACTTTGATTAACTCTTCTGAAACTAACTGCTTCTTCAACGTACCCTTGCATTGACTTTGGTTGATCTTCCTTCGTCCTTGATATACCTGATGAATGGTGTACCTTTCCTTGAGTTTCCTGTGTTTGATGAAGCTTCTTCACGGTCAAGTCACCTTCTCTGGTAGCTCATCTTGCCTTGAAAAATTTGTAAGATCCTTCTTTTTGACACCCTGTGGTTTCTCCATATGGTAGAATGAGGTCCTTGAGGATGGTCAACTCCATTGCTTGCAATTCCTTGAACACTTGAAGTCCTTCAACTTAGTAGCATCTTGAGTCCTCTCGCACGCATTTGAAGTGTCCTTGATGATGATGAAACTTGAAGAGGTCGCCCTTGTCCTGGCCTGATCTTCCTCCATCTTGATTTTGTTGATCTGCAAAACAATCAAAAATGGTGTCAAGCACTTATGATATATTCATCCTAACATGGTATTTCTCACTTCAAACCTGTTGTGATGTATTCACACATCGCCCCATTGCAAATACCCTTGCTTTTTGCCTTCTAGGGTTTGTTTTCTAGGTCTTTTAGGGTTTTTGTCTGTTAGCCTTTGCATGATGAGTGCTGTCAGGGGAATCGTTGGATAACAAGCTCTGTTGAAGTTAGGGTGAGTCAGTGGATGCTCCATGTTAGGGTTTCTTTCAAGGTCTTCCTTTGGCTTAGCTTTGCTGAATTGTGTCTTGTTTGAGTTCAAGTGACTTAGTGAGTCAGTGTCATCTCTCAGGCCTTGGGCAAATTCCTCCATTTGATCCTCAATTTTGGCCTTAGGCTTTGAGAATGAAGATTTTTGAGCTGAGTGAGAGGCAAGTTGGCCTGGAGATGATGGGAGAAGTCTTGAAAATTTATATCCAAGGCAAGGAAAGGAGGCTAGAGGTGTGAAATGAGCTTAAACTAGGAATTTTGCTCTTGACCCTTCCAAAGGGTCTAGAGCGAAATCCTCAATAAACACCTTTTTTCTTCCTTGTTTGCACTACGAACCTTGTAACTTGGACATAGTGGGGATAGATTGATGTACTCTTGCCAAGAGAAGTGAATGAAGGCACTGAGAGGTGATGATTTGGTCCAAGAACATGATTTTCGCTCCTGACCCTTCCAAAGGGTCCAGAGCGAAAATCCTTATAAACCTCATTTTCTCCCTTGTTTAGACCAACATTCTAGTTTTGAAGTGATGGAATGTGAAAATGTGAAGGATTTTGGCCTAGAACATGATTTTCGCTTTGGACCCTTTGTAAACCTCATTTTCTTCCTTTGTTTGGTTAACTTTTGGTTTCTAAGGCATGATAGGGGATGGATTGAGGTGTTCTTGCCTTGAAAGGTGGATGGACGCATGAAAAAATGAAGAGTTTTTGCCTAAAGGATGAATTTCGCTCCTGACCCTTCCAAAGGGTCCAAAGCGAAATCCTCATTTTGACCCTCTATTTTGCCTTAAGCACTAGAAGGACCTTGTTTTGAGCTAATTTGGTGGTGGATTGCCTTGATTATGGTGAAAGGAGGTTGGATAAATCAAGTTTGAAGGAGAATTGAGACAATGGAATGTGAAATCAACCTAAATTGGAAATTTCGCTCTTGACCCTTCCAAAGGGTCCAGAGCGAAATTCCTAGATAGCACCCATTTCTTCCTTGTTTAGACCAGGATCTTAGTTTCTAAGGCATATTGTGAAAGTTTGGACATGTTCTTGCCTAAGGAAGTGATTGAAAGCATTGAAATGTGAGGGTTTTTGTCCAAGAATGAAATTTCGCTCCTGACCCTTCCAAAGGGTCCAGAGCGAAATTTTTTATTAACCTTATTTTTTACCTTGTTTGGGCCTAAAACCTTGTTCCTTGGTCTTGGAGGTGAATTGGAGTTGAAAGAATGAAGGAATATGCTAAAAACAAGAATTTCGCTACTGACCCTTCTAGAGGGTCCAAAGCGAAATTCCTAAAATCCACCTTTTCCTTTCATTTTGTGTCAAGCTAAGCATGGATAAAGATGAATAGAGCTTAGAAGGATCCCTAGGCATGCCTTGGAGTTGATTTTTTGCCATCAAAGATGATGATTTTGAGCTAGGACATGAATTTCGCTCTTGACCCTTCCAAAGGGTCCTGTCCTTGGCCATGGTCTTGAGCGAATTTCTCCTTCCAGGCCTTCTTGGGGGTCAAACAAGTGTTGTCTTCATGAGGAAGGAGTCCAAAGGTGAGAATCATGGCATAGCAAGGGAAGAAGGAGATGGAATTGTGTCCTAATCTTGAATTTCGCTCTTGACCCTTCCAGAGGGTCTAGAGCGAAATTCCCCAAAACCACCTTTTTTTCTCAATTTTATTCTAAGTCAAGTGTGGGTAAGGATGGGGTAAGATTGGAGACGTCCTTGAGCAAAACTTTGAGTTGCTAGTGATCTTTGAACATGAAGGAATTAAGCCAAATCAAGAATTTCGCTTCTGACCCTTCCAAAGGGTCCAGAGCGAAATTCCTAGGATCACCTATTTTCTTTGCAAGACAAGTTAAGTTTTTGGTTTTTATGGCCTAGATAGGAGTGAGGCGATGTATCCTTGGTCTTGAAGGTGGATTGGAGTTGAGAGAATGAGAAAATAAGCTCAAATCATGAACTTCGCTCCTGACCCTTCCAAAGGGTCCAAAGAAAAATTCCTAAAATCCACCTATTCCTTTCATATTTGTGCCAAGCCAGGCCTAGACCAAGGTGATAGAAGCCCTTGAGATTGCCCTTGAATGGATTGTTGTCTCCAAAAATGATGATTTTGGGCTAGAGGAAGAAATTCGCTCCTGACCCTTCCAAAGGGTCCAGGGCGAAATCCATTATAGGTCCTGTCCCTGGCCATGATTTCTAGCGAAATTCTCTTTTCTGGTCATTTTGAAGTCAAACAAAATGTTGCAAACATGGGAGAAGGATCGAAGGATAAGAGTCCAAGTATAGAAAGTGAAAAAGATAGACCTTGGTGAAGGAAAACTAGCAAATCATGATCATGGACAAAACACTCACTTCTTTCACTCACAACCCCTTCTAAGACATGCTTGTGGCAATCTTTAAGCCCAATCTACCTTGATCACTATCTTGGTCTAGCACAAATTTGGAAGAAAAAGGGTCAGGAGCGAAATTCACCAAATGTCCTTTTTCTTCCAAATTTGTGCTAGACCAAGACAATGATCAAGGTAGATTGGGCTTAAAGATTGCCACAAGCATGTCTTAGAAGGGGTTGTGAGTGAAAGAAGTGAGTGTTTTGTCCATGATCAAGAAATTTGCCCCTGACCCTTCCAAAGGGTCCTGTTGACGTGTTTTTTATGACCGCTTCTAACACAGAATAAAGTCACCAATGGTCACCTTATCCTCTCTTGATCAAGATTAGTCCGTATGCTAGGATTGCTTAAAGTTCAAACGACTAATTCCAAGGTTCCTTCAGTGCGTGGACGTGACTCAATTGTTTGATGGGTTTGCTGATAACCCAAGGGGGCCTTACGTATGTTGAAGAAAACTTATGCAAGCTCAAGGATTTTTGTACGGATGATTTGCAATGAAAGCTCTAGTTTTGGATCTTTTGGATTTTGAATTATGCGGAAAGTAAATAGGAATAGGGCAGAGGAAAACTAGACTAAAAGTAATCTAATCCTATGAACAAGGAGACGGGATAACTTGCGCAAAATCCAACCACTCTTCGTTTTGCCAGCAACGCACAACTACACGAAGGGGGTGCAATCTTCAAAGGGTGTGTTAAAGATTTTCAGATTATCAAGAGAAACCATCAAATTTAACAATCTCTTCTGATAATCGAAGTTAAACATACACATATAACAGAGGCTCAAGTTAACTTTGCACAGTATACAACAATCAGCTGCACACCAAAAGTATGAGCACGAATTTTGCAACAAGCGATCCTATCAAATCCGGTTCGTCTAACAACATGAAAGCAAATCTAATCTATGAAGAGAATGAGACCATGCGAGCTCCAAAACAACACAAGAACACACCAACAATGGAACAATGTATTAAGTGTTTGCTTCAAAAACCCTTAGCAACAATCTCTGATGATAGTCTCTCCTCCGTACAAATGAGGGGGTCACCCTCTTATATAGGCTTCAAGCCATGATTCCCCAGTCAAGTGCAACAAGGTGGGAATCGGCAATTAATAACCCATCATGCCCATATACAATTAATTCCATCCCATTACAATTAATTACATTCCAGAAGTGCCCACTATGCAATGAATGTACCCTCATGCAAAAATCGCCTGTGATGCCATAAATGCACCATCATCTTCTGAATGTGACGGCTGCATGCAGAAGGAATATGTCATAATGCCATAAATGTGACGGCTGCATGCAGAGAGATGCTTCATTAATTCAACGTCTGTTGACTCGGTTGCCACTTGGCGAGAAAACCTTGGAGAGAGAAAACTTCAGGAGAGAAGAATTTGATCCATGAAGAATTTTTCTTAAGTTTCTCGAACTCTCCTTGCTCTGGAGGAGATTTTCAACAATTCTCCACCATCTCCTATTTTTTAGGAATTTCCACAATTTTAGGGTTTTGGTCCAGGAGAAAGAATTCTCTCACGTATCCATATCTTCAAATTTTTTCTAAATTTGGAGGTCATTTGAGCCTTGAAAATGGATTTTTCAAATTCTTCCCTGGGGGGGAAATTTCTTGTTCAGTTCATCCCCTAATTCCTTCCTTGCCTTAGAAATTTAATCTTCAATTCATCCTTGGGTGTGATTTCTTGTTGTGGAGGAATTCTCCTTTGGAAAGGAATTTGTTCCTTACCCTGAGGAAGGAAATTCTTCATGCCTTAGCCAATTTCATGATTTCCAAGAACTATGTCCTGAAGGAAGAAATTTCAAACACTTAGTCAATCTTTTACCTTTCCTGGAATTCTGTCCTGAAGGAAGCAATTTCCGACACAGCCAATTTTTTCACTTTCTTGGAATTTCTTCTTCTTGGGCGCAATTTTGACTTGGTGGAGGATTCAATGAAATTTGTGAATCCTCCATACCTCCTTCATTTTGGCGCATGTCCTTCATCTTGGACAAAATTTTGACTTGGTGGAGGATTCAATGAATTTGTGAATCCTCCATGCCTCCTATCTGGCGCTCCTTCTCTCACGTGGGCGCTAAAATGCCTTGGTCAAGGACTCTTGCAATTTGCCTGTTTCTCCATGCATTCTTCATTCTGGCGCCCTCCACAAGGAGCGGGCGAAAATTCCTCCTGAGGAAGGAATTCATTGTTTTGTGAATTGTCCAGGTCTTCTTTTCAACATCCCTATTTTTTAGGGATCCTCCTAAAATTTAGGAGCCAGGTTCATTGGATGGAGAATTTTGCCACGATTCCGAATCTATAAAATTTTCCACACTTTGTCGAGATTCGGTGTCTAAAAATAGCAAATTCAAAACTTTGCCCGAGGGGAATCTTGCTTTTATTACTTCTTGACTCCTTGGATTCTATGCCTTAGGCGAAATTTCAACTTTTAGCTTGGGTGGAATTTTCTCTATGTGGAGGATTCATGGAATTTTCACTCTACCATGGATTCATGGAGTTTTTCCTGCTTTGCAGTTTTGGAATGACTTCCTAAACCTTGGTGAATTTTGAGCTTTCCATTTTAGGCATAGGCTTCCAGCACTTGATCAATTTCTAGCTTTCTCTGTCTACTGTCTGACTTTCCGGAATTAGAAATGTTTGCAAACGTCTGATCCTTGTCGCCTTGTCTGACTGACCCTGCCAGTACTGACTTTCCAAAAATAGAAACCTTCAAAGTGTTAGTGTTAGACCCCTAGACAGGGTGCAGGAATGACTTACTATAAATAGAAACTTACTAAAAATAGAAATTACTAAAAATAGTAAGTTTGATTTTTGGCAAAATGACGACATTCCAGGACCCGAAAAAAATCCCTAAAAAATAGGGGCTTTCTAAAAATAGAAAGTTGCTCCGTTTGGGCTAAAATTTTACTGGGAGGTTCCTTGAAGGGTCCTGAGTCCAGTTGTATGTTCAGTTTTCCCAAAACCCTAACAGAAACCCCTAAAATCTAGGACAGAAGGCAAAAATCCTAAAATTCACAAAACGAGTCCTAGACTTAAGCCGAATTTGCTCAAACGAAAGGCAGACTTGACCAATATGACCCCCAAACACTTGCAAAGTAGAGAGATTGACGAGACTGCTGCGAAAAGACCCCAAAAACGCAAGACAAAAGACCAGGAGGGCCTAAAAAGTAGGGGGTCCCCATTTGCAATGGGGCGATGTGTGAAAACGTCACAACAGGTCCAGGGCGAAATTCTCAATTTCACCTAACTTGCTCATGATAAAGGTCAAAGCATGGATCCCTAGGCTTTGGAGGAAGGAAATCTATCATATGTTTGCCTTGGGAGGAATTTTGGAGTAAACAAGTGATAGAATTATCCTAGAATGCAAAATTCGCTCCTGACCCTTCCAGAGGATCCAGGGCGAAATCTTTTGAAACTCCTATTTTTCACCTTGTTTGGGCCAAGCGAAGAGCTAATTGTGAGATAATGTTGAAAAGAGGTCTAAATTGGGCAAAATAGCAAATTTCGCTCCTGACCCTTCCAAAGGGTCCAGGGCGAAATTCTTATAGGGCCTCTCCCTGGGAAGGATTTTGAGCGAACTTTATTTTGAAGTCTTCTTGTTGATGATTTAAGGTGGAAAATGCTTTGTTGAAATGAACATGTCATATGTACTTAATCACCTTTTGGTTTATTTTGCAGATGGAGAAAACCAGGGCAAGGACGACCTCTTCCAGTCCAGCATCATCAAGGACGACCTCTTCCAGTCTAGCATCGTGAAGGACGACCAATTCCAGTCCATCATTGTCAAGGACGTTCCACAGGCAAAAGGGAAGACTCAAGGTGTTCAAGGAATTGCCAGCTACCTCCAGAATCTTCACTTTGCCACACTAAGGAACCACAAGATGACAATGAAAGGCGTTGCTAGCATTTCAAGGAAAGGTACACCACCCATCCATCACGTCAAAGACAAAGGAGAATCAAATAAGGTCAGTGCAAAGGTCCGTTGAAGAAGCAGATAGTCTCAGAAGAGTTAATCAAAGTTAGCTTCTCAGCATCATCAAATTCAACATCAACCAAGTTACAAGTGTCAGACCAGGTGGCATCCCAATCATCATTCCTCCAGTTGGATTGGTCCACCTCAGCGTGTCCAAATTCAATGCACCTAACTCATCTGGGACGGCACAAACTTTGAGGCACCTACCCCTGCTTCCTATTGGTCCTCACTCCTGAAATGTAATTTTCTAATTGGCTAAGGAATTTTGTTGTAACAAACCCTAATTAGGGTTTCTATCTTGTAATCCTAGCCATTGGTTCTAACTCAATCAGAGCCGTCTGTTTGTAAAGGGCTCCCTATATAAAGCCTTGGCTCCTCTTTTGTAAAGGTTAATAGCTAGTTAATAGTTAATAGTTGGTTAATAGAGAATAGATAGTAGTGAATAGTCAGAGAGTAGGAAATAGTTAGAGTAGAATAGAAAGAGAAGGCAAAGATTGTTGCCAAGATGTTGTTGTAAAGGACTTGTAAACTTCATTGAAGAAATGGTGAATTCTATGGGTCGATTCAACAATTTGCATGGTCTCTATACTTCTCAAATTTGATTTCATGTTATTAGATGAGTGGAAGAAATGTGTATGATCGATGGTGAAATTTGTATATCCATACTACTAGCAATTTGTTGATTGCAAACTTGCCTTGTGTAGTCAACTGGAATTATTTAGCTTAAGCTTACTTCAATTGTCGCTTCTTCATTGATATGCATCAGCCTGATGGTGTCCATGCTTGTAGCGGTGATTTGAACATCATAAAGCTTTCCTCAGAAGATCGCACTAACTTTGTGGAGATGGTCCTGGGATGTCAAAGCAAGACTTAGTTAGAATTTCATCAAAGGCCATTCATTGCTCTTACATTCTTAGTATTAGAAATAGATCTCGTTTCAACCCTTCTCCTTTTTCCTTTTTTTTCAAAATCTAGGACCAGTAAAAATCTCATGTTCCAGCAATATCCAAAGCAAATCAAACGCTCAGGCAGTCAAATGTAAGTCCCCTTGTGATTCCAACAAAATCACATCATACCACGAAGAGCTTATCCACACGTAGAGACCCTACATACAAGAACCTTGGAGTTGCCTCGATTGATCCTTCAGCGAGATCTTCAGTAGTTGGGAAACTTTGTTCAAGAGAGGATAAGGTACCCTTTAGGTATTTTATTCTATGTTTGGTCATGTACAAAAGACACATCAACAAAATTGGCGCTAGAAGGAGGGCTGATCATTATCAAGTTGTTCATAGATAATCATATTTGCAAGGAGTTATCTAGGACATTTGTCCCTCCTTCGCGCGTCAACAGAATTGGCACTAGAAGGAGGGCTGAGCATTTGAACGTTGGATCTTGACAAGTCACATCGCATTTGAAGAAATCATCTTAAGGCTTTTTACCCTCCTCCCGCATCAACAGAATTGGCGCTAGGAGGGCTGATCATTATCAAGCTGTTCACAGATAATCATATTCGCAAGGAGTTATCTAGGACATTTGTCCCTCCTTCGTGCATCAACAAAACCATCAACAAGAAGGCATTAAGATCAATTTTGCTTTAGACCTTCTGGAAGGACAGGCCCTATAATGAAACTCACTCTGGACCCTCTCCAGGGACAAGACCTATAATGAGATTTTTGCTTTGGACCCTCTAGAAGGACAGGCCCTATAATGAGATTTTCGCTCTGGACCCTTTGGAAGGGTCAGGAGCGAATTTTGCATTTTGCACAATTTTCCTTCACTTTCTCATCATTTTCTTTACTTCAATTATCTCCAAGGCATGATAACGTCCTAGTTGAGGTTCCAAGGCATGAAATTAGTTCATATTTGAAGCAAAAGGGAGGGTCTTAGGAAAATTCGCTCTGGACCCTTTGGAAGGGTCAGGAACAAAATTTGTCGTTTAGTCTCAATTTCATCATATCCTTTACTCCAATCTACTTCTCAAGGCAAGTATACATCAATCCTTTCTCAACTAGGCCATAGGAACAAAGATCTTGGTCTCAAACAAGGAGTAAATAGGTTTTTAGGAAAATTCGCTCTGGACCCTTTGGAAGGGTCAGGAGCAAAATTCTCCCTTTAATGCTATTCATCTTCTATTCTTCATTTCTTTGCCTTGAACCTAACTTTTCAAACCTCCTCCTATCATGATCAAGTCAATTCGCCATCAATTTAGCTTAAAACAAGGTTCTTTTAGTGCATTAGGCGAAATAGGGAGTCCTTCTAGGGATTTCACTCTTGACCCTTTGGAAGGGTTAGGAGCGAATTTGCTCCTTTAGGCTCAATTTTTCCTTCATTAACCTCATTTTCAACCTTTCCTCATCAAAAACAAGTGTTTTGCCTTAAAAATTGCTTGGGAATGGATTAGTTCAAAGGTATAAGCAAGGTACAATGTTTCTTGAAGAAATTCGCTCTGGACTCTTTGAGAGGGTTAGGAGCGAATTTTGCATTTTAGACTTAATTCACATCCCTTTTCACTTGGCTTTGCTTTAGACTTGACTCTTGAATCCTTTTCTTGCCATGCATGACCACCATTCAATGTTACTAGTGAGGGATTAGGTCCTTTGGAGAATTTTGCTTTGGACCCTTTGGAAGGGTTAGGAGCGAAATTCGACAATTATGCTCAAATCCCTCACATTTAGTGATCATGACTAGACAGATAAAGAAGTTTGATGAAGGATAAACAGATTAAGAGATCAATAACTTGGAGAAGTCTTCACACCACTTCCAGTACACCCTCAAATCTCTGACTTACTTTTGAGCACTTCTAGTTGCCCTCCAAAACCCCAACCTATCTTTGAGCACTTCCAGTTGCCCCCCTTAAGCTCGGCCAGCACGAAGAAGTCTTCCCTAGCACATCAAAATCCACAGCGAGATAGATTAGAGTAAAATCAAAAACAAAAATCAGATCAGACCTTTAGGCATTACAAAATCAGGCATAAATGAATGAAATCAGACATGTAAAATCATTAGGAATGCAATGCATATCAGGTTAGAGAAGTCTGAAAAATAAGTAAAATCATATATATATATTAGTCATGTTTGATGATATCCTCATTTGTTTTGCAGGCAGCTAAGGAAAAAGAATGAAGGAACTAGCTGCAAGCAGCATCAAGGTGTGATACAGGAAGCAAGCACGTGGAATGCAGGAGAGACAACTTTAGCATTGTAGTCTATCAACACATGGAAGCGGCTCAAAGGAGAAGATTACACAAGAAGGTGGATAGATAATTAGTCAACAATGCAAGGGAAGGATAAAGACTCATCATCATAATGTGGAGATCAATACCATGAAAGAGCAAGCATAAGAGATGAAGGTACTAAAAGAAGGAATTTTTCAACTTTTGGAAATCCAAGAATCATTGCCAGTACAACAAGAGAGTAATCCAAGACAAAGGCTTCAAGTGTAGGACTCTAGGATCATTACAAGTATGAAGAGTGAATGCATTACACTAAGATGGAATTCCCAATTTAGGAGGCGAAATTGTGTAAGGGTATCAAGGAGACAGTTCCAAAAAGGTTAATCAAAGTTAGAAGGCTTGATCCCCAAGGATGATGCAATTTGGGAATATCTCCCACTATCATCACATCAAGTGCTTGGAAAAGTTGAGTATCAAGAGATATTGCTCAAATCACAAACTCTTGTGATGAGTTACAAGGAGTAAGCTGAGGTAGCACCTAGTCATCATCAATCCAATCACATCCTTCCAAGTCAGGGCGTCTAGATTCAATGCACTTGACCCATCCAACGAGGAGGATAACTACCACATGTGAGCACAAAGTTCAATGTACCTAACCTCATCATTCATTGGTCAAACATTCAAGGAAGGACATGTGTCCTATTTATTGTAATTTATCATTGGTCAAGCATTAAATGTTATGTAATGGGTGTTACAAACCCTAATTAGGGTTTCTATCTTTCAATTTCGGCCATTAATTTGGATTTTATCCTAGCCATTCAATTGTATTCAGAGCACTATATAAGGCTCCACTCTCATTTGTAAAGGTCAATAGCAGGTTAATTGTTAATAGTTCAATAATAGACATTAGATAGTAGATAGCTAGAGCAGAGTGGGAGAAAAGGAGACTGTTGCCAAGACTTTGTTGCAAGAAGCATATTATTTTCATTAAAGATATGGTGAACTTTTTGTGTTGATTCAACATTTGCATGGTCTCTACTTCTCATTTATTTTTATGTTGATTAGATGGATGGAAGTTATTGTGGATGATTAATGGTGAAATTCGCATGTTTGTACTTGTATTTCACTGATTGCCAAATACTTTGTGTGGTCATCTAAACTCTTTATTCAAGCTCAACTTTGATTGCTACTCACCCATTGATATGCATCACATTGATGGTGTCTATGTTGTTGTTGGTGATTTGAACATCATAAGATTACCTTAGAAGATCACACTAGCTTTGTGGAGTTGTTCTTTGCATGGCAAAGCAAATCCTAGTAGAGTTTCACTAAATCGTTCATAGTCTGTTGCATCCCTAGGATTAGACTAGCTTTCTTAACTCTTGTCCTTTTTATCTTTTTTTTTTAAATCAAGTAAATTCCCATGTTCCAACCACATCCAAATAGGAGTTCATGCAAAACGTAAGTCCCCGTTGTGATTCCAGCAATATCACATCAAACCATTGAGACTATCCACACGTCAAGACCTGACAGTATAAACCTTGGAGTCACATCAAGTAATCACTTAGTTCAGCATTTGAGAGGATTTTGTTCAAGAGAGGATAAGATACCCTGGTATTTTATTTTGTGTATGAGTGTATAAAAAACACATCAACACCACCTAACTCTAAATGGAACTTTGTGATGATTTGACCATAGGAAAAGTGTGGCACCTTTGTAATCGAGTGATAGGCAAATATTTGGGTAGAGAAAGCCATTTGCTTAGCCATCCAAAAGGTCTGTCGGTGGAAATCACTTATGGTTTTTCCATCAAAAGCAAGTATCTTTTCCACATAAGCTGTATTTCCATTCTCGGTTGATAACTGGATGGAACTTGCATTATTGATGTCAGTCTTCTTTCATAGTCATCATGCCTTAGCCATTTCTGTACTTTCCTTTCATTGCTATAGTCATCCTTGTAAATGTTATTCAATTTTCAATTCAAGGTGCAAGTTATATTCAAGTTATTCTTCCTTTCAAGTATATGTTAATTCGCAATATAATAAATCTGATTTATATGGTATGTTGCAGATGGAGAAAGAGCATTTATAAATTTCGATATCCTTCCTACATTTCACCGATCGATATATATATGCAAACATAGGAGATCAAGCAATACCTTGACTGCTCATGTCTATTAGACATGACCGATCAAGATATTACCTGATTGTGCCTCTTCAAACCATAATCGAATTAAACCAATAATCGGTGTGTATGCATTTAACATCAAACCCGATACCAATCGGTGTGTAAGCATTTAACATTAAACCCGATACCAATCGGTGTTAAATCCGATACCAATCGGTGTGTTAGCATTAACAATAAACCCAATACCAACCGGTATCCTGTGCATTATGATTAGTAACCGATGTTAATCGGTATATAGACATTAGTTAAGAACCCGATTGTTAATCGGGATTTATATGCAAGGTTATATATATGAATCGAGGGATACAATCACAGCTAGATCGTATATCATGCATACAATCAATGATAAATATATAATAACTGAATCATGATCATAATCTCATGTGTATATATAAGATAACTGAAGTCTTATCATAGTCTATCGATGAGATAGATGATTGAATGAGAGACTTCATTTATCTCTCATTCAATCATTTATCTTACCAAGGCTATCATGTATCAACAATCCTTAGTCTCAAACCTCATCATTATTTCATCTAGGGACAGCTGCAACCTTGATCACCCTACAAGAGTTGTTAGCCAAAAAATCAGACTAAGACACGACAACCTTGTAACTTGATTATAAGTGATTTGACTTGACATGCAAATGATGATTAATTGACGACAAAAACAGACATAGAGTAGTATCAACATCAAGTTTCACAAGGGTACCAGCAAGATGAAAGTTGAGTTTGGAAGATGATGGAGCTTAATTCAATTTGTGTTAAGACCTTTTAATGGGATTTAAAGCTGCTAGAAAAGAATTCACGTTTTCAAAATATTGCATACTTGAATTACTATGCAATCACAAGAATTTTGATATACTCTTTATAGTATGCTGTAAAATACTAAAAAATGACTACTCCTTATATGAGGATAGACAACAAAATTTGCTTGAAGGTTATAAAATATAAGCTGAAAAAGAGTACTTTTAGCAATGGGTAAATTATGGATGGTGGAACTAAACAATCTAGTTAATAACTTTCCTAAAAATTATTTTAGTGATGGAATTGTTTAATATTTATTATTTATATACCTGTCAAGCATAGATAAAAGTTAAATTTTAAAGTAAATCCTTAAGCATATAACCCTTTTGTAATTGAACCTAACTGAACAAGTATAACTTCCATAGTTGTTGACTGTAAAAGAAGTTACATGTGAAATATCCCTAACTAATTTTTTTTGTATTTTTGACAAATGTTTGACAAAGTACACATGAACTAATAAATGCAAGAAATCAATTTACTTTGATCTAACCACAATTCACATAGCTGTAACAAAATATAAATGCGATTCAACTGAAATTTATCTCAACACAGCTATGTACGAAGACAACATATAGCTATGGCTGGAATAGTCACACCGTTATTCTTATTTTATAAACTTGGGACTGCATAATCCAGTTCTGATATGAACTAAATTAAGTACATTTCTAACCATTATTTGTTGATCCCTAACAGGCTGTGCTCAGCGTATGAAGTCAATGCTCATCAAATAATGGTGCAACTAGAGTTTAGAACCATCCAAATTCCCCCCAAAATGGTCACCCATTCACACACTCTCACCTCCCTTATATCTATACAACTTAGTTTTGGAAGATTGCAGCTGCTGGGTCTTTCATATCAACTATTAGTCAACAACAATTTGCTAACAAATGATTCTTTCATTCAATCTTCACCTTTTGCTTCAAATTGGAATAATATTCACAAATCTGGAAATGATATTTCAATTTGTTAAGCACAAATATCAACAAAATTTCTAATATTCAATACACCTGTAAATTGGGTTTCCTCTTCAAAATCAATATTTGCCAAAGGGTTTTCATCCTAAGAAATAGATTAAGAGTTGCTCACTTTCAAGTTGGGGTTTGAAAATAAAATGCCAAGAATATAAATTTATCTTTTCTAGCTCTCCTTTTTATACTCTTTTAACAATAGATTAGAAAATCAAATAAAAGAGATTTAATAATTTCTAGAATTCAAACGCACTTACTCTATGTGAAAAAATCAACTTGAACCAATAAATAGCAATCCTTTTGCATGGTTGCATGACTTGCCAAAATTCATGTTTGATATTAGGGGAGTGCTTGGGACTTGGACTTCAAAGTTCAATAAGAATGCGGAAAAAATGGCAAAGTCACATTCAAATAGAAAGGAAGGTTACTCAAATTTCAAGAGAAAGCTTAAGGGATCAAAGAAGCATTTGAGGATATCAATACAATTGTTGAGGATTAGAGTAAGAAATGTGTAGCACCAAAGAAGCAGGAAGAAATGGAACAAGTTATCAAGAAAAGATATAACTTCAACTTGGCACACAGACAATTAGACAAGGAAAATTAAGCTTATACCATATGATAAAAAAAAAGTATGTTGTATGAAATATGTTATAAACTTATACATCTACGTACAATCTGATATACATCATCATTGCAAAGTATAAAAGTCCAAATAGTACAGAAGTAACTCATCAAATAATGAGTTGAATTTTTCCATATGAAAGAACAAAGAAGATATGTGAAAAGAAGAAAGTTATTTGCCCTATTTGCTTGTTTTCTCCAATTGTTGCTTTGGACTTGTACTCATATGTTTAACTGAGTATTTTAATAAGCTCTCTAAAGTTAGCCTCATTGAATTTTGTCTACCTTTTCAATATTGGTCATGCCCTTGGGCTTTCAAAAATTCTTGTATGATAATTGTTATGAATCTTTGATCTGGCCAAATATGGGAATAGGAAAGCTCTAGAAATGCTCTTTACAGTGACTTAACTGATATCATAAAATTATATTTGAAATCCATCTTCTTTTCATTTTTTTCATAGAGATGTATATTTGGCACATGGCACCATAGGTTTGTTCATGACATTTAAAAGGCATCCCTCATTAAATATCAGCATGCAGCACATCATAAATCGACAAAGTTCCTTGTCTGTACAAGAGTCTAATTTCTTGATTTATACTACAAACCTGTAAATATAAGATTTTGCAGACTTCAAATGCTATGCATTGTGCGCAACATGATAATTTCATTGTGAATTGATTTAGTTTTGAGATTTAACATGTTACTTGCTACTTTTTTGAAATGCTAAATTAAGAATGTAGATCTACTTCTGCATGGATTTACAAAATTATTTGTCTCTTATTGCATTTTCATGTGCGTATTTTTCTTGAATCTTGTAAGTGACATAATAGATCTATCCTATAAAAGGATCTGTTCTTTAGCATGGTTTTTAACAAAAACCTTCGGGTTTGGTAACCACTACTAGAAGATGACTCCATTCTAGCATGACAAATGCATTAATAAGTGACTCCATTCTAGCACGACAAATGCATCAATAAGCAATTCTGTTAGGTTGAAGGAGTCTGTCTTCAATTTTTCTCTTGATCCAGTTGGCCTTTTGAAGTATCCTTTAGAATGTCTCAAAGTAAATGCTTTGTGCAATTTAAATGTCAATTTGTTTTTCTTTGCTATTTAAAAATGGCATAGGTAGACATAAAAAAAATAAAAATGAATGAATTAAACAATATGCAAGAATTTTAATCACCTCTATTTAGTTTATTTTGCATAAACTATGTTTAGTGAAGAACCATCCATTCTACTTAAGGGGTCCTTTATTTTCTCCACATCAAAATATGTTAAACAGGAATATAATTGTTGGAAGCATTTACAAGACATATCACTGGTAAGCAAAATACATCCTATTGCATGCCCTGAGACTCTAGCTACCATTTCAGGGAGTTCTTGCTGATATCTTGGAGCCAATAATGGGAAAGGGCCTTATCCCTGCTGATTTGGAGACATGGAAGCCAAGAAGGAAAGGTAACTGGTTGAAGGAAAACTTATTCATTGAAAAATATAAAGCAGTTGTTCTACTTTTTCTACGAATGCAAAGACCCTATTTGTTTTGGCTCCAGTTGAACATCAATCCTGGCAATAAATACTAATGCATCTTTTAAGAGAATGGAACGGATTGTGTTTAACTTTTCTTGGTTGATTCATTTTAAAATTTAAACATTTTAAGATTTCAGTGTTGTTTTCATTCTTTACTTTTTGGGGGCTTGTTATATGACACCCTATATCAGGACTCTTCAATGGCTGTAACTTCCTCTATCTATGGTTTTATCGATCTATCTGTATATCTATATGTTTCTTTGTCTGTGTTCTATCTGTCTATCTTCATAGTTGATAGTATTTTATATACATTTATTTTAATGTTGGGCTTGTATATGATGATTTAAAAAACTTGTGCTGGAGTTTTTTATATGCTCTTGTTGTAATACTAATGCCTGTTTTTTTATGTTATATCTTTTCCTTTTTCCCCTTTTTCCTTAATTTTCTATTTTTGCAACATCTAAAATTATGTGACATCGAGCGCCTCCAATTCGAAACACCTCCTTTGGAAGTAGAAATCTTCTAGAACGAATATGACAAGTTGGTTGTGACGGGAATATCAAATGGGGTCTTCCATATTGACACATATATGTATACTTGTTTAAACCTTTCATAGTGCACATGATGATGGTTAATAACAGTAGAAAATCTAAAATAGTTAAAATATTATTAAAAAGGTAACAGGCTCCTTAGTTACATCAATCAGAATGTATCCACTTACATTACTTGTCAATGAAGTGACAGATTTCTGAAATTAAAAGTCACTCAAAGGAATGGAAACTAAGAGCATGTATTCCATTTGCATTGAATGCAAGATGTAATTTTCTTTTTGCATTGCATGTGAACTTTTTTCATTACATGCCATTCACAAAGCTGCTTTTAAGCTTTTTCCTAGCTGTTTGTGGTCTATAAATTGCATGTCTTTAATAGAGCTTCCTCTACATCTCTAGTGTATACCATGCTTTTCTTCTCCCTATCTTCCTCTCTAATCATTTCATTGCAAGGATTTTTTCACATTATGTTTTCTTTGAACTTCTTCAAGGCTTATAATCATTTCATTGCATGGTTTTCTTTTGTATTTATTCTTGCATGTTGTCTCTTCCTCTCTTGTATTTTTTGGGGCTCTCTCCTAGTTCGTGATAACTTAGATTTGGTGTTTTCTTTCCTTAGCCTAAACTCAAACTTTGCATGCACGGTTTTTAAGTCATCAATGGCATGTACCACAACCTTCATCTCTCTTTCTTAAGTGCCTTTAATCTTATTGTTTTACATTTATGTCTCTTAATCTAAGTATACCCTTCTATCTCAATGTCCTAAGAATTTGCCTTGTCATCGATTTTCTGACTTTTAGTGATAAGCTTCTCCTACAGAGGTTGAAAGATTTTGACTTTTAAGCAATCAGACTCTCTATTTTCTCTTCCTATAATTGTTAACTCATCATGCTCCGAATTTTTTGAGCTCGCTTCATTTGCTTCTCTTTCTTCCAAAGTATTTTCTTTTCTAACTTACCTTTTCTTTTGTTGAAATCTCTAGGATCCATCTTTTTTATAATCCTTCAGATAGAGTTTTGACACAAACACAACACAATGATTTTTTTTCTTTTGATTAATACATGCAGGGGTTAGGGACCTCTCCCTTTATATAAACTTCTGAAAAAAAGAAAAAAAAATACATTTCAAGTGTGAAGTCACCCTTTAACATTGACACAGATAAAAAGTCATTGAACAAATGCTACCCCTCAAAGCTAGGAGTTCTAAACACAGCTAAATCTTTCTGACTAGGCAAGCCTCATCTCCTCATGCCTAAGGGAAACCTTCCTCATAACCGTAGAGGAGCTAAGAGTCATCTAAAGTGAAGTCTTCAATTCCCATAATCCTTATTCCCATTTTTCACTTCAATCCAATCATTACCAAAGGGAGATGAAAACAATAGTACCATCTCAAGATCCAAGCCACCATGATCTTCCTTTGATGCTGATGGAATTGAAACCTCCACATTTGAATTGTGGGAAGTAATTTAGTGCTTTTTGAAATCTAAATCTTTGGTTTTCTCTATGCTCTCCAATGCAGCTTTAGTCTTCAAAAGTATTGAATTTAGGAGAAGCATTGAGCATATATCTTATTCAACAAGAAGACAATAAATACAAATGTAATAGTTGGTTAATATGTAACTGACTAAATACCCTACCAACCTTGTATAACAATAGTAAACAATGAAAGATTAGAATCTGTTTAAGATTGTGAATGTGCCTATGATTTAATATAATTTTTATATTGTAACAATCCCCCTCTTATTACATCATTTTCTCAATAGTACAAATCAGTAAGTTTCAAAAAGCTTTGAACTTCATTGCTGCAAGTGCTTTGATAAGTATATCAGCATATTGCTCTTTAGTTAAATAATAGTGAAGTTGAATATTCTATTGATGGACATGCTTGTGGGTGTAGTGTCATTGAACCTCAATATGTTTGGTGTGCTCATGAAAAATTGGATTAGAACAAGGTTCAGCACTTCTTGATTGTCACTAAAGAAAGTGGTAGGTTGTTTATCAAGCACACCCATTTTTGTCAAGCTGAGACATAATTACATTGCTTTGCAAAAAACTCCATCTATGATTTGATATTTTTCTTTTGTGGAAGAGCAGCAACAATGGTTTACTTTTTACTTCATGATATTGTATTAGATCCCAAAAGAAACCAAAGCTTGAAGTAGATTTCTTGGAATCCAAATGACTCGTATAATTTGCTTTTGTGTATCACTGCAAAGAAAAATGTTCATTTTGTTTATATTCCAAACCATACTCCATTGCTTCACATATGTACCTCAAAACTTGCTTTGTTATTTTTCAATGTGAAACCTTAGGTTTTTGTATAAACCTCCTTACAACATAGTTGATATTTAGTGCGAGTTAAGTAAATGAAACTCCCAATCAAGTGGCAACAGAAAGAGGCATTCACCTAAGGTAAGTGCAATCTTGTCTCCACGGGTGTCAACATGGGCTTTCAATTGTACATTATGAATTTCTTAAGCAATGTGTTGGTGTAAATAATTATTCATCATGGATATTATTACACTTTGCTTAAGTTTACTTAGGATAATGCATTTCATAGTAGTTTGGGTATGAGACACTTGGGTGTTTGTGCCACATTGGGATAGTGTGTGTAGGAGAAATTCCACCTTTTATGGTGTTGATCTTGTTGTTACACTCCACTCTTGTTGTTACACTCCACATTCAGTGGGTGATCCACCTCATGTGGACTATTATATTATTTCTCCTACCTACCCACACCTATTTCCTACCCACCCTTGTTTCTTATTGAGCCACATGTCATGTTTGTGTTCTCACATATCCCTAGCCTTGCCTATATAAGCAAGCTCATCTACATTGTATGTAATTGAATCATTATTATTGATGAGAATACAGTTTATTCTTGTTCCATATTGTGTCTCTATTTTGTACATTTCATTGAGCTCTTGATCTTGGCAAAATCTCACATGGTATCAGAGCCATTGGGGCTTCATTGATTCGTCTTGAAGAGGCATTATTGCGACGTCAAGAGGCAGATCTGAGGAGCAGCATCTTTTGGAGGCATCCTAGACCAGATCCGACCTTGCCATTGCGTCCAGAAGGCCGTTTCCATGAATTTTGGTTATAAAGTTGGCCTATTTTGGTGAGAATTTTTTTTTTCCCAATTTTGCCATAATCGTATGGATTTTCGAAATTTTTTATATATTTTTCGAAAAAAAAATTTAATTTTCTGAAAATATTTCGTCAAAAAATTTTTTGAAAAATTTTCGAAAAAAAAAAAAATCATTAAAAAAAAGAAAAATAAAAAAAAAAAAATTTGTTTTTTGGGGGGTTCGCAGACCCCCCCCCCCCTGACCCGCCGTACCTGCAAGTCTGTAGGTCTGTTCTCGCCACGTACCGGTCTGCAGCGCCGTCAGCTGGTGCCTTGTTTCCCGCACCACCACCGGACGTTGCATTGTCCACGCCGCCGCCGAAATGACTCGCCACCGCCGCCCTGCATCTCCCACCGTGCCTGTGCCCGCCGCCGCGCGAGCGCCCGTCCTACCGAGTCCTCCCGGCTCTGCACAGGTCCGGCGGCCGCCGCCTCGCTCCGCACGCCGGCCCCTCGGCTCCAGCGCCTCACTCCCCGGCGGTCAACCAAACCCGGAGGACCCGCGCCCGCCACGTGGCAGGCGGCCACTGGCCCGCGGGTACAACCGTATAGCTCAGTCATCGGTACGGCGCCACGTCATTTGCCACGCAAATCTACACAGTTAGATTTCCGTACACACAGTCACCGTGCCACGCAGTCTGTCTGTACAGTGACACGTCATCATACGTACTACCTAAGCATCTGCCCAGTCAGCAGTCCATACAGTACGGACGTCCAGTCAGCAGAGAGGCGAAGTTTTTGCGACGGTCATACGGCCGTCAAATTTGACCAAGTGACTTGTTGACATCAGCGCCACGTCATCATTTTTCAAAAATTTGGCAGGCCCCTCTCATTTGCATTTTTGATTTTGCAGTTCAACTTTAAATGGCCATAACTTGCTCATTTTTGCTCCTTTTTTCTAGCAATTTTTTTTGAAATGGACTAGAATTTCGTGCTCTCCGCAGTGGTGAAGAAATTTTTTGATTTTGATGCACGGATTTTTCAGAAAATGCAGTTTTTGGTGACTGTACCTGAGTAATCCCAGTTTTTGCAACTTCAGAGGCTTCGTTTGGGGTCATACGACCTCCTTTTCAGGTGCCTTTTTTTTGAAAGTGCGTATTTTTTCGTCTACTTTCACATGATGCTATCAGATTGATGCCATTGTAAGTAGAAATTGTACTTTCAGATTTTGGCCATATTTGGCTCTCTTGGTGAAAGATCCCTGATAGATCTTTGCTGTTAACCTGCTGTAATTTTTTTATTTTTAATTTTGTTTTCCTGTTTATTTAAGTTTTTCTTACAGAACTAGACAGAAGTGCAGAAAGGGTTGTTTGTTTTTGTGTTTTTGATTGTTTAATAGCATAGGAAGGAATAGATAACAGCAAATATGAAGCAATACTGAAATAAATGAGGTATACAGCAAAAGTCAGAATTATTGCAAATCGTACCAGGCAGATTTGTCTGAATTACAAAGCCAAACAATGAATCCAATGTATTTCCCAAGCTCTCATACAAATTCAAAGTCAAACTGGAAGATGAAGAATGTTCTCCAACCCCACATACACTGGAAGTGAATACAAGCAATACCCTATACACCACGTGGTGTATTTGCTGCAAATGGCATTCCTCCAGCTGCAATGAACCACGTCTCCACTGGAAAGATGGTAGGCCACGTTGAAACCCTACTGAGAATTGATGCCTCTGTCCTTAATCACCACACACAATGCCTTATAAGTCCGGTGCCAAAGATTGCTGAGGGCTACGTCCCAGCCAATCCTAATCCTGGGGTTTGCGTCCCAGTCTAGAAATCGCTCTCCAGAGCAAATTCATACAAGTTGTCAAATATGCAAAAGATGATGATAGAATGAAGCTCCTATCCCCTTATAACCCCTCTCAATTGCAAATCGAACCCTAATTGTCTCCAAGTGGCATGGTCTAGTGGAAATGTTATAATTTCTTATTTTAAAGTGGTCATGTTGCTAGAAAATGACCTTTTTCCTCATAGACAGAAATCCGCTCACTGAATTGCCCTGAGACCAAAGAGAAAGATTTAAAGAATTTCAAGATCTTTCCAACGAGCTATCACACAATAGGGTGCGCATCCAGATGAGGCCAAAAATCCCCTTATTACTCCAAAATGGCTAACAACTTAGCCTTATTTAATTATTAAACGCTAACTTAGGAAATATTAAAAATATAACCCAAATAGCCATAAAATGCCCAACTGACATTACAAACCCTAAAATCATCCTGTCACCTGTCTGTGACTGAAGTCGGAAATCAAGGATTCACTGGTAGTCTCATCCCTAAAATCTAGGGATGCTCCTAAAATTTAGGAAACAAGCCCAATCTCTCTGAAACTGAACCCAAAGAGGCATCTCATGGAGACCCAACCTTGGGCATGATCAAACCTCCTAAAAAGTAGGAACTGCCTCCTAAAAACAAGGAATGTCTCCCAACTGATCAATAACTGCTAGAATACCAAGTCTCCAACACTGAATAACCATACCGGGTCTCTGTCCAACCCTGTCAGCCTACAAGACCCCATAATAAGCTGACTCACATGTCTCTGCTAGACTGAGCTAGAGTGGGGACATGACACTTGGTACTTGTATATTTGCTTGAATCTCAGTTAGATTCATTGCACTATTGATTGAAGTCTCTTGTATCTCATTTGAGAAGCTGTAAAATTTGCATCATAAGTCCACTTTGCCTTGTTTTGCAAGTGGCTCATTGTAATCGCACTAAGTATGAAATGCCAAAATCATCACTTTAGGGGGGGTACTTTGATTGAGTGAATTTGGGGGGGTGTCTCTTGTGCTTTTGTGCTCTTGTGTTCCTTCCTTTTTGCTGCTATGGGTTCTTCTAAGTTTCCTCTCTTAACTCCCCATAATTATGCTACTTGGAAAATTGATGCATGGAGTAAACTTATGGAAAAAGGACTCACTTATTACATTGATGGAACTATTGTTGCTCCAGCTGATCCTAAGGCTGATCCAATTGGTCACTTAGATTGGCTCACTTAAAATATCATGGCAATTGGTACCTTAAGAAAGTATGTATCAAAGGATCTCATTTTTCATATTGAGAAATGTACTCTAATCAAGGATGCTTGGCAAAAGTTTCAAGACTTGTATGGTCAAGTTGATGAGATTAGGGGATATCAAATTGATAGTGATCTCACCATGTTAGATCCCAAGAACTTTGATACTATACAAGATTATGTCACTAAGGCAAATGAGTTGAGGGCACAACTCAAAGATTGTGGCATTGATAAGAAGGATACTCAATTGATATTCAACTTGATAGGCAAGCTTCCACAAGAATATGCAGCATTTGTTTCTAGTTTCCAAACCCATAGGATGACAATGGGTTCAAGCTACACAATGCCTACATTTGATGCTTTCAATGAAATGTTGATGATGGAACAAACTAAGTTGATAAGCATGGGCATTCTTAAGGCTTCTAAGTCTCAAGCATTAGTGGCAAATCAAGGGAACAAAGGAAATCAAGGAAAGGACAACTCAAACAAGAAGAAATAGCAATCAAAGCATAAGGACAAAGCACCATCTTCTCCAAAACAAGGAGATTCATCCTCTTCCAAGAGAGATAATTCACCAAAGAGGGAGAGACCTACTTGTGCTTATTGTAAAAAGATTGGTCATGAGGAGCATCGTTGCCATTCTAAGAAGATTGATGAGCTTACACATATCATCAAAAAGCATAACATTGATTTGCCTAAAGTCTACAAGAAGGATGATTCATCAACTTCCACTTCCTCACATTCAAAAGGAAAAGGGCAAGCATTCATGTCTTCTACAAGTGGAAAGACTCACTCTTTTGGAACAAGAAAAAGAAAAGCTCTATGTGCTACTATCAGTCATGATTCAGAGAGATGGCTTCTAGATTCAGGGGCTTCTCATCATATGGCATCTTCGCAGTCTATGTTCTCTACATTTGAGCCTTGCACCATGCCACAGATTTTGATGGGCAATCATACATACATGGATGTGATTGGGAAAGGATCTATTGACATTGGGGATAACTCCTTCAATGATGTGTTGTGTGTACCCCACTTGACAAACAATCTCCTTTCTATCTATCAAATCACCCATGGCGCAACTAAGAGAGTTGTGGAGTTCACACTTGACTCAGTTTTCATTAAAGACATGGAGACTAGAGCTATCATTGCGACTGGGGTGGTTGATCATGCATCTCGGTTATACTCCTTTTCAGATTTTGTTGATGATGATGATTTCACATTTGATGATTCTACACATGATGATCACACTTATTGTGATGGTTCAGTTTTTGAGGAGAACTTTTGACACTTGAACATGGGGATTCTCACATGTGACCCCATTCTCGAGTCTTGTATTTCATCTCCTCATATTGATATCACATCACCTATTGCACCTGATGATGCACATAGTGCGATAGTTTTGCCTTCATGTGATTCAGTGTAGCAGGATAGTCATTGTCTTCCAGCTTCAGATTCATGGGATGATTACTTGATAGATATTGCAGGTTTATTTATGGAATCCTACATTGCAGATTTGGGAGACATCATTGATGACATTCATCTTCTCTTTGATGAAGGTGATCCTTCTTCGATTGTTGCGAGGGCACACTCTGACCCTCTTGTTCATTCTCTACATGATCATTCTTTCGAGGTTGACATGATTGTGGATACTTATGTACAGCAGTTGGAGGAGGTCTCTTTATGTTTTGAGGAGACATGTGAGTCTTTGGGACATGTTCTACATCCGTCTCCACTAGATCTTGGAGTGCCTTTTTCAGCAGTGTGGCACAGTTTACCACCTTTGGAGGGGGTATCTTTCAACATCGACATGGGGACACTTGAGCAGTTTTCAGAGATTCCTTTCATCATGAGTTTTCTTCATACATCTTCCCTTCATGATTGGGGAGACTTCATGGATACACCTTTGGTTTTGTTTCTTCCTAAGGGGAGGAATGTTGTTCGACGTTCATGGAGCAGTTTCTTCATACATCGAGCTTCTATCATTGGTGCAGATTCTCCATTGAGGGGGGTCACAGTTTGACTTCTCTTCTTCTCTCATATGGGGGGGACTTTTTCCTCACATGGGTTTTTGTTCCTCACATTCTTCTATGAGAGTTCTCTTGTATGTTTTTCATCTCTCTTTTGGGGGAGGGTTTTTTCCCATTGGGTTTTTCTCTCTTTCCCCACTTTGTGAGAGATTGCATGGCATAGTTTTGCTTGCATTTGCATATTGTACATGGGTACCTATCATGGCCTAGTAGCCGGGACCCATCTTGCATTGTTGACTTGAGTCTTCATTCCCCTAAGTTGCACTTAAGGGGGGGTGTTGGTGTAAATAATTATTCATCATGGATATTATTACACTTTACTTAAGTTTACTTAGGATAATGCATTTCATAGTAGTTTGGGTATGAGACACTTGGGTGTTTGTGCCACATTGGGATAGTGTGTGTAGGAGAAATTCCACCTTTTATGGTGTTGATCTTGTTGTTACACTCCACTCTTGTTGTTACACTCCACATTCAGTGGGTGATCCACCTCATGTGGACTATTATATTATTTCTCCTACCTACCCACACCTATTTCCTACCTACCCTTGTTTCTTATTGAGCCACATGTCATGTTTGTGTGCTCACATATCCCTAGCCTTGCCTATATAAGCAAGCTCATCTACATTGTATGTAATTGAATCATTATTATTGATCATTTTCTATTGATGAGAATACAGTTTATTCTTGTCCCATATTGTGTCTCTATTTTGTACATTTCATTGAGCTCTTGATCTTGGCAAAATCTCACATAATGTCTTGGCACATTTCATCTAAAATATGAAAAAATTGATTCTTTTTTAATCACATTTCTACTCCAAGGCAATAATGTAGGAGCTTGAGATTTGTCATTTCAAATGATGGTTTGAGATTATTGTTAGCTGCTTGAAACATTTATTGAGAACTCCAAGTTGAACAGATTGTTGACAACTTGACATAAACAATCAATATCACAATATTGCTTCTTGCTCTCCAAGGTAGAGATTGGGATCATATTGGTTTGTAGTGAGTCCATGACGTAGGAGATGCACATTGATCATGGTGTACTTAGTCTTGGGGAGCTTGTTGTAGATCACAAAGGGTTTACATAAGTCTGCATACTTTTAATTACTATTGAGGAACATCTTTCAAACTTTTTCAATGCTCCATTTAGGAAGGTACATTTAGCATCCCTCTGATGAACTTGCTAATCAAATTGTGTAGCCACTGCCAAAACCATCTGGATAGTCTTGATATTGGCAATGGGGGGAAAGGTTTCTTAATAGTCAATGCCTCTTTTTGTGCATAGCCCTTAGCCACAAGTCAGGCCTTATACTTTTCAAAGCTACTTTCTATTTTGTATTTGATTTTGAAGATTCATATGAATCCAATAGCTTTCTTCCTTGATGGGAGATCAACAAGTTACCAAGTGTTGTTCCTCATTAATGCTTGATATTCTACATCCATGGTATCTTTCCAAGGTTTTGACTCAAGAGTCTACTTAACTATTTCTAGTTTTGAATTTTGGATTAATATCCACATAACATAAAAATTCATTTCTTCACAAGACCTATTTTGGTCTTTGGCCCCTAGTCATCTTTGCAACTCCGTTGGACTTCGCATCTTTCATGGTGGTATAATACCACTTAGGTTTTTTTTTTTTGCATAGTAGACACATGGAGATAGAGGTGGATATTGTTCTATTGGAAACAAGAACTCTTCTCAGGCTTGTTCATGAGATCTTCTACATGGTGAATGTTCTCAAGTTCCTCTTCTTCAATCACTATTATTTTGGGTGATGGTGATGAGGACGTGATGAAGTTGATATCTCTTCAACTCTGAATTGTATAAAAAAAAATGAATTTCAAGGATTCTTCATCCATTTTTTGCCTCTACAACATGGGGATGTGAATGAACATTGTAGACCCAAGCACTTTCAGATGTGAAATGAAGGGCTTCTTTTTGGCCCATGCTTTTTCAAGAGTGATGTTTTCAAGTACTTTGGTGGGTGCTTAGTTCAACAAAA
Organism: Cryptomeria japonica; assembly: GCF_030272615.1. Classification (NCBI taxonomy): domain Eukaryota; kingdom Viridiplantae; phylum Streptophyta; class Pinopsida; order Cupressales; family Cupressaceae; genus Cryptomeria; species Cryptomeria japonica. The sequence goes on from NC_081412.1 coordinate 65,500,415, forward strand.
ATATAGTTGTATGGACTGCTTTTTCCCAAAATGTAGGAACCAAATCTGTGTTCTTTAACATACAACACCATTTTCATGATCCCATTTTATTGAGGTGAATATGTTGTGGTCAACTATCTTGTGATTCCATGTTGAAGGTAGTTCATGAACTCTTTGTTAGTGAGTTCCATCTTTCGATCTAAGCAGATGGCCTTGAGGGAGTGACTAAATTACCATTCAGCAACTTGACATATTTTGAATTTGTCAAAAGCTTGATCTCTTTTGGTCAAGCAAGAGACCCACATTTTTTGGTATAAATCTTGAAAATATCAAGCACAACTATGATTTGGTGTTATGGTACCACATAGATTGGTATGCACCAATTCCAAAGGGCTAGAGGCTTTGGTTTTTGTTGTAGGGAAAGAAGCCTGATGTTTTGTGAAGAGTTTCAACCCTAGGTGATTATTATTCTAATGTTTTCTCATTAATAACTCAAAACATAAATAAAAAATAGCAGAAAATAAAATTTTGGAACATTGCATCAACCACGCTTTAGCTGAAGATTCAAATTATGAAAGCATAAAACAAATACTCAAATAATTACACCTTCAAATCAGTTTTTCATTCATTTGAAAAACTTATAAGGAAAACTCTCCAAACTATCCACCACAGCTGCACAGAATATATCACTTTATGCAATTCTTCTATCTTGTGCCTATCTTTATACTATTTAGGAAAATTCTAAACTGCAAAAGCCTTCTTATCTCTTACAAGATATGAGTTGGAAGATAAGTCTATAAATGTATATCTCTTACAAGGTGAACCAGTTCTAATTTTTCTTTGGTTGTGAGGATAAGTCTTACATCTTTTCTCTTCCCTTGATAGGCCCTTTTCCTTTACTTTTCTTTGTTTTAAAGAGCTAAATTATTGTCACCACCCTTCTTGCTAGCTTTTGACTCCAAGTTTCCTCTTGGATAGAGTCATCCCACAATATTTCAGAAAGAGAAAGATTCTCTTGGGCACAAATGCCCTAAACAAATGCTTGCCATGAAGATGAGAACCCATTCAACGCAAAGTTTGCTAGCTCCACGGTTTCAACCTTCTCCCCAATTGTTGCAAACTGGTCACAAAGTTGTGTCACCTTCATCAGGTAACTAGTAACTATACTTGATGTACTCATCCCTATAGATATGAGTTCATTTTGCAATATAATATTCCTATTTATGTTCTCACTCTAGTAAAGACTAACCAAAGCACCAAACATCTCTTTGACAATTTTTTTTAAAATAAATGAGGAATTAAATGATCCTTCTCCACATCCATGATCATCTGCTTGCTTTTACCTCTTTCTTTTTATGAGCTACCAATGACTACAAATCTGTAGGTGGTTGCACCTCATTTTTTACGACATCTTAGAGATCATTCTCTTCCAACAACAAATTCACCTTGACTTTCCAAGACAGGAACTTTAATGCACCTTCCATTCTATCCTCAAATTTGAGGCTAGATGTAAATAATTATTTTTCCTTTGCTCAATAAATTCCTAGATTTAGAAGAATAAACTGTTCAATTAAAAAAAAAAAATACATACAAAATTTGCCCTAGCTGCATTGGTTTGAAATCCCTAGCCGTTTGATTTTATATGCCCTAGCTATGGGCTACAAAAACCAGGTGTAAATACCTTTATTTTTTTTTAAAGAAAAATCCATTGAAACCCTTACCTCCATTTATAGAGAAAGACCAGTTACGATTTTTTCAATTTTGGTATGTGATTTTCAATAGAAAATTTGCTGCAATTTTCACAAAAAAATTGCAATTTTCACAAAAAAATTGCAATTTTAGGTAGAACTAGTCCATGCTTCTCCTTATGTCCTAGTGCTGTGATTTTACTAGAAGAATAGCCTATGATTTTTGTCAAACTCTAGTTGCTATTTTTATACAAATATAATGGTTACAATTTATTAAATAAATTTGTGTTTTACAAATGAATTAACCCACGATTTTTCTCTAAAATTATGAATTTCAATTGTAAAACCCCCAATGACTTTTGCAAATTTCTTATATAATCCCAACAAGCAGCCTTGATACCATGAAGTGTTTCAGCCCTAGGCTATTGCTGTCCTAGTCTTCTCTCATTAAACAAGTCAAAATTAAATTATTTAACAGTAGAAAATTAAATTTCTGAGCATTGCATCAATCACACAACAGCTGAAACTTTAATTTATGAACGCATGAAACAAATATTCAGATAATTACACATTTAAATTAGTTTTTCGTTCCTTTGAAAAACTTATATGGAAATCTCTACAAATTGTTCATAGCTGCACAAAATTTAACATAGTATGTCATTCTTTTATCTTGTGCCTATCTTTATACTATATAATAAAATCATTATCTATAAAAGGTCCTTATCTCTTACAAGAGATGAGTTGGAAGATGAGTTGAAATCATTAATGTATATCTACACTTTATTAGAGTAAATTAGCTAAATAAAAAGACTTTACCTTTTCTACCAAAACTGAAATGCAAAATAGAATAATTCAAACCACTTCCAACATATTCACACTGAACTTGTGTGGAAGTTCCTATCCAAGATAGAAACTCGTCATTTCCTTAAAAGACATTTAGAGCAAAGAACCTTTGTTTTCTTCATGGGGGGAAGTCTTCACACCATGTCTCATTTACCTAAGGCAAGAAAATAGATCAAATTGGGATGACCAAACCTATTGTCGAAGAGTGGTAGATGTTTGTGTCTCATTTACCGTGGCCTTTTCTTCATTGGTGACATCAACCTATTGAAACATTTTTCAACCTCCAAGGCATGAGTTAAACTTCACTATTATGAGTTTTGTCCTAAATGAGGCAATTTCTCACCATTATGTTAGTCAAATTCATCCTTCAATTTGTGCTCTACCAATTGAATTACAGAAAAGGTTCTTAGTGAGCCTTGGAATGTAAGAACATTCGGAACTTGACATTTTTGAGTCTTTAGTGGTAGAGAAATACTATATATAATTTACACTTCATAGGATGTATCATCACTAAGTGAAACTTGACCATATGAATTTGAATTGGTTAGGTTGTAGAACGACTATTTTTCTCTTATCATGGGTTTGGATGCACTAGAATTAATATACCAAAGGACTTTTAGAAGTGGAGACATAACTTTGTGAGCATACAAAAAATCTTGATTATAATCACTTGTTAAAACAACATTCCCTTGTTGCTTCTTTTTCTTTTTCTGCTAATGGGGATTCTTCTTGTCCCCCTAAGAATAGTTTTGTGGCTTTTGCTATCTTGATTCACCATTAGCAAATGAATTGTAACACCATTCTTGGACAATGTGTCCCTTCTTCCCATAAATGAGACACTCATTTTTTGAGTAGCTAGATTGTCTTGCTTTTGATGAACCTAATAGACCACTTTGATGTTCAAGTTTTTTTCCTCTCTTGAGATGTGAGGGCCTATTTTCTTGGCAGCTAGTGGCCTTATCGTGAATTGCCTCCTCTTGTTGAAGAAAATTCACCAACTCCTCAAATGGTAGCTTTTTCCTAGCCACATTCAAACTTGTGACAAATACTCAAAAGGTAGGGGTAGTCTTCTGAAGACGATAGATACAAGAAAGACATCTAGCATAGTTTCCACTAACTCTTGTAGTGATGTCCTCAATTCAACTACTCTTTTGAAGAAAATTTTCAACTTCTCATCATTTTACATATTTAGGTAGTGTTTGGATTTTGTAGATGAAGAATTAGATATTTATTTTTTGATTCATAGACAATTTGAGACAATCCCAAGCCTCTTTAGCAATCATTGTTTTTTTGATGTGAGATTGAACCTCAATTTAAACATTGAATAGGATGATCAATTGGGCTTCATGAAATTTCTCTACCCATCTACACTTGTAGTTGGTATGGTGATTGTTCCCATAAAAAACATTCCACGAATACTCAAATTGCAGATGAATTTGGACCTTGGTTTTCTAGGTCAAATAGTTGTTACCTCTTACCAATTGAGAACATAGTTCCAAGGTTTGGACTCACTTCAGATTCGGCAAGCTGATTTTTGACTTGGGCCTGAACTCAGCACCCAAACTCGACAAATTGAAAATCATGAAATATAGATATTTATAAGGATTTAAAACTTGTTTCATGTGCCCTTCAATAAATAAGCTTTAGAGAGACAATAAACAAATCAAATAGAATCTATGTTGATATACATAGGTATACATTGATCACGAGTATAAAAATGAATTATAATTGTTAGTTGAAGGTAACAATGTTAGATAAATAGATTTTAAATTTTAAATATTGTCAAATGTATACAAATCTCATGGATTATGAAATCCATTGCATCAAAACCCTTGTTGTTGGTTCTGGTACAAGGTCGTGTATGGGTATGGGGTTTTGTTACAACAGTATGACAATTTTTTTCCTTGGGTATGGTACGGTTGTAATATATATATATATAATATTTTATAATAATAATATCTGAATCTCTGATAGTATGATAATTCATCTTTGATTAATGATATTATGATAGTCACAAAGATAATTGTCTAAGTTGTTGGTTTCAATCTTCACTCCCAATCCCTCTCATTGTGATCAATTTTCTTATGTGATGAGATTGCACTAACTAGTGGAGGCTAGGAGTGGAGATTGCAATGGGGTTGAGGAACAACATCCCTTGTCGGGGTTTGGGGGCAGTGCCCCCAATGGGTTCAAGGGATAGTGCCCCTTGTGGGGGTGTTGGGGCAATGCCCCCAATGGGGTTGAGGGGCAACACCCCTTGTAGAGTCTTGGGGTGTTACCCTTGGTGTGTTCCTTATCACAATATAGTGCAGGGTTGAGGGGTAGATCTCCTTGCCACCAAGCCCAAATTAAGGCCTTTGAAACCACACAAACCTTCATGGTGCACACCATTTTCACAATTTTATCACTTAATGGCCAAATCAAGCATTTGTTTTGTTTATAAAAATGTTTTAAAAGATGATTATTTATTTTTAACTTTTACTGTTTCTTTCCCCAATCACAATTGACTCTAGTCCCCTATTAGGAGATAGCCTATTTTCCATTAATTAAACACATCTCATCATACTTTTTATATGTTATTATGCATTTGTTAGCTCTAGGGAACAATTAGCATGCATCATACAAGGGATAATCAACATAGCCAGGTCTAATCCCCATTTAATCCTAATAATCAATTTTAGTGGAGATTGGGAAGTATCTTTGTTAGGGCACTAGAAAACCATCCTCCACAAGTAGTGCCTTAGTATGATGTAACATATGCCCGTTCCACCGCAGGCCTTATCCATTGCCTTTGTATGATGTAGCACATGCCCATTCCACTGCAAGCCTTATCCATTGCCTTTGTATGATGTAGCACATGTCCATTCCACCACAGGTCTTATCTACCTTGCAAGGTATTAATACTGCCTTTCCCTAACAATTCCACATCCAATCCTAATAAAATTAATAATAAATAATTTAATGTAAGCACATTCCCATAATTTTAAGTATGACTGTCATGCATATTGCAGTCTACATTAATAATACTATTAAATTCTGCATAAGAACATTATCAGGCTTCATATATTAAGCATACATATTAAGCACATCCTGCTGCATACCACCAAGAACAAGGATGTTACTGCCTGTAACTTAATATTAGTTCTGATCTGATCTGATCAATGTTGATGTCACTGTATGCTTTTGATTCCTTTCCCTTATATCTCTTCATGTGAGTGGTCACACCTCTTCATCATGTATGCCCTTTGGCAAGAGACACACCCTTTCACCATTAGCACCCTTTGAAAGAGTGCAACTCTTCATTATTTCTGCCCTTTGAAAGGGACACAGCATTTCACAATCAGATCTGCACTTCTGATTCCCCAAATTATCCCCCCTCAAATGAGGTTCTCTTCGCTCTTTTATATCTCATGTTTGAGGGAGTCACAACTTTTCATTTTATATCTTTTGACCATTCATTAACTTAATTAAATTTAATTATTATTCTTTTATATTTTAATTTAATTTTTTAATATTGTAATTTCTTATTATTATTTATTATTAAATTCTATTTCAAAGCGGGGACATTACAATCTCCCATGTTGGTTTGAATAAGGTCTTGTACCTAGTAAAGTTGTTGTTCCTAGCTAGTTACTAGTGGGGGACTTATTCACATGACTTAAGTTTACTTAGGTCCTGTTGATGTGTTTTTCATGCACATGCAAACACAGAATAAAATACTTTAAGTATCTTATCCTCTCTTGAACAAAGTTTCCTCGAATGCTGAAGATTTTGTCTAAGGATCAATCGTGGCAACTCCAAGGTTCTTGTATGTAGGGTCTCTACGTGTGGATAAGCTTTGTTGGTGTGATGTGATTATGCTGGAATCACAAGGGGACTTACGTTTGTATGCCTGAATGCTTGATTTGCTGGAACTCAAGTCTTATCTATTCATTGGGCGATAAAGAAATATCAAAAGCATAGGGTTTAGAGAATCTAATCTAGGACCTAGAATGTAAGAATATAGATGAATGACTAGGTGGAGTCCTACTGGGCTAGGTCTCACCATCAAACTGAACAATTCGACACCAGCTCAGTGCAATCTTCTAAGGGATGCTTCGAATATGTTCAAATCGTTACACCAACAGACACTGATCACCATTCAGTTAATGCATGAACAATAGACGCATAACAATTCGAGATTAAGCTCATTCAATGCCAGTTGACCACGCAAGGTGCCCTTACAATCAGTAAGAGGCTAGTGGTATGGACTAGGTGGATTAGACATGAGTGCATTCAACAATTTTCTCCATTCAATCTAATTATCTACCATCAAATTTGAAGATCCAACAAGAAACCATGCATATTGCAAGAAACAACACATTTCACCTTAACTTCAATGAAAGTGGAGTTCATTTACAATTTAGGCAACAATTTCTTGCCTTCTCCTATTCTATTCTAATTGCTATTCTATTTTTTATTCTATTCTACTTACTATTAGCTATTCTAACCACTATTAACCAACTATTAACCTTTACAAATGAAGAGCCAGAGCTTTATATAGAGAGCTCTTTACATTTCAATGGCTCTGATCAATTTAAGATCAATGGCCAATATTTTACAATGAAAACCCTAATTAGGGTTGTTACAAGAAACTTGTTGTCCTCATTTTTGTTTTCAAAAATGAAGGACCATTACATGAATTTTTGTGAAAAAATGAAAATTTTACTCTGTGGCACGCTTCCCAAGGCATAATTTCGACTAATCCTTGGACTGGTTTAATCCTCAGTCCATCCTTGAACTACATTTCGAATTTCGTCGCATTCTGGATTTGTTTGCTATGTCTTTCCTTCAATTTCGGGTTTTTTCTCCCTGACTGCAGGTGAGAAATTTCTCTTGAATTGCAAGTTTTAATGATTTCCATTGTTTTTGCCTTTGTAGGGAAATTTTTGACTAATTACAAGTGCACTTTATTGAAAAATAAAAATTTGTAATTTGCTTTTTATTTCCCCCCTTTGATGCTTTTTGGCTTTTTCAGTTAAAATAGGGATTTTTTGGATAAGTTACAAGTAAACTTGTAATTCTTTTCTAAAACCCCTACTATAATGGCTTTTGCTTGTAATAGGGATTTTAAACCCCTATTACATATGTGAAAGTTATTAAAACTCGTAGAGATTTTATTTTCCCTTTACAAGTGAAATGTAACTTGCACATCTCTCTCCAAAACCCGATTTTGCCTAGAATTAAAATAAAGTGACATTTAAAACTTGCTATAATGCCCAAAAAACCCGATTTTCTCTATAAAGTGCATTTTGGAGGATTTTAAATATGTAATTGCATTCTAAAAACCCGATTTTGCCTTGTTGAGGAAAAAGTGACAATTAAAACTTGTTATATGGGAAATAAAACCCGATTTCCTCTATTGCATGTAAATACATGAATTAAAAGTTGTATTTTCTTCCCAAAAACCCGATTTTCTTCTCCTAAGTCATTTTTTCACAAATTCTTCCCAATTTTTTGTGGAGAAATTCAAGGAGTAAGGAGGCGATTTTGTAGCAAGGCGATTTATGTGGGTTGAAGAACACGTTGCTGCTGTTTGGTGATGATTTACCCTCATTCTTTGCAAAAAATGGTTTACCACGTGGTCCCTTGAATCCACATTTTGGAGGATTTTTACTTTGCAAATCAGCAATCTCCTAAATCGTTTTTACCTCTCTTACCTAGGCGTTGAAGTTGGGAGAAGTTTTCAGTCATTCTTTGGGCCATTTAAGATGCATTTGATGCCACGTTTTGGAAGGTTTTGGTGCCATGTTTTCATCTCTTCCTTAGGCGTTTTGCTTTGGGACTCTTAGGTGTGGTTCCTCTTTGGCATTTTGGCCCTCCAAACTTGCATTTGCTGCCACGTTTTTCAGCTTATGGTGTTTTGGTAAAAAAACGTGGCTAGGGTTTTCAATTGCAGATTCTCTATTTAAGAGCTATTATTCTTTCTTCCAAAGATTGATCATCTTTTGGAGAGGCATTTTCAGATTGAAACAAGGTATGATTTCTTTTCTTTTCTTGTTTCATTTTCTTGTTTTCTTATTTTCCTTTCTAGTTGTAAATTTGTAAATATGTTGTTCTTGCCCCAAAAATCGGTTTTGTGAGAGAGATTTTCCCCCTTGATATGCAATTTTTGAATTGCATTGATCTTCCCCATTTTCCATCTTTACTTGTATTCGGGATTTTAAATCCCGATTACAAGTTGGATGAAAATCTTTGTTCTTCCCTTATGGTTAAAAGAATTTAACCATTTTTGGTTAAAATTTCAAGTTGCAAAAATGAGAAATACCCATCCTTTCAAAATCGGATTTTTAGAACCGGATTACATGTTGAAAGTTCTTCCCATTTTCATGAAAATGACATTCCCCGATCTTCCCATTTTTATCCATTCATGTCACTGTTGTGACCATTTCACACATCGCCCCATTAAAATGGGGACCCCCTCTTTTTGCTTTTGTTTTGCCTGTTCTTCTCTCTGCTTTTAGGGTTTTGAGTAAGTGAGTGAGTCGTCTGGACTAGGGTTAAGCCTTAGGGTTTCCTTTTGATATTTCAAGCCGAAGTCCAGTCAAATTTTGAAAGATTATTAAGCATCCTCGCGTAGATTGCAATTTTGAAATAGGATGAGCCTACCAGGAGGTCAAGTATGTCTCAGGATGAGTCCAATCAAGATTTTGAGGGCAAATTCAAGTTAGGTCTAAGTGATAGCATTTTAATGATTAAATTATGCAATTTTGTCTGGGTGAATTTTGGAAGTAAGGTAAACGATTCCTGGCCTTGGAGACGACCTAGCCCTGCAAGATCAAGTGATCTGAAGACCTAAATTTTGATATTTTGGCTTATAAGGGCAAATTCGCTCCTGTCCCTTTCTCAGGGACCAGGGCGAAAATGATATTTAGTGCATCTTGGTTATTGACTTGTTTTATTTGCTTTCTGCAGGGTCGCCAGGGGGTATGATCGAACGTGAATTGAAGATTTTGAAGATTTTGAAGACTCAAAATGACAAGTTTTTAAAGTTTAAGGCCAAATCGCTCCTGTCCCTCACTGAAGGACCAGGGCGAAATGGCTTACTTAGATCATTTTGGGCCTTGGTTGATCGAACTGAAGCATCAAGGACGCAATGAAGAACGAAATGAGCATAAAGGAGTATCCAGACTTGGTCGTTGGCAATGAAAGATTGAACCTTTAGCCTAGCAAGACAAATTCGCTCCTGTCCCTCACCCAGGGACCAGAGCGATTTTCTTCAAACACACCTTCTTGGACATTTTTTCGGATTTGGGCTCTTGTTCATAGCTTGCAAAACGATGATATCTTTCCCAGCAAAGGAGATTTGAGATGAAAATTGTAAAGATTTGACCTTTAAGACAAAATCGCCCCTGTCCCTCACTGAAGGACCGGAGCTTGAGTGCCTAAATTGCATTGTCCTCACAAGATTTAAATGATTTCGCGATTTGAGGAGGACAAGGAAAGTATGTTTTGCTCGTTGAATATAACTTGAATGGACCATAATGAAGAAAATCAACCTAAGTAACTAAAGCGCTCCCGTCCCTCACCCAGGGACCAGAGCGATTTTTAAAAGGAAGCTCCTGTCCCTCACCCAGAGACCAGAGCGATTTTCTCAAGAGACAAGTTTTTGGCAAAGGATGAGCAAGTTTTACGTTTGGGATGAGTAAAGGAAGGCATAATCGCTCCATTGAAGATAATTTTGAAAGATTGCAAAACACAAGTGGAGCCTATAATGGCCAAGGCGCTCCTGTCCCTCACCTAGGGACCAGGGCGAAAAATGCATTATCAAGTCTTCCCTTCCAAATTTGGTCGAATCCAGGCCAAGGCACAAGATGAAGATGATATTTGGAATACTTCAAAGAAGAACAAAGTTGCAAAGACCATAAAAATTTGATGAAATTGGCTAAGGCGCTCCTGTCCCTCACCAAGGGACCAGAGTGAAATCTTCAAATTTGCCTTATTGCCTAGCATTTTGGAGTGTTACTTTCGTTTGCAAGACTCAAGATGGATTAAGGAACAATGTTTTACGCCTTGAAGATATTTAGATATTGATATGATTAAGGATTTGTGCCATGGACTAAAGATCACTCCTGTCCTTCACTGGAGGACCAGGGTGATTTCTATAGAATCAATCATTCCTTTCCAAAACCACGTCAAGGCGAGATTATGCAAAGTGAAAAATGTCCTTAGGAAGATAATGAACAAGGAACTAACCTCAAAATCGACAATTTTAAGCTCAAAAGCAAAAAATCGCTCCTGTCCTTCACTGAAGGACCAGGGCGAATATCCTTGGAAGAGCTCATTTGGTATTGGAGAAGCGAGTTAGGCATGCATGGAACAAGCAAGGAAGATCATTGATTGCCTTGCAACATGAATTGACGATTGGAAAAGACAAGGACCAAGGGCAAAAGGTGGATCGCTCCTGTCCCTCACCAAGGGACTAGGGCGAAAATGTCTTAAGATACACTCCTTCCATAGATGGAATAAATCAAACTCAAGATTCCAAGCGAAAAGGCCATTTTGGACGTCTAGGATAAAACTTTGAATGCGAAAAGCGAGAAATGCAAGGCTAAAATGCATGAGGCGCTCTTGTCCCTCACCCAGGGACCAGAGCGATATTATTGATGTCCCAAATATCTCCCATGCTTAGGTGCCAATTTTTTTTGAATCGCATTAAATGCTAAATCCGCTAAAACTTTGAAATATTTTTAATTAAAATTGGCATTTAATGAGTTCGCATAAGGCATTTAATAATTAATTTAGCCTTTTAAAAAATCGAAATTTTAATTGCAAAGGCATTTAAATTAATTATTATTAAATTAAATAAAAAAGAGCGCTTGAGATGTTATTTTAATATTTTTATAAAGGTCGGCCTCCTCTTTTATTTAATTTTTATTTATTCTAGGCTTATTTTCCAAGTCGGCCTATAGCAATTGCAATGCATGAGCTCCTATATAAGGGAGGTATGTTGAAGCATTTTAATCCATCATTCAATCATTGTTTAAATGCGATTTGGAGAAGCAATAGAAGGAGCGAAATCTCATCCAAGGAGAAGTGCGAATTTTGATCCAAGAAGGAATGCGAATTTTGTTGGAGGTGGAGCGAGTTTTCCTCAAGGCGTTGAAGACCCAAAGGGTGGTGAAGTTGATGAAGGAGGCACATTTGCTAGAGGACTTCGATCTTCATTTTGCCTAGCGAATTTCTTAATTTTTGCATCGTTTTTTAGAGCTAGTTCTCAAAGAGAGGTATGGCAAGATCTCCCTCGTTCAAATTTTTGAAATTTTGAATTTCCAATTGCATAGTCATATTTAGGAAATGATAATTCAAAGACTTATCATGAAGTTTCCTAAATTTCAAAACTTAAATCCAGTCTATATTTCTACGTCCAAGGTATATTGCTCATTATGAAATGTTGTGTAGGTGTCAAGATGGCGACCCCAAAGGCAGGAGCATCCACCAGTCGTCCGACCCTCATGAAGGAAGATCAAAGGAATGAAGAAATGGAGACCAAGATCGTGTCAAAGTGGAGCAACATTGGAGATACCAACTTGGGAAACTTCAGTGTGAAGAAGTTTCGAGAGGTCCCTTATATTGGAAAGCCATCACCTGTCGCAAGGAGAATAATTGAAAGTGGCATTATCAAGGCGGCCGGCTTCCCTCCAGCAATCCAGTGCCATGAGCTGATGATCGAGTGTGCCCGCCATTACGACCCACAGTCAAGATCGATCGTGTCCAAGGAAGGAAACACTTTGGCTTATCTTTCAGAGGAGGCTATCAGTGAAGCTCTTCATCTACCAGAACATAAAGATATGATTTACAAAAGCTTGGAAGGAGCTAGATCCATGTATGAAGATGATCCAGACACTTGCTTGAGCATCATCAACAAGAATTGGTTACTCAAAAGTCATCCTCGCCTGAGCAAGATTCCCAACACACCACATAGGATCGACTTCCAGGAGGAGTACAGAGATTTGATAACCTTACTCAATCGGGTTACAGGGGCTCCTCTAGCCTTCTATTTTGAGAAGTGGATGTTCTTCTTCATCCAAGTGATAGTTCAAGGAAAAGGAACAATTCATTGGGCTAGAATTATTAGCCATTGCTTGGACGTGCAGTTGAGAAGACTGAAGGCTACTAAATCCTTCCACATGAGCTCGTACATCATGTATGCCTTGATCAGGAGTTTTGAATATGCAGGACTACCTCACAGAGGAGTGATTGGAAGAGGACCTGGAGAAGTCAGAGTTTGTGATTCTTATATTCATTTGCATCATCCACTAGGAAGTAACTACAAGTTAGTCAATGATACCTTCACGATGAACATCACCAGGACACTGCAAGGCAGGATTCACAATCGGCTATCTCAAGAGGCACAAGAACTTGTAAAGAGGTATGGTGCTTGGTTTATCCAATTCCAGAAGTTTACATATATTAGAGTTCATGGGTGTCCTTCACCTCCATTTATGTTGCCAAGATATCCGACAGACCGGATAGTATTACTTGAGGTGACTAGGCAGTCGGCAGCTTATGCAAAGGCATTCAGACACAGACATGGAAATGGAATTCCTGTACCTATCATACTAGGAAATTCAGTTGAGGAATGTCCTAATGCTCCAGCTTTGGATGATGCAGAAAGAGAGTTGGCCTTATATTCATTTTCATTCTTTTCATTAAGGGAGAATTTGATCCTTATGGGTATATAGAGGAGACAGTTGGTAGAAAGTACAAGCATGAATGTCAGGTAGAGGACTTTTGGATGAATCTCTCAGATGATTTAGAAGTAAAAAGAAAGAGAAGAGAAGAGGACACTTGAAGTGGAGGAATCTATGGAATCAATGGTCCAAAATGATAAACATGAAGAAGGATAGGCATCTCAATGTTCATCAAGTCAATCTCCCCAGGTCAATGAGATACATGAAGACAAGAATGATGATGAAGCGACATCTCCTCTCCGGAAAGAAGAGCCATTGCCTAAAGAAATACAAGTTAGAGAGACAAGATCCGCTATTCCAGATTGGTTGAAAGAGAGACTAACAAGGGTGATTGTGATCGAAGACGAAGATAATGTGATTGATTTAGATAGCCTTGTTGGAAATCCTCAGGGAGTAACAGAAAAGAGGAAGGCCACCAAAATGTCCAAGATGATCAGAGATGAGACAGGGTCCAGGAAGTTGCAGATAGCTACACCGGCAGTGGACAAGTACGAGGGTGAAATCCTTGCAGAAGAATATGATGTAGAAACCGTTGAGCTTGGTCCACTCACCACTGAGCAGGCAATGAATGAGGCAACTGATTCATTTGAGGCACTTAAAGATAAACTTAAGGAAGAAATGGAAAAGAGTAGAAAACTTGAGAGAGAGAGAGGTGCTTGGAGAGGCTACTTTAGCCACCTCATTCAGCCTTTGGGACGTCAGGATCCAACAGTATCTCCTGTACAAGCACTTCCCCTTGAATCAGTTGGTGAGGCAGAGAGAGTTAAGAGCTTGGTCCAGCTTATGAGCTCTTGGATTGACAAATCCCATACAGTTGCCGTTGAGTTTGCAACAAGAATGATGCAGACCATTCATCGGGCTATCCAGGTCCTTGAGATCATCCACAACCTAATGATAACAGTAGCTGCCTTTGCTCATAGTAAAGATGTTATCATTCCTGTTCTTCAAGTAATCAGGCAAACACCAAGGAAGACCTTAGCACAAGAAAAGATAATGGATGGAGGAGCTCATAATTTACTCCAGTGGTCTACTTTACTCCAGATGAAGGAAGTTCTTTTCGAAGACACCAGCGCCAAATGCAATCAAGTGGAGGAGGTCATCCATCCAATCCAGGACAAGGTGTTTGGGGTTTTATGTACTATTCTTGGCAGAAGAATCGAAGTTGAGACAGATGTGGATCTTCAAGAGTTGGAAGAAAGGGTCAAGGTCATCTTTTGCAAAGATGAGAATGTTATTACAGATGAGCAAAGAGATCAAATGTTTGCTACTATGCTCCTGATTGAGAAAATCAAGGAACTCGAACCTGAATGGGACACAGCTCTTCTCAAGGCCTTTGATCAGATTATTCATTTGGAGGAACGAATGAGGAATCTTCCCGAGATTCCTATTGTTGAGATTGAAGGAATCGTGTCCAGATTCATTGCATATGCTAAAAAGGAGCATTGGAAAGGGAATAAGGTTCTAGAAGAGAGGTTGTTATAGATGACGTGGCACCTTAATTGTCATTGGTCTATGTTTCCTAGATTTTTGTGCAAAATTAAATATTTGGCTATGCATTTAATATTGTTCAATAAAAAGGGAACTTTTGTAATAAAACCCTAATTAGGGTTTAGGTGTCAGAATCTCAGCCGTTGATCTTCTTTTGATCTGGGCCGTTCATTGTAATTGAGGATGCTATATATACCCTCATTCATTTTTATTTTGTCATTAGAAAATAGAGAGCAATAAGAAATAGTTAGAAGTTTAGAGCTTTTGGAGAGAAGAAAGTTATCTTGTAGCAAGATTGAGTTTTGAAGAAAGAATTTCAAACAATTGTTGTCTATTTTGGCTTTGAGATCAATAAAATATTGAAGTTATGGTGTTTTATTGCAATTCTTGTGGCTATCTTCATGGTTGTTTGTTTTCTTGAATCATTCTCAGTCGAAGTAGTATTTAAGTTTGAAGGACTAAGTGTTGGGCTTGATCTTTGGTGAAATTCATGTTCCAAACCACTAGCTTCTTACTGATTGTAGGAACGCCTTGTGTGGTCAACTAGAGAGACTTGAATTACTTAAACCTTTAATCGTCATTGAGCTTTGGATATGTGCCTTTGTGGTAGTGTCTATGATCCTTGATGAATTGAAAAATCATTTGTTACCTTAGAAGATCGCATCAATTTCAGTTGGGTTGTTATTTCATGGCAATATTGAAATTGGTAGAATCTTGCCAAGTCTAGCCTACATTGGGTCATTCTTTGGATTAGATTAGAATTTACCCCTTGCAAACCCTACCTTTTGATCTTTTTGAGAACTTGTTAGTTTAGAGAAATCTTGTTCCTGCAGCTCGGAAGACGTAAGGCCCCTTGATGAAACACCATTCATAGCGACCACTGGTGCTTATCCACACGTAGAGACCCTACATAAAAGAACATTGGAGTCACCCTGATTGATCCTTTTTTGCGACATCTTCAGCAATCAGAGGCTTTATTCAAGAGAGGATAAGGTACCCTTGGGTATTTTATTCTGTGTATGATTGTGTACAAAATACACGTCAACAGTCACCCATATCCGTACTTTCCATTTTCGTCATTTTCCTCAAGTCTAATTCTCATTTTCCACCCATTTCTCCATTTACAAATTTACAAGTGTACTTGAATTCGGGTTTTAAAAATTCGATTGCATGTATGCTCTTTCCAACTTGTATACTTGCAAAAATTTCCCCAAGATCCGAAATTGGTCGAAGTCAAGATTCCCCCATTCCCATTTATTTCCCCTCTTTCTCTCACAAAGTCGTGAAGTGCAAGAGTCGAAGTTCTTCCCATTTGAAGAAGGGAAAATGTTAGTTGCAGCTGATTATGATGTTGCCTTAACACTTAAGTCTTCATCATAGTATCCCAGGTTGTCCTTCAATGTCAGATTTGTCGTCATCTCCAATTCCAAAAAAGATGAAGTATAAATATGACAAGTACCAAAACGAAGTCGCACCTTCCCAAGTTTCCTCTCCTTTGGATCGCATAAGAGATACAGAGATAGGGCATGTGGACATGTCAGAATTTGTCAAGAGGGTTGAGGATCCGCAAGATAGCAATATGCAGCGGCTGTTGGACAGCCATATCCATCACGCATCTTCTTTCCCAGTGGCTGCCCTAGAACCTGAATTTGTTCTCGCTTGCGCCCATCACTTTGACAAGGAGACAAGAATCATTAAAAATGATGATGGCGAAGCAATAATCCGCCTTGATGCAGACACAATTGAGAAAGTCTTCAGAATACCTCCTGCACCTGTTTACATGGAAATCTCCAAAGAGAGTGCAACTGAGTATTATGTGAAAAGGGAGAAAGACTGCAAACGTCATATCAACAAGTGGATCCATGAGCCACGAGCCGCCTTCTCAAGGTGGGCTAAGTTGTACCGCTGTGACTTCAAATGGGAAATTGGAGACATCATAACCCTCCTCAGCAGGATAATGGGCCTTGAACATTCTAATGTTTTTGAGCCCTGGATGTACCAGTTCATCATGTTCATAAGGCAGTCACATCATATATCATGGGGAGAAGTCATCAGTGATGCCTTGTGTGAACAACTTTTAGCAGTCTCTTCCACCATGAATTTCTACATGAACTCGTATTTGGTGTACTTGGCAGCATCACTCAGACATTTCCCTGGTCTTTCTACCAAGGGTGATCGCTCGCTTATACCGGTATGGGAATATTATGATCAGCTGCCTTTGAGACCCAACAGATTGCATTTCAGAAGAGTTCAAGATGCATTCTTCGGTTACTTCATGTGCCAATTTGACAGAACTCTGAAGAACAAAAGGGTATCAGATGAGGCATGGGAAAGGGTGAATGAGTATGGATGTTTGTTTCTTCAATTCCCGACCTTTACCTATATGAGAGTCGGATGCTATAGTGGGCAGCCATACATGCTCCCTAGATACCCAACTGATAAGATTATTCTTATGGAGTTGGGAAGACAGATCATGGCTGTCCACGCTCATCAGTCCGTCAGACATAAGGTTGGAATGGGGATCTCTACAACAAACCCATTAAAAATTGGCCGGTATTCTCTGGTCACATCCGTCAAAGCCAAGGCTATGGAGACCGAAATGCAGGAAATTAAGCTCAAAAGGTTTAAGTCCAAAGCTGATTTTGATTACCGGGGTATGAAGGAGAAGATCAAAAAATCCTTCATGCACGTGCATCGCATTGAGGATATCTGGGTAGATTTCCGTACAGAGGTTGAAGTTCTGTAGATGGATTACTGCAGGATCACTGTGTGATATCCCCATACGTGCAACTAGAAAACCAATTTTGTGAAGTCTCTAAGAGACAAATTTGCGCAATTGCTGACCCAAGGAAGATCCGATCACAGATGGTTTTGATGGCAACGTGATTCATGTCATAATACATGGTTAGGAACAAAGAAGACGGGATAATAATAATTAATCAACAAATACGATCAAGACTAGAAGGCACGGTTTGTTTAAAGATGCAAAGATACGAACTAACCAAACACGTGTTCATGAAAGGTCATGAACTAAACAGAATTAACTAATCTTAACCAAATGATGCTAAGGAAAGATGCAACCATTCGAATTCCCAAAGGTATTTAGATGAGGGACATCGCTCCCAAAAAGGGAGAAGGGGGGGAAATCTGGAAATGCTATCGGTCTGTACATTGGAGGAAACTGAATCAGAATTCGCTGTCACCCAGCCGTATCCAAGGAACATAGAAGATTAGCAGCCTCTGCAAGTACATCGATAACACAAGGACTAAGCGAATTCATTAATTATAAATAATAAATACTAATAAGAATTCGCTGTCCCCATTTTGAAGCAAGATTTAATAATAAATACTAATAATAAAATTAAAATATAAAAGAATAAAAATTAAAATAAAATAATTATAATTTAGTTAAGTTTAATGAATAGCTAAAAGGCATGAAATGAAAAGTTGTTACTCCCTCAAACATGAGATATAAAAGGGAGAAGAGAACCTCATTTGAGGGAAAAAAAACATGGGGGGGATGGAAATGCAGATCTGTTTGTGAAAGTTTGTATCCCGTCAAAGGGCAGAATAAATGAAGAGTTGCACTCCTTCAAGGGTGCTAATGATGAAAGAGTGTATCTCTTGCTAAAGGGAATACATGATGAAGAGGTGTGACCTCTCCCTCATATTGGGGGATATAAAAGGGAAGAGGGATCAAATGGAATGGGGAATTGAATGAACTGAATATGATATAAGACGAAGAGAATAAGACGGGAGGACTGCAAACGGCCCCCGTGAACTATGAACTGCAACTACGGACTGCGGATTACGAACAGGTAAGAGGTGTTTACTGGTCATAGGGTATATATGTGTGTGGACGTGTGTGCCACACACACACATATATATTACTAAATATTCTATCATACATAATAAGATATCAATCCCTTTGACAGAGTTGTAGTAGGATAGCGATATTATCTTATGTGTATGTAGCAATGAATATAGCTATGTATGCAGAATAATTATATATGTGTAGGATCAATAATGGGAATTAAGGAATATGTAAATGTAGGCATAAATTATGGAATGAGAAATGATAATGAATTGTAGAATGTAATATGAATAATGTGGCTATATGATGGAGGCTATTGGGAGGAAAGTCCCTTAGCCTAATTCGGGGATTATGATAATCCCTGGTAGGTACTATATATTGAGTATTTATATGCATATATATGTTATGGCTTGGGTGTCAAAGGCTCACCCAAGAAGAGACAGATCTGGCCGGTCCTCTCTGGTAGGCTTGGATGATGAGATGCATCATCCAAGGCAAGGAATTGATCATATATGTTGGTCTTCCTTGGTAGGCTTGAATGTAAGATGTTACATCCAAGACAGGAATCGAATCATCCATCGAGTTCCTAGTATGGCTTGGAACCATGATGGGTTCCAAGAAGGTGGGCATTCCAACTGCCTAAGGACAAGTACTAGTACTGCATTCGTATCCTTTTTATTAAATAAGAATTGAGATTAGTTTTAATTAAGTAATTGAAGTTTAATTGCAAATTAGATTAGTTATATATATGTATTTGTTGCATTCTAACAGTTTGTTTTGTAGGACAATGATCATTAACTAGTAGGGACATTACACACTGTTGAGCAAGTTGTTGATTTGAACTTGGTGGGTATTCCACAAGGGATGATTGACGATGGGCATGTACTTGATCCTGAATATATTTCACGAAGGGTTGAGGAAGCTCCACTTCTTTAATCCAATGGTTACACAAGGAGTGCACATCCATCCTTGAGAGATTTCAGCCTATCTTGGCTAACACCAACGCTTGGTTGAAAAGTAATGCTGTCAGACTCATCAAAATCAAGATTGGAAAAGAAGATGATTCTACGGGGCCTCTTGGACGTAAGTCTGAGATTCAAGTTGACAACAAGGAAGGCGCATCATCTTCTAGCACCAGGATCAAATTGCGAGTTAGTCGGGCAGTAGTGCTTCCTCCTGAGGAGGCGATAGTTCGTGGGAAGGAAAAGTCACGTTTTCATGTTCAGGTGATCGATCTTGATAATCCAGAAGAAGGGCAGCAATCTGATGATGCTCCTAAGTCTCCAGTGTCAGACTCGCCTCATGAGATCCCTTCCTCAGTTTCCATTGAGACGCCCCTTTCTCCTCCTGACTTAATGGTGGATGAATTTCCTCAGAATGCCGCTCCTATTTCAGCATACGAGCTGCCTCCTGATCATCAACAAGAGAGTGTGCTGGAAGTTCCTAAAGATACTCTTGCATGTATCCAGCTATCGGAGATTGATACCTCCGCTTCTGGTTTTGAAGAATTTATGAGGCAATCTTCATGCCTATTGGTTACTGAGAAAACCGTGGTCGCCATCCAAACAGATACTAATCCCAGGATGACCACGGTTATTCAAACAGAAACTGCTTCTCCTTTGCCTACAACTGCTACTGAAGGAGAGTTGATGGCTTTACCTCCATGGCTTATTTCTTTTACTCCAAAAAGAAAGAAGCAAGAAATCTCGCTTGATACCTTTGATTATCAACAACTTAAACAGTCTACACCCAAAGTTGCTAAAAAGGCCAAGACTATCTCCATAGTAACTGTTGACAGCAACAAGACGAAGGTAGCTAAAATTGTTGAACCCATTGCAGATAAGCCACTTGAAGAAATGTCAGCTGCTGATTACAAAGTTACAAGGATAGAATTGGGTAAGCAAACGCATGAGGTGATTAAACAGATGCTCAGTTTTCTGTAGCTTCACTGGTACAACGGTGTGATGAACTTCTAGCAAAGAAAGACAAGCTAGAAGAGGAAAACTGACAACTTATGGCAGCTGTTCATAAAATTACAAAACCTACTACTGAAGGGAGTAATCCCACAAGTTCTTTCTGCTCCCAAGAACCAATTCGTGGAGTTGAAAGGGCTGCTTAGAAGGTACAAGCATTGGATTCCTGAGTTGATCAGCTTCATGATCTATGTGCACAAGTGATGAAAGACATTTTTCAGATGATGTCTAAGTTGGAAACCGTTGAAGAGAAACTGGATCAAACTTCCGATACTTTCAAAAAGAATCTGGAAAATGTTGAAGATAGTTTGACAATCTGGCGTACCATGCCCCAACAACAGTTGAGTGTTCTACTGGAGCATGCCATCATCTCTTCCAGGGTCATGTACTTGGAATTTGAAGAGCTTCTAGAAAATAAGGCCCTTGTTCTTCAATCCCTCATTGAAGAGATCGGTGATGCAATGAGATTACGGGGTGAAGTTTTCCAAGATATTGTTTCTCATTGTGAAAAGGCCTCTTGCAAGATAATAAGTCAGGATGGACAGCTAATACCAGAAGTTCTTGCAGATTTGCAGATAAGGATTCATAATGAATGGAGGAGCGATCAATTCTCAGCTGCTTCAATTTAAATATTGATGAAACACCAAATCTTTTTGCATGAAATTCAGTCCATCTTGGAGAAAAACAACTCTACTCTCCTCCGATGCCATGATACCATTGTGAAGACCATGGTTGTTGCCAAGAGCACCCATGAACCGGATCCTAATGAACTACAAATGATCATCCAGAAGTTTGAAGGATTCATCTCTTCACGTGCTGCAACTTAAGTGTTTTTCAACACTTAGTTGTATTTTTCCAGATTTTTAATCTTTTAGTCGTAGTTTTTCTTTTGACAAGTTACATGTAAAAGTCTTTTTGTAAAATGCAAGTTAACTCATTACTTGCACTTTTGTAATTACATGTAAGGCAACTACAAGTTGTGTTCAGTTAGGACTGTAGTTGGAATAAGTCTTAGTTAGTTATTGAATAAGTCTTGGTGGTTGAGAGAATCTCTCAAGTTAGTTAGGATCCTCCCACCTTTTTCTCAAGGCTCCTCTTCTATAAATACTTGAGGGGTCTATTGTAATTTTCATCTTTTTGGAAAGCAAGCAAAAACTTTGCCAAATTTACAGCAAAGAAGTCTTTGAGCTTTCATATGTGAATCCAAGAATTGAAAGGAATAGAAGGAAATTGCTCAAGCTTTGAGTCTTTGTGTTACATTCTTGAGTTTGTGTTCTATATTATCTTTCTTGCAAGTGTTTCTTAAAGAGCTTAATCGCATTTGATTTGCAGTCTTTGTGCTGCAAGTATTTGAGGTTAATATAGATAAAAATAAATATTTTGTTAAGAGAAGTTGTAAGTCTTTGTGCTTTCACTTGTTCTTAAGAGAATTTAGGAGCAGATTTTGTGAGAAATAGTTGTGAGTCTTTGAGCTTATACTACTTCCCATTGTTTTATGTAGAAAAGAATAAGATACTGCAGTCTTTGAGCTGTTATAATTTGTTCTTGATAACATTAGTATAGAAAAGGGTAAATAGGACTTCACATGATCAAGTCTTTGAGCTTGATATTGATGTCCCGTCCCGAAGGAGGTGACGGAAGTCTTTGAGCTTTCAAGAAACTTCATTTCCTTTCTCTCATTTCATTTCGAAAGTTGTTACTACTGTTTTATATCAAATCGCTATCCCTTTTCTGTGAAGAGAAAAGGATATTGTCTTTCTTGAAAGAAGAAGAAAGATTGCTGTCCCAACCTATTTTATTTTCAAAGTTGTAGTTAGATAGGGGGAGCCTTCCCTTAATTAGGAGAGTTTTACTCAACCACAATTTTGTATATTTCCCCAAGTGTACAAAATTTTCAACCAACAATTTTTTGGCGACTCTGTTGGGGACATGGACGCATTCGGAAGCCTCACGCTTTCGTTTGAAGACTAGTGTCTTGCCGATTTTAACAAAGAAGGAATAACTTTTCTTGGGTTTTCTGTTGATAAGAGCTTGGAAATATTTTGATTTCTCTAAGCTGGAAGGTTTGCGTGTTTACGTTCGTCAAAGGAGAGGTGAACATCCTAAAGAAATATCTCTTACTGAATGAGCTAGATTCCATTTGCTTACTAGTACATCCTCCCTTTCACAAACCACAAGTTACCCTCCTTCAAGGAAAAAGAAGTCTATCCCAAGTGAAAATTCCCCTTTCTTTTTCAAACCGTTGATATCTTCATCATCTAGTATGGCTAATCCACCTCCACTTCCTCCTCCCGGTCCGTGGGGAGTAGCTTTTGGTCCTTTGGCCTTAACTCCACCTCTTCATCCACTTCCACAAGGTTCCCGGAAAAATCTTCCCAAGTTCTATGGAGATGGAAAGCAACATCTCGACAAGCATGTCAAATCTTTCTATATGGCATGTGGTGTTCTTGGAGTAGAACATCAAGATGTTGTTGTTCGTAGAAACTCTTCAAGGTATTGCAGCTGATTGGTTTTTCAATCTTGCCGCTGCTTCAATCGTTTCTTGGAACTCGTTGAGAGACAAGTTTGAAGAACGTTTCAAGCCCGCAGAAGATGAACACGTCTTGCTGGCTCAATTAAACCAAATGAAGAAGGATACCCATGGAGACATGCATGAATTCATTGCTAAGCTCAAGAAATTAGCAAATAGAATTCCTATCAATTCTCAACCTACTTCTGAGAATCTCAAGTGCTTCTTCATTAATACTCAGTTGCCCGAGGTCAGTTTCTTCTTGAGGCGAGCCTCTCCCGCCGATTTAGCTGTTGCTCAATCAATGGCTACTGAAATTGAAGACGATTTGATCCTAGCTAGTAAAATAAAAAAAGATTCTAATCGGCCTAAAGGAGGTTCTCATATGGATAGTTCATCTTCTGGTTCTACCGACCCAATGGTGCAGAAATTGGCAAATGAACTTCTTGCTTTAAAGAAGCAAGTATCTTAGAATTTCTATCCTACATCATACTAGGATATCCCAAGACGGACGTATCCTAATGCTGCTGCCAGTTATGTTGCTAAGAATCAACCCAAGTTACCTCCTCCTCCCAAGAGGCTTGCGCTTGAACCACCTCCTTCAAAGGCAGCAGTTGGTTATTATGAGACGGATCAAAATGAGTCTTCTTATTTTGATTATTAGTCTGATGACGTTGCTCTTCCTCAAGAAGAAGAAGAAGATGTAACTGGCGACTCTACTATACACTATATGCACTATGATGACTCTAATGATGCTGAAAGGACTCATAGTCAAGCATTTGCCGTGATGACAAGATCCCAGACTTGGTTGGCTCAACAAGATGAAGCTGCAAAAGTTGCAAGTGATTTACAATCCCCTGTTACTATTGCTAAAAGGGGAACACCGCTGCCCTACATTCCAAAGAATGCAGCAAAAAGTCAAGTAAGTAACAACAATTCTCCTTTTGCTTCTTCTACTAATCCCAAGCCTAGTATGCCTAACCCCAAACCACAATTGGACAATATTTATCCCTCTCTAGCTGGTTCGTTTCAAGCTTTTGATATTATTGATCATGCTAGGAAGACCAAGATTCAAATGTCTGAAGTTGAATACTTACAAGCTAATCCTGATCAATTTGATAGGTTAGCTAACTTTGTTAAAAGTAAGGAAACTCGTCCTATACTTGAAATTACTACCCCTCAAGAACCCAAGAATTTGCCCAATCATTTGGTGACCATTCCATCTACTACCCAAGGAAAAATAGAACCTTTTTACATTTCCTTGTTGATCAATGGTTTTCAATTGAGCAATTGTGTCTTGGATTCTGGTTCTTCCGATAACGTCATGCCCGCAAAAGTTGCTCAAGCTTTGGGGCTGACCTTGACCAAAACTTTTTGGTCATTGTTATTCAATGGAAAACAAACAAGTGCCTCTTATTGGGCAAATCAAAGATGCTCAATTTGCATTTGCAACTTTTCCAGATAATAAAATAAAGATGATTGTTTTGGTAGCTGACGTTCCTGCATCATATGGAATGTTACTTGGCCATAATTTTTGCAAGGATGTTGGAGGTGAACTCAACATGGATATGACGGAAGCAAGAATACTTGTCAAGGGTATTGTGCAGAAGTTAATTCCTAAAAGAGAAACCAAGTACACAGTTGTCAAGTCCAATGATCCCCATGCTCAAATTCTTTTTGAATCTTCGGGTTTCGGGAATTATTATCTTCATATAGATGAAATCTCAGAATTTGCTGAAGATTGTCCTTCTAGCAGCTCCGACATTTCACTACTTTCAGCAAATGAAAAATTTGTTGATATTGAGCAAGACCAAGCATTGGAAGATGGGTCTTCAAGTTCATATATTATGGTTGAAGAAGTTTCATCTGTTGTGGTTGATGAAAGTATTCCACTACCTTCTCAACAAGAAGAGTTTCACTCTTCTCCTACACAAGAGGAGAGTTCATCTTCTCCTATGGAAGAAGATGACAACTTTTCTTTTCAGAATGCATCCATTTCAAATGAAGGCAACACTAATCATTCCAATGAAAACGACAATTCGAATGATGTGTGGACTCTTGAGTTTGATGGTAGCTGCGCTACAAATGGATCCTGAGCTGGCGTAGTTCTCATATCTCCTAAGGGAGAGATCTTCCCTTATTCCTTCAAACTGCAATTCGCTAATACTAACAATACGGCTGAATATGAGTCGCTTTTGTTAGGAATGAGCGTTGCATTGAAAAGAGGAATTGGAAATCTTCACCCCCAGGGTGATGCAGAATTAGTAGTTTGTAAAGTAAGGAGTATATATCAGACTAGAAATGACAAACTCAGGCATTACCGTAATTTTGTATGGGAAAATATTGAAGATTTCGATGCTTTTAGCATCTCAGTTGTGCCTCGTGAGTACAATGATAGGGCTGATTCCCTTTCTGTTTCAGCTTCTTTGTTAAATCCCCATCTTGACTTTGGTCAAGATAAATACATTATTGAGTTAATTTGCAGGCCTAGTGTGCCTGATAATTGGGATCATTGGCAGATCTTCAATGATGATAAATAGATTAATAATTTCCTGCAAGCAGAAGATGGTTTCAACAACCTATACTTCGAAGGAAGTTATTCTCCTACTTCTTCGTCATTAGATTCAATGTCTGAAACGTCATCCAAATCGGATGAAAATATTCTTCAGTTGAAAGGAAATAAGATTCCCAAGGGGTTAGTTTCTCTTGAAAAACTTTTCGATCAACATGATCGTTATATCAAGAGGCGGCAACAAGAAAGTGTTGATTCTCCTATGGGATATGAGAAATATAATATTGGCTCAAATGAAGATCTCAAATTTGTCAATATTGGCAATAACTGCACTTCAGATGAAAGAGATCAGTTTATTCAGCTTTTGTGCCAATACCGTGATGTCTTGGCATATTCATACTAGGATTCCACCTCAACTTGCACTTGTAGGTTTGGAAGATTTGATACTCGACATTACAAGCCTGCTCAAAGTAGTGGTGATAGGAAGTATTCATCGTGGTCAACCTCCAATCCTTGCTTGTCCATCTTGCCTTAGAATGGTTATATGATCTCCCCGTGTCAATGTGATAGAATGAGAACCTTGAAGATATTCCGCTCTACTGCTTGTAGGTGCTTAGTACTCTAAGTCTTCTTCATGCACTTGAGGTGTTCTTGATGCTCATGGAGCTTCTTGAAGAGGTCTTCCTTATATCTTGTCCACTTTTTTAATGTCTAATTTTCCCCTTGTGAGAATAATATTATTGCTTCTTTGGTAAATTCGTCTTGTTAATGATTGAAGTCTTCTCCAATATTTTTCGTTGTCTTGAACTTGAAATTCGCTGACTATTGGAGCTGCTTACAAAATTTACGAATGGAAAAGATGATGTTTTGTTTTGATGTTAGAATGATCTAATGAACTCCTTTATATGTGTGGCCTAGGGTAGAGACATGGCTTTGGGATGCAAGGCCAAATTGATCTGGGGTAAATAAAAAAATGTAAATTACTCCTATTGATGCTGGCCGACTTGGTAAAGCTCACTTTCCTTTCAATCAATTTGAATTTTAAATTACTTTGAGTCTCTTGCAATGTACACACAATTCGCTTGAGGTGGTAATTTCGCTCTACGTCCTTCCCAAGGGCAGGACCTATAATGTTGTTCACTCTCTGTCCTTGATAGGGACAACTTCAAATGATAAATTTCGCTCTGGATCCTTGGCAAGGTACGCAACTTGGTGAGAATTTCGCTTTGGACCCTTAGAGAGGGACATGAGCGAGCTAGGATGTAAGTCAAATTTTCATCAGTATTTGATAAGGCAAGCTTAGTTCTCACGACTTGAACACTTGAAACCATCATGAAGAAGACTTACAACACACCATCATTAGCATATTACTCATCCTCAATGCATTTCGCTCCTGTACCTTTGGAAGGTACTGTTGACGTGTATTTTGTACACGATCATACACAGAATACTGTACCTTTGGAAGGTTCTGTTGACGTGTATTTTGTACACGATCATACACAGAATAAAATACCATTAGGCATCTTATCCTCTCTTGAGAAAATAGTCTCTAACTGCTGAAGATCTGCAAAAAGGATCAGTTAGGTGGACTCCAAGGTTCTTTTAGTGGGGTCTCCACGTGTGGACAAGCTTTTTTAGTGGTATGATGTGATTTGCTGTTTCCTTCAAGGCGTCTTACGGATTCAATAGCTCGAAGATTTCACTAATCTAAAAAGAACTTTCAAAAAAAATGGAAAAGATAGGGCTTAAGAGGTCTAATCTAGCCTAACCCTATGAACGACTTAGCATGAATGAGATTTGGCAAGACTCAACCAATTTCAATTTTGCCATGAGACAACAACTCAACTGAAATTAGTGCGATCTTCTAAGGTAATAATGATGTTCAATGCATCAAAGATCAAGGACACTACTACGAAGGTACATATCCTAGATACGAAAATGCTTGAAGGTTAAGGACTCAAGGTGTTTTCCAGTCGACCACGCAAGGCGTTCTTACAATCAGCAAGAAGCTAGTGGTTTGGATTGCGAATCCTACCAAATATCAAATCTCACACTTAGTCTTTCTAATTAACAAACTACTTTGATTGAGCGTGATTCAAGTACATCCAACAACCATGAAGATAACTCAAGGAACTTGCAACAAAACACCATAACTTCAATATTTTATTGATTTCCAAGTCATCATATACAACAATTGCTTGAACTTCTCTCTTCAAGACTCAATCTTGCTACAAAATAAAAATTGCTTACAATTCTAATCTCTCTATTTTGCTCTTAACTCTATTCTCTATTAACTGACTATTACAAATGAAATGAAAATGGGGGTATAAATAGCATCCCCAATTACAATGAAAGGTCCAGATCGAAAGCAAATCAACGGACAAGATCATGACACCTAAACCCTAATTAGGGTTTATTACAAATGACCTCCTTTTTACTGAACAATATTAAATACATAGCCAAATATTAAATTTGGCACGAAAATCTAGGAGGTATCAACCAATGAGAAATAAGATGTCATGTCATCTGTAACAACCTTTCATCTAGAATCTTATTCCCTTTCCAATTTTCCTTCTTAGCATATGCAATGAATTTTGTCACAATTCCTTCGATTTCTGTGATTGGAATCTCGGGAAGATTCTTGATACTCTCTTCTAAGTGGATAACTTGATCAAATGCATCTAGAAGAGCCGTGTCCCAAGTAGGTTCAAGTTCCTTTGTTCTATCAATCAGGAGCATGGTGGCATACATCTGATCATACTGCTCATCTGTAACATCTGCGTCCTTGCGAAAGATGATAGTGATTCTATCCTCAAACTCTTGTAAATCCACATCTGTCTCGACCTCGATCCTCCTGCCAAGAATGGTACGAAGTACCTCAAATACTCTGTCCTGGATCGGATTGATCACCTCCTCAACTTGACCACATCTAACGCTGATGTCCTCAAAGAGAACACTCTTTATATGGAGTAAGGTTGACCACTGAAACAAACTGTGAGAATCACCTTCTAAGATCCTCTCTTGTGCTAAAATTTTTCTAGATGTATGTCTTATAACTCTCAAGACAGGGATGACAACGTCCTTGGTATGGGCAAATGCAGCTACTGTTGCCATCAATCTGTGGATTATCTCAAGAACTTGGATAGCCTGATGGGTGATCTTCGACATCCTTGTAATAAACTCAATGGCCACCGTGTGAGATCTATCCATCCAATTACATGTACGCTGAACCATATTCCTGAATCTTTCTGCTTCGTTGATTGATTGAAGGGGCAATGCCTGCAATGGTGATCTAACTGGATCCTGACGTCCCAAAGGTTCATTGATGTGACTGAAATATGTTCTCCATGCACCGACCTCTCTCTCAAGCTTTCTATTCTTTTCTACTTCTTCCCTAAACTTATCCTTCAATGCCTCAAATGTGTCGGTGGCATCATCTAAAGTCTGCTCTGCTGTGGATGGTCCTAACTCAATAGTCTGTATATGATAGTCCTCTGCTAGGATCTCACCCTCATATTTGTCTGCTGCCGGTGTAGCTATCTGCAGTTTTCTAGATCCAGTCTCATCTCGAATCATCTTGGACATCTTTGTAGCCTTCTTCTTCTCCGTTGTCATATGTGAGCGTCCAACAAGGCTCTCTAGATCGATTGCACTGTCCTCGTCCTCAATTACGATCACCTTAGTCAATCTCTCCTTCAACCAGTCTGGGATATTTGACCTTGTCTCTTGAACTTGAATTTCTTTGTGTACTACTTCTTCTTGTCTGGGAGGAGATGTTACTTCATTATCATTATCTAAATCATAGTCTTGGAGAGATCCATCGGATGAAACATGCTGTGCCTGTTCTTCCTCCTGTCTATCATTCTGTACCATCGATTCCATGGATTCTTCCACTCGAACTGTTCTATCTTCTGGCCTGGAAGAAGTACCTGGTGTTTGATCTTTGTTAGCACCTTGCTTTTTCTTGGAAGGCTCTTTCTTTTCTGATCTTTCCTTTCTCTTTGAACCTCTCGGATGGAGATTGCCCTCACTGGCACATCGAAGGTTACCTTCACCTGAATTCCTAGGATTAGGATTGCCTTCACTAACACTGGCTCCACCTTCGGCTGGCTTTTCTTCCAAAGTAAAAGACATGGCTATGCCTTGTTCTCTCAACTTCTGATGTTGAATGTCTACCCATCTGCGAGTACAAGACAAGACTGGTGCCATCAAATCATCTAAATCCACGGCCTCGGGCTCATTCCAATTCAAACTAATTGTTTTACTTTCTCTATCATATGAAGATTGGATGTGCCTGCCGTTGTCCTGAGCTTGGTCGGCCACTCTGTAAATCTTACATTTCCTGATGAAATCCAAAGGCAATCTAGAATGTATTTTGCGTTTCACTTCAAGATCATCTAGGAGATTCATCATAAAATCTTCAATTTGGTATTCATGTCTAAATCTTCTACCGACTGTCTCTTCTAAATGTCCATGAGGATCAAAACTATTCCTCCAAGCAAAAGATGAAAAAGGATACAAGGCTAACTCCTTCTCTGCGTCATCCATGGCTGAGACATTGGGACATACCTCAACTGAGTTACCCAAAATAATAGGTACCTGAACTCCATTCTGATGTCTGTGTCTGAATGCCTTCACATATGCTGCCAACTGCCTTGTTACTTCAAGTAACACAATTCTATCTGTCGGGTACCTCGGCAGCATATATGGAGGTAAAGGACATCCATACACTCTAATGTAAGTGAACTTGGGAAACTGAATGAACCAAGCACCGTACCTCTTGATTAACTCCTGGGCATCCTGAGATAATCTGTTGTGAATCCCTCCTTGCAACGTCCTGGTGATGTTCATCGTGAAAGTATCATTGATTAACTTGTAGTTCTTCCCTGGTGGATGATGCAAGTAGGTATAGGATTCACAAACTCTGACCTCGCCGGGTCCTCTTCCAATCACTCCTCTGTGAGGTAGTCCTGCGTACTCAACGCTCCTGATTAAGGCATAAATGACGTATGAACTCATGTGGAAGGACTTAGTAGCCCTGAGTCTTCTCAACTGTACGTCTAAGCAATGGCTAATTATCCTAGCCCAATGTATTGTACCCTTCCCTTGAACAATCACCTGGATGAAATAAAACATCCATTTCTCAAAATAGAAGGCATGAGGTGCTCCTGTAACTCTGTTGAGCATGGTGATCAAATCTCTGTACTCCTCTTGGAAATCGATCCGGTGTGGTGTGTTCGGTACTTTGCTCAGACGGGGCGACTCTTGAGTAGCCAGTTCTTGTTGATTATGCTTAGACAAGCATCTGGATCATCATCGTACACTGATCTGGCTCCTTCAATGCTCTTGTATATCATGTCCCTGTGCTCTGGAAGATGAAAGGCTTCACTTATGGCCTCCTCTGAAAGGTACGCCAAAATGTTTCCCTCATTGGACACAATTGTCCTGGACTGTGGATTGTAATGACGGGCACACTCGATCATCAACTCGTGGCACTGAATAGCTGGAGGAAAACCGGCCGCCTTGATAATGCCACTCTCTATTATTCTCCGGGCGACAGGTGATGGCTTGCCGATGTAAGGGACCTCTCGGAACTTCTTCGTGCTAAAGTTCCCCAAGTTTGTATCTCCAATGTTGCTCCACTTGGACACGATCTTGGTCTCCACCTCTTCAGTCTTCTGATCTTCTTTCATGAGAGCCGAGCGACTGGTGGATGCTCCCGCCTTTGGGGTCGCCATACCTACACAACATTTCATTATAAGAAATAGATTTTGCAATAAATAACGTAGATAAGAGAGATAGATTTTAGGAAACCTCATGATAAGTCCCTAGAGTTATCATTTCCTAAAATACAACGATTGAGCTAAGAGATTTTCAAGGATCAAAATTTGAAATATGACGATGAATGAATAAAACAATAACAATAAAATCGCCATACCTCGATAGAGAGAGCTAACTCTAGAATGCAAAAACAAAATTTGCCTAGGCAAAATTGAGGTATAAATAATCTTCAATATGATCCCCTCAAGATTGACTTCGCCACCTCTGGATAGAATGTGATCTTCACTTATCGCCTTGGACGTGGTCTCAAATGAATCTTCAAATTCGCACAAATAAATCTCCAAGTCTTTAACAAATTCGCCTTAGGCGTGATCTTCAAATTCGCACCACCTTTGGTTTGGAATCGCACCACCTTTGATAGCTAAGCGCGCCACCCTTGGATGAATGAAACTCGCACCACCTTCGCACTATCCTTAAACACACTTAACACTTTCCTTTGTCTTCCTTGATTCGCATGTAGAGAGGTAAAAATGATTATGTGAAAACGAACATTTCACTCCCCTTATAAATAGCGCTCATACCCTTTCACCCCTTAGGCCGACTTGACAAATAAAACCATTTTTTAAATGATTTGCAATAAAATAACAAGGCCGACTTGCCTAATTGGGCGCTTCAAATCGATTTTTATATTAATTAAATAATTAATTATTAATGCCTTGCGCTTTTTTAAATGAGAATTTCGATTTTTAATAAAGGCAAAAAATAATTAATAAAAGATAACGCCATATTAAATGCTAAATAAAAATGGATTTTCAATTTTTTAATCGATTTAGCATTTAAGGAAATTTAAATTTGTTTGTTTGGCGCCAAAATTGGAAAACAAAGGGACGTACCTCATCGCTCTGGTCCCTTGGAGGGGGACAGGAGCGATTCACCATTTTGTCTTGACTTTTGCGTTTCTTACGTCCAACTCCTTCATCTCCACGTTAAAAATCGATCACCTTGATGGTCCTTCGAATTTGATCGCCTTGTGTGCGCATGTGGGTGTCTTTTAAGTGCACATCGCCCTGGTCCTTGTCCAAAGGACAGGAGCGATCCTCTTGTTTTCATGTCTATCTTGCATCTTTTAACTTCGATTTTTTATTGTGGGCGAATAGCATCCTTTGTTCGTGTCTTTTGCGCTTATTCCATTTGCTCGCATGAAGTTTTGAGTGTCTTAAAGGGATCATCGCCCTTGTCCCTTGGAGAGGGACAGGAGCGATCCATGTCCTTTCCTTGACCTTGTCAACTTTGCACTTCGATCTTCATTGTAATGCCCTTCAAACGTCGTCCTTCTCCTTACCTAACCTTGCTTCGCTTTGATCTTTGAAGGAACGTGCGTGCTTTTGATGATATCGCCCTGGTCCTTGTCCAAAGGACAGGAGCGATGTGAGGCTTTTACATTATTTGGCAATGTTTGGACGTTCAACACTTTTGCAAATTATCTTCAAACGATGCCTTGGACCATATGCTATCTTAAGACGTCTTGACTTAGCTTGATCTTGAAGCAAAACAAGGAATCCAAAGCAAATCGCCCTGGTCCCTTGGAGAGGGACAGGAGCGATATAGTCTCCATGCTCAAAATAATGATCATTTCACGTTCAAAACTCTCGTTTATCATCCTTTTACCATACCATGGACCCTCTAAAACATTGCAATGTCTTGTCCTTACGTAAATTTTGCATGAAATGGCCAATGCATCTAACATCGCCTTGGTCCCTTCCTAAGGGACAGGAGCGATCTATGTTATAGGGTGTCAATTTCTTCATTTTAACGTCCTTTGAGTGTTTGCGCATGATGAAGACGCCTTGAAATGTCCCTCGCCACCTTGTCTTGACTTGTGTCGACCTTGAACTTCGGAGGAACGACCTTGAACTTGAGAGGGACGTATCTTCACCATTGTATCGCCCTGGTCCCTTGGAGAGGGACAGGAGCGATCCTTCCTTTGTGGCCTTCATCTTACTTTGCCAGGTTCCAAGTTTATATTCAACGGATTCGTCCCTCTTCACCCCATTCGTCCATGCCTTGACATTGTTTGGAATTTTGCAAAAAGAGGTAATTATATCAAAAATCGCTCTGGTCCCTTCCTGAGGGACAGGAGCGAACTAGGCATTTAGCACTGTTATGGGCGTCCCAAAAATCTTCAATTTATATTCAATGCGTTCATCTCATGTTCTCCTTCGTTTTTGAACGTAAACTTGCCTTGACCCTTGTCTGGATTTTGCAAAATGGAGGAAATCGCTCTGGTCCCTGGGAGAGGGACGAGAGCTACAAGGTACCTCGCCCTGGTCCCTTGGAGAGGGACAGGAGCGATTTAGTCAATATAGGTCATTTTCCTTCATTTTTTGCATCTCAAATTATATTCATTTGGCAAAGTATCTTCCTTCGGACGTCCTCCAATTGCTGAGTCATCAAAATCTTGCATGGACATGGCGAAATTTGAATTGTAGCTCCGGTCCTTCACTGAGGAACAGGAGCGATTTTCTTCCTGGAGGCCTTTCTGTGCTCATGAAAATCTTCAATTTATATTCAATGGAAAGACCTTGTCGTTCTCCATCACTTCAAACGTAAACTTCGTCTGGACTCTGCAAGGACAATGAGATATTTGAAATTGAGCTCCCGTCCTTCACTGAGGGACAGGAGCGATTTTGCTCCTACAGGCCAAAATAACAAGATTTTTCACATTTTAACACTTCACGAGGCGAAAACAAATCAATTCCAATGCCCAGGATCAAACTTCAAAAAAGTCAAAATTTGGTCAAAATATTCAATCAGACAAAAATTCACATTGACGGTCATCATTTAAACAAGTTTAAGTTCTGCATGAACATTCCAATTGAAAATTAGACCATTTTGGCGAAATCATTGCATTCAAAATTTGCATTCTAAAAAAGAAAGCTCAAAAGCTCTCAAAAATGACTGGATTTTGGCTTGAAAAGGCAAGATTTAAAACCCTAAGGCTTAGCCCTAAATCCAGACAACTAACGGACTAACAAAACCCTAAAAAACGAAAGCGAACACGAACAAAAAAAACAAGCAAAAAGAGGGGGTCCCCATTTGCGATGGGGCGATGTGTGAAATGGTCACAACAGGTACCTAAGCGAACTAAGGGTTGATCTTAGTTTTCTCATTCACATACTCAATTTTCATTATCATTAGAAGGCTCATGCTGCAACAAAGGCTTAAATTACCTTCAAGAAGGCTTGTCTTGATATTTTGATTAACAAAACACTCTTCTTCAAGAGATTTCGCTCCTGTACCTTTGGAAGAGTCAGGAGCGAAATTCTTCTTTTGATTCAATTCCTCCATTCCTCTCACTTTGCCTTCGACTTGATTTTCCAAATTCTCTTCTCGTCGTGCTCAAGTCAATCCACTCCCAACTTTGCTTAAAACAAGATCTTCTTAGTGCTTTAGGTGAGATAGGAGGTCCTTCCAAGAGATTTCGCTCTTGTACCTTTGGAAGGGTCAGGAATGAAATTCTTCTTTTGATTCAATTCCTTCACCATTTCTCAATACCTCACCTTGAACTTAGCTTTTGAATCCTTCTTCCATCATGATCAAGTCGATTTGTTCCCTAATAAGATTCGTTCAATTGCTTGAGTGAGAAATTAGGACCTTTCAAGGATTTTGCTCCTATACCTTTGGAAGGG
Organism: Cryptomeria japonica; assembly: GCF_030272615.1. NCBI lineage: Eukaryota > Viridiplantae > Streptophyta > Pinopsida > Cupressales > Cupressaceae > Cryptomeria > Cryptomeria japonica. Next base: position 65,535,424 of record NC_081412.1, read on the forward strand.
GAAGGGTTAGGAGCGACTTTTGCTTCTTGGCTCAGATTCCTCATTTTTTGATATTCAAACTTGTTTCAATTCACTTTCAAGGCATGCATACATCATTTCCTCTTCAATCATGCCATCAGAGCAAGGGTTTTGGTCCAACTTAGAAGCAATCGAGGAATCTAAGAAAAATTCGCTCATGTACCTTTGGAAGGGTCAGGAGCGAAATTGACAATATTGTTCAAATTCTCCATACTTCATCATTCAACATGGTTTGAATTCACTTCTAAAGGCACACATAACTCATCTTTCTTTCAATCAAGCCCAAAAAGCGTGAGTTTGGATCCAAGTAAGGAGCAAGAAGGTGTTCTAAGAAAATTCGCTCCTGTACAAAGGAGCGAAATTCACACTTACACTTTAACTTGGAGCAAAGGAAGTAGTTCTCAGGATCACCATTTCCAGCTCACTGTTTACCAATCTTCTTTAACTCGGTCAATCTTCATGCCAATCTTTCATTATGAAAGAAATGGTTGTATTTGCATCAAGTTAAAGAAATCTTCAAGAGTCTTGTTCCTTTCACCTAAGCTCTTTTCGTTGCTGCAAGATTATCAAAACATTATTAACCATTAACCTTCAAACAGACTTTTGTGTACAGATCAGTCACCAAGGGATCAAAAGAAGTATGCTTTTAGACCAGATCGGTGCTTTGAAGGATCAGGATGATCTCTTGCAAAGGGAGTAATTCGGGCTTTTGAAGAGCAATGGAAGTAGATTCAGGTTTTTTGGAGTGGCAACAGAAGTCATCTTTGGATAGCTATCTTCCAGCTTGATGTTGTCTTGAAATATGAGTTGCTTATTGTGAATTTGATCTTCTTGACTTCTCCACGTGACTGGTCTTCTATGCTTCCTTGAATGCTCATCTTTCCATCAAACCTGAAATACCAAGAAAACACTTAGATCAAAATTGTGAACAAACACCCGGTTAAGTAAATGTGAGACACGGGATTCACTTCACGAAATTCTTCAATATCTGGAAATAGCATCAATGGGCTCTGCACATAATAATTCAAATCTGCAATTGCATTTTTAGACCTATCAATGAGATATCAGATCTGGACCTGCACAAAATTAGGGAGGAAAACACCTGGATTTGAATATGAACAGCTATTTTGTCTTCAAGAATTACTTCCCTTCTCCTCTGATTTGGCTTAAGTTTGATCTTCTTCACTAGATTGCATTAAGCTCTGCTTGAATTCATATCAGGACTGCATATACTTGTTTCCAGAATCCGATGTAGATTGAAATCCATGTCTGTCAGATTATTCACTTAAATCTGCACCTCTTGAATTCTCCTTAAAATCTGATTACCTCAATTCAGATATGAATTCGTATCTTTGCCTTGTCATTTACTTATGCTCTCCTTATGATCTGATTTTGAATTTAAATCCCCCAAATGGTTTTGTTCATGTGACACATCTTTCCCTTCAAAGGCCAGCTTGTTTATTTCCTAAGTGCCACACCTTACATTGTGTTTCATCGTGGCATGTGTTGGTAATATTAGGAGCCAAATAAAATGATAAGGTGGCTCTTTTCTTATTAAATATGCCTTAAAAACTTTTTCCTCTTTCCAAAATTAAGTTTTGGTGGGCCCAAGCAATGATGTGGAAAGGTATGTGAAAACTTTTAAAATTTCCATTTCTGATTTTGTGGGGCCCAAGCAATATGTGGCATGGTAATTAAAAGCACTTAAAATCCCCAGGCTAAAGCTCGGTGGGTCCCAGCAAGGAAGGTCCATAAAAATCTTGTTTGATTCTCCATTTTTGAGTGTGTGCGGCCCAAAAGGATGATATGATACGGTGGAGAGCAATATGAGGGGGGAGTGGTAGGAAATGTTAAGGGTAGCTGCTACGTGGAGAAAGAGGAGGGAATGGGATGTGTGGGGAAAGGGGGACATAAGGGATATAAATGATGGAAGAAGGAGATACATGGGGGGGGGGAAGAGGTTTAGGATGTGGGAGGTAGAAGGGGTTGGAGTTAGGATATGTTGGGGAATAAAGTGGAGTGGGAGGTATAAGGGGGTAATGAAAGGGTAAAGGAGATGTAGGTTATAATGGGAGTTATAAGGGGCAAGGAAAAAGGGTAAGGGGGTAGGGTGGTAGGTTAGGATAGGGATAGGCTACGATGGGGATAGGTGATAAGATGGAAAGGGTAGGCTAATATGTGTGTGGTAGAGGTAAGCTTAGGGAAATAAAGGAAGTAAGACTTATGGGATGTGGGTTAGGATAGGTGATTTTAGGGGAATAAAGGGGTAAAGGGATAGGTAGTGTGGATGGCAGGTTAAAGGGAGTGTGAGATAGAAGGTATGAGGGGAAGGGAGATGCTAGGATAGAATAGGGGTAGGGGTAAGGTGGAAAGGAAGGTAGTGGAGGGAGGTGAGGGTGTAAGATGGAAGGGTAGGTTTAAGTTAAGATGTGAAGGAGGTTAAGGCATGGGGTATGAAAGGTGGATGGAGGATAGAGGATAGGAAGGTAGGTGAGTTAGAAGGTATGGTAAATGGAACTGAAGAGTGTTAGGGGAGGTGGAAATGGGAGGAAATGGAAATAGGAGTGATTGGGTTTGGGCACCCATTGACAGGATCGATAGAAGTGGAAGGGATTATGCCTTGGCTTGGAAAAGGGAATGTTAAACCTCACTTCATTTCAAAGAGAAAGACTTGGCCAGCTCCTGTGCAAATACGAACAGAAGGTTAACAACAAAGACGACAACAACCAACTAAGCTAAGAGAACTAACCTAGAAAGCAAAAAAGTGGGGGTCCCCATTTGCAATGGGGCGATGTGTGAATACATCACAACAGGTCCTAGTTGCTATTTCTAGAAGTCGTAGTATTCCAGATAAGATCTTATCTTTATGACTTTTATTTAATTCTAGTCACCTAGGTTGGCCATTTTGGCGCCCAAAGATAATTCAAAATTTCGA